>NC_134533.1:44093317-44710817 GCF_050624435.1 Tenrec ecaudatus
CTGACATTTTGTTTAGCAGCCAGATATCTGCTTAACCACTGCACCAACCTTTCGTGCACAGTAGTTGCCCCCGAATCGTATTTGAATAATTGAATCTACTCTTCGTATCTTGCTGAAGAAATCCCCAAATGAAGAATTGCTTTTCATGCTTGTCCACTGTTTGCGGAATAAAATAAGATGTTAAGGCTTTAGTCCGGCTGATTAAAGCCTTGCTCTTTGATCTCACTCCATTTCAGCGGTGTCTCTCTGTCATTCTCCTCCTCACTTGATGTGGCGCTGCTTACTAGGATCCTTGTAGGAGGGTAACCACAGCCCCGTTCATCTTCTGAAAGTATTAGTTTTCCTGGACATTTCTGAGAGGAATTTTTTTAATGTTAAAACAAAGATATAATGGAATAGAATATAACTTTTGTACTTTAAGATACCCAACCAATTTCAAAGAAATCTTGAACATTGGGCCATGTTCTCTCACCCCTAGGAATTTTTGTTCATAGAAACTTTTGAGAAGAGTTTTGTATTTTATGCTTCTCATTTCTGTATTTTTTAAATATGATATTTTTATCAGCATGGAGTCTGATCATATCATCTACCCTACTTTTCCTTTGACTATCCAACTCAGATCACTTCCAGTATGTAGTATTCCTGATTCTTGTGGCTATTATGTGCCATTAAATTGATAATGGCTCACGGAGCAAAACTGCCCCAGAAGGTATCCAAAGCTGTCATTTTATGAAAACAGATCACTAGGTCTTTTCATCTTTTTTGAATATTATGTTTTAGATATAATTTACATGGAAAAATAAGTTTTTATTTAAATTAAAATTGTTCTGTGACATTGGTTATAATTTTTGCAGTGTCAGTATTTTCATTATTTCCTTTCTGTTGGTTCTCTTTCCATTTATCTAGTTTCCCTGCCCCTCCTTGCCTTTTCATCTTTGGCTTTGGATTAATATTGACTGATTGGTCTCATATAGTTGATTGTTTAAGGGAGTACTTTCTGTACTAGAGATATTGTTTGTTTTATAAGCCAAAGTATTGCTTGCCTGAAAGGTGATCTCTGGGATTGACTTCAGTTCCAAGTTAAAAGAATCTCTCAAAGCAGTAGTCTATGGGGGTTCTTCTGGTTTCCATCAGTTCAGTAAGGTTTTTTTTGTGTTTTTTTAGGAATTTAAATTTTGATGTATTTTTCTCCCATTCTATCCTAGGACCTTTTATTTTTTTTTATTGTATGTCTGGCCAGAACCATTGGTAGTGGTATCCAGGAACCATCTAGTTCTTCTGGACTCCAGCTAGCCCAGGCTGTGGTTTGTGTGGGCTAGTAGCCCTGAGTTTCTTTTTGAGTGTTTGGTTTCCTATTTTCATTTTTGCCCTAGGGAGGAAGAGACAATAGTCGTATCTTACGTACCACTCCAAGTTTTTAAGATCTAGACACTACTCATCGTACAATATCTAGAACGGTACTTTGGGAACTATATTATGCCAATTGGCTGTTGTCCAATGAGATCATCAAGTATTTCCTCCCATTGAACAGCTTACAGGGGTTTAGAACCACCACCTCATGGTTAGCTGCTGAGGGCTTGACCATTGTGTTACTAGGGCTTCTTATTTTGGATTATTTTCCAGGAATTTTCATTCTATCTTCAAATCTTGTTCAATTTGTATCATTTTTATGACACTATCATGTATTGGTTTTGTGTCTTATGCATATATCTTTACTTTCCTTATATTTTAAGACCCTTAAGGACAGGATATTTTTATATTACTTTTTACTTATTGAAAAGGCAGCATAATTCTGTCCAAACAATAAACATTTATCATTTGAGTGAATGAAAGAGCATGCTCTCTTCCTCTTCCTTTTCATATATTCCTATATTGGGTCACAAATTTGAAATTTTAAAAATATACACCCTCTTCTCAGTTTTCAGTTGTGGTTTTTACATATTTGAATGTTTATGCTTTTGTTATAATCTAATTGGCTAGATTAAGACAAATGATTAAAATATATAACTGAGTTTAAAATTTCTAAGTTATATTTGTCCTTATCTTATTCACAATGGTATTAAAGCGTTTATGTAAATAATATTAGTAAGTTGAAAATGGCATAGCTTTCTCCCAGATTTTTAAGAATGGTTAAACTTGAAAAATTACAAAACTTGGGCATACATCTTTTGAAAGGTATAACTAAAACAAAATAGTATGCTGTCTTCTCTAAAAGCCTCTCTTATCTTCTAAGTCCATTAAGCTAATTTTACCATGCCAATCAAATATAGTTGTTTATCTAAGAATGAGAGATACTGCTGGGAAATGATGTATGCACTGTTTAACTAGTGGCAGTAAACGTAATTATTTGAGAAGGAAAAAATGTTCATATTTTGCATGGGAACGGCTTGCCCTGACATAAATCACTAATTATTATTGGAAGCAAGATTCTGAAAGATTCAGAATAGTTCTCAACTGAGAGCTTAAATTTGAGTTGCACCAAGAAATTAAATTTGATCTATGTTGTCGAACTCTGTGCATGTTAAGGAATAATTGATTACTCCCCTCTTTTTCTGTAAAACCTATCAGATTTCTGATTTAAGACATAGTCACGTTTATCTCTGTTCATGAAGACTGCTCTCCTGGTTCTTCTCTTCCTGTCTGCCATCTAGTTTTTCTTCCTCTGTTTACACTTCTTGGTGTGTGGTCTTACCCTGCCTCCTGTTTCATTCATGTTTTAGCTGTCTCTATGGCTGTTATTTTCTCCAAGTCATTTTCACTGTGTTTTATCAAAAAAAAATTAGACAAAAAATTTATGAATCCATTAACAAAGCTGGTTCCTTGTAATATGACTGTAAATTGTTAAGTCCTTTTAAAAATAATTGGCTTATCTGATCTGGTCCTCATACATCTGTGCAGGCTTCCTAAGTTCTCCTCCTAGATTTGTTTTTTTTACGGTGTGCTTTGAAATATATTGTCAAAGGTCTTTTAATGTTTTAAAGATATTTTACATTAAAAATTGCTTTCTGATTTTTAAAACTTCAGGTCAGCAAGCTGTATGATCAATAAAACTGTCATCATTCATGCTCATTTACCTTTTACTATCTGGCAGATACTATTTGAGGAAGGAAAAGAGAGATTCACAGATTTTAAGTAGTCTAGTTGTTTTGTTAGCTTCGTGGCTTCTGGAGACAAAGGGACATCTTCTTAAGAAGAGGAAGTGTGAGTGGTGCTCCATTAGGTGTGATTCCAGAGTGCCAGAAAGCCTCAGGCCACTTGGGAGCTGCTTACTCTCTGGCAGTACTTCTCTGGAGTGCTTGCTCAACCTAATCTCCTTTTGCTAACTAAAGACCTACTTTTCTCCTCTCTAGTTTACATTCTACAGAGAATCTTTTTATTATTTTTTGATCATCTTTTTAAATCTTTAGTCTACAAATAACAAAATACACCTATTTTAAACACGCAGTTTGATGAGGTTTAACAAACATTCTACACCTGTGTAACCTACACCACAGTCAAGATATCAGACTTTTCCATCTCCCTCATAATTCCCTTGAGGAGGTTTGCAGCCAGCCTCTAGTAACAGCATGCTACAGGGCAGCAGTGCTTCAAGGAAACCGTTAATCAGCCTTCTGTCCCTTTAGATTAAGTTTGCCTTTTTCTAAAAATTTTCATTTAGCTCTTTGGTGCTTCCTTCACTTCACTATCATGACCTCAATTCTACCTTACAAAACTGATTAGACCAGAACATGCACACTGCTACAGATTCAAGAGCTGGCAACATAGGGAATCCAGGATGGATAAACCCATCTGAGCCAACGAGGAGAGAGGAGACACCAGGAGGATTAGGGGAGGGTGGGGGGACAAAAGGGGAATCGATCACAAGGATCAACCTAGAACATCTTTCCAGGGGGACGAATAACGGAAAAGTAGGTGAGGGAGACAGACAGAGGACAATGTAAGGTATGGGGAAAATAATCTATAACTTATCAAGGGTTCATGAGGGAGGGCTGATGGGGGAGGGAGGGGAAGAAATGGGAAAGCTGATAGATATCAGGGACTCACGTGGGAAGAGAATGCTTTGAAAATGACGATGGCGCCATGGGTGTAAATGTGTTTGACACATTGGAGGAATGTATGGATTGTGATAAGAGATGTGAGAGCCCCCAATAAAAATATTTTTTTTAATTTTATATAAGTAGAATCATGGAATATATACTTATTTTGTGTTGCACTTCTTTTGTTTTTAAAATGCATTCTATTGTGGAATATATCAACTTTATACCTTTTGCTGCTGAGTAAGATTATATTCTGTGTATACACATTAATTGCTTATAAATGAATAAATGAACAAGTTGCTATACAAGTGAGGTTGTTTCCACTTTTAGGGTATTAGGAATAGAAGTTTATGACTACCCATATGCAATTGCTGTGTCTTTTTGTGACCCTTGTCATTGTATTAGGGCATGTACCTGGGAGCTAAATTACTGGAGTGTATGATCAATATGTGTTAAACTGTGTGAGCAATTGCCAAGCTGTTTTCTAAAGTACTTGTACACTTTATACTTCAACCACTCTATGAAAGTTCCATTTGCTCCGTCCTTGTCAAACTTGTATTATTATTCTTTCATTTTAGCCCCTATTGTGAGTATATATAGCTAGCAATATATATATACATATATATAAATATATCTATCTATATCTTCTTTTGATTTGCATTTCCCTGAGGTCTGGTGATGATTATTTGCTCTTTAAGAGCTTATTGACCACCTCTATATCTTTTTTGTGAAACTTTAGTTCAAGTCTTTTGTCCATTTTTGTAAGGGATCCTGTGTCTATATTAAGCTTAGTAGCTGTAACAATTCCTTTATATATTTGTTCCAAGTTTTTTTGTGAGATATATTTGGGATAGAACACTCTTATTCATATAATATCTTAACTTTTTTTCGTAATACCATATACTTTTATTCATAACACCCTAAAACTGGAAACAACTATATAGCAGCTTGTAGCAGAGGAAACAATTAATGTATATACATAGAATAGATCCCCCCCTAAAAAAACCCAAAAGAATCTTAGCAAAAAGAAGATACAAAATTTATATATATCCTTTTCATCTGTATATTCAAATAGATCATTTCCTTTATGTTTATACTAATTATTAATGACCCATTTTCTCCAACCCCCCCCTGTCGTAACCCCATGAAACTATTAACCCAGTTGCTGTCTCTATAGATTTAGCTATCCTGAGTTTTATATAAAGAAAAACACACACAAAAATAAATAAATAAATAAAAAGAAAAACACACCCTTTCTCCTCTCCAAAAAATAACCATGAACACCAATAATAAAATTAAACAGAAAAAAACTCATCGAAAGAAAACATAAAATAATAAAAACTAAAACAAGTTTCAAATGGGTCGAAAGGAAGAATAAATGAAAAAGGTATTCAAATTTAACCTAACCAACTGCATTACTCCTCTTTCCAGTGCCTTCTGTCTAATGCAAGGACATTCACGGCCCTTGTAAGGGTCAAGGGGTTCTATGGAGGTTTTATTCACACAGAGACCCTGCACATGGGTTTTGAACTTTCTCATCAATAACCTCACTCTGATGGCTGCTTACTTTAAGATAAAGTTTTAAGAGCCCAGATGCTAGCGCCCCTTCCCCCATGTATGGCTTTATTTAGGACAAATACAACGTGCAAATAGGCCATCTGTTCATTTTCTTCGCTGTGCAGCCTGACTTTGGGATTGGTGACTGATGGCCAGTTGGGCTGATCTTTGTGTGATTACTTTGGGATTCTCGGAGGAAACGTCGTGAGCAGTCCTTGCACAGTAAGACATGTTGCATAGCAGCAGCACTTCCAGCTTCTTAACACTGTGGACCAGGAACTTACAGACGCCACTGGGCAGCAGGTGCTGCATTTTCCTGTTGCTCCCATAACCGATGTTGGGCATCAAGATCTGGCCCTTGAATCTTCTCCGCACCCTGTTGCCATGCCTCTGGGCTTGCGCCAGTTGCACTTAATCTGGACATAGCAGTTGGATTGGAGCCGGATGAACTTCTTGGTCCTGCTTTTGAAAATTTTAGGCTTCACCCACTGTATGAGGGCAACCATGATGTTGGTGGCAACCATGGCTGCCTCCTCTGTAGGCAGTGCCAACGAAGAGTTCAACCACTATTTTTTCTGATAGCCATGCATCTTCTGGTTTTGTCACAACATTTTGCTGGAAGCACCCACATCTTCCTTGATCTCCTCATGAGGGCAAGTATCACATACCATATCCTAAGAATTAATTGCTCTTAGATTAGGGCTATAATTAAGTGTGAGCTCAAAATTCATTCATACATCTATATATATTGAAAGAGCCTATGGGCAAACTATTGAATGATGCAGGAAGCATCAAAAGAAGATGGAAAGGACACATAGTCACTGTACCAAAAAGAACTAGTTGACATTCCACCACTTCAGGAAGGTAGCATATGATCAAGAACCAATGATGCTAAGGAAGGCCAAGCTGCACTGAAAACATTAGTCAAAGCAAAGTCCCAGGAATGGATGGGATTCCAATGAAAATGTTTCAGCAGTTGGCTGATGAAACATTGGAAGCACTACTTGTCTGTGCCAGGCCATTTTGAAGCCTGCTTCTTGGCTAATTGACTGTAAGAGATCCTTATTTATACCCACTCCGAAAAAAGTTGACCCCACAGAATGCTCAAATTATTCAACAATGTCATTTGTATCACATGCAAGTAAAATTTTGCTGAAGGTCATACATCAACAGTTGCTGCAGAACACTGACAGGGAGCTACCAGTTGCTCAGGCCAGATTCAGAAGAGGAGGACTTGGGGAAAAAAATATCATTGATGATGTCAGATATTGGCTGAAAGTAGAGCATACAAGAAAGATGTTTACTTGTTATTTCATTGACTATACCAAGGCATTTGACTGGACCTTAAACTGTGGATGGGCATTGCAGAACACTTCATTGTGCTCATGCGAAACCTGTACATGGAGGCAGTTATGCTGCCTGGTTGGAAATCAGGAAACGGGTGTATCATGGTTGTATATTCTCACCATACTTATTCAATCTGTATTCTGGGCAAGTCAAAGAAGTTAGATTATATGAAAAAGAATACAGCATCAGGATTGGAGGAAGGCTTATTAACAACTGTGTTAGTCTGGGTACATTGGAGAAACAAATCCACAGAAGCATGTATAAGAGAGTTTTGTATAAAGGGTAAGTGCACATCAAGAAAACATCCCAACCCAGTGCTGCCCAAGCCCACAAGCCCAGCATTAACCCATATGTCCGACACCAATCGACAAAGCACACACTATGTCTGACACCAATAAACACACACACACACACACACACACACAGTCTCACAAAACACATACTATGAGGCCAACTGCAGAAGGAAAGCTGAATTAGTAAACATGTAAGCATCTCAGGACTGACAGGGGTCTCCACCCGGCTGCTTCTACCCTGCATTGGGGTAGGTCCATGCGGCTTCTCCTCAGGAATGTCTTGCAGGAAGTGAGACTTGCCAGCTGAAGCAGGGTACTGGCTCAGGCAGCTGCACCCTGGTCCCACCTTCACAAAGCAAGAGACCCGAGAACTAGAAAGGTGAGGCTTACTGAGCCTTTTATCCCTTCGCTCTTCAATTAACCCCACATGTGTTTCTCAGCTAAGTTGGCATAATAAGCTAGCTACCCCAACAACCTGTAATATGCATATGACATATCTTGCTTGCTTAAATTCAAGAGAACTTGAGGCACTTGGTGATCATGATCAAAGGTTTCGTCCTTAAATATGGATTACAACTTAATGTGCTCAATGTGAAGCAAACCAAGTCCTCACAACTGGCCCAGTAGCTAACGCCACGATAAATGGAGAAAGAAATCAACGTTGTCAGGGATTTTGTTTTGCTTGTATCGCAGGGAGTGCTTTTGGAAGCATTTGGGCATTGATGGGCATTGAATAAGGACGATCAAAGAAGAAGCGATGTGTTTGAATTATAGTGGTGGAAGAGAATATCGAAAGTACCACGGACTCTTAAAAGGACAAACATCTCCTTGCAAGAAGTACAGCCAGAGTGCTCCTTAGATGCAAGATGGCAAAATTTTGTCTTACATCATTTGGGCATGTTGTCAGGAGAGTTCAGTGGCTAAAGGACATCGTGCTTGGTAAGTTAGAGGGGCAGCAAAAAGGCGAAGTCCTCAGCAAGATGGGTTGACACAGTGGCTGCAACAATGGGTTTATGTTGGGGTTCTCTAGAGAAACAAAACCAGACTGCTAATTATTTTATATATATCTATATAGATAGGCATACAACATAAGAAATAAACAGTACAAACGGCTCAGTGCAACTCACTCCGTGAGACAGCTGTGAGACACTGGCAGTCCTTCAAGTCTTGAGGGCTGCCGGGTAGTCCTCTAGAACAATTCAGGCTGTCTGGCCACAGGCAGCAAACAGCAAGGCAGGTAGGTCACCAATAGTCATGACGGTCTGAGTCCCCAGCTCAAGAGATGTATATTCCAATAGTGTGGCAAAGCGAGTCTTAAAGGAACCTTAAATTACAGTGACACGGTCCACGGGTTAGGTGTCCCACAGGTAGTGTAGCTTGAAAATTGAGGCAAGAACAAGCAAGGCAGCCGCACACGCGTCCAATCAGCAAAGAGCAAGAGACAAGACAGGCGAGGCTCGCAGAGCTATTTCTCTCTCCATCCGTCAGTTAATCCCACATGGGTTCATTGGCCATGTTGGCACAATACATGTTACCTACTCAGGGCTCAGTAGAGGAACAATTGTAAGGGTGGTGCAGCACCGGTCATTGTTTTGTTCTGTTCTGCAATAGGGTTTCTGTGGGTCGGAACTGATTGGCACCTAACAAAAACAACTTGTACAGTTTACTGAAGTTATTACATTCTTCCAGTTGTGCATCCATTTTCACCTTTTTTGCATTATTCTTCCCTCATTAACATGCACTCACTGCCCCTTAACATTCTTAGCTAATCTTTCCAGTTGCTGTTAACAGCTTAATCTCCTATTAATCTTAAAATAATGTGTTTTCCCAGTACAGACATTTTTTACTAGTTGAACTATTCTGTTTTAAGAAGACTTAGGGTCTATTTTAGGTTTAAGGTTTAAAAGTGGTCGCAGGACAGTAGTGTCAGGGGTTAACTCATTCTCCTTGGCCCCAGAAAGTCATGTCCATGAGAATTTGACATACTAGTCTTAATTTCCTCCTCTTTGATCTTGGCATTTCTATAGAACCTTGATCGAAATGTTCAGTAATGATAGCCAGTTCTTCTGATGTCATAACAAAGGAGCACTTGTCCGTGGAGGCAGTTAGTCACATCTTCTCCGTCCTTCTCCTATTTCTAGCGCCCTAGCTTCCTCTGCGACTCGAGATGTGCAGAGACCGATGGTGGTGAACGGTTCTAAGTTTCTAAGACCTTAGACACTCTTTTAGGAAGTAGAAGATAGAACCGAAGAACTAGACATGTTATTAGGCGAGTTTACTGACATTTCCCATGAAACCACGACCCTAACCTTGTAAGCCAGGATCTCTCTCATGAAGTATTTAGTTGTACACAACAGCCTCCATGACCGGGTGTTTGTTTTTGTTTTGGACAGTGTGAATACTAGGGGACTTCAAACAGCTCCTGGAAAAATTTCATTATCTTTCCATTCTGTTTTTCCATGAACTTTATGAAGCCCTTGTATGTCACGTAACTTTTCTAGTTCAGTTTTTTTTACAGGTATAATGTATTGGTAGCAATTGCAGTAATGTATTGTGCAAACCTTTATGCCTAATCAGTGTGATCCTAACATTGTTATCTTCTGCTTCCTTCCCTCCCAACTCTAGTAACCACTAGTAAACTTTGATTTCTATACATTTAATTTTCCTGGCTTTTTAGATAAATGAAGTCATACAATATTTGTCCTTTTATGATTGACTTGTTTTGTTCAGCATAATGTCTTCAGGCTCTATGCATACTGTAGTATTATCAAGACTTTCTTCCACTGGCTGAGTGGTGTGCCTGTACCACATTTTGTTTATCCATTCATCTGTTGATGGAAATTTAGGCTGAGTTCACCTGCAATGGATCCAATATTGGTATGCAAGCCTGCTCTTGAGTCTCTGCTTTCAAGAAGAGCACAAATGAACAAAGGGTACAAAAGAGCAGTTTTTAATGTTGATGTGTTTCAGTTTTTCTTTTGTGGCATGTCCTTTTTGGGACCTATTTAAGAACTGCTTGCCTACCCAAAATGTAAAAATATTTTCCAAAAGCCTCTGCCTTTAGCTTTTACCTATTTGTCTACTTCAAGTTAATTGTAATATTTAATCAAGCTATGGATCAAGTTTCATTCTCTTGCATATGGATAGTTAATTGTTCCAACATTATTTATGTAAAGATAACCCTGGCTCTTTAGGATATTGGCTTTTTTTATCATGCCTGAATTTGAAATCAGGCTAATACTGGTCTCTTGAAAAGATCCTGATCATGTTCCCTTTTCCACTGTTTTCTAAAATAATTGGTGTAGGGTTTGGTATTATTTCTCCCTTCAATGTGTTATAAAATTCACTGATCCTGGAGTGTTCTTTTGGGGAAGTATTTTAAATTCTGAATTTAATTGTTTTTATTAAGAGTCTTATTTATGAACTTTATTTCTTCTTGAGTTAGTTATTTCACTAAAGTAATCTCATATAATATTTTTCCTCTTGTGATTGACTTATTTCATGCAGCTCAGTGTTTTCAAGGCTCATCCATATCATGTCATGCATTAAGATTTCATTTATCTTTATGGCTTATTAATATTTTATTATTTGTATATAACTCCCTGCCATTGAGTCATCACTTCAGTCCGGTGGCATGAAGTGAAGATGAGACTTTCTACTCCCTAAAGAGTTACAGTCTCTGACACCCACAGGGAGTGTTCTACTCTGTCCTATAGGATCTGTGTTAGGCCAAGTTGTTAGAGAAACAAATCCAGTGACATTCATATGCATCAGAAAGAACTTCATATCAAGAAGTGTTTATATGAGGGGGTACCCCCCCAACCTCCTAAAAAAACTGATTTTTTTCAAAGCTATGTATTTAAGCGTTTTTATCACCTTCACAGCACTCTCCATTACACTTAATACATTTGTCAAATCTGCAATTCCATTCTTGAAAACACTTTTCAAACTCATTTGTTTGGATGGTTGATAAGACCTCCTTTGTTTGTTTGTTTGTTTTTTCTTCACCTCTTCTATGCTATCAAATTGCTGTCCTTTAATGTCCCTCTTCATGCACGGAAACAAAAAGAAGTCGCATGGAGCAAGGTCAGGTGAGTAAGGTATGTGGGGCAAGAGAGGCATGCTGCTTTTTTCCCAAAAACTGGAGCACAGAGATGGCTGCACGAGCAAGTGCATTGTTGTGGTGGCAAAGCCAGTCCCCTGTCTGCCACAAATCAGGTCTTTATTGTAGCACACTGTTGTGCAAGCTTGATTACAGTCTGACCTGGTAGAATGAATTTCAAGTGCACTCTCCCCCCTCACATATCCAAAAAGCTTCCCAGTCCAGTGCAATTCAAGTCCTTAAGTCGACAATTCTCTCTTTAGGCTCATGTAGTAGCAGGCCCGGGGCACAGAAAGGTGAACCGGGAAGCAGGACAATCACAGGCTGATGGGTGCTCAGATGAGTGGATCCAAGGTTGGGTGATGGCAGTTCTCAGGGTCAGGCAGCACACATGGGGCCACCCCTCAAGGCAGGCAGAGCTCCAGCAGGCAAGAAGGCAGAGAAGTACAGAGAGATTGGGCAGTTCCCAGCTTCTCACACTTTTAGAAGAAAGCCACACCTCCAAGGAGGCATCATCAAGCTACCACTTGATTGACAGGTTGGATTCTGCCCTGCCAAGAATGTCTAGTTGACCTAATATCTGATTGTCAAAGGGTCACTGTGAGATCTTTGTATGAGTATATATACACCACATTTTTAATTTATCTATATTGATGGGCATTCTGGTGATTTCCATTTCTTCAAGAAATTAAAACTAGAGAAAATAAAAATCCTATATGCTTATTATTTTATAAAATGTTTTTATAGATTCACTTATCCATCTAGTACATAATGTTTCAGATGCGAAAGGAACAGATGTTCAGTTGAAGTTTTTTAGGGACAGATAGTAAAATTTGGACTCTGTGGGTCAAACAGTCTCTGTTGAGGTTTTCTCTTTGCCATTGTGGTACAAAATAAGCCATAGACAATAAATGTGTACATTAATGGATGTGACCATGTGCCAGTACAACTTTTAAAAGTTTGGCTAGTAGACAAAATTTGGCCTTCAAGTTATAGTTTGTTAGCCCTTGGTCTATGTAAGACTTAAAAGAGTTACATTTCCAGACATTTGCCTTTATGATGGGGCTTTGAAACGTTTGTGGGGGAAATTCAGTTGTTTTCCGTTTTTCCACAGACTTTTTGAAGCCCCCTCATATGTGACCGTAACAACAGGACTTAATGGGCCAAGGTTTTCCTGTAATCCACTGATGGGGAAGATTTACCCAATTATGATAGTTGGCAAAGTGTCTTACAAGGAAATATATACATGTCTATGTGGTTTTTATGTTAAAGTACTAAAAAATGCTAAGATTTAGGTAAACGTAAAAGTTGTAGTAGTTATTTACCAATTTATTTAACAAATCATTATGGATCACTGACTCAGCCCTCTCCAGACTCTGATGATACTTTTATGAGAAAGCTTTGCTTATACTTTCATGAGAACGAACTTTGTCATTACCTCATAAAACATAGAACCCAATTGGTAGTCCATTGAACAGGAAATTATAAATATGTCATATAATGATATTTTTAAGCTCCAATATACTCTTTAAGAAATAATAAATTTCACTAGATACTGTATATAATGAACATAATTATAAATATTCTAATTTGCTCCCTTTGTTTTACTTAAGAAAAGAAAAGAAAGAAAACAAAAAGTTAGTAAAGAAATGGAGGAAAAAGCAGCAAAGGAACTAGAGAAAGAGCATTTGCAAGAAAAAGCAAAAGAAAAATATCAAGAATGGCTAAAGAAAAAGAATGCTGAGGAATGTGAAAAGAAGAAGAAAGAAAAGGTACTGTTATCGGGACAGTCCGTTAGAATTTTTGACTTTGGTATTTTTATTGACTATAGAAATATGTATTGGGGCTTTTATTTGGTTGATAATTATTAATAACTTGATTTTTTTCAGTTGGGTTCAAAACACTTTTGTTACTGCTTTGATTTTTTTAATTTAAATCATTTTATTGGGGGCTCATACAATTCTTATCACATACATTGTGTCAAGCACATAAGTGCATTTGTTGCCATCATTCTCAGCTGTGAATTATTTTTCAATGGACTTGTTTTTTTCTTTGAACCTTTTATTTTCGATTAGGTGTGATGCACATTTTGTTTTAATTCATCCATTGCAATCCCCTCATCATTTATTTTGCCTTCTCTTTGTATTTACTGCTTCCATTTTTCTAATACCTTTTTATGAAAAGACTTACGAGAGTAAAACCTGTGAAAGACTAGGGTCTGTGTAAGGCAGAATCCTGTCAGAGAAGGAGATTTCAAGTAGGTTCCACTAATGGAGAGTGGTAGAAAAAGGCTGAAAACTTATAAGACCTGGAAAACCAAGGCCATTTCAATCAGTTCAGCTCTCATAGGTTTCATAGTAGAGCTTACTTATTATTCTTTAAAAACAGCAAATTCTCTTTTCTTTCTTGGGTTGAAGCCCTACTGTTGTTCAGAGGCAAACTCCTTTAGATTCTGATTGTATTGAATCTTGTTTCAAGTTATAGAAATGTGATTAAATATCCATAGCTATTGAGCAACTAGGTTGGGAAACTGTTAAGCAAAAAAAAAAAAAAGAACAGTATATTCTGAATGGAATTTTTATTTACAGAATATACCTGAATGTTTTTTTTTCCATTTAAGGAAAAAGAAAAACAACGGCAAGCTGAATTACAAGAAAAAAAAGAAATAGCAGATAAAAAATTTAAAGAATGGTTGGAAAACTCAAAAAACAAACCTCGTCCAGCTGCAAAGAGCTATGGTTATGTCAATGGAAAACTTACAGGTTGGTTTTTATGCAATAGCTTGTATAAATATGATGTGAAGAAGTAAGTTTAATTTATGGCAAATATAGAAAATTAACTGTCTTTCAAGTTGCTGATTTCTAAAACATACAAGAGGGCTTCAAAACTTTGTTAGAAAAATGGAATGAAAGAATGGATTTTTAAAAACAATTTTCCCCCATATATATAAAATATAGTATGAAGGTCTAATCACTGTAAACTTTATTTCCATATATACTTGAGTATAAGCCAACCCAAATATCAGCCGAGGCACCTAATTTTACCACAAAAACTGCGTTTAAAATGTGCTGAAAAACTTGGCTTATTAGGTGCTTAAGCAAATGTGGTGAAGAAAGCTGATGGTGCCCAGCTATCAAAAGATATAGCATCTGGAGGCTCGATGGTAAACAAGTGGCTATCCAGCTCAGAAGTAACAAAGCCCACATGGAAGAAGCACACCAGCCTGTGTGGTCACAAGGTGTTGAAGGGATCAGGAATCAGGCATCATCAGAACAAAAAAATCATATCATTGTGAATGAGGGGGAGTGAGGAGTGGGAACCCTAAGCCCATCTGTAGACAATTGGACATCCCTTACAGAAGGGTCTCAGGAAGGAGACGAGCCAGTCAGGGTGCAATGTAGCAATGATGAAACATACAACTTTCCTCTGGTTCTTAAATGCTTCCTCCCCACCACTATCATAATCTCAATTCTACCTTACAAATTCAGCTAGACTACAGGATGTACACTGGTACAGATAGGAACTGGAAACACAGGGAATCCAGGACGGATGATCCCTTCAGGACCAGTGGTAAGAATGGTGATACTGGGAGGGTGGGATGGAAAGGGGGAACCGATTACAAGGATATACATGTAACCGCCTCCTTGGGGGACGGACAACAGAAAAGTGAGTAAAGGGAGATGTCAGAGAGTGTAAGACATGACAAGATAATAATTTTTTAAATTATCAAGGGTTCAGGGGGGGGGGGGCGTGGAGGGAGGCGAAAAATGAGCTGATACCAAGGGCCCAAAAAGATAGCAAATGTTTTGAGAATGATAATGGCAACAAATGTGCTTGACACAATGTATGTATGGATTGGTGTATGAGTCCCCAATAAAATGTTTTTTATAAAAACAACCTTGGCTATACTCGAGCATATAGAGTAATAGCACCAGGTCATTGTCAGATACAATGCTGGAAAATAAGCCCTCACATTGGAAGACAGTCAAAAATACAGCAGGAGAAAAGCCCCCTCCTAAAGTAGAGTCGACCGTAATGAATCAGAATGAGAAAGAAACATGGAATGTACAGCGTTCAGATCTAGGAAACTTGAAAGTCATAGCATGAAATGAAACCCATATAGACCTGTATTCTGAGCTGCAATGGTGTGGCATTGGTCCCTTTTTACTGAAAATTCATGGAGTTTACATACAAAATGACAAATTGAAGAGGAATGGCTTTGCATTTATCATGGAAAAGAACATTTCAAGATCTGTTGTGATTTACATTGCCGTGTGTGATCGTGATTCTCACAGGGAAGTCCAGTTAATGCTCAGGAAGCTCTCTGCCATCGCGGCCAGGGTGAAACTGCCCGTGTGGGTGCCTGAGATGATCGTTTTTATGCGAATAGAGCCTTCTCTTTCTCCAGAAGAGTGGCTTCTTTCAAACCGCCGAACCTCCTGGAGGTTAGCAGCCTACCTCATAACCAGTACCCGACCAAGGGTTTCCAGTTAACACAATATTTAAATTTAGTCTTCAACCAGTAAAGCCAGATTTGACTACCATCTTCATTTGAAATTGATCAGACATGATATCAGAATGCATTGATATTTACTGGTGATTGGAATGCAAATGTTGGAAACAAAGAAGGATCAGTAGTAGGAAAATATGACTTTAGTGTTAGAAGCAAAGCTGCAAATCACATGATGGAATTTTGCAAGTACTGCATTTTTTTAGTGACTATCCATGTGGACTTCACCAGAGGGAATACGCAAGCATCAAATTGACTGCATCTGTGAGAAGAGGCAATGGAAAAGCTCTGTCATTTGCCACAAGGCAGAGGCTGATTAAGAAACAGACCATTGCTCATGTGCAAGTTTAGGTTGAAGCTGGAGAAAATTAAACCAAGTCCACTAGAGCCAAAGTAAAGCCTTGCGAATGTCACCATAATTTAGAGTACGTCTCCAGATCAGAGTTGGCATATTGAAGACTAATGACTGAGACCATGAGTTATAGAGTGACACCAAGAGCATTAAATATGAAGAAAAGAAAACACAGGACGGAAAGAAAACACTCAAGTGTGTGATCAGAAGAGACTGAAATGTGCTCTTGAGCATAGTGTAGCTAAAGTAAATAGAAGTAATGATAAAGTAAAAAAAAAAACTAAAGGATTTCAAAAGGCAGCTTGAGAAGACAACACTGCAAGCCCTGGACGGGATGACATCTTGAAGAGCATACATGAAGATAGCAAAGGGCCAGCAGCCTGCTATCCTCGGGTGAGTTGGGACTCATGGCAGCCCTCGATGGGCTTTGTGAAGCTGTGAATCTTCCCGGAGCAGTTAGCCTCGTCTTTTAGTAGCCTGGTTAGTAGCCGAATGCTTATCTGCCAGTGCCACTCAAAAAAAACAAAGACAACGAAGAAAGAAAGACCAAGCTGGATGTCAGAAAAGACTAAAACTTACTCCTGAATGAGTAGCTAAAGTTAATGGAAGAAATAATAGCTGAATAAAAAACTTCAAAGGGCAGCTTTAGTAGAGAGAATAGAATATTATAATTAATTGTACAAAGATGTGGAATTAGAATGCCACAAAGGAAGACCTATAGCATATTTCAAGCTGTAGGAAATGAAAAGAAATTGAGTTGTAATATTTTGAAGGGCTTCATGGGCAAAATATTGAATGATGCAGGAAGAATCCAAAACAAGATGGAATACACAAAGCCAGTGTCTCACAGAGAATTGGTCCGTCATTTCAATAGGTGGGATATGATCAAGAACTGATAATATTGAAGGAAGGAATTCCAACCTGCATTGCAGGCAACTAAAAACAAAACCAAACTTGCTGCCATTGAGTCAGTGACTGACTCCTAGCAACCCATGAAAGCTTCCAAGACGGTAACTGTTTATGGGAATAGAAAGCCCAGCCTTTCTCTCAAGGAGCTGCTATTGGTTTCAAACTGTACACTACACCACCAGAGTTCCCAGAGCTACAGACAAGGTTCCGGGAAATGAAAGAATGTCAATTTAAATGTTTCAGCGAACTGATGCAGCCCTGGAAGCATTTGGTCATCTAGACCAGCTTACTGCAGTAGAGCCATATCTGTGACCGTTCTTAAGAAAAGTGATCCAGCATAACATAGAAATTAGGGAACAGCCCAAGCAAGTAAAACTTTTGCCGAAGATAATGAAAAGACAGTTGTAGCAATACAACGACAAGGAACGGGGAGAAATTCAAGCCAGATTGAAAAGAGAGCATGGCACCATGGATGTCATTGTTGATATTAGGGTATAAAGAGTTATAGTCTCAGAAGCTGACAGAAGCCATTCTACCCTGAAACTAGCTATCTATGAGTTGGGATAGATGGCATTTTGATATTTTGTTTGTTTGTTTGGTGGCACCTGCGATATCATTATTGATTTAGATGGATCTTGACTGAAAGCAGAACATTTCAGAAAGATGTTTTTGTGCTTTATTGACTATGCAAAAACATTTGACTGTGTGGATCACAACAAGCTATGGATAACATCGTGGAGAATGGGTATTTCAGGAAACTTCATTATACTCCTGTAGAACTTGGACCTGGACCAAGAAATTTTCATTTGAACCGGTCAAAGAAATACTACGTGGCTTAAAATCAGGAAAGGTGTGTGTCAGGGTTATAATATTTCTTCATGCATACTCTGTATGCTAAGAAAATAATCTGGGAAGCTAAGCTTTGTGAAGAAGATTGAGGCATTAGGTTTGGAGAGTGGCTTATTAACAGCCTGTGATGTTCAGCTAGTATAACTGCTTGGTGAAAGCAAGGAGAACATCAAGTACTTGCTCCTGAAGATCAAAGACTGTGGCCTTCATTATGGATTGCAACTTGATAGAAAACAAAAATCACAAATGCATCAATAGACAAGATGATAAATGGGGAAAAAAATTGAAGTTGTCAGGAATGTCATTTTACTTGAATCCACAATCAGTACTCCTGTAAGCAACAATCAAGAAATAAAACTCATACTGTATTGGACAAATGTACTGCACAAAGATCTCTATAGTGATAAAGAACAAGGAGGTCACTTTGAGGATTGAAGTGCACCTGACCTAAGGCATGGTATTTTCAGTCACCTCATATGCATGTGCCAGTTGGACATTGAAGACTCCAACAAGAAAGACTGAAGAAGAACAGATGCATTTGCATTAAGGTACTGGCGAAGAATATTGAAAGTATCAGAGACTGCAGAAGAACAAACCAAGAAAGATAAAGCTTAAGAGAGGACAGCAACACTTCACTTCACCTCCCACAGTTTGGACATGTTTCAGGAGAACCAATGCCTAGAAATGAGCATCATGCTTGGTAAAGAGGAGGGTCAGCACAAAGGAAACCCTTGGTAAGATGGATTGACACAATAGTTAGAACAACCAGCTACAACATGACAATTGTGAGGCTGACTCAGGCCTGGGCAGTATTTCATCGTGCTGTACCTAGGCCTGCTTGGCCACAGCTGACAGCGTATGTTCCTTTATGTGTATGTGTGTGCATAGTATCTCATGCATAGTTTTTATGTACTCTAAAGTGGTCATTTTACATAAATCACATAGAATCTTCTTAAAATCAGTCGCATGAAGTGTTGAACTTAAGCTGTAAGATAATGATTTCTAATAGTAAGCAAGTAAATTTCTTTTGTACTTTATGGATGATAAAGCCTTAATCAGAATATATTAAACGGTTCACGTTTTCTTCTGCTGACTGGCTTTTAAGCAGAACTCTAATGCCGTCCAGCACATAATTCGGAGGGTGGAATCCTAGACAATTCACGAAGCAGGCACAACCCCATTTGGCTTTAGGCTCGGTCTGATTATAAATGGCAAGGAATGCTTTTCTCTGAGCCTCATGCTAGAAGCTCATACCTTGCTGACAGCTGCCTTCCCTTGTTTAAGTGATGTATTATGAAAAATACTCCCATTCTGTTTTGTTCACACAATAGAACATATTCCAGACTTTGTTTTGACCATCTTGGTGAAGTGTGTGTTGACATATCTTTGCAGGCAGAGTGGGCTGCCAGTGTATAACTGACACATTCCTGCTGTCAGGATGTAGGCCTCTCGTATGTCACCAAGGCATCCATCACAGCTACTGAGCATGGTGTGCTTGCTTTGTTTGTTTGTTTGAAAAAAGGTAATACTTACCCAAGGATTTTAGTCACACACTTGGATAGTAAAGTTAAAAATTTGGAGGGAAAACTAATTACAAAAACAGTGAATTATTTTCAATAAATTTAATTTTAACATAGTATAGTTGCTTGCAAATCAAATAATTTACGTGCATATGGTCACTGGAAGATTGAGGTATGATTTGCAAATGGTTCCTCTCCCACATAATGAGAGGTATCTCGTGCATTCCAGTAGGAGAGCACTTCATACTTAGTAATAGAAAATACAGTGCCATTGGGAAATCTTACTGGTTTGAGTGAAAGTCATCCAGAATGTTAGTGCTTCTAAAGAATTTAGATTTGTTTTAGCTGAGTATGAAAAATAAATTGTTTTCTGTCAGCACTAGTGTTGACAAGAGGACGTTAGTGTACAACCAGTAGTTCTCTAAAGCGAATTAAGAAAATGAAGGTGTTGTTCAGTTGAAAGGAGCCCAATGCATTGGGTTGCCACTGCACTGTCAGCAGTTTGAAACCACCAGCAGCTACACAAGAGAAAGACTGGCTTTCTACTCCCTTAAACTGTCTCAGAAACCCCAGGCAGAAGGTGTTGCTATGTGTCAGCATTGTTCCATGCCGGGAATTTTTTGGTTCTTTTTGTTCAGTTTAAAGGTTCCAAAATTGATTTCTTCATACACTTTACCAATGCTTTTATTTATATAGGTTTAAAATTATTATTTGAACTTTAGATTTTCAGAATTCATCAAGATTCAAGAGTTCAAGGTTTTATTTTATCAATGACATTTTTGTTCTTCAGATTTTTAAAACATTTTTTGAGGATTTAAAAAACAATTTCTTTGGCTTTAATTTTTTCTTTTGTTCCTTTTTTTAAAAAAATCATTTTAGGCTTTTACAGTGGGAATTCCTATCCAGAACCAGCCTTTTATAATCCAATTCCATGGAAACCGATTCCTATGCCTCCTCCAAAAGAAGCCAAGGATCTCTCAGGCAGGAAGAATAAAAGGCCTGTGATAACTCAGCCCCACCGGTCAGCGTCTCTAGTTCATAAAGCCAGGAGCACCCTCTGCCTCGGAACCCTGCACAGAGTGCAGAGATAGTGCATGCGGACAGAGGGCACATACTCTGACTTGGAGCTATTTACAGGTAGATGTCACTTTTCATTACTTAATCAGTACCTCAGTATTTGCTGTAATGACTGACAGATTCCCATTTTTACATTTGCATGTGGAGTCCTTAGAGTAATTGAGGAAGATGTTTCATATATATGTATTTATTTTTATAATGTTTCAAGATTGATCTTGGCATATTGTTTGGCAAGATAAGCGATCAAATCTTTAATTATGAATTGTATTTGTATTTAGTGTGTATTAAAGCTGAACTGTAATACCAATAAAGTCAGGAATTTTTCTGGTGCCCTTTGTACTCTGTGTTCTCACTTTTATGTTCATGAACACAATAAGCTTATGATTAAATCATTGACATGACCATTTTAAACTTGTGTGTATTCCTCAGGTAACCCTGAGTAGAAACACAGCCATAGCTCGGCTGTCTAACAGCTTCAAGCATCAGCTCTCCAGTTCTGGGACAGCAAAGTTCTGAAAACCATCTGCGTGGTGTTTGTAATTTTGCTCAATAGTCAAACCGCAAGTCCAACTTGAACAAACCTGTATGGGCCGAGAATGAGTTACACATTGCATCTTGCCTCACACACAAAGGGGTGATCCCTCAGTCTAAGCACAGCTCTTGCTCCGACAGCAGTCTTGTGTTAGTGTTGGTGATAGTGTTAGTGCATTAAACATTTGTCATTGTGCTTTTGTGTGTGTGTGCTTTATTAGTGTGAAATATGGTAATTTTATTGTATTGTGTATTGATAGGTGATGTATTTATTGCGTTTTGATGGTTTAGTGCAGGGGTGCTGAATACGTTGATCGTGATCCACTAGTTGATCACAAATGTAGTGTGGGTAGATCGCACGGCATTAAAAAAAATAGACGTAAGCCGATCATCAATCCCATCACTTAACTGATGTACAGCGCAGCCACTCAGATGCAATCTTAGGTGTCAAAGGCATGTGCAAGCAACTGCGCTCAGTGCAGCAAAACTGACAAGCTAAGTTATCGCTAATTTTTAGACCTGGGTTTTTTTCTCATAAACGTAAGAAAGGGTGTTAAAATGAGTGGGGGAGCTGGACCAAGTAAGAAGACAAAAACGGATCACTTTCGTACTGCTAGCGACATTCAACTGAAGTCCAGAGCGCGTGAACAGTTCTGGAACTTACTCGCAGAGGGAAAGTACCCAAACATGAGGAAATGTGCCACCTCCTTGACTGCATTCTTCGGCTCTACTTATTTATGTGAGTCAGCCTTTTCCCACACAAAGATCTTTAAGTCCAAGTACCGTTCCACCATGACTGATGATCCTTTGGAAGTGTGCTTGAGGCCGGCTGCCTGTCAACAGCTGCTGTCTGGACTACGCATCCCTGGCTCATTCCATTCAGTGCAAGTCATCAGAGTAAACCCAGGTAATGACAAAAAATGTGCATAGTTAATAAAATGTGCGTAGTAACAATACATTGTGCAATATGGACTCATGCGGTTATGCAAGGCACATAAACATACACTACATATAAAGAATTCTCAATGCATTCATGACTAAATAATATGTTTTGCATTTTTGTAGTTGGCGGATCATTTTGACTTGATCATATTATAAGTCACTCGCATGCTGAAACAGTGTGAGCACCCCTGGAATAGTGGCTGATTTCCACAAGATAGAGCTGTTAACTTTGTATCAACGTCCTGAAAAAATGAATTCATATGTGTAATTTTAGACCTTGGAGTGACTATTTTGGGAGCTGACGTAATGAATCATTGTTTTGCATTCATTTTAAACAACTTCTCAAGTAGCCCAATGGCTTGCTCCATCCCCCATTTCTTTTCTCCCTCCCTTACCTTTCTCCTAGTACGTTATCTTCCCCGCCACCAAATTAACGCCAACTACTCTAGCTGTTATTCCCCTTCCTGCCACCCTTCCGATCCCTGCAAACCATCAGTCTTTTTTTTTTTTGGTATGAAAAAACCATTTCTTTATTTTTTGCTTAAGTAACAGTGATCTCATACAATATTCGTCCCATTTTTTTAAAACAGTTTTACCGGCACCTAATTTACATAGCATACACTTCAATAGTTCAGTCAATCATATCAAGAATTGTACAATCATTACCATCTCAATTTTAGAACCTTCTCCCCCCATATTTGTCCTTTTATTTTTGGCTACTCAAGATACTACCCTCTTAAGTCCATCTGTGTCATGAAGTATTGTTACACAATTTCATCTGTTTTCTTTAATGATGATAATATTTCATTGTGTGTATATACCGAACTTTATCCATTCTTCCACTGATGAGCTTTTTTGTTTCATCTTGTTATTGTAATACTGTGATGAGCATTGGGGTTCATGTTGTATTCTTTATTTATGTAAGGTGTATACCAAGTAGCTCTATTGCTGGGGCCTATGGTCTTTCTGTTCCTAATTGTTTGAGGAGGTGCCATATTGCTTTCCTCAGTGGTGGTTCAGATTTATAGTGCCACCAGATGGGTTTGATGGGGTCAGTCTCTACACCTCCTGCAGCATTGGCCGTTTTCAGCTTTTGTGAACCTTTCTGTCATAAAAGGTATAAGATGGTCTCTCATCATTGTTTTGATTTGCGTCTCCCATATATGTAGTGGTTGCTAGCGTTTTTCCAGATGTGTCTTGGCTGCCTGAATGTCCTCCTTAGGAAACCATCTGCTCATGTCCTCTGTCCATTTGTTCATTTGCAACCATTGATCTCTTTCTTGCTGCGGTGTTAAAGTTTTCTATAGGCATTAGCAATAATTCCCTTGTTTGATATGTGATTGCCCAAATATTTTCCCACTCCATTAGTTTTTGTTTTACTCCTTTGGCGATATCTTTTGAGGCAAATAAGTGTTGTGATTTTAGGAGATCTTATTTCATTTCTTCTGTTCTCTCCTGTTTGTGTGTTTTCATTAGGCTCGATCGTGTGTTTATGGCATGGATTAGGGCCCCTATGTTTGTTCCTACTTTTAATCCCCAGCAGTTTTATTCACATATCACCTAGTTGAGTAGTTCAGTTATATCATGAAGAGTTGGACAATCATCACCACAATTTAAGACCATTTTTTTCAATCTTGTCCTCATGGCTTTTCTCCCCAACCTTCCTTTCCATACCCCCGAGGGACCAGTAATTAAGTTACTGTGTCTTTAGATTAACCTAGCTTAGATTTCATAGACAGAAAAGCACTTAAAAATGAACAAACGAAAACAAGAATAACAAAGTAAAACATAAAAACTTTAATAGGAAATATTAAAAACTAAAGCAAATTAAAATGGATTATAAGGAAGATCAAATGATGGTCCTACTTAATTGATGATCTTTACAGTTTAATTTCAGTATTCCATACATATACCATTTTTGTGTGTATATCTATACATGTGTATATAAATATATATATCCCCTCAACCTTAAAAAAAAGTCCCTTTTTTTAATCATAGCAAGGTTTTACCATGGGAAAGAAAGAACTGTAATAAATTTGCTGTGCTTAATTGAGTATCCTTAGTTTAGTTGTCAGCATATTGACATAAGGGCATTCATGGGTATTTATAGGTTTGTTTTCCAGGTGAGAAATTAGAGATAAAGATATTGGCCTTTTAAAAAAAACAAACATAAAACTCACTGCCATTAAGTAGATGCTGACTCATAGTGACCCTATAGGCCAGTTGAACTTCCCCTGTGAGTTTCTGGGACTAATTATTTACGGAAATAGAAAGTCCTGTCTTTCTCCCACATAGCTGCTGGTGGTTTTGAACAGCTGACCTTGCAGATTGCAGCACAACTGGTAAGATAGGTAGAGCAGTATGAGAGTCTTCCATCCAGTCACTCAGCACATCAGTCAAGGGCTTGCTATGTGCTGGTCGTGAGAAGTGGATGAGGACAGACTCCCAGGAAGGAGCACAAAAATCGAGGGCGGAGCGAAGTCACGACCGAGCAAAGGGAATGTGAGGGGTCCGGAGGAGAATGTGGCCACAGTGAGGGAGGGAAGCTTCAGAAAGGAGGAGTGGAATGCGATCTACGTTACCTAATGCTGTGTAAGAATTCAGGGGGGTGAGCAAGACCCTCCATCTGATTATTCCACAACTGTGTATCTGCCGCTGAACAAGACTGACCAAATCCTGAATCGACGCTTCCACTCTTGCAGATCCAACAGTTCAGCCAGCACATCCCTCAAAACACAAACCAGGAGATAGGGAATTAGGAAGTAGCTAACCTTTCTTGGGGGCAGGAAATGCTCTCAGGAGGAAGTAATTAAGTTGAGACTCCAGGAATTTAATCATTTTACAGGCTGGAAAGTAAGGAATGGCCTTAGAACCATGGTGATCTCCGTGTAACCTGTCTTTCAAAGACCACGGCTAGGTGAAATAACAGCTTTTGCACATCAAAGGGACTTTCAGATGCCTTGGCTTATATAGATTATTGACACACTACTCCAGAGTGACTGGAGATTTCTAAAATCTTTGTCATTTGGGAAGAAAACCATTAGCTTTTCATGTAAAAATAAATGTTGAAGTTTGACAATAAAAACAAGCCATCTGTGATTGCAGAGCCTGAAGTGATAGAGACAGGTCTGCTTGTTTCGAAGTAACTTGCTAGTGAGCCAACTAGCAACTTCAAGATTACATTTTCCCAGACCAACTTCTTATGATGCCTGTGGCCCAGGTGAGTAACAAAGTATAGAGTAGTTACAGGACGCTAACAAATTCCCCTGATGACCTAAAAACTCATTTTCCTGAATCCAAAAAAGAAAATATAGTAATATTCAACTGTTTATCATCCCCATTAGTATCATAAATTGCATTCAGATGTTGTAATGGAGACACATACACACAGTTTACAGTGAGTACTTTACTACTGTTGATAATGGCAATCTGCCTGAGAAGAAAAAATTTTCAAAAAGGGCAGCGGTATCTTGAATTTCCTCTCAAAATTGGAAGGCGGCAGGGACATTTGAGAAGGGAAACTATTCCATTTACTCCCAGGGAGCAGACTGCCATAGGTGCAGGAATGAAAATTGTGAAAGAACACCAGCCTTTTCCAGGAAACTCAGTGTTTCCTCCTTCCCCTTTCTCACTCATATTCTTGTAACTGATGGAAGGAACTCCGATAAAAGGAGGGGCCTCCCCTCCCCACCAGCTTCACCGTCCTGGGAACCACCTGAGGGCCCTTGGGAGATGGAAGCAGCCATTGTCTCTCTAACAGCCACCGCACAGGGTGGCGTGGGAGTGGAATGTTGTTTGGGTTTGGATAAGTTCACCCAAACAGCCGTCCAGCAATGTCTGATTACCCAATCAGCAAAGTCAGCATGGGCTTGCTTGTGCTTGCTTTCTAATCTGTAGTGACCAATGTCATGTTTTTCACCATATCCAAGAGTCCGCTTGTAGGTACGGCCAGCATCTGTCTCTGCTAGCTCCACAGCATCTTCCTGCAGAAGCAGCGCCTCTCTTCAGAGTTTCAATCCTTGACAGGAACAGAGTAACTAGCAAAACAGGTTAAGCATGGGAATACTTGTACTTGCTTACTAATAGGTTTCTTGTGAAATTTTTCACTACAGATTAGTAAGTAAACACAAGTCAACCCATGCTTACCTTGCTTACTGAGTACTCTATCCTTGGGATAGAAAGTGGCAAACAGTTTCACAAGGGAAACCCACTAGTACCTATCTACAACTCCCACTTCTACAACCAAAAACATTTTTGCCCTTTGATGTATATTGACATGCAAAGTGCTTCTGAAAGTTTATGTGAAAGATAAATCTTAGAAGGTGATAATACATAAAAGCAGAGGGAAGTCAGCAATTTTACAATGAAGATCATATAGCGCAGCACTATGTGATGTATTTAGTGCAGAGTTGTGACCTACATTGGTAGGTGTCATGGGGTGGGTTTTGACGCTGCACTCTGCTGTGAACAACACACAGAAACATCGCCTAGGTCTGCACCATCGTCAAAGTGGTTGCTACGTTTGAGCTGTTTGTTGCCAAGCCGTGCCAATCTACTTTGTTGAGCGTCTTGTTTTTTTTTGGTGACCCTTTACCAAGCATGACGTCCATCTCTAGAGACTGGTCCTTCCTGACAACACATCCGATGCACGTGAGACAAAGTTTTACTATCTTTGCGTCTAAGGAGCGTTCTGGCTGTACTTCCAAGACATTTCATTTTTGTTCTTCAGACCAAAACCACTGCTGTCAAGTTGGCTCTGACTCATAGCGATCCTATGAGGGTCTCTGAGATGATAAATCTTCAAGGGAACAGACAGTCTTCTCTCCTTGCAGAGAGCAGCTGGTGGGTTTGAACTGTGTCCGTGAAATACGTTCAATAATTCTTCACCAACACCATAATCCAAATTTTCTCCCATCTTCCTTATTGAGTGTCCAGTTTTCAAATGCACATGAAGTGACTGAAAATACCATGACGGGGTAAGTGCACCGTAGTCCTCCAAGTGACAGCTTTGCCCTTGAACACTTTAAAGTGGTCTTTTGTGCAGACTTGCCCAGTGCAACATGGTTTTTGATTCCTTGACTGCTGCTTTCGTGAGCATTGATCTTGGACTCAGGTAAATGAAATCTTTGACCTATAGAAGATGCTTAATAAATAATTTTGTGTACCTGCTTACAATTAGAGCAGCATTTTATCTACTGACATTATTAAAAACCCAACCTACGGCCGAGAATTGATATTGGCCTACAGAGAACCTCTAGGACAGAGTAGAACCAGCCCATAGGGTTCTAAGGCTGTAAATCTTTATGGAAGCAGACTGTCACATCTACTGTGACTGGTCAGCTGGTTAGCTGACCTTTAAGTTCACAACTGAGCGCTTTAACCAGGACACGACCAGAGCTGCTCCAGTAGATTACGGGAGGGGCAATTAAAGGGATTTCCTTATAAATCTACTGTCATGTTCTTTTCACTAGATCGTGGTACCATTTTCGCATTTTCGTAAAATATTTGGTCTTTGAGATGTGCCAAAGCCGCCTCCGTTAAGTGAATACCTTATTCGAAGCGAGTCTTTTAAGTGCACAGAGCTTTTAATGTCATCAGCTTCTTTGGTACTGTTTTGCAGAAATCTTCCACATGGACTTGATGAGAGAGACCCAGGAATATTTTGGCTGTTTGCTGGTTAGCTCGATGCGTTTAATTAGATTTTTAAGCTTTGCTAATATGTTTCTTGGAAATGCATTTAAGTTGTCTTTGGCTGAAATCAGGGAGGATTGTTTCCCACGCTTCATAAGAATCCAATAGAAAAGTTCATTAAAACAAAAAGTTAACACTTTATTGTGTTAGTTTCCATCTTCTGAGAAATAGACACCAAGATGGGATTAGTCATGCAAGAGGTTTATTTGGGTGAAAGTAAGGAGAGGAGACCTGGAGAGTTAATGACCATGATTTAGGTCTGACCCCTGAGGAGCAGAGATGGGCTGTGTTCAGTCGCTGCTGGGCGTAGCTCGTGGAAAGTACAGCCTCAGCTGGAAGACAGTGGTGGGTACAGAGCGCAGCATCTGAATCCTTTGTTCACTTACGCTTTTTTGCAAGACGATATGACAGGCCCATTTCCATGACCACCACACAGGTTCACTTCCAGAGCCCATTACTACAAGAAATCCTGGTGGTGTCATCATTAATGGTTAAGCATTTGGCTACTCACTGGAAGGTTGGCAGTTTAAGCTCTGTGGTAGAAAGACCTGCTGCTCTGTTTTCAAGATTACTTCCTAGGAAACCCCTATGGGGCAGTTTTGCCACATGGAGTTCATGTGAGTCAAAAATCAGCTTGAAACCACTCAACCTGGTAATGTGTTAGTTTAGACATTGGCCTATTAACCTACAAGGCCAGCAGTTTGAAACTACCAGATGCTCCTCTGGAGAAAAGCAAGGTTTTCCGCTCTTGAAAGGTGAGGTTTTTGCAATCTTGGAAACCCACAGGGGCAGTTTTGATTTGTCTTACAAGTCAGTATCAACTCCATGGCAGGGAGGTGTTTTTTTTTAATAATAACCTATATCACAAAGTCCTGTATGGCTTGGAATTGGTCAGATGGTAGCAGGTTTTGTTGATTTTATTTCTGGGTTGGAAATGCACATTGTCAGCAGTGGGATACATACAGAACTTTTACCAATACAGGTATGAGAACATATACCTGAAGAGATGCTTGTGAATATCAGCCATGAGAGAGAGAGAACTTCTACCAATACAGGTATCAGAACATATACATGAAGAGATGCTTGTGAATATTAGCCATGAGAGAGAGAACTTTTACCAATACAGGTATTAGAACATATACATGAAGAGATGCTTGTGAATATTAGCCATGAGAGAGATGTACCTCAAAATAATAAGATATCCTTTCACCTCTGAAATCATAGTAATGATTGAAAAGGAAAACAACAAATCCTGACAACTGGAAATATTGTAATCTTCATGAACTCTTATTGAGATTTTACCCTGGTACATCTGTGGAAACGGAATAGCACTTCCTTAAAAATGTTAGAAATAGAGATAGTATATGCTCTTGCAATTCCAAAATTACAATAGCTATATGCTCACATAGGTTCATCATATCATTCACAATGGCAAGAAGATGAAAGCAATCTGCTTTCCCATTAACAAATGATACAACTATGTGAGTTAAAACAGAATGCTCCACATGTTAAAGGATTACAATAAAACAGAATCCTCTCACACACAGTGGATGAACCTAGAGGATATTAGGCTGAATGAGAGAAGTAATGCTCTGTATCAGTGGTTCTCAACCTTTCTAATGCCACGACCCTTTAATTCAGTTCCTCATGTTGTGGTGACCCCCCAACCATAAAATTATTTTTGTTGCCACTTCATAACTAATATTATGAATTGGACAACCCCTGTGAAAGAGTCGTTCGAGCCTCAAAGGGGTCGCAACCCACACCTTGAGAACCGCTGCACTATATCCTACTTCTGTGAGTTCAGACGGGTCTTAAAAACTGAGAAGCATTGTAAGAGGCAGTTACTGGCCTCGTCCTGTCTGGAGCAAAGAAACTTAGGGATCAAAGACTAAAGGGAATAAATAATAGCAAGGACTAATGGACCATACAAACCACAGCCTCCACCAGAAGAACTAGACGGTGCCCAGTTACCATGATCAAACACTCTTGATCAGGACTGCATTAGAAGTTTCAGGACAAAGTAATAATCCTTCGATGAAACATCCCAATTGATATTTCAGTAAGCCTTGTTTGTTTGCTTGTTTGGGTAATGTTTTCAGTGCAACTTGTGCGTCTTCCTTCAAAGCGCTAGCTTTTGATACATGCCATCTCTTGAAATGGCCAACTGTCGCAATTGTTTTTACTACCGTGGCTGTATTTCTTTTTCCTCCTGATGCTTTCTGTTATTTTAATTTGAGAATGCTGAACGTGTTCCTCCTGCTTGGTTTTCTAATTCCAGGTCTTTACATTCCCCATTGTACTTTACTTTGTCTTTTCAATGTTCCCTTGGAAAGCTTTTGTTTAGCTTTTTTATGTCATCATTTCTTCCACTGACTTTAACTACATTTAAAAGTAAGTTTCAGAGTCTCTTCTGACACCCACATTGGCCTTTTCTTTCTGTGCTCTTTTCTTTTTTCTTCAGAATCTACTGTTTTATTTTAATTTTTAATCATTTTATTGGGGGCTCATACAACTCTTATCACAATCCATACGTACATTAATTGAATAAAGCACATTTGTACATTCGTTACCCTCATCATTCTTAAAACATCTGCTCTCCACATAGGCCCCTGGCATCAGCTCCTCATTTCCCCCCCTCCATCCCTGTTCCCCCCCCCCCCATGAACCTTTGATAATTTATAAATTATTATTTTGCCATATCTTGCACTGTCCGACGTCTCCCTTCATCCACTTTTCTGTTGTCCGTCCCCCAGGGAGGAGGTTATGTGTAGATCCTTGTAATCGGTTCCCCCTTTCCAACCCACCCTCCCTCTGCCCTCCCAGTATTGCCACATTCACCACTGGTCCTGAAGGGATCATCCATTCTGCATTCCCTGGGTTTCCAGTTCTTATCTGTACCAATGTACAGATCTAGCCAGATTCGTAAGGTAGAATTGGGATCATGATAGTGGGGAGGGAGGGGAACATTCAGGAACTAGAGGAAAGTTGTGTGTTTCATTGTTGCTACACTGCTGTGTTGTCTTTTCAATCACCTTTTACTTCCTTCACATATGATGCTCATGATGTTATTCTACAACACATCTGCTCTGTGGCCATTAGTGTTCAATGAGCCAAATCTGTTCTAGAGATGTTCTCTAAATTCGAGGGAGATGAACCCAAGATTGTATTTTGGCTGTGGTGCACTTGTTTTTAATTTTATTTAGCTGTGACCTGAGCTTGCCTTTTGAGCAGCTGATGATCTGTTTTCACAGTCAGCCCCTGGCCTCCTTTTGCTGATGCTGTTGAGCTTCCCACAGATCTCTTCCCACAGATGCAGCACATTTGTTTTCTGTGCATTCTACTTGGTGAGTCCATTTGTATAGTCACCAATTATATTACTGAAAAACAGCATTTACAGTGAAGAAGTCATTGGTCTTAAAAATTCTGTCATGAGGTCCCCAGCTGCCTTTCTCTCACCAGGACTATATTTCCCTACGGATCTTTCCACTTTGTTTCCATCTTCTGCATGACAATCAAAAGTAATCAAGGCATCTTGATCGTATGTTTAATCAATTTCAGTTGGTGGAATTCTTCAATTGTTTTTCATCATTGGCTTTAGTGGTTGGTGCATAAATTTGAATCATAGTTGTACTAATGGTCTTCTTTATAAGGGTACAGATATGATCCTTTCCTTGACAACATTGTACTTTAGACTAGGTCTTGGGATTTAGAGACTCGCAAACCTACCCTCGTATGACCAGTTAATTATGATCTAAGATAGCAGGATTGATAAGAAAAGTACACTGTGTCTTTCATATTAAAAGGAGTGTAACAAGCACACTGCAGAAGGGAGTCTAAGGACGCGTTACAGAGTAGACATTTGAAAGGTGTGCCTTACGTTCTCCGAGAGTGAAACCAGTGAGTTATATGCATGCCCTTTCAGATCCTGGGCATTCTTTACATCCAGCCTGGAATGCCTACCTTCTTCCTTTATGCCACATCAAATTCTACCATCTTTCAGAGCCCAGTTTGGACCCAGAAGGGCCCATTAAAAGGAGTAAAATTTTCCTTTCTGAAAGTGCATATATCTGTACATAAAAGCCCTCTTGAATCTAGGATTTCCAAAACATGACCAAACCAAAATCACTGCCATCAAGTGAATTCCACCTCCTGGTGACCCTTCCGACAGTTCCTGAGTGTAAATCTTGCAGGAGCTGACAGCCTCCTCCTCCCGAGAGCAGTGGGAGGGTTTGAATCGCTGACTCTGCGATTTGTAGTACAATGCCTAACCCACGGCACCACCAGAGATTCTTAAGATCACCCAAACCACATCAGCAACAGCAAAAGCCACAACTGCCATCGAGTCGATTCCATTTGTTGCGACTCTAAACAAAGGGTTTCTTGTATGTTTCTTTTTGTTTTCCTTGTACAAATCTTTTGCTTTTCTGTTAAGATTTATTCCTGAATATTCTATTTTTTGTGTAGTTATTGTGAATAGTATTGTTCTTTTAATATCATTTTTGGTGTCATCTTTAATATCAAGAATCCAACTGATTTCTTTATGTTGATCTTAGAGTCTATTATACTGCCAACATTTTCAGTTCCAGCAGTTTTTCAATCGAATTTTGGGGGATTTATATATATAGGATTATATCAGTTGCAAATAAAAAGATTTTGGGTTTTTTCCTGTTCCTGTGTGGATGCTTTTAATATCTTTTTGATGTCTTACAGCACGAGCAAAGACTTCTGGGAAGTCTATGTTAAACAAAAATGGCAATAAAGGGCAAACCTTTCTGGTTCCTGTTCAAAGAGGGTGTTTTTAATTTCTCTCCATTAACTGAGATGCTGGTCATTGGTTTTGAACATTTTTACTTTACTATGTTGAAGAATTTCCCTTCTATTTATATTTTATTGAGTGTTTTTTATCTGGAATGCATGTTGAATTTTATCAAGTGCATTTTCTGCATCGATTGATACAGTCATATGAGTCTTCTCCTTTATTTTGTATATATGGTGAGTTACATTGATTGTTTTTCAAATATTAAACCATCCTTGCATATCTGGTATGACTCACGCTTGATCATTATGCATTTTTTAGATGCTTTGTTGAATTCTGTGGGCTAGGATTTTATTGAAAATCATGGTGTCTATATTCATTACAGATAATGGTCTATACTTTTAAATTTGGGTGATGTGTCTTTGTCTGGCTTATGAATCAAAGTTATAGTTGTTTCATAAAATGAGTTTTGTAGTATATTGTCTATTTATATATTGTGAAATAGTTCAAGTAGAATTGGTATGAGCACTTCTCTTAATGTTTGACAGAATTCCCCCATCGAAGCCATCTGCTCAAGTACTTTGGGGTGTTAGCGGCTTTTTTATGACGCGATCTATTTATTCTTTTTTCAAAAATTTTACGTTTTTATTGGCATTTAGTCCACAAATTATACATACAATGAAATAGTTCCACCGTTCAATCATATCAAGAAGAACTGTACAATAATTACAATCAATTTAGAACATTTTCCCTCCATCATGAAATTGGCTTTTAAATGAGTTGTGCAATTACAGTTGATCTATTTCTTCTTGTGGGTTAGGTTTGTTGAGATTTTCTAAGTCAGTCCATGGTAATTTAGGTAAATAATGTAGTTCTAGTTATTTGTCCATTTATTTTAGATTTCCAGATTTGTTGGAATACATTTTTCCTAATATGGTATGTTTTTTTCATATTTAGTTCTGTTATAATGTCACTCATTTAATTTCTTTTTCATAGAATTTGATTTTTCTTTCTTTTGTTAGATTTTCCAGTAGCTTATCAATTTTATTTGTCTTTTCAAAGAACCTATTTTTTTGTTGTTGATTTTCCTGTAGTTTGCATGTTTGAACCTTGGATTTTGAAATGACCTTTAGGATTTTAACTAGATAGAAAAATTTTCCTTGATTGTACCTGGAAAGTTTTACTTCTGATTTACACTTCTTTTATGTGGCTCTCCCTTATTCTATCTCATTCAAAATTAAATAATTTATGAAAGAGTGAATATGGTAGCTTGCAGAATGATTGAAGAGATGTCATGGGGCCACATCGGACCTCTGCACACTACCCAAGGTGGAGAGAGAATCCAACTCCACACCATACAATTCTGATTTCTAGGAAGTAGAGCTCAGACCCTCCAACCTTTATTACACAAGTCTGACCTAAGCCCTCCTCGTGGCTCTCAGCTCCTCTACTGGGCTTGATAATCTGGTGCATTGGCCACACAGAACTCAAAGACAATGATCGCAATTTTGAGAATTTATTAGGGAAGTTAACAGATTACAAGTGAAGATCCAAAAACATTCAGGATACAGTTATTTTGTCAGCAGCACCTCTTCTCAGCCAAGTACACTCATATCGTCCTCTCCTTCTCTGGTCCTTGGCCCATCAACCCCATCGTTTCTTCCCCTCTACCTTGCTTGCACAAATGTTACAAAGCTCATTTAGCACTGGTAATGTCCAAAGAGCACTCCATTGTGAAAGTCGGACTCCTGCCCAAAGGCACTAGCTGGGAAGCCTGCCACTATGTCTCATGGTCTCGGTCTAGTTCGTCTGTTCTGTCTCAGAGTCACAGTGTTGCTCCTCTGCCACCTCTCCACGTGAGGATCTTGGACTCACTTCACTCCTGGCTGTACGTTCTTGGTGACTGTGGGATCCTTTGTTCCTGCTTCTGAAGTGGTTCCCTTTATACCCAGGAGAGTGGGACAGCTGATCATTCCCCTCATTAGAGTCCTGTCGACCTTATTTGCATATTCTCACCCTGTCATTTCATGAGAGATACAAAGGTTATGGCTTGAAAAGCCATACCAACTTCACCTCACTGCAATGATGATTTAAATTGTTTTGGGAAAAGGAACAGTTACTGAAAACTTTTGCCAATTATTTTTCTAAGAGAAGAATAATGATATGTAAAGTCAAAAGCTCTGGACAATAAAAAGTGCTATTTTTGTTATGATTTGTATTATTGTACTTTTATATCTATTTTTTCTGCTTTTAGTTTCTTTGTGTTAGTGTAAATGTTTTATAATGATTGTAAGAAGTAGACATGAATGTGTTGGAAAATTGACTTCGGATTTAAATATGCTTTGGTTGAGATATATAAATATATATATATCTTAGTAAGTGAGATTTGTTCTGGAGAGAATATTTAGTCATATGAATAATGAATGAGTACATGAATAATGAATAGCTCTCCAAGCATAACATGAACTATTGTGAAAAAAAATAGAAGTAGTGAGTATGGAAGAATGTTAGTATATAAATAATTATTGTAGTCAGAGAATGTTTGATTATTTTAAAAGCTGCCAGTCTGGATAAAGGATTAAAAATTGCTGCCTCTACTGCACAAGAGGATTTTAGGTGATGCAACCATACTATGTGTTAATGTCACACACATGAATGCATTTTCTAAGGCCCATTGAGTTGTTTACTACAAAGAATGACTTTTACTCTAGGCAAATGAGAAAAATAAAAATCAAGCCAAATATCAGGGGAACTAGGAATGGAATGCAGACTGTGACCAGTGAGTCTAACTGTGTGGCAAATATAGGACATAACCTCTCTGTAGCTTTGGAAAAAGAAGGAGTTGACCTAAACCACTGTAGAAAACGTTCTTGTTTAGATATGGTCTGGCTAAAGACAAAAAGGAAAAGCACAAACATACTGTATTTTAGGTGCTCAGTTCAGCAATTCGGAGACCACCTTGGACAAATAAGTAAACAGCCTCAATCATGGGAGCCAGGAGTAAGGTTTCCCTGTTGAGAAAGGTCAAGTAAAAGGTGCAAGTACTAGGTGGAGGGAGAGATTTCGGAATCAGTTTGGAGGCATCTGTTTGAACTCATGTTTATTTTCATTCCATATGCAGATAGGTTGGTACAAATATAAATGTAGATATGTGTGCATATATGGGGTAGTAGAATACAGATGTGCATATTTCCTAACGCTGTTCCTTGGGATAGCTGAGAAGATATTAAACTCCCGTAGCAAGGATCAAGCCCAGCACCCACAGACCCGTCTCCGTTCATTGATTGATGGATGCTTGAGTTATTTTTGCCATAGCTATGAATACTGCTGGTTCTCTCCCACCCTGGCCTGTTTCGCCCCCTCGCTTTATCATGCCGCCTTGCTGAATTGTTGAATTTGTAGCCTCAGGTCAACCTAAAAGGGCTGAGCTGATCCATTTCCCTCAATGTCTGCACTTTTCTCCAGTGTAAAATTTGAACTAATGAAGAGAAAGCCTTCCATTTTCTTTTAAAAACGCACCTGTAGCCTATATTTCTTCGTACTTCTCCCTTGAATTGTGACTACCCTCTGACAAATGTTGATGGTCAATGAGGTTTGCTTTTATTTTCTTTCTATTCTTAGTCTTAGGAAATTGGTCTGTTTGAGCGGCCCTCAAATTGTGTCTTGGGCTTTGCCAGCTTACTTGCAGTACACAGAGGCTTTAGATCTACATCTGGGTTTGATTAGAGTTGGCATCTCTAAACTCTGGGGCAAAGTAGGCATTGCTGAGATGCCATACGCTCCAAGATCATAATCTCTCGGTTGTATAATTACTTCTCCGGCTTTTAAAACCTGGTCTCTAAGTCTGTTTGCTCCTTCCTCTCCCTGCCTTCCATTCCTAGAAATAGCTTTTGTTTCTCACTTCAGTCCCTAACAGTACCCTCTGAGTGTTTCTTGACTTGTCACAATCATTCACTCAAGTAATATGAATTAACTTCTCTCTGGTTGCATCTTCGTCCCTAAACGGACTATACCACCCTGCTAAACAAACTTTACTTTTGTGTTTATTTATTTTGGGAGTATGTTTCCATATTTTTTTGCAAAGTATATATAATAAATATGCAATGAATATTTTAATTAGTGACCCAGTAAATAAAAGACATTCTCTTTGCAATATGCCTAACTTCTCAGTATTACTAAACAAGTTAAAAGTGTTCAACTTCATTTTTGGCTCATACTTATGAATAACAGACAGGAAGTTGAAAAAAGCTTTGTGTTATAGGCAGGACAACTAAATTAGTAAATCTAGCCATTGTTCCAGTGTAAATCCGCCACTTGCCTGTCAGTTTGTCATGCAGCGATGGAGCATGTGTTGCTGGAAGCTACGAATACCAGCAGGGTCACCAAGGTGGACAGGTTTTAATGGAGCTTCTGATGAAACAGATTTGGGGAAAAGGCTGATCCCCAAACATAAAATGATCAGACGTCCCGCTTTGGGCGGGACAGTCCTGATTTTTAACAATTTGTCCCTTGTCCCGCAGCGTTTTAAAAAAGTCCTGATTGGAAAGAATACATGACAAGCTAGGGAATGGCAGGAGAAGAGGAAGGGGATACATGGCTTTCAGCTATCGTGTGGCCATTTCACCAGGATATGAGTTTTATATTATTTTTGTTAATTTTATAATGTTCAACTTTAATAATAACAAATAATTATTGAGAACTGATTATCGAGAACTGCTTATCAACGCTCGCATTGTTGATCAGTTGTTGGAATTCGACCGCCGTTGTTTGGACTTAATGAACAATGCATTTTTTGACATTGGCAACGACAAAAACATTTTGTAACTGTCTCTCAGATGATACACATCGTACTGCGTGCTAGAGCTAGTTAAACAAGTGATATCAACAAATCAGCTATTCAGATAATTTAGGTAAGTAATTTATTTATTTCATAAATGCATACATTTTCTTGAATTTAGCAGACAGTACTCATATTATTTATATTTTATAGTGGTGGCAAAAAGTCTAGCGCCGGCCTTGCAAGTGACACTTAGGACTTACATTATGACAAATTCAGAGAAAAAATAATAAAAGTTAGTATTGATATTATTTAGAAAGAAATATAGGATTAAAATTTAAATATTTTAAAATATAGTTACTTTATAACAAAGTAATTTAATTCATAAACTAACAATAAAATGTTCATGTAATTATGTATCTACTTGCTGTGTTTTTAAGCAATATATATAATAATTTATAATATAATTTTAATTCTTTTTTAGATTTTTTAACATAATGAATAAGCAAAGAGGATGCAAATTCAACGATGATTTAAGAAGTGAATTTCCTTTTATTTAAAAAACCAAAAGTGATTACATGGTAAAATGTGAGAAATGTAATGGTGAATTTTCTATTTCGCACGGTAGGGAGAATGATATTTCAAAGCACTTGGAAACACAGAACATAAAAGACATTTAAATACTGCTGCATCTTCCTCCAAAGTACAGGAATTTCTTCGTGAAAGAACTTATGGAGACGAAGAAAAGAAATTAGCATTAACAGAAGTAATTATGTCTTTTCATACTATTAATCGCAATCATTCCTTCAGATCTATGCACTGTACATCACAAGTTGTCAAAAAGTTAATCAACCAAAAATTTGCCTGTGCTGGAACAAAATCCAAGGCAATTGTGTGTAATGTGCTTTCCCCATATGCATTTTCAGAATTAAAAATCTAGAAAAAATTAATTTTATATCCATATATTCTGAAGCATCTAATCATAAGGCTATAAAGTTATTTCCAACCATTATTTCTTGATTCGGAAACTGGAATAAAAATTAGAATTTTAGATTTCGTTTCTGTGCCTGGCGAAACTTCTGAAATAATTTTCAGTTCCATTATTAATATTTTGGAAAAAAATTTTAAACATCAAATGATAGCAGATTGTGCAGATAACAAGAACGCAAATGTTGGAGGAAAAGCGAGACAAGGTACAAATAGTATTTTTTTTCAAATAATATTTTTTATAAATTAAACAAAAACCTTAATCAAAACATTATTGGTGTTGGTTGTGCAGCATGCATAACACCATTCAAACGGCTGCTGATTTGTTGCCCATAGATGTGGAAAATATTGTTATTAAAATGTATTCTTATTTCTATATATACACTGTGCATTGAAATGCTTAAAGAATTTTGTGAAACTGCGGAAGTTGAATATCAGAAAATGCTTGGATATAGTAAAACACGCTGGCTAGCTCTTTTGCCAGCTGTCCAAAGAATTTTGAAAATATACGATCCTTTGAAATCTTACACAGGATAAATCTATCACAGGATAAATGTCCTAGAATTTTAGAAAGGTTTTTTGAACAAGAATCTTAAAAAACTTGGCTAGAGGTTGTACATCATCAATCAGCTCTTTTTCAAAATGCTATAAAACTTATTGAAGGTGACAAAATTTTGGTAATTGAAGTACCAAATGAAGTTAATAATTTAGAATTTCAGTGTCAAGAGCAGTTAGAAAATAATTTTCTTCCATTAACTATCTGTAATAGTATAAGCCAGCTAGCAGAACAAGGTACAATAAATCGTGCAGATGTCATGAATCACATTAAAAAGTTCTATTGTAATTGCATAGATTATTTAGAAGAGTGGATGGTACATTACAATGATATTGAACATTTTTATTGGGATATGTTAAATCAAGAAATTAATTGGTATGATGTGCAAAAATAATTTGATCATATTACTCAAAATTTCCCCTTTAGTAATATTTTGGCAAACAATTTTTTAATGAAGTATCATTATTAAAAATATATTTTGATAAGGAAAAGGTTGAATCTTGGGCATCAGCAAAAATCACAATAGAGAACAAATGGTTAGAAATATTTCATCATTTTGAAGCAAACCATGTTCCATACAATAATGCACTAAAAATTATGGGAAACGCTCTGTCCTTACCAGGAACTAATGCTGCAACTGAATGTGTTTTTTCTACGGTAAATAAAGTGTGGGCATCAGAAAAATCACAATTAAGTGTTGAAACTTTGAAAGCCATTTCATGTATGAAATATAATTTAACAAATTCTTGTGAAGAATTTCATGACCTTTTAAACAACGACAGCAATCTACTAAAAAAATTCACTCAAATGAGAAATATGCTAAAGAATAAAATAATACTATACATATTTTAATGTATTATATTCATAAATTGTACTTACGTTGAAAAAATATTACAATACTATTTTTTCATTCTATGAAAATTTTTGTTGCTCCATATAGACCAACTTTTTAGTTAAGAACCACCCCACACACACACACCCTGGTCAATGGTGTCCCGCTTTACCATGTTAAAAATCTGGTCACCTTACCCAAACAAGCAGTAGCAAAAGAAAGATTATAGTAAGTCATAGAGAATGGGAGAGGTAGGAGAGAAGATAAAGTAAAGAAGTCAGACACATTTCATGGTGGCATGCTCACCTCAGCCCCTCTTGGTGGTCCACGTGGAGGTGCGGGAGAAGAGAGGTAGAGAGAGTCCGAGTTTATTTCTGATCGAGGCTTACATATCCCTAGGGAGAGTGTAAGCCCCCCTGATTACAGGTGACCACATACGCAACAGGAAGCACTTGTACTGTAGACAATACAATCAATGGGAGGTGGATGATCTAGGGGTGTACAAGCATTAGGAAGGGGAGGCATTAGGGGTACACATGTGACAAGATGGGCAGACCATAAACTTAAGATGACAGCCTAACCTTGGTCCTCCTTGAGTTGACTCAAACTTGTCTTTGGGCTCTCCTTCAGGGAGACAACCCACTATCCTTATCAGAAGGGAGTGGGCACTACTTAGGGTGGGCAGACTACAGAGGCTGATTGCTCTAGATGGCTGATAACCCTCATGGAGGTAACCTCTGAGCAACTTGCACTGATTTCCAAGTGTACAGTTATTTACCGTGGATAGCAAACAGCGTCTTAGGTTTGGCATATATTTGGGGGACAACCTGAGCAAAAACCCTTCTGCATCCCATAAGAAAGGTTATGGGTTTCCTTAGAACACTGATTGACTAGCTTTGGATGTATCACCCAAAACAACCAACCAGACTCACTGCCATTGAGTCAAAGCCAACTTAGTAATCCTGTAGGACAGGGTAGAACTGTCCCTGTGATTTTCTGAAACGGAAACTCTATAGGAGTAGAAAGTTCCATCTTTCTCCCTTAAAATGTCTGCTGGTTTCCAACTGCTGACCACGACGCCAGCAGGACTCAGGATGTGCCATCAGGAAGAATCAATTGCTGATGGAGAATATCTTGTTTGGTGAAACGAGGGCAAGGGAGGTGCTCTGTGAGATGGCTTGGCACCACAGCCACAACGAACATGTAAACATGCCAGTGATAGTGAGGATGACGTAGGACAGGGCAGCATTTCCTTCACTTGTACATATGGCCATCACTAGTCAGAGTTGATAGGACAGCAATTTCTCTAATCTATTACTTGTCATCTATCACCAATGTTTCTAAAACATGAGTGCTACCAAGCACGTATGTGAATCCTCTAGCTTGCTGGTGAAAAATGGAGAACCTTGAGCCCTACCCCTGAATTTACAGACGTATTCATTTTGATGGTTCAGCCCAGAAACCAGCATTTCAATAAGCTCTCCTAAAGACTAAACCACAGTCTTGAGAGCCACCAACAAGGTCAGAAGTTCGAAACCACCAGCCAGAGCTCTGCAGTAGAGACAAGGCTCTCTACTACAGTAATGAGTTGCAGTTTCGGAAACTCATAGAGGCACTTCTATGCTCTTCTATATGGTCACTATGAATCGACATCGACTCAATGGTGGAGGGTATGTTTTTTTGGAGACAATACAGTAGAACCCCGGTACTTGACCACATCAGCACTCGACATAATTGGATTTCAATGTGAAATGTTGAGAAAATTTAGCATCAGAGCTCAAAGAAAACATCAGAATCTGATTGGACAAATGTGATTTTTGTAAACAAAAGCAGTTTGTGTTTCGGTCACTCTGCATTAGCTGGCATTATTTAAACCTTTTGTGGCTGGGTTCCAAGAGTTTTGTTATAATTTTCTTAGTTTTTGTGGCTGTTTGTACTGTTTTTAGGTAAAAAACATGGGTCCCAAGACATTTTTTGAAAAGAATCATCATGATAGGAACTGGTTGACCGTGTTATCGATATTGTTGATGATAATTTAGTAAACCCTTTTAGAAAATAGTTAAGGAAACGCCAACAGCAGACCACATTAGGCAGATTTTTTTTTTGTTTTTTTGTTTTTGTTTTGAGAAAGCCAGCCAGATCCTAGAAAAAAAGGCAAAGAAGGGGGAAAAACTCCTGAAAAGCAGCTACCAGTTGATTTTATGGAAGGGGTTCCCCTTCTGAACAGTGACTCTCTCCATCCCTCCTTTCCACATCCTGGTCCACAGATCCAGATCCTCATCCATCTCAAGGTATGGGCCACACTGTGGTTGTTAACAACTTTTTAAATGCGGTGTTTCTTATTTAAATTACATTATTTACTCTGAACTTATTTACTTGGAAATTTCTGTGTAATGTTTTATATAAAAAGGCAAGGTTAGGGTAAAAACTTGGTGGTCAAGAATGGATTAATCCATTTTCAGTTATTTCTTATGGGAAAATTGATTTGGAACTTGACTGTGTCACATCTCGACTCTCCTAGAATGGATTAGCGTCACGGTCTGGGGTTCTACTGTACTTTAAGAGGAAGTTAATATATTCAAGGTGAACAATTCAGCTTGATTGAAATTTCAATTAAGTTTGTTGAGGAAGAAAGCAAACAATGGAATTGTGTAATAATTGCAATTTCAATTAACTAGTTGGGAAGTTAATTAGCATCAGCCTGCAGATGAATATGACTGATGTTTAGTTTTAACTGTGTGTAAATCAAAATTGTAAAAATTTCACAAATCCCAACTAACACAACAGCTACTGAGCTGAAACCAGAATTAAACACTGAAAAAAGATCTGTATATGGTTAACACTGAAGTAGGCTATAAGGACATGATTTCATAACTAATTTTTCTATTTAAACCGAACATGCAGGGGAAAAACGATCACTGCACAGCAATCACCAAGTTATAATCAGTAATCATCGAAATTTTAAGAGCTTGCATTGCTTATTGCGAAGAAACCCTGCAAGGTGTTGACTAAGCTTTCCAAGGGCGTTTGTTCAGGCAATGTGTCCTTGAAGTTAAATAAGCAAACCATTAATAAGTCATCCAGTAGGATAATGAAAGTATCACAAAGTGCAAGTAGCACAGTACAGTCTTGGGGAATAGAAGGGGGTAAATTGCAGGAAACGGGGGATTTTGGGTTGGAAAAATAGGGCTTTGCGTGTGTGTGTGTTTGTTTCTGTGTTTTTTTATACTAATGTACAATGATTTCCTCACATCCTTCTCTTTTGACACTTTGCAGTCCTTAAACATGGGCTGGACATAGGTCTGTCTGATAGGGTGGTGACTAATCATGTTTCTCCTTTCTTCTGTAAAATATTTCAATGTATTTTGTATAGTGTGTTATGTAATTTGTACCCACAGATTGGTAATTCATTGTGATTTAAAAGAAGCTTCTTTCACCCCAAGGTAATCGTAATGGAGTTGTTTATACAGAATTAAATATATAGCAAGCACCAGGCTGAGTGGTTTATCATACCATCTCACTTAACCCCACTAGAATCTGCTTATAAGGCAAAGGAAGCCAGGTAGAGAGGGCAGTAATCTAGGTAGAGCACCAAACCGCTGTTTATTCTGTATGAAAACAATTTTACCAATTTTGATGGAAACACACACAGCCAAGCATACATCCATTCACAATTTCTACATTAATATTTCAATAACATTTGTATATACTTTACCTTGTTTATCTCATTCTCTACCCATAGTTTCATCACCATTTGCTTATGCTCACGGACCCTTAAAGTTATGAACATTAAAGAATCAGTTTAAATTCATATAGAGAATTGTTTAATAGAGAGAAGAACTCAAGACAGACATTCTTTATTAATTGGCCTTAGCAGTTGTTTAGGTCTTTGAGCGTGGTAAAGTCGAGAGCAGCAAAAAAGCGGAAGGCCCTTAGTGAGACATTGATATTGTGGCTGCCACCAAAGCCTTTAAAGTAACAACAATCAAGAGGACAGTGCAGGCCCAGGCTCTGCCAAGTTCTGTGCATATTGCGTCACTGTGACTCAGAAAGGACGTGGTAGTATCTACCTAACATCAACAAACTGCTGTCTAGTTCAGCTATGGCTTAATGGGAGGTTCAATTCAATGCTGGAAGTTCCTTCCTGGACAAGCAATGTAAGAGCTGCTCAATCTCAGCGATTCCAGTAAATCCGAATTCCATGTGAATTGAAGGTTCTATTTTACAGTTTATTAGGATCCACCTGTTGGATTCTTCATCAAAACATTTAGTAATGGCAATTGCGTTTCGTGATCACGGAGACAGTAGTTTAGGAAGGCAATTAAATCTGCAGTCCATTTCTTTGTTTGATTTCTAGGTCTCCCATGGCAGCTGTTCCAGGCAGGGAGAGAACAAGTGTTGTGTCGTACATGGCTTCATGAAAACTTTTAAGACCCCAGGCACTAATCACTGAACTAGATTGTAAAACAGAAACTCTAAAATCACAGTTTATTTTTGCTTCATAGATTGTGTGGCCCAATTGGTATCAAGGAAGGCCAAAGAAAGGGTAAGTCTCTCCCTCATTTAATGCAAGGTACAAACGACACAGACTGGAGGCTAAGATAGAGCAAGGTTTACTTGGGGAAAGTTTCAGCTCTTGATAAAACGGGATACAGGTACAAAGGAGAGTGAGCACAAGTCCAAGGCCGAGTCTGCTCTGCTCTTTCCAGTTCTTTACATCAAACAGCATCACCTTGTTATTTTGTTTCAGTTTTTCCTTCTAAGAACTTCAGATTCACCCAAGATCAAATGCAAATGGCAAAAAACATTCCAAAATCAAATAAGTGATTTTTGGATTATCTGGGTCACTGGCCCCACCACTAATGTGTATAATCACGAGCTGATGATGTCACAAATGAGAAGCCATCCTTTGATGAAAGATTTGATGCTTCATGCCTCAGAGGAGGTGTTTCGAGTTCTGCCAGTTTTGACAAGCTCCCTTTTCAAGAATGCCGTGGTGCTCTGTCCCTGGGACTTTAGAATGTCATTTGAAATTCTTTGCTCTTATGACAAGGAAGACAAAATCATGTTTCAGAAAAAAAGTAAAAGCTGAGTCCAATTGGCTGGAGCAAAACTGGATAACATCATGTTGTTTTTGCTGTTGAAACAAGCTAGCTGTCATAAACTAGATTCCCGTCAAAGGGAAGTAGTCACTCTTCCGCTGGACCCAATTTATTCTGAACAACTTTTATAATATACTTGTCAGGCCAGTTGTTAAATTCACATTTGTATGCTGACCATGAGGGTTGTTTGGCTTCTAAGTTGGTCAAGTTGAACTGCTTTGAAGCTAGTAATCTGCTGAATTAGCTGGCTTCTTTCATGGCATTCCAGAACAAACAGATCCCCTTTAAAAATCCCCACTTCTGTTATTTCAGGTGGTTTGGCTATGTTATTTTTACATAAAGATGTTAGGGTTCTTCCAAGAGAAGTTCAAAGAAAATTTTAAAAAATAAAATATTAAACAGACTAAGAGGGCCTCCTGTATAATGATCATGTCACTGAATGAAAGATGAGGTCAAAAATGGTCATCACTTTACTGTGCAGTCACTCGTGCTTTTTACTTAAAAATGCCATAGAAAACCTTAAGGTAATTTTGCACTTCAGAAAGAAATAATATTATCAGAAAAGAAATAATGATATTTATTGAGTGTGACTCTAACAACATTGGGAGTTAGGCACTATCATCATCCCCATTTTATAAATGAGGAAACTGAGAGAGGTTAAGGCAGGTGCCCCAGGCAGAGAGCTTTACATTCTACATTTGTACATGCTTTGTTTCACCTCATTCCTTACAATCCTCTCATGTCCCCTCCCTTATTCCACTTCCTTCTGTGTTTCCTGTTTCCCTCTCTCCTTCTTTCCTCTCTACACCATGTCCTTGGATAAGTGCTGCCCGATCAATCGATCGGAAGGGTTGACTATTCTACCCTGGGGGCTGAGGGGCGGGGCAGCTCCAGAACTGACAGCTGATCAAGGTCCACAATCACATCCAAGGATCCTGCCAGCCCCTCTCCAGCAGGAGGCCTGGCCTTTTTCATGATTTTGAGCTTGAGTCTACATTTTTCATGCACTATATCTAAGACTTTTTAATGTGATGTTTTTCCCCAGCAGCTGGTAGTAATAGATGGGCATCATCTAGTTCTTCTGGTCTCAGGGTCAGGAGGGCTCACATTGGACTACAGGTTCCAAATGTCTCTTGATGTTTGTCATTTTTCTTTTCTCTGAATTGGGAGAGACCAATAGTTGTACCTTAGATGGCTGTTTATGAGCTTTTTTCTCTCTGTTTATTTTATTGAGCCCAATTGTGAGGATTTTTGTATTCTCTCTGTTGAGGTATAATCCATGCTGAATGTTACGGAGTTGCGCCCAACATAGACCACTGACCCACAAGCAGTTGTAAAGTAACAAAGCAAAACTTTATTACAGAAAGACAAAAAGCAGAAAGACTAAAAGCAAACCCGGGTTTGGGCTACAGCATGGCCACGCAGGGTCCAACACTGCAGCCCCGAGTCAAATTTTTCTTTTCTTTTTATAATCGAAGCTAGTGTGGCGGGGAGGGGTTGAGCAAGGAACGGGAAAGGGGGTTTACACAAGATAACAGGGATGCGGGTAGTTCGGCACGTCTTGCTCAGCTTATCTTGGACCAGATGATCTTGCAAAACTTCTTGCTCACATTTACGAGCAGATAGTTGTAAGGTCACAGTGACTTGCTTTTCCAAGATAACACACCTCTCTGAGAATGGGGGTGGCACTTAGCTTTTCAACATGAAGTAACTTAAGACAAATTATTTTATTCTATTAAGCCTTAACACTGAATGCTGTAGTTTTATTTATGTTTTAGTCATTTTATTAGGGGTTCATACAGCTCTTATCACAATCCATACATATATCAATTGTGTGAAGCATATTTGTACATTTATTGCCCTCATCATTCTCAGAACATTTGCTCTCCACTAAATCCCTGGCTCCTCATTTCCCCCTTCCCTCCCCGCTCCCCTCTATCTCATGAACCCTTGATAATTTATAAATTATATTTTGTCATATCTTTCCCTGTCCGACGTCTCCCTTCACCCACTTTTCTGTTGTCCATTCCCCAGGGAGGAGGTCACATGTAGATCCTTGTAATTGGTTCCCCCTTTCCACCCTCCCCTACTTCCACCCTCCCAGTATCACCCCTTACACCACTGGTCCTGAAGGGATCATCAGCCCTGGGATTCCCTGTGTTTCCAGTTCCTGTCTGTACCAGTGTACAACCTCTGGTCTAGCCATATTTGTAAGGAAGAATTGGGATCATGATAATGGGGGAGGAGGAAGCATTTAGGAACTAGAGGAAAATTGTATGTTTCATTGTTGCTACATTACACCCTGACTGGCTCATCTCCTCCCCGAGACCCTTCTGTAAGGGGATGTCCAGTGGCCTACAGATGGGCTTTGGGTCTCCACTCCAAACTCCCCCTCATTCACAATGATATGATTTTTTGTTCTGATGATGTTTGATACCTGATCCCTTCGACACCTTGTGATCACACAGGCTGGTGTGCGTCTTCCATGTGGGCTTTGTTGCTTCTAAGCTAGATGGCCGCTTGTTTACCTTCAAGCCTTTAAGACCCCAGATGCCATATCTTTTGATAGCCGGGCACCATCAGCTTTTTTCACCACTGTTTATGAGCTTTTAAAACCCCCATTCACTGTTCTCCGAAGTTGATGGTCTTTGTGAACTAAGTTAAGTTATATGACCTTGCTAAACCCTGAGATTATAGTTCCTATCCCCTAGGGCCAGTGACTCGTTCTTTGAAGGTTTCTGGTTATGCCTAAAAGGTTTTATTAACTTTGCCCCCTCTGTGGTCCAGATTCATAGACAAATTTGCAGCAAGGATCAGTATGCATATGCAAACCATTTCTGTCAAATGTCTGTATATCTATGGGTATACCTGTGGGTATCCTGTAAATCTTTATGGAAGCAGTTTGCTACACCTTTCTCCTTGGGAAAGAGTAGGGGGTTCAAACTGCCAACCTCTTGGTTAGCAGCTGAACACTTTACCCACCAGGCTCCTCAGTTGTAGAATATGTTTCCAAAGCATCTAGCATGATACCTGATATATAATTGTTGTTGGGTGTCTCGAGTTGGTTCTGAACTGTAGCAGTCCTATGGACCGCAGAGCCAAACACTGCTCAGCGCCCTGCTTTCCTCACAGGTGTTCCTATGCTGTGGCCACTGGGTCTGTCCATTTCCTTAAAGGCCCTCTTTTTCGATGGCCTGTTACAACCATGATGCCTTCTCCAGGGTCTCTCCCCACAACATAACCAAAATGTGCAAGACAAACTCTCACCCTCCTGCCTCGAAGGAGCACTCTGGCATTTGATAATGCTATCTATGATATTGGTACTTAGAGAAAGAATAATGCTTTCATTATCTCTGAATTAATAATAATCCATTCAATTTCTTATGATTTATTTATTAATAAACATTGGACGGGGATATCAGAAAAACTACTAAATTCATGGGGCTTATTAGGCTGACTGAAAACTATACCTGAGTGAAGTCAGGAGGGAATAAATTTATTTTTATCAAATTAAATGTCAGTTGACATGAATTATCAAAAGAATGACTTACTTTTTCATTAATGATTCCTGTTAAATGGATATACTCCTAATTGATGGCAGTGAGTTTGGTTTGAGTAACAAAATGATAAGACAATAATATTTATCTCTATATATTCATGCTTATATGGAATCAGATACTATTGTCATTTATGTCTGTAGTCTATACGTACATATAGTCAGTAACAATCATAAAATTATATTTTGAGATTACATTTCTAGTGTAAGTTTTTCTATCTCGCTATCTTTAAAATTCTGTGTAAATTTACTTTAAAAATATTGTGTGATCAGTCTTCTCAATCTTACCTTCTCTTTCCCGCTCATATCCCAACCCTGTCCTTGCCTACAAACCATAAGAGGGGCCTTCCAAATGTTTGTGAAAAATTTGAGTTAAAAGACAATGGGATTTTCCCATACATATTTTGAAGCCCACTCGTATGTGCACAGCCCCAGAGCTATCCAAAAGTAGACCAATAGAACTCCATCAGTAAGCACAGAAAAACCCCAAGGAATGTTGGGAACCAGTGTGCTGGTTTATTATATCCTAAAAAGAGTCTTTTCCATTAATGGAGAAACCAGAACCTGTTGTAATGTGTAATTACTACACAAACACACAGTATGTGTGAGGCAAAGATCATTCCTTTAAACTCTCACACCAGAGAAAACCTAGATAATGTGTGTATTTTTTGAATTCCTACTGTATTCTGCCAAAACTTTGCTTTGCTTGTATATATAATTGTACATACAGGTGTATACAACACATATTTTTAGAGACACAATTCACTGTATAGCAGCCAAAAACTCTGTCTGGGCATCAGAGATTAGTAGAGTATTTTCCCCATCCTCAGTATAGAAGGGAAGATATTGTAAACAAAAATTATTTGTAATACATTCAATAATAGGCACATGCATAAAATATGGAGATGAAAAAGAATCAACAAGATGGATTGACCAGTGGCCACAACAATGGGCTCAAGCACAGGAATCATTGGGAGGATGTCGCAGGACCGGGCAGAGTTTGGTTCTGTGGGGCATAAGGTCACTCTCGGTTGGAACCAATTCAATGGCACCTAACAATGACAACAACATAAAATGCAAAACACCCGTCTCAACTTCTTGGAAATGTCGTCTGAATTCTTGAAGTCGATTCAGCATTTTGGCTCCTCACCAGGAGGAATTGTGGTTCCTCACACAGGCATGTCACAGAGTTTTCTGGTTTCAGTTTCAGCTACCCCATGACATCATGGGGTAATCTTCCTCGTCCCAGCAATGACCATCAGTTAAGTTGGCTATGGGATGAACTACTTTTTAGGAAGGAAACTTTACTTTTCAATATTCATGAAAAGTAATTTCCCAACAGTGTGTTAGGTTTCTTTCTGCCACACAGATTTCTGTAACCTTGATAATCTTTTTTGATGTGTTGTGACTCAATTATATATTAATCCTAAGGATAATCGTGCACCACCACCACCCCAAAAGAAAAAATTTTTTAAAAAGGATAATTGTGTAGCTAAAAATTAGTGGGAGGTTGCTGTATTTCTAGCACTTTGCCATGAACTTTATGTACATAGCTCATATGACGCTTTCATTACCACTGCTGTGTTAGGTGCTGACTCATAGAGTTAGTTCCGACTCATAGTGACCCTGTGTGCCCATCAAGGGGAAGCCCCGCCTTGTCTTGCCCCACAGTCACCACTACTGGCAGACGCTCTTACTATATTCATTAGATGGGTGGTTTCTGTTCTATGTCAAGTGCATTACAATATTATCACACAACTATCCAGTTTTTAAAAATTAATTAATCATTTTATTGGGAGCTCTTACAAATATAACATTCCATAATTCAAATGAATCAAGCATAATTGTGTAATTGTTACGATAATGAGTTTCAAAACATTTTCTTTCTTCTTGAACTCTTTGATATCAGCTCCGCTTTATCCCCTCCCTCCCCCACTCTTCCCCCAGAACCCTTATTGTTATATATTATTATTCTATTATTCTGTGTATATATATAATGTTTTTATTTCTGTATTGTACCCTGTCCAGTATACTCATTCACCTACAGTTCTGTTATTCTCTCCCTCTAGTGGGGTTATACAGTTATTGTTGCAATCAGCTCCACCCCTCCATCCCCCTCCACCCCAGCAAACCCCTTTTCCAGTATCCTCAGGGAACCATTACTCCCATTTCAATTTCTGAAATGTCATTCATCCTGCCATTCCTGCATTGAACAATCTTAGTTATGCAATTGAACATATGTAGGTCTAACAAGATTAATGAAGTAAAACATAAGCCTTAATAGTAAGGGGAGGAAATATTAAAGAACTAGAGGATAGTTATGTGTTTCATAAGTGCTCGATGGCACCCTGGATTTATCATCCCTTCTATGCTGCCCTTCTGAAAAGGACTGTACAATTATCTCACAGGTGGGTTTTGGGTCTCCACTACATCCACACTCCTTCACATCAATTTGGTTGCTTGTTTTTGAACTTCGGATACCTCGGATATCATGATCACAAAGGCTACTGTGCTTTGATGCTTCCCTGCTAGATGGCCACTTGTTTAACTGCAAGCCTTTAAGACCCCAGACATCATATCTTTTAATAGCTGGGCACCATCAGCTTTCTTCACCACATTTTCTTGTGCACCCATTTTATCTTCAGCGATCTTGTAGGGAAGGAGAGCATAATACAGAGCCACTTTATTAGAAAAATCATTCTTGTACTTAGGTAAGATTTTTAGAAGAGGCACAAAGTCCATCTGCTTCCTTATTGTATTTACATATGTACTTGTATAGATAAATACACTAATATTTATATAACTATATTTACATATATATATTTATACCTGTATATATATAATTTTTACTTTCTTCTTTCATCTTTTTTCTTTCCTCCTGCCCCACTGTCATGCTTACCCATCATTCACCTCTCAGTAATTCCTCTCAGACACTTTTCGATTGGTCAAACACAACCAGCAATGCAACACCACCCTCACCATCAATTTTATAACCCTTGCAGTTCCCTTGTCCCTGTCATTATTGGCTTACCACACCCCTTCCTCAGAACCCTACTTCCTGTCTCTGTCTCCATGGGATTGCTTATCCTGACATCTTTCATAGATAGATACCAAAAGAGAAAAAGAAGAGAGAGAGAGAAAGACCATATATATAGTTCCAAGTCTAACTGGTGTCCTGACCCAGAGTAGATGAATATCTCTCTTTCAAATAGCAAGCCTTGTTATAATCCCTCAGCCCAATCCCCTTTTCTTTCAGGGTTCTATTTTCCAGGGCCCGCTTACCCAGCAGCACTTACAGCCTTTTCGTCATCAGCGTTCGTGTCTGAAAGGCGCACGTGCTACAATTCCCCGTTGCTTTTCTTGTAGTCAGGGATGGAGGCAGCTATCCAGTTTTTAGAAGAAAAGTTTCTCGAGAGTCATCAAAATTATTATGCCTTTCTTGTTCATTTATTTTCAAGTTTCTTCAAATGTGTGTTAGTTTTTTGGTTTATGATTTTGGAGATGACCCAAAGTAATGTCTTAGATTCTTAGTGATACTCTTGCAGAAATGCCACCAGTGGGTGACTTTAAGAAACAGAAATTAATTTTCACATAGTTAAGGAGGCTTGACATCTGGATTCCGGGCATGGATCTAGAGAAAACCTTACTCTATCTGTTGGTTATGGGGACTGGGGCTTGTTTCTTTGTACTATCTGCCCCTTGGTAATCTTCATGGGGTGTGTGTGTGCTATTTATCTTCTCCTCCCTGTATCTCCTTGTTTCTGTTCTCAATTTTCTCGTTTTATTCTCAAAAGAGATGACGATTAACTTTAAAAAAAAAAAAAGAGGACATTATCAGTTGGGGAAAAATGAAACAAGAAGGGAAACAAGGGCCTAGACTGATGGAAGTTTCATATTTGGGAATGTGCCTGAAGGACTAGACTTTCCTATTTACAACAAACTTTTCTCTCTACCTCATGTCTCAGAATTATAGGAGTAAAAACCGAGTGGTTTCCATCTCTCACATAGAAGAAATTCAGAGGCAGGTGGTTCAGGCTGGCATGGTTTCGTGGGTCAGTCAGGACCCATGCTCTTGTCTTTCTGCTCTATTTTTCTCTTGTGTAGCTTCAGACATCGAAGTCTCTTTTTCCAAGGTAGATGCTTGAGGTCAGTCATTATGTCCATGTTGCAGGAGAGAAGACGGAAGGCACAGAGAAGCACAGAGAGGAGCCCCTGCAAGCTAAATCCGCCCCCTTTCAGTCCTTTCCCTGGCAATCTCATACAACATTTCCTTCATGATGGTCAGAATTTAATCATCTGGTCACACTGAAATGCTAGCCAGGCTGGCAAAGGAGTCCTTCTGGGAAAGAACGTCCAGGTAAAAAGGGGATCTTTACTCAGAAGGGAGGGGCAATTATTGTGGGATTGACACTGAGCAATTAGGTGCTGAGGCTTGTTGAAAGATGATGCCAAGAGGGAAACTGAAGGCTAAACGTCTCAGGGCTTTGCGAAGAAATGAACAAAGACGTGGCTCTGTGAGAAGGACTGATTGGGGAGGAAGCAGCGGGAAGCAGTGAAAGAAACAAAGCAGAGAATCTCCTGATGAAGGAAGTAATCAAGGTGCCAGGTATTGTAGCTGAGTTAATTAAGAGAAATAAGTAATCTCTGTTGAATTGGGTAAGTGGCGTTCGTCATCACTGGCTTTCAAAAGACTGGTTTCCGTGGCGAGGCCGGGCCCATGCAGAGTGCCGTGGGTTAGGAATGAATGAACGATTGGGAAATTGACTGGAAACACAGGGGATCCAGGGCAATGATCCCTTCAGGACCAGCGGTGAGAGTGGTGATACAGGGAGGGTGGGGTAGAAAGGGGGGACCGATTACAGGGATCTACATATAGCCTCCTCCCTGGGGGACGGACAACAGAAAAGTAGGTGAAGGGAGACGTCGGACAGTGTAAGATATGACAAAAATAATAATTTATAAATTATCAAGGGTTCATGAGGGCAGGGGGATCAGGGAGGGAGGGGGGAAAATGAGGAGCTGATGCCAAGGGCTTAAGTGGAGAGCAAACGTTTTGAAAATGATGAGGGCAATGGATGTACAAGTGTACTTTACACAGTACATATATGTATGGATTGTGATGAGTTGTATGAGCCCCCAATAAAATGATAAAAAATAATATTAGAAAATTGTGACAAAGACTAGTGTGTGAGGGAGCTTCAGCTGCACAGAGAGGACCCAAGGTTAAAGAGTGGCTCTTAAAGATAATCGAGTGCGTTCGTGGCTGTTGAGAAAGAGCCAACAGAAAGGAAGAGGTTGAAGACAGGTGAAAGCCCAGTGTCCATCCGCAGGGCAGAACAGATAGTTCGAAAATGGAAGTTAAAATTCAGTAATAAGACCTTGACGTTGAAAAAAAATGGCCAGACTCCCATGAAGTTAAGGAATTTATAGGTACCTGAGACAATAGGAAAGATGCAACTCTGGGAGCTGGACCAGCACCAAAGTAGGCCTTTGTTCTGCAGGTCTCGGAACCGTAGCGATGCGGTGCTTCACTTTTAATGGCGCTAGGGATGGTGGATGACAGATATAACTGCCCGGTCAGTGTTCCCAATAGAAGATCCAAGCAGGAAGCTGGCCCAACGGCTAAGGGAACAGCAATAAATGTCTCCTTTCTTAACGGTGTTGCAGAACTAGGCTAGAGGGTAGACGGGTTAGCTAAGGGGAAGGGGAAGAAGAGAGGAAAAAGAGTGGGAGAGAGGTTAGGGAAAGTTATTGGAAGGCTTGGTAAGTTGCTTACATTGTTGAAAATAAAAATGGTGACCTGAAATGTAAAATCCCCCGAATTTACAATAAAAAGATTTTTGTTTTTAAAAAGTGCTGAAGGTAGAAGGAGAAATCTTTCCTGAGAATTCCTAGCCATCCATTCGCTCGTACGCAGAAGTAAACGCAAGTCCTTTCTGAAGAAAATCAGCTTCAAAACACATCTCAGCTGTGCCCACCCTGCTCTTCAGGGTTCTGGGTGTATGCCTCTCGGTGTTTGATGTAGTGATGCTGTGCCAGCCTGGGTCTGTCGCTGGAAGAGACTTCAGGCCAGGGGGGAGGGGGGGAGAGAGAGAGAGAGAGAAAGAGAGAGAGAGGAGAGAGAGAGAATGTGTGTAAACTTATGTATCTACTTGTTACCGTCTCCGCAGCCTGCCCGAGACTGTTCGCTGCTGTACCTTCTGCAGACATGTCGAGGAAAAGGGGCCAGCTCTGCCGAGAGGCTTGCACTGGAAGACCACTAAGGTCACACTGATGTCTGAAATAGGGGAGAGAAGGCGGTCCAGGGATCTGGCAGTTGGCTTGGCTGCTCTCTTCTTTCCTCATAAGGCCCTGCACCTCGTTTTGGGAGTTTCTCTGGCTGTGTGTCCCAACTGCTGGTGGGATTCTGGGCTTCCTTCCACTCATGGCAAGGCTGGTGCTCCAGCCTCAGAAACTGGGCACCTGGCAGTGTCTAGGAGACATTTCTTTTTACTTGTGTTTCATGTCACTTCACAAAAGGCAAAGGAAGCAGAGCAATTATAAGTCAGTATTATTGTCTATCGGTTTTATTTTTTAAAATAAAGCTTAATCTCAAAAAATTTAAAAACAAAAACAAAAAAAAGAACTTAAAAAAATACAACCATTAAACTGTCCTATACCTAAAAAAAAAAATTTAAAAAAAGAATCAATCAAGTCTTAAAGAATTACCTCAAGATTCTAAAGAAAATTTAATAAATGATTCAGAGTGATCCATAAAGATTAAAATTTAAAAAGAAATTGGACCCATACCCTGTACCTTGCACAAAAATCTGGTTTTGATGAATGAAAGACTTCAATGTGAAACTATAGTACAAAGTTTTTAAAGGGAGATATAGTAGAATATACCATCTCAATATGGAAGAAGTCATACTGACATTTAAGAAACAAGCAGAGAAAAAAAGAAAAACTCAGAGGCAAAGATTGATAAATGTAATGATATGAAATGATTCTATCAAAATGATGCATACTGTTGATTTAAAATCAGGAGAGAGATGCATCAGGGTTATATCTTGTCATCATACTTATTCAATCTGCTGAGCAAATCATCAGAGACGGTGGACTGTATGAACAAGGATGAGGTAGCTCGATTGGAGCAAGACAACCACTGAAAGTGAGGGGCACTGGACGCACTTGATGAAGATCAAAGATTTCAGCTTTCAGTCAGGATTCAACTCAATGTAAAAGAAACCAAAATCCCCACTACTGGACTAATAGGTAACAGCGTGAGAAACAGATAAATGATTGAAATTGTCAAGGGTTTTGTCTTGCTTGCATCCACAATCAATGTTCCTGGCAGCAGCAGTCAAGAGAGCCACTGACACATTTCACTGGGTAAATCTCTACACAAGACGCCTTTAAAGTGTTGAAAATCAAGGGTATTACATTGAGGACTAAGGTGTGCCTGACCCAAGCCATGATATTCTCAATTGCCTCATATGCATGTGAAAGTTCGACACTGAATTAGGACATTGAATAAGGACAATCAGTGCATGTGAATGGTGGTGCTGGCAAAGAACATGGAAAGGACCACGGACTGCCAAAAGAACACACAGATCTATCCTGGAAGGACTGCAGCCAGAATGCTCCTTGGAGGCAAGGCTGGTGACTCTTCTTACATAATTTGGACATGTTTTCAGGAGAAGCCAGTCCTGAAGAAGGACGTCGTGTTTGCTAGAGGGGCACGGGAAAAGATAAAGGCCCTCAAGGAGATAGATTGACACCTTGGCTGCAACAGTAGGCTCGAGCATAAGAACAGTTGTAAGAATGGCGCAGGCCCAGTTGTTGTTGTTTTCTGCTGTGCATAAAATCAATATCCATCAAGTTGGAACCTACTCTGACAACATTAAAAAGGTACCCCCCCCCCAAAAAAAAAAGAAAGTCAAGGGCAAGTCTTGATGTAGAAGATATTTGATGATGATATCTTGATATATGGAAAAAAGTTTAAGAAAGGATTACAAAACCCAGAATCCAGTTCATTACCTTTGAGTTGAATTTGACTCATCGTGAACCTCATAGGTGTAGAACTACCCTGTAGGGTTTCAACAGCTGTTATCTTTGCAGAAGTTGATCGCTACACCTCTCTACCACAAGGAGCCCTTGTGGCACAGTGGTTATGCATTGGGTTGCTAACTGTAAGGTAGACAGTTCAAAACTGCCGGTCTTCCTGAGGGAGAAAGATGGGGCTTCTACTCCCTTAAAGAGTTACAGTCTCAGAAACTCAGTTCTACCTTGTCCTATGAGGTCCCTACAAGTTGGAATTGACTCGGTGACTGAGGTTTTTGTTTTTGTTGTGTTTTTCTCCCACTGACTAATAATTTGTACCCCGTAGTTAGCTCACTACTTCACAGTTAGCTGGAGAGTATTTAACCACTAGGGATTCTACAAAAGAGAATGTGCCTGTTTTCACTCTCCTCCCAAATCCAAAGTCAGCCTCATTGTCATCAAGTCAATTTCAACTCATAGCAGTCTTATAAGACAGGGTAGAGCTGACTCAGTTGGTTTACGAGCTTCTGAATCTTTATGGGAATAGACAATCTTTCTCCCAGGGAGCAAGATTTGAACACTGGTGGGCTTGAACACCGACCTTTTGGGTATCAGTTTGATGTGTAGCCTGCAGTGCCTTCGGGGCCCTTTTACCCTTCCTAGGCAATGATAGCGCATGCTCCCCCAAAGAGCTCTCAACTAATAGGCCCACCAACAAACATGTAATTTATGATCCTCTACGTGGCTTGCTAATTGGTAATAAATAATCCTCCCTCCCATATTTATTGGTATTACACAGTGCGACATTGTAGTTTTAACTATTCGCTTGCATCGTTACTACTCAGACCAAGAAAATCTCCATGTTAATGCATCCTTTATTATTTTCTTCCGTGCATTACCTATTCTTTTGTGACCCATATATTGCCCACAAAGATAATGGAATATTTCCCTGAACTTTTGAAGCCCTCTTATGCTTGGGACATTTTTTCTAGTAGACTGTCTATATTTTTACTATATTAATGAAAATTCTTTATATTTTTCTTGGTGTTCATTCTTTATCTTACCTGGAGAAAAACAACAACAACAACAACAACACCTCCAAACCAAACAGCTTTATGACCAATGGAGACGCACTGGGCTCCTAACGGAAGGGTTGGCGATCTGCGTTCGCCCAGAGGTGCCTCAGGAGGACGTCGCACCCACTGGAAGCCCCGGAATCACCCTCTGTGGGGAACTGACCCAATGGCCCCTGGCCCTGGAAGAACGAGATAGGAGAGAACCGAGCACAAGAGACGAGAACTAGAAAACAGCATATTTTCTCACGGATGGTGGGGTTGAATGCTTTGTTGTTTATCTCGGGGTGGGATTGTAAAGTCCAAGTGTATTTATTGTAGAGTTGTGCTCAACAAGTTTTGAAAGCTATCAGTAAGGTATGTTTTTATATGAAACCATGATAAGAACATCCATAATAGTTTTGCTTATAACCACGAAAGGCTGACAATACTCAGATATCCAATAGTAGGCGTATGGTAAGTACCTCGGGGATTAGAATGGAAAGCAATATTCTACATGAAATGAAGGAATCGAGGATCAGTCATGAAATGGGATACTCAACAGAGGCGAACACAAAGAAACTACTGCTGCCCAGGTGAAGGCTCTCAACCAGAGGGAGCGACACAGTGGCGGCAACACTATGGGCTCAGACACAGGAACAGGACCAGACATCATTTCCTTCTGTTGTGGGTCAGACAGATTTGATGACAACTATAAGCAACATCCACAAGTGCTCCACACATCAAAATGGATCGATCTCAGAAGCATCCTCCAGAGTAAAAGAAATGAACCATAGAATATAATCACTAATGCTATTTAAATGCAATTTAAAACAGCAAAATGAACCATTGCAAGGGGACCTCAAAATGCTCGTGGAAAAATTCTGTTCTCTTTCAATTCCATTACGGCAAACTCTTTGATGCTCCCTCACACGTTTAATTCTACAGCCAGGCATACCTTATTTCCTTGAGCTTTACCTTCTTATGCTTTGGAGATCCTGTTTTTAACATACTGAAAGTGACAACTTTGAATGGAAGAAGTCAACCAGTGCCATCTTCCCCAAAGCATGTGTTCCTCCACGCACTCCCGTCTTGTCAGGGTGGACTGGCACAGCGGCTGCACCAATGGGCTCCGGCACAGGAACAACGGCGAGGGTGGGGCGGGCTGAGCGGAGGGTGGTTCTGCTGCGCACAGGGTTGCTAGGGGTTAGCGCCTCCTTGATGGCAGTTAACAACAACCGCATGGCCCCACTTCATTTTTCTGTATCACATTTTGGTAGTTTGCACAACGTTTTAAATTTTTTCCTTTTTTAATCATTTTATTCGGGGCTCATACAACTCATCACAATGCATCCATACATCAATTGTGTAAATCACACTTGTACATTTATTGCTCTCATCATTCTTAAAATATCCACTCTCCGCTTAAGCCCCTGGCATCGGCTTTAAAATTTTTCATAAAGCTAGTACACACCTAAAAGACTACCAGGACCAAACCTAACTCACTGGCATTGAGTCAGTGTAGCTCATAGAGACCCCATAGGACAGAACAGAATTGCTCCAGAGGGATTCTGAGGCTGTAAATCTTTATGAAACCTTGCTGCTTCATCTTCCTTGTGCTGGCGGTGAGTTCAAACTTCTGCCTTTTCAGTTAGCAGCCCCATGCCACCAGGACTCCTTAAGAGCTTTCCGCATAATGCAAACAACTTTTGTATGCACTGGGAGACCAAAGAAGCCACTTGAGTCTCTCTATTGCCAGGCGAGCTTTATGATCGTGGTTTGGAAATGACCTCACACTATCTCTGAGGTGTGCCTGTACAGTTAGTGCGCGTTAAAATTAAGAAGGACAGAAGTGACCTTTGAGGGGGAGGAAGAGAGCCAACAGGGAGGTTGAGATGTAGTTATTGTTTAAGGTGACCCTTCGAGCCGCAGCTCTCCCTTTTGTGATACATTGTGAACTCTTGCCTCCACCCCTGTGGCTGTCATCCCATTTTGGAGGGAGTCTTGATGAGACAGGATTGAGGACAGATAGACTTTGAGTCCCCATGAGTCCCAATAGCATTGTTGGCACCCGTGGTTTCTTTGGGGATATGGTGTGCAGAAGGCAGAAACCACACCTCCCTCATAGCTAACTTTTGTGCTCTCCATGGGCACGCCTGAGCACGTGCACAAGCCGGGAGACCTGCTTTGACTTTCAGATGTTTTACTACTTGCTGAGCATCCCGTATCTCGCTTGCCTCTGCCTGGTCTCTGATCCTGGGGACTTGAGGTGTGACCTGCCATCTGGCCTGATTTCACCAGCTTCTGTCGCCTTGTGGATGAAGAGGATCACCCAGATGGATGCCAGCACTTTGGATTGGAGACTTACCAGAACCCCCCAAGAGAATACCAGGAAGATGTATCCGTGTGCTTCCTTAACTATGCTGAAGCATTCCACTGGGTGGGTCACAACAGACCACGGACAGCATCGGAAGAACGGGAATTCCAGAACTCTTCCTTGTGCTTTTGCAAAATCTGCACATGAATCAATAGGCTGTTACCCAAACAGAAAAAGGGGACTACTCAGTGGTTTACAAACAGGAAAGGTTTGTGACACAGTTGTATCCTCTTACCACACTAATTCAAGCTGTATGCTGTGTAAGTCATCAGAGAAGGGGCTTTAAATGAAGAACGCCGTGCCAGGATTGGAGGAAGCCTTATTAACAACCTTCGACATACGGGTCACGCTACTTGCTTGTGAGGAGGACTGGAAGCGCTTTCCGATGGGGATCAAGGATTGCAGCCTTCAGTGTGGATTATAACTCAAAGTAAAGAAAACCAACCCTCACAACGGGACCAGTAGGTACTCCTTTGGTAAATGGAGAAAAGATTGGAGTTAACAAGGATTCCATCTTATTTGGATCCACAATCAATGCTCAGAGAAACAGAAGTCAAAAGAGCAAACGACTTATTTTATTGGGAAAGTTTGCCGCACAAGACCTCGTTAAGATGTTGAAAAGTAACTATGTTCCTTTGAAGACTTGGTGCCCCTGACCCAGGCCTGGTATTTTCTATTCCTCACACGCATGTGAAAGTTGGACTTTGAATAGGGAAGACTGATGAAGAGTTGATTTGAATTGTGGTGCTAGAAAAAAGTGTTGAAGGACCACGGACTGCCGAAAGAACCAACAGACCTGTCAGGAGTACAGACAAAATGCTCCTTAGAGGCAAGGATGGTGAGGCGTTGTCTCACATACTTTGGGCATGTTGTCAGGAGAGACCAGTCTGTGGAGAAGGACCCGTGTTTGGTAAAGTGGAGGGACAGCCAAAAAAAAAAAAGGCAAGGAAAGCCCTTCATGAGGTGAATTGACACAGGGGCCGCAAGGATGTGTTCGAAGACAAGAAGACTGTGAGGACTGTACCAGACTAGGCAGTTTCCCTTGTGCACAGTGTCACTACGAGAAACAACTCATCTGCGCCTGACATCAACGACGACAACAACAGCTGCAGCAGCAGCACCTACAACCACATGAGGCGTTTCCTCAATGGCTCGATCCTGAGTTCTCTGAGACGTTGCAGAAAACAGCAGAGCCCTGGGATGGCAAGAAATATTCTAAGGGGGAGAGCGGTGGTTAATATCAGGACAGTGGAGTTCATTGCATTTTGTAAAAGTCAGACGTTTAGAACATCTTTAATCTCCACATCATTGGAAATAGTCACGTGTGATTTTTTTTCTAAAAATAATTTTTATGGAGATGTGCACATGGTTCAAGGTACCAATAGTGCTGTACGTTAACCTGGCTGGTGGATATGTATGCAATTGTTTGATATTATTTAAGCCGATCATATATGTCTACATGTATTTAATGTCAAAATAATTAAGAAAATACAAATGAGATTGTAATTGGTGAAGTAAGATTCTCGAGGCAACCCAGAAAAATGCATGGTATTTTTATATATTTTTGGGGGGGCATATAATTCATATAGCATATAATTCAATAGACCAATCACATTAAGCAGCGTTGTACAACCATCACCACAATCAGCTTTAGAACATCTTCTTTCTTGTACTCATTATTAGCTCCCCATTTCCTCCCAGGCTCTCAAACGCACTGCCATCACGTCAGTTCCGACTCATAACAACGCTCTAAGGCAATGGAGAACCATCCCTTCTGCTTTGTGGGAGTAGACAGCTTCCTCTCGCTCCTACTGAGCTGCTGCATGGAGTTTCATTGACTAATTGTTGAAAATAGATCACCAGGTATTTCTTCCTTGCCTGCTAGCCAGGATGCTCTGCTGAAACCTGTTCACCTGAGTGATTCTGCTGTTATTTGAAATCCTGGTGGTCCAGATTAAAATCATAACAGTATGCGGGGCACCGCAGTATGACAAACCTCTTTTGACCCCTTGGAAGTACGTCTGTGAGGATGAAAAGAACTATACAAATCTATAGGAGTATGTGAATGAGTTTACATAAATGCCACACAATCATGAAATACGAAGCAGTGTAGCAGAAACACAGCCCAAGTGTCAGAAGGGACTTCCAATTCTCGCTCTCATGCTGCCAGCCATGTGACCTTGGACAAGTCTTGGCCCTATTGAACTTCAGTTAACTTATCTATCAAACGATGGAGGAAAGGTTACTTGCACGTCCTACTTTTGAGGACAATGTTAGATATCTATGAAAATGCTTTGGAGACTGCAAAGTGCTTTTTAAAAGCTTTAGAAAATGCTTTTATCTATCCTCGTGGTAGGAGTAGGTTCGTGGTCACTAGAGGGAGCTTTCAGATTCAAGGGAAAGAGAAGAGTAATAGATGCTCTTGAAAACTTGAGGCCTCTGTGAGAAATGAGTTATTTCATAAGTAGCATTTTACATATTTATAGTTAGATTTCTCTTTCTTTTTTTAAAGAAAGTTCAGATATAGCCACTATGAAACAAGAACGACTATGTTTCCTTGTGATCGGATATTTCAATCCATTAATTCATAAAATTATTTTTTCTTTGAATTTCCCCTGTTGAGAATATTAAATTGGTGTGCAGTCTATTTAAAGCTACCCCATTCCCCTTCACAGGCACGTGCACACACACACACACACACACACACACACACACACAGAACAACGACTCAAAACCCCAGAAGTCCATAAGGAAGAGATGACTTTTCCACAAGCAACAACTATTAGTTATCAATCTGTGACAAGTGGCGGCGTTACAGAACTTTTACATCCAGGCCAGGTGGGAAGTAGAGCATTGACCCTGGCATGCATCTAGAATCCTTGCTGCTTTGAATCTTCGAACAACAGTCTCTCTCGTTCTTAACTGGTGAGTTGTCCTCATGGAAACATTGGAGTGAGGAGAATCTTACTCTTAAAAAAAAAATCCCAATTATTACACCAGAGGGCCCCAGATGGTTTGAAGGAGGAAGTATGTCGAGTTGAAGATATGATTTGCACTGGGTGGAGTGGGGGTGGGTCTGAATTTCACTGTGTTTTCGGGATATTTTTTTGTGGCTTCATTTTTCTTCTCGGATTCTGACCAGTATATGCACCAACCCCTACCCAACCCTACCCAGCCCATGCCCAGTAATTGTCAGATGGTCGGTGTTTACAAAGCAGCAATCTCCTGTCCCAGATGACGAAAGGCAAATATTTGCAGAAGCATGCAACTCTTTGATTAGATTTTTAATAGAGATGTATCTGGAAGAGATAGAGTCTTGATGTTGTCCTTCCCTGGAGCCCGCCCTCTTCAAAACTCAGACCAAACTCAGAGCCATCAAATGGACTCTGATTCATGGTGACCCTGAAGGACAAAGTACTCTGTGTGCTTTACTGGGGCTGTCAGTCTCTGCTGGAGCAGAGCCTCGTCTCTCCCGAAGAGCACCTTAATGTGTAACCCACATGCCATCAGGGCTCCTTGCCGTCCTCTAGCTCATGATGAAGCCCCGCAGCAGAACACATACCTTCAGAAACACGTGATTTTCTGTACACATTTGCAGGAAGAAAATTGAAGAATTAATTGTTAATATCTATTTGCAAACACCGGCAATACAATTGTCAAGCACTGATCTGTCAAATTTCCTGATTCTTAGACATCCTCCCACAAACCTTCCCCTAGCTGGTTTACTTTTCAAACTTAGGGGAATGGCTGTATCTTTTTGAAAGAAATGTGAACCATCCTGTCCTTGCCATTACCCAAACCAAAAAGAAGCCACGCCAGAAACCTAAGGGTTTCTGATGCTATAAATCTTTAAAGGAGCAGAGAACCTCGTCTTGTTCCCACAGAGCAGCTGCTGGGGTTGAACTAATTAACCTTGTGGTAAGTAGCCCAAGACTTGCCACCAGAGCTCGTTGCTGGGCCTCTCAAAGTTTTCATTAAATCCACGATGCTTTGGGCAATCAGTGGGTTTTTGGAATTGAGGAAATATTGTACAAGATTCTTTCCCTTTATTTCATGTCTTTCTCACACCTAAATATACGAAAGGTTCCACATGCTACTGGTGGTTGATCACTTGGCTGCTAAAGGAGCCGCTGTCAGTTCGGAACTCTGCGGAAGAAAGATGTGACCGTCTGCTTCTCTAAAGACTCTTGTTCGTCGTTGTCGAGTCAGCTCCAACTCACAGCAAGCCTATGGACAACCGCACAAAACGGTGCTTGGCCATTCGCGACCCTCAGAACCGTTGTTTGGGCCCACTGTTGCAGCCAATGTGTCAGTCCGCCTTGTCACAGGTCTGTCTCTCTCTTTCAACGCCCTTCCACTTTACCAGGCACGATGTCCTCTTTCAGTGACTGCTCTCTCCATATAACATGTCCAACGTATGTGAGATGAAGTCTCGTCATCTCTATGGGAGCAATGTAGTCTGTCGTATAGGTTTGGTAGGAGTTGTGGTCAACTCTATGGCGTCCAACAACAACAACAACGGTGTGTGCCAGCGGAGAGAGGAGAGGCAGGAGGTGTCAGCTGCATGGAGGAAGCCCTGCCGAGCTGGTTCACTGCAGTTTATGGGAAACAGCTGCCACTCCTGGTCGAGACACTTGCGTTAAGACTCCTCTTTCCCTTCTCCTGAAGGCTAATTAACGACAAACTGTGACTAATCAGCTGATTTGGGTCAGAACAAGCCGAAGCCTCTGCCAGCCCACTTTTGGCATGGCTGGGCTCTGTTAGCAAGGGGAAATTTTCAAAAACAACGCAATGGCTCCCCTGGATGATTACAATCCAAGTAAGTTTCTCCTCTTTTTGCCAGGCGCTGCTGTTTCCTCTAAAACAACTTTTAGGTGGTGGGGTAAGAAGGTAGGCAACAGAAGCACTGCCCCCAGGTTCCGGGCTTCCAACATTTAAGCACGTCCACGAATCTCTAGGGATCTTGTTCAAATGCAGACTCTGATTGAATAGGTCTGAGAGTGGGGTTGGAGTTGTGGGGAGCAGAGACTGCATTTCTAAGGAGCTCCAGGGTGATGCTTTTTCGGTCCTTGGACCACATGAGTAGCATGTTGAATGTACTGTCAATTCTGACTCATAGAGACTCTACCAGAATGAGTACACTTGTCCCACAGAGGTTCTTAGATTACTATCTAAAGGCCCCCGTTAATTGTTCACTGTTTCTTGTTTCCAGCGGATGTGTGGTGCTGAGAGGATGAAGAACACCTTTTCTAGTCTGGTCCTCAGACCCCGCCAGAAATGAAGACTGGATAAGTAACGCTTTTAAAACCCAGGAGAAACCAGAAAGCCCCAGATTCTGTATTCTCCTTTGACAGTTAAGTTTGGTAAGCCATAACTTTGAATTCTAATTAACTGCAAATCAAAATATTGAGAATAGGCCTTCCATACACACAGACACAACAGAAACCAGGCAGATCTGGTTTTTCTCATGTGGTGACAAAGCCACTATTTGTTGGAGGGTATTTTCTTGTTGGCAAGCATCACGGTCTACACTCCGTTGGAATAGGAGCCCAGCAGGAATCGGATTAGAGTCAGTGTACCAATTTCTCTGGTGCTAAATCCTCTGTGTGCTTTAGCTTTATCCTCAACCACCAGGAACCTCTTTGGTTGTTGCTTGTACAAAGGGGTGATGCTTCTTCAGGTATGAAGGAATTTCAGGTTATTTAAAAAAAATTCAGGAAAGCTGCTTTTGGGAATTGCCATAATGTGTCTGTAGATGATTAATTTTGCTCATTGGGTGTTGTTTGCGTCTGCTTATTTCCACAATTTGTTTTCTTAAAGTGTAAGTTTGTTATAACTGCAAAGTAGGCCTTCTATGTTATAAATTGTCAGTGACCTTTAAAGTCATCAAATTTCTTTTCCATTTTTCCTTTATTATTTGAATCTCATCAAGTCATCTTGTACTTGAAACCCCATAGAAATGGGGAATTTAGGACTTTGGATTCTGTTCTTTGAATGGCACTGATGGGTTGGAAATCTGTCCTTATATTTAAGCAAGAATTATCACCCTGCATGATTTTACTATTGAGGTAATTCTTCTGTCTTTTATAAAATCCAGACATGATGTATATTATTGGGGCACTGAGTTGTTCCCCCTCGTCTCCCACTCCTGACTTGGGAAATAGACCTAGAGCAGATGTAGGGCTGGCTTGCCAGGAATTGTCTGACTCAGAGTAACCAGGATACTTACTGCTCACAAAGACTTTAGCCTGCTTTGTTGGAGGGCCTAACATTTCCTACATTTCTTTCTTAAATCCAGACTGAATTAAATCTTAAATGAAATGCAGGAAGAGGATTCAGTATTACTCATGGATTTTCACACACACAACCAAATCATTTGATAGGAATTTAGAAATGGTTCCAATTTCCAGACTATTTACCTCTTCTTTAGTTCTCATCTGAAGGAGAAATGTGAAGTTGGCAAAGCTGGACTTTAGTCTTCATTCCCATCCCTCTACTCAGTACACCTTTACCTTTCCTGGGCATAAGTGGTGAACTTGCTCATTGCTACCCAGAAGGTTGAACGTTGAAGTTCACCGGCCGGAGCCAGGCTTCCCTTTCTTACTCTGGCGGTGTTGTTCCACGCTGGGACCACTTGTTCACTCTTAGCTTCCCTCATCAAGACTTAGCTATCCTCGGATTCTCTCAGAAATAAACTGGCTTTATGACAGCCAGTCCTGGCTATTCCTAGGTTTTGGCCCTGGAAACAAATTTTTGCTAATGTGTAAAATAGCTATCAGATTCTCTGCTTATGAGAGTTTCTTAATCTCACTCCCAGGAGACATGACTGTGGAGTGAGGCATTTGGGCACCATGACAAAGCCCTAGACAAGAGCCGTCTTGCTCCATGGGTCCCTTCGCGTTGCATCTCTCACAATATATGTCAATAACTCTGTTTTCTTTTCTTTTGAAAAACATTTTATTGGGTGCTCTTACAGCTCTCGCAACAATCCATCCATCAGTTGTATCAAGCACATTTGTACATATGTTGCCATCATTATTTTCTAGACATTTACTTTCTATTGAGCCCTTGGTGTCAGCTCCTCTTTTTCCCCCTTTCCCCTCCCCACCAACTCTGTTTTCCTTAAGGCATAATGATAGTTCTTTTGTTGTTGTTAAATGTGATTGTTAATGATAGCATGTACTTTATCAGGTACAGTGCTAAGGGCTTAACAAATAGCTGACCTACTGTTGACAACAATCTCAAGATGTAGGAATTGCTATTCTTATTTTACGAAAGCATACTAAAGTTCTGAAAGGCATAGTAACTTGCCTCTCAGCACACACCTATTGCATTGCAGGGGCAGGGTTTAACCTGCTGTCCATGCTTTAAGCATGCAGGTCGTTCCCCCACCAGTCAACCAAGAGAACAGAAACGAGGTCGGTGAGATTGCTCAGACCCACCCTGCTCTGCCCACCTTAACCACAGTCTTCCTGCTTCACCTCCCAATCCTCCCAGCTCTCTCTTCTCCCACTCCTCTCCGCTGAGCAAAGCTTCTGGCTTCTGCGTGCACAAGGAAAACAAGTATTTGCTATTTAATTACAAGGCATTATTATGGATGGGAGAAGGGCTGCTAACAAATCCCATCTGGGGCCAATTAAAGAAAGCAGTGTTCCTCGAATGTGTGTGGTTTTGCTTTTCTCAGGAGACAAACAATTCCAGCAAGTCTTTGGCACACAAAGCAGGGCATGGTCTAATAGGACCCAGGTTACTTACAGAGGGAGTTCGGCGCTGTTTCTGAGAGGAAGATGGTTTGTCACCTTTAATGAGAGGGACATACAATTTCCTACTAGTGTTCACCTTGAGCAGGTGGTAGATGCATGTGTACCTATGTGTGGATTTGTCACAGTTGTTTCTACAGGACATCCCCATCAGCGTGCTTTGTTTTTTTGTGTTTTGGACAAAGAGCAGAAAAAAGATGCCAAAATGCTGCTTTCAGGAAAAATGCACTGGTTTGCAAAAATTCACAGGGTTTCCCAGAGCGACCACCCACCGAGGGAGTAACATCTGGTCATCATGCTGTCACCACAGGGGAGACCAGTGCTTGGGCACAGAGTGAGACAGAACGTTCCTTAGAACTGGGAGGAAGACACGTCCTTAGAACGGAGCTGCCAGGCAACAGACCTCCTGAGACCCGGAAAATGCTGAGCTGGGTGAGATCCTGGCTAGGATTCAGAAGGGACCTGCATTCATACTGGTCCTGTGACACAGCAGCAGTTTTGAAATCTTTGAAAAAGAAGAACCTCCAGAGAGATTGTTGCATGTTTTCAGAATACATTAGAATAAATCTTTATTTGCAAATATCAGAAGAGGCTCTCTTCTTCACAGAAAAAAATTTCCCCTCTTTTCCTTTCCTGTGTTCCTTCCATCCTTCCTTGCTCTTTTATTCATTCATTCATTCATTCAATATTTTCCAAGTGCCCTCGTATGCACTCGGAACGAGGAGCTGTGCTCTGCGTCAGAGGTACAAAGACTAAGAGCCCCTCTCCGCCCTCAGAATGCTCATAGACAAGTAGGTGAGACTCAGGGAGGGGACTATTGTGCTTTAGTTTGTTGAAAGGTACCCTGAGGAATTACAATATTCTTATGCAACAAATACAATCTTAGGCCCAAGGAGTTTGCAAATTGGAAGGCAAGGTAACATTTGTCTAAATCACTAAAACTCAATAAAGAAATTGCTAAATTTGTAAGAGGCCCTCAATAAAATGATTTAAAAAGTTAAATACATAGCTTTGAAAAAAACAAAGAACATTTACAACTGTTCCCAGGGGAGGGGCAGGGAGCATGAGGAAATTAGTCTAGGCTGAAAATCGCTGTGCCTATGGGGATGACATCTTGATTGTAGAAATTCAATAAAATTGGACTGCAGAGAAATGGGAAAAACAAAAACTAACAAACAAATAAAAACACAACCAAGAGAGTAATTGCTAATTGCCATTCAGATAATGTTTGAGGACCTTTTGGATGAGAGAAAGAGGAATTTCAACCTGGGAGGTAATAGGGATTTCTGTTTATTCAGTGTTTAGGTCTCAGGAACATGTATTATTTCATCTAACGTTCATTATTATAACCTTGTTCAGAACTGTCCTCTCATTTTATAGAAGGGAAAAAATTAGGCTTAAAACCATTATTTTGCCTGGCTTTTTAGCAGAAGCTTCAGCTCTCAAAATCAGGTCTGATCAGACTTCCATTCAAATCCCTGTGCTAAAAAGATCATTCGTGAGAAAATAGGGAAGAACTTAAGTCCCCTAGTGCAGAGCATAGCCACACTATTAAACAGAACGAAGGAAACACACACAGTAGACAACAAAACAGATGACTGGGACCTACTGAAAATAAGACACTTGTGTGTGTCAAAAGAATTCATCAAGAGTTAAAAGATAATCCGCTGACTTGGGTAAAAATCTTTAGCCATAATGCAATGGGCAAGAGACTAATCTCTAAAATCTATAGAAAACTACAATGTCTCAATAATAAAAGATGAATAATCTAATTAAAAAGTGGGCAAGGATCGTGAACAGACAGTTCACCAAAAGTGGCATGCAGATGGCTAACATGCCTAAAAAAAATTCTCATAAGCACACGTCATCTGGGAAATAAAAAGGAAAACAACAGTGAGATATTGCCTTATGCTGACAATTACGGCCCAATTAAACAACGACAACAAATGCTGGAGAGGGCGTGGAGAGATTGAAATTCTCACCCACTCCTGGTGGGTTTATTAGTCTGACCATCGTGGAAAATGATATGACGCTAGCTCAAACAGCTGGAATAGGAATTCCGTATGATCCCACAATACCCCTGCTGGGTGTAAACTCTAAAGAAGTAAGAAATGTAACACAAACAGATATATGCGCTTTCATGTTTCTTGCAAGGCAGCTCTGTTCACAAGAGCAGGACGCCCACTAGAAGAATCGGTAAGGAGCGCCGGCACACATACAAAATGGAATACTATGCATCACTGAAAGCAAGGATGCAACTACAAACACCTTAGGACATGGGTGGAGCTGGAGAACTTCTAATGTGCGAAGTTAGTGAATCACAAAAGGACAAATATTGTATGAGACCACTACTAAAAGTATGAAAATCAAGACTAAAGATTTGCATACCACAAGGACCCGACTTTGGAGGTTCCCAAGGGAGGCAGGGCAAAGATGGAAGATGAAGCAATGGACTAGAAGGAATGGACCAGGTGAAAGGTGGGGGTGGGGTGGGTGTTTGGAGGTCCATAAGAGGGGGATTGGACAAATTATGGGGGCAGGGTAGAACAATGTGTGGGTGTTCCTGAGTTGTTTGAATTGTTGAATGCAGAGTTGATGGTCTGGCATAACAACCCACATAGTTCACAATAAAATGAGTTTTAAATAATTTTTAAAAATTTAAAGGAACCTTGAGGAAGGATGCCTAATCGGGCTGCAGGCTGATCTGGGAGCACAGGTAGGAGCCACCTTCAGGAATATGTATTTTCAGAGTATCCCTTTGCCATGTGATGAGAGATGAAAAGACTGAGTATTTATTGTGGGGGAGGGAGGATGGCAATCAGAAAATAATAGGAGTTTCAACGTTCTCACTGGAATATTTGAGGGCAAGTGTAGGTCAGCACAGTAAACTTGCTTAGGGTGGGATTTCTACCAACTCCTGGGTGTGTCACCTGAGCACATTTGAGGCCTCGGTTCTCATAGGGTCACTTGGAGGCCTCGGTCACTTGGAGGCCTCGGTTCTCATAGGGTTTTCAAGTCACTGTGAGGACATACACAACGCTTCTTGCTTAGGGTTTGGGTTATTTAAATGCTGATAAATGTCAACTCTAACACAGTGTTCTTTCATTGATTATCCTAAGCCTACTGAATCTCTTGTCCTAGAGTTTTGTTTCTATGAAAAAAAAAACATGGAGGGAGAGGTAAAAACAAAAAATGAAAAATAAAGCTAAGAGTACATAAAAAGTTATGGTATGATGCTAATTATGATTATTTCAGTCAACACGGTAGAATCCAGAAACTGTCTGCCAAAGAACAGGAACAGAAATTTCCCTCCATCCCATCACACATTCTGCCTCCAGTTCACTGGTTTCTTTGTTCCGAGAGGCAAAAGCGTTAGCTACACAGAGTCAGAAAATACAATTACGATAATGTCTTCTTTTGTTGTGCAGGTGCCAGATAACCTAAAACCCTCCTACAGTAAAACTTTACTTTTTTGGTTTTTTAAGTACAACTAAACTTGGAAGATACAAAGTAAAATTCCTAGATGTTCCCTACCTTCCAAGGAAACCAGTAACCACCACCAAGGCGGCAGTGAAACTCACCCCGGGGAGTCTCAGTGATGCCACGGCCACACTTGGTGCTGTCCTGGTCGCCAGGAAGCCGGCTCTCGTGCAGGGTGACCCACATACAGCGGAATGAAATGTTGACTGACCTCATGCTCGCTTTGCCACGGTTACTGCTCTCTATCCTGTCTTTGTGGCCCCTGGGTATTTTGGAGGCCTTCCAACCCCGGAGCTCATCTTCCAGCACTCTACTGGACAATTAATGAAATGGCAAGAGTAAACAAAACACAATATAGAGAGCTCAAAATACAAAACTGCGGTTCCACCGAAACACTTGAGGCCAAGAAGTGTGTCCGGTCGCTCTCTTAGGGAATACGCCTAGAGAAACAGATAAGGGATTTGTGAATGCAGGCCAAGGAAAGAGCAAAAGCTAAGGAAAGGTGTGCATTCACATAAGGTCCCATAGAAAAGAGTTTGAGCTCGTGACAAGCCATACCTCAGAGCAGCTCTACCTGGAACAATGGATGTACCTGCCATACTTTGACCAAACGCCCCAACCCAAACTCACTGCCATTGAGTCTATTCCGACTCTCAGCGACCCTATAGGACAGGGGAGAACTGGCCCTGCGGATTTCCGAGACTGTGACCCTTCACAGGGGTAGAGAGCCTGTGATTCTCCCGAGGAATGGCTGGTGATGTCAAAGTGCTGGCTTGAGGTAGCAGCCCTGTTACGACACCAGCGCTCCTTCCAACAGCTGTGTGTGAGTCCGGGTAGACTAGAGGAACAAGTCCATAGAAACTCATCTGTGTATAAGAAGGAGATTTATATATAAGAACAACTGAACATTCAGGAAACACCCCAGCCCGGTCCCTGTCAAGTCCATAAGTCCGGTACTAGCCCATATGTCTGATACCAATCTATAAAGTCCTCTAGTCTCACAAAACACATGCAATGACACCAAATGTAGAAGCTCACAGGCCAGTGGGTAGAAAGACTTTGGATCCAGTGTCATTGGAAACACCTCATTGCTGACAGGGGACTCTGCATCAGGGTGGGTCCATGTGTCTTGTCAGCTGCTATGTCTCCCAGGGTGTGAGCAGAGAGAGAGAGAAGTATCTCCTGCCTCCAAGGAGGAAGTGCCAGATTTCCCAGAATTCTCAGGAGAAGGCCATGCCCACACACAGGCCTCATGAGCTGTGATCTGATTGACAAGCTAGACTCCACCTGTACACTCTTAATCCTCAAATTGACAAACAATTAATTATATATCTACCACAAGCTGGATCACTCACTGACTAAGAGTTAACTGATCCAATCTAAAACTGAACTCACTGCTGTCTATAGATCCCAGAAGACAGAGGAGCTTCATGTTTCTCCCATGTCGCAGCTGGTGGTTTCAAACTGTTGAACGTGTAGTTAACAGCCCAATCCTTAGCCTGCTACATTCACGGTGAAGGTGAATTCCCAGGCACTTTGACCTCTGCACGGATAGTTTCCGTAGACTGGGGGCATTCCTCGGAAGAAGAGCTTTACATGTCGGCTCTTCGAAGCAATCCCGTTCTGAACCTGGAAGAGGGCTGCAAAGAATCTTAAGGACCAGGGCAGTGAAGGTAGAGTCCATTCTCATTGACACTTTGGGGGACATAATATAATAAAATAAGCTTTCGGCAAAACTTTCAAATTTGTTTTTATGAAGGAGTAACACTCATAAACAACATTAGAAGCTAATAAGCCAGTCTCTCTCTGGTCCTTACTCTCTCCGGTACATAGTCCCTTGGCCTCTGCTTCATGGATCAGGAAGCCCACTGCCCCCTGTTTCAAAGTCCCATAGTCTCAGTGCTTCTCTTCCTGTTCTGTCCCACAGTCTCCAAGCGACAGTCTCTCTGTGGTGCTTCTGGTCTCAGCCTCTGCCATTGCAGACTCAGATCTGGAACATGTGGTGGTATTAGGTGCCTTTGAGTCAGTTCCAGTTCACAGCAACTCTTCATCCAACAGAACAAAGCACCGCCCTGTCCTGCATTATTCTCGCAATTGAGCTTCTGTTTGAGCCCATTGTTGTAGCCACTGTATCAGCTCTTCCACTGTACCAAGCATGATGTCCTTCTCCAGGGACTAGTCTGTTGTGATAACAAGGCCCAAGCACTCACCATTCTTGCTCCAAGGAACATTCTGGATGTACTTCTTTCAACACAGATTTGTTTGTTCTTTTGGTAGTCCATGGTACTTTCAATATTCTTCTTTAGTATAATAACTAAAATGTATTGATTCTTCTTCAGTCTTATTCAATGTCTAACTTTCACATGCATATGAGGTGATTGAAGATACTATGACTTGGGTCAAGTGCTCTTGATTCCTTAGTATCATCCTTGCTTTACAAAATTTATTTTGTCTTGTTAAAATCATTTTATTGGGGGCTTGTACAACTCTGGTCACAATCCATACATACATCCACTGTGTCAAGCACATTTGTACATTTGTTGCCATCATCATTCTCAAAACGTTTTCTTTCTATTGGGCCCTTGGTATCAGATCCTCATTTTCCCCCTCCCTCCCCTCTCCCCTCTCCCTCATGAACCCTTGATAATTTATAAATTATTGTTATTTTGCCATGTCTTACACTGTCCAATAGCTCCCTTCACCCATTCTTCTGTTGTCTGTCCCCAAGAAAGGAGGTTATATGTAGATTCTTGTGATCGGTTCCCCCTTTCTATCCCACCTTCCCTCCACCCTTCTGGTATCCTTACTCTCATTATTGGTCCCGAGGGGTTTATCTGTCCTGGGTTCCCTGTGTTTATAGTTCTTATCTGTATCAATGTACATCCTCTGGTCTAGCCGGATTTATAAGGTAGAGTTGGGATCATGATAGATGGGGGAGGAAGCATTAAAGAACTAGAGGAAAGTTTTATGTTTCTTCATTGCTATCCTATACCCTGACTGGAATGTCTCCTCCCTGTAACCCTTCTGTAAGGGGATGTCCAGTTTCTGACAGATGAGTTTGGGTCTTCATTCTGCACTCCCCCAGTCATAATGATATGATTTTTTTTTTGTTTTTTGATGCCTGATACCTGATCCAATCGACACCTCATGATCACACAGGCTGCTGTGCTTCTTCCATGTGGGCTTTGTTGCTTCTCATCTAGATAGCCGCTTGTTTATCTTCAAGCCTTTAAGACCCCAGACACTGTATCTTTTGATAGCTGGCACCATCAGCTTTCTTCACCACATTTGCTTATGCACCTGTTTGTCTTCAGTGATCTTGTTGGGAAGGTGAGCATAATGGAATGCCAGTTTAATAAAACAAAGTGTTCTTGCATAGAGGGAGTACTTGAGTAGAGGCGCAATGTCCATCTGCTACCTTAATACCAAACCTCGAAATATCTGCACATAGATCTGTTTCCCCATCATCATATAAAATATATTTACATATGCACCTGCCTGTATTTAGACCCCTATAAATGTCCTTTGCCTCCTAGTTCTTTCCTTTATTTCTTTTTACTTTCCTCTTGTCCCATGACCATGCTCAGCCTTCATTTGGGTTTCAATAATTCCTCTCGGTTACATTGCCCTTGATCAAGCCCTATACCCTTGTGTAGACCTCCTACACCCTCCTCGCCATCAATTTTGGATCACCTGTTGTTCCCTTGTCCCTGAGTTTGTTAACACTCACTTCCTTTCCCTCCGACTCTCCCCCTCCCATGTCTCCAGGGAACTGTCGGGCCTGTTGTTTTCTCCTCCAGATTTTTTATCCAGCCTATCTTATCTGGATAGACCTGCAGAGATCATAATATGCACAAAAAACAAGAAGAGCAAAACAAAGCAACAAAAGACAAGAAAAGGAAACAACAAAAAAAAACAATGACAAAAAAATGAAAAGGCTGTAAATACTTCAAGATCTGTTAGTTGCCCTTTAGGAGTGTTTTCTGGTAGAGTCTGATGGGGTGCCACGCCCTGGACCCAAAGTCTATTTTTGGTACTCCCTCGGGACTTCCTTGGTCTGCTTCCCTTCCTATTTTGTTGCATGCCCTTAGTGTTTTGCCTTGGTGCGGTGGGGTCAGATTGGGTGCAATTCCCGCATTATGTCTCCAATATTGTCCTCTGTAGGGCTATGGGTCAGTGAGGGGTGTCGTGTCTCACAGTGGAGGTGGCCATGTGGTCCTCTCTGTGCATTGGCTGCTCTGAGCAGAGATATCATTCTCAAGGCTTGTTGGACCAGGAAGTGCTCCACTCTCTCTTCCTCCCCCTTCATTTGCTCCTATGTGCCCTGATCAGACATGTCCCTCTCCCTGAGCTATAACTTCAGTAGCTGTCCACATAGTTGGGATTGGGACCAGCCCCTCAGACTTCTCTACTGGTTCCCTGCTTCATGCTGGTATGTTGCATTCACATCTTGGGGCGCCAGGTTGAAGTCTTGTCCCTCTTTCCCCATGGAAACATAAGCAATACATGCCCCTTCAATGGGTTAGTGCCCTATTCCCCCACTACCCGTATCTTTTTTTTCTTCTGTTTTTTCCCCCTTCATTTTAGTTGGCTACCATATATATCCTTGAATTTGGTCTGGCCTCTGCCATACTATCTGGACCTCACCTCAGGAATGTTTGTATACAGTAACTTTTCCCCATGCCACTTTTGCAGTTTTTTTAAAAGCTTACTTCAGCGGACTCATGTTGTACTTGTCCTTTTGTGCTTGGCTTACTTCAATTAGCATAGTTTCCTCCAGTTCTTCCCATGCAGCAATGTGCTTCATGTGTTCATCACTGCTTTTTAGGAATGCGTAATACTCCATTGTATGTATGGTCCACAGTTTAATCCATTCGTCTGTTGATGGAAATTTGGATTGTGTCCAACTCCTGCAATTGTGAACTGTGCCGTGATGAACATTGGAGTATTTGCCCAATAGGGGGATTTCTGGGTCATATGGTAGCTCAATTTCCATCTGTTTTAGATAATGCCAAATCAATTTCCATAGTGGTCGTATATTACCTACAGGTCCACCAGCAGTGGTTGAGGGTTCCTAACTCCCTACAGCCCCTCCAACACTTATTGCTTTCTGATTTTTTTAATTGGACTATCTTTGAGGGTGTTAGGTGGTATCTCATAGTTGTTTTAATTTGCATTTCTCTTAGGGCTAATGATCAGAAACATTATCTCATATGTTATTGGCCATTTAGATTTCTACCCTTGTGAAACTTCTGTTCAGATACTTTACCCACCTTCTCAGTGACTGATTTGTTTTCTTTTTCTTTTTGGAAGCTAGCAGAGTATTGTAGATTTTCATAATAAGGCCTTTGTCTGATGTGTCATTGCTGAAGATGCTTTCCCAGTCCATGGGCTCTCTTATTACTCTCTTGGTGAATTCCTTCGATGTACACAGGCATTTTATCTTCAGTATATCCCACGTGTCAATTTGTGACTCATCTGTATTTGTGTCCTTCCCTATTTCTGATAACCTATGTGTTCCCTGCACCAAAGTTCTCTGGTTGGTCCCGATTCCCTCATCGATGGCCCTAATAGTTTGGTGTTTTACCTAGAGGTCTGTGATCTACCTTGAGTTTATTCTTATGCACGGAATGGGATAAGGGTGTTGCCTCATTTTTCTGCAGGTAGATATCCATTTTTCCCAGTTCCACTTGTTGAACAGGGCATCTGCTTCCTATTTGATATTTATTTGACCTTTATCAAAGATCAGTTGTCTGTATGCTGATGATTTTATTTCTGGGTTTTCAGTTCTTTTCTATTGGTCTGAGTATCTGTCATTGTACCAATACTATCTGGTTTTGACCACTGTGGCTGTATGATATGTGCTAAAGTCAGGCAAAGCAAGCCCTCCCACTATGTCCTTCTTATTGAGGAATTCTCTGCTAATTCTGGGCTTCTTCCATCTCCATAAGAAGATGGTAATCTGTTTTTCTATTTCTTTGAAGAAAAATGAGGGTGATTGTATTGGGATTTCATTAAACTTATATAGTACCTATGTCTCTGCCAATCCATGCGCATGGGATATTCTTCCGTTTGTTGAGGTCACTCTTGGTTTCTTATAATAGTGTTTTATAGTTTTCCTCTTATAAATCTTTTGGTTTTTTTAGTCAGGTGTATCCCTAGATAATTCAATTTGTGCTTGGCTATTGTGAAGGGTGCCATCCTTTTGATCTCCTCTTATGTGGTCTTATTCTGTGTATAGCAGTCCGATAGACTTCTATTTGTTGATCTTTTTTTTTCATGTTTGTTGATCTTCTATATTGCCACTCAGCCACATTCCTCTATTGCTTCCAGTACTCGCCTTGTAGAGCTTTTGGGATTTTCCATATATAAAATCATATCATCTGCAAATAACGATAGTTTCACCTCTTCCTTCCCCAGGCAAATGCCTTCATTGTCTTTTCTTTGCCTTATAATGTTAGCTAGGATTGCCAGTATGATGTGAAATAAGTGTGGGGACAAGGGGCATCCTTGTCTGGTCCCCCTTTTCAATGGGATTGTGTTAGTCTTTTCTCCATTGACTACCACGTTGGCTGTTGGTTTTTCATATATAGCTTATATTGTCTTGAGGAATTTTCCTTCCATTCCTATCTTCTTGAGTGTCTTAAACAGGAACTGGTGTTGGATGTGGTCAAATGATTTTTCTGCATCTATCGATATTATCATGTGGTTCTTAAAGTTTTTATGTCAATGTGGTGAATGATACTAATGACCTTTCGTATGTTGAACCATCCTTGCATCCCTGGTTTGAATCCCACTTGTTCATAGTGAATTATTTGTTTTATATACTTTTGTATTCTATTGACCAGTATTTTGTTAAGGATTTTTGCATTGATTTTCATTAGGGATATTGGTCTGTAGTTCTCGATTCTTGTGGGATCCTTGCCCAGTTTTGGTATCAGAGTTATACTAGTTTCATAGAAGGAGTTCGGGAGTTTGCCGTCTTTTTCTATGTTCTGGAAGAGTTTGTGTAGGATTGGTGTCAGTTCTTCCCTGAATACTTGGTAGAATTCTCCTGTGAAGCCATCTGGTCCAGGGTATTTTTTTTTATTGGTAATCCCTTGATAGCCTTGCATATTTCCTCTATTGCTGTTGAGATTCTTGGCATCCATTGGAGATAGTCTAGGGAGGGATTGTTTTTACAAGAATTTGGCCATGTCTTCTAAGTTGTTGAATTCTGGAGTACAGTGCTTCATAATACTGTATAATTATCCTTTTGATTTCATTAGGGTCTGCTGTAATGTCCCATCTTTCATCCCTCATCCTTGCTACTGAAATTTGCTCCTTTCTTTGGTTAGGTTACCAGCAGTCTCAATTCTGTTTATGTTTCAAAGAACTAATGTTTAGCAGTATTAATTTTTCCCATAGTTTTCTTATTTTCCCTCTCCTGATCTCAGCTCTGATGTTTATTATTTCTTTTCTTTTGCTATTAGTAGAATTGTCCTGTTGATTCTGCTCTAGCTGCTATGAATTTTATGCCAGCATACCAATCATAGTTCTCACTTCCTTTCTCAGGTGTGCATGCGATGCTATGAGACTCCCTCTGATGGCTGCCTCTGCTGTGGCCCATAAGTTTTGGTATGCCGTGTTCTCATTCTCATTAGTTTTTAGAAATCTCTTAATTTCATCTGTGATCTGCGCCAGCACGAACTCCTTTTGCAATAGAGAGTTGTTCATCCTCCAATTGTTTGCTCTTGTTTTTTCATCTTTCTTTTGTTCATTTCCAGCCTTATAGCTGGTCAGAGAGAGAGGTCTGTATGACATCACTGTGCTTAAATTTATGTAGATTCAACTTATGCCCTCGCATGTGGTCTATCTTTGAAATATGTGCCATGTGGACTGGAAAAGAATGTGCTTTTCTTTGTATTTGGATGAATAGCTCTGTAAAGATCTATCAGATCAAATGGTCTAATTGTAGTGTTTAGATCTCTAGCTTCCTTGTTGAGTTTCTTTCCCTGTGTTCAATCTTTCTCAGAGAGCGGTGTATTGAAGTTGAGTTGTTAAGTCTGTGATTTCTCTTTTCATCTTTTGGAGCGTTTGGTTGATGTATCCAGCAGGTCTCTAGTTCAGGGAATAGATGTTTAAAATCCTTTGTGGTTCATTGTCTACCGTTGTCTTGAGCATTATCTAGTGTCTGCCCCTCCTTATCTCTTTTTTTAAAAAAACATTTTATTGGGGACTCATACAACTCCTATCACAATCCATACATGCATCAATTGGGTAAAGCACATCTGTACATTCTTTGCCCTCATCATTTTCAAAGCATTTGCTCTCCACTTAAGCCCTTTGCATCAGGTCCTCTTCTCCCCACCCCTCCTTATCTCTTTTTATGGTTTGCACTTTGAGGTCAATTTTATCCGAGATTAGGATCGCAGTCCCTGCTTTTTTGGAATTACTGGTTGCTTGGTGTGCCTTCCTCCAGTCTTTGATTCTCAGCCTATTTTTGTCTATAGTCTTGAGATGTGTCTCCTGTACATAGCGGATTGATGGGCCGTGTTTTCTAAGCCAATCTCCTAGCCTCTGTCTTATAATTTGTTAGTTCAGTCCATTGATATTCAGAATTATTACCTCCATCTGTGGACTCTGTGATGTCTTCTTATACCTTTTGTGTTGGGTGTTTTCCTAGCTCCCCTTCTTATCAGTGTGTTGTGCATGTGATGTGTGTGTGTGTGTTTGATTCTTGACTTCTTTCCACCCGTAAACCAATGCTATCTTGGGAGATGCTTTCTCTTTGTTGCCCTCTGGGTGCAGTTGTTCTATGTGGCGGCCTCTTACTTGTGCTCGGTGAATGCCGTTTTTCTGCCCACAGTGTGTCGGCAAGGATCTTTTGTAGGTTGGGTTTCTTTTAATGTATTATTTGAGTCTTCCTTTTCTGGGAAGACTCTTCTCCGTCTATCTTGATAGATAATTTGGCTGGATAGAGTATTCTTGGTTTGCATTATTTTCCTTCAATTTTTGGAATATGTTACTCCACTCTCCTCTTCTTCAAAGTATCCACTGATAGGTCCGACCATATCCTTATTTAGGAACCTTTATATATGATTTCTTATTTTTCCCTAGCTGCTCTCATGATTTTCTCCTTTTCCTCAAAGTTGGATAGTTTAACTATTATGTGCCTTGGTGACTTCTTGGGATTGAGTCTAGCTGGTGTTTTTTCATCCTCAAGAGTGGTTGCCTGCTTTTCATTCATTAAGCTGGGGAAGTTTTCCTCCAAGAATTCTCTCTCGATTTTTGCAGATGACTTCTTTGTTGCCTTTCTCTGGTAATCCATTTATTTTTATGTTTTTCTTCTTCATAGCATCAGATATAACTCTTAGATTTTCTTCAGCTTCTCTGATGATCTTATTAGATTTTTGTTCACATTTTTAAAAGTCTGCTTGACTGTCCTCTAGGTCACTAGTGCAGTTCTCTGCCTCCTACAGTTGGTTGATGAAGTCAGCGAGCCTGCTACTGGTTTTTGTTATCTCCTCCCCAAGCTCTTGTATTTTCCTTTGGTGTACGATCTTTATCTCCTCTATCATTTCATCCTTGTTCTGTATTGTTTTCCTCATATCCTGTATGACTCCAAGCAGCATTCTGAAAATTTCTTTCTGTGGCAGATCAATGTCTGCTTCTTCTATACACATTGTAAGGTTCAGGACTTCTCTGTCAATGTTTTTTTTTTCTCCTATTTTTGTTGTTGTTGTTGTTGAGATTGTTGGGGCTGATTGCTGTTTGTGTTGTGTTATTTTAGAGGAGGTGCCTTTTTTCAGGGAGTAGAAGAACATTGGCTCTCTCTGGGAGACTCATGGGAATGCTTCTTCAAACTGTCTGCAGCTAATTGTACTATGGAATTGGCGTACCACTTTATCTTCTTGTGACTTCACCTTTTCCCTAGTCAACCAGTATTCAGTTATTTGGAGGGTAAGTTGGATGATCCTCTCAGGGAATGCTGGTTGAGTGGTAGTAAACCCGCAAGGATGGTGTTGTACTGGGTGTGTGGGTGCTGTGATGGTGTGGCCCACAGAAGCTTGAGGAACCATAGAGGGCATGCAGGGGTGCCTGCTGCAATGGGAGAGCCACAGAAGGCTGGTGGGTTGCCTGCTTTGGTGTAGAGCACCGAGATTAGTGGGTGGAATTTTCCTGGTCAGGTAGATCACTGCATAGGTTGGACAGAGGGTTCCACAGCAGTGTGGAACATTGGCGAGTGTTGGCCAAGCTGCCTTAGGCCGTGTGAGGCACTACGGCAGGCTGGAGGCAGTCCCCTCAGTCATGTGGGACCACAGAGGACTAGTAGGAGCTCCCCCAGTTACACAGGCAGAGATTTCCCCTGAAGAACGTGGGTGGGATTTCCCCAGTGGAAGGTGGAATTTCCTCTGGCGGAAGGTGGGCGGGATTTTGTCCAGAAGTTGGACTGGATAGTCCCTGGTGGAGAGTGGGTGGGATTTCCCAGCCTCAGGTTATGCTTCAAAGTATGGAGCTCTCCCAGCTGGGTGGGGCAGTCCTAAATGTCCTAGGCTAAGGAGAGTGCTCAGGAGGTCAGCAGTATTGGGTGAGGGAAGAGGAAAGAGAAAAATTTAAAAAAACTAAGCCTGCTGAGATTGTGGGGGACAGAGAAAAGAGAGGGAAACAAAAGTAACAATATAACTGAACCTGGATTCTTGACTGTGGGGCTGGAGGGGTTTAAACCCTGCCCGGGGTGGCAGCAAGCTGTGGCTGTGTTGAGATAAAGCCCCTGAACCAGCTCCAAATGATCCTGGTTCTGGTGAGACAGTGGCGGGGTTAAGGTCAAAGCCTAGCCAGCCTCCACTATGGTAAGCCCAAAGCCCTCAGCTCCTCAAAACCTAGTGGATCTGTGTCAACTTGTCTTTGTGGTGTTCCTTCTGCAAACTGGCAGTGTGGAATTGCCCTCTTAGTAACTCTCCTGCGCTGATTGCTGCGGAGTCCCTTTGGTATGTGTTACTCAGTCACCGTCTTCCACTTTTCAACATATTAAAGAGGTCTTGTGCAGCAAATTTACTGAATGTAATGAATCATTTGCTTGCTTGACTGCTGATTCTGTGAGCATTAATTGTGGATCCAAATAAGGTTAAATCTTTGACAGCTTCAATCTTTTCTCTATTCATCATGATATTAAATATTGGTATGGTGGTGAGTATTTTGGTTATATGGTGTTGGAATTCCATATGTATGGCTGCAGTCTTTTTCATAAATCATTTTAATGGGGGCTCTTACAGCTCTTAAACAATCTGTAGATCGATTGTGTCAAGCACACTTGTACATATGTTGCCATAATTTTTGAAATATTTTCTTTCTACTTGAACCCTTGGTATCAGTTCCTCATTTTCCCTCCCTCCCCCATCCTTGTTAACCCTAGGAACATTATAAATTATTATTATTTTCATATTTTACATCATCTTCCTTCTCTCTTCACTCACCTTTCTTTTGTTTGTCCCCCTTGACGGGGTGTGTATGTGTATGTTATATGTCGATCATTGTGATCAGTTCCCCATTTCTCCTCCCTTTGCTCCCAACCTTCCCCCTATCCTAAGGTATCACTACCTATCCTAAGGTAGGATACTTAGGAAGTATCCTAAGGTACTTCCATGATTGTGCCTGAGGGGTTTATCTGTCCTGGATTCTGTGTGTCGAGAGCTCTTATCTGTACCAGTGTACATGCTCTGTTCTAGTTGGATTTGTAAGGTAGAACTGGGGTCATGATAGTAAGGGGGGGTAGTAAGAATTAAAGAACTAGAGGAATGTTGTGTGTTTCGTTAGTGTTATACTACACCCTGGTTGGCTTGTCCCTTCCTTGTGACTCTTCGGTGAGGGGATGTCCAATTGTCTACAGATGGGTGTTGAGTCTCCACTCTGATCCCTCTCATTTGCATCAAAATGGTTGTTTGGTTTGGGTCTTCTGATGTCTGATACCTGATCCTATTGACACCTCGTGATCACTGAGGCTGGTGTGCTTCTTCGATGTTGACTTTGTTGCTTTCCTGCTAGATGGCTACTTGTTTAATTTCAAACCCAGACACTATATTTTGTAATAGCTGGGAACCATCAGCTTTCTTCACATTAACTTATGCACCTGCTTTGTCTTCAGTGCTCGTTGCCAGGAAGGTGAGCATCACATAATGTCAGGTTATTAGAACAAACTTCTTGCATTGAGGGAGATCTTGAGTAGAGGCCCAATGTCCATCTGCTAACTTAATACTTAACTTATAAATATATGTAAATAGATATATCATTATATATTAATATATTTACATGTGTACATGCCTATGTTTATACTTCTATAAATGTCTTTTGCTTTCTAGTTCTTTCTTCTATTTCCTTTTCCTTTCCTCCTGCCCCACTATTGTATTTTACCTTCATTCGGCTCTCAGTAATTCCTTTTGTCTACATTGCACTTGATCAACCCCCACCAGGTGTTCTACATCCTCCTTGCCATTGATTTTAGATCTCCTGTTTTTCACTTGTCCCTGAGTTTGTTGGCTCACCCCCTCCTCTGTCCCCCTGGAATCGTCAGTCCTGTTGTTTTCTCTTCAATGTTGTTTATCTTGCCTATCTTATATAGGTAGACATGGGGAAAAGAAGGAAAAAGGGGGCCTATAAGTAGTTCCAGGTGTGTCTCCAGACCCTTACGAGTGTTTTCTGATCAAGTCTGATGAGGTGCCACCCCTGCCCTCTGACTCTGAAGTCTCTTTTTGGGATTCCTTGTAGACTTTGTTGCTTTGCTCCCTTTGCTGCTCTGTTGTGCTTCCTTTATGTTTTACCCTGTTGGGGGCCCAGGAACAATTCTTACACCGTGTCTCCAGGGCTGTACCCTGAAGCTCTGTGGGTCAGTGAGGAGATGTTGTGTCTCGTGGTGGGGTCAGCTCCTCTCTGTCCCTTGGATGCTCTGAGCATGAGTGTCATCTTTGGGGCTTGGTGGGCCAGGATATCTCTCTCTCTCTCTCTCTCTCTCTCTCTCTCTCTCTCTCTCTCTCTCTCTCTCTCTCTCTCTCTCTCTCTCTTCCTTACCCTTTTAGTTTGCTCCCGTGTGGTCTGGGAAGACCCACCACTCTCCCTGAGGTATATAGCTTTAGTGCTGTCCTCTGTGGTACAATCTTTTGGGGAGGAGGTCAAGGTAGCTGGGATTGGGGTTAGTCCTGAAGACCTTTCTGTTAGGTCACTGCTTCATGCAGGTATGTTGTCTGGTGTACCAGGTTGAGGTCTGGTCCCTTTCTCCCTTACATGTGGAGACATAAGCAATACCCTCTCTGTGGATAGGTTGGATCTTCATCAACAAATGCTTCAAGTCCTCCTCAGTTTCAGCAAGCAAGTTTGCATGATTTGAATATTGAAGGTTGTTAATCAGCCTTTCCCCAATCCTGTTACTGCTTTCTCCTGCATATAAGCCTGCTTCTCTGATTTTCTCAGCATATGGATTGAATAAGTATGGTGACAGGATACAACACTGTTACACACCTTTACTGAATTTAAATCATGAGAGTACACTCTTGTTTTGTTTGTACAACTGCTTCTTGTTCCAAGTTCAGATTCCACACGGCCACAGTTAAGTGTTCAGTAATCACCATTCTCCTCAAACCTATTCATAGTTTATTATGGTTCACCCAGTCAGAGTCAATAAAACACAAGCAAATATCTTTCTGGCATTCTGAGCCTTGAGCAAATATTCTGTTGACATCAGGACTTGTTCCAAGTCCTCTTCTGAATTTAGGCTGCGTCTCCAGCAGTTCCCTGTCAATGAACTGCTTCAATCATTGTTGCACTTTTATTTCATCTGAAATTAATGATACAAAAATGCATTGCCATCGATGTGATGCTGACTCATAGTGACCCATGGGACAGGGTAGAACTGCTCGTGTGAGTTTCACAGAATGTAACTGTTTGCAGAAATAGAGAGAATTATTTTCCCTCCAAAAAGTGGAAATAGCTTCAACTCTGCTGGGCAGAGATATTGTAATACGTATTTTTTCTGATAGGCAAGCATCGAGCAACTTGCTCTGAGTTAGTGCACACAGTGGCGTCACCTGGGAAGGTCACAGTGAATTTATTCATAAAAAGAGTTTGCTCAAACCGTGTGTGTGTGTGTGTGTGTGTGTGTGTGTGTGTGTGTGTGTGTGAGAGAGGAGAGAGAGAGAGAGAGAGAGAGAGAGAGAGAGAGAGAGAGAGAGAGAGAGAGAGAGAGAGAGAGAGAGATGGCTAATTTAAGGGAACAGCATGAGGCTGTGAAATTTTGTTTCCTGCTCAGGAAAAATGCCACAGAAACTACTGTGATATTGAACACTGTGTTGTAAGCTGTTTACAAAGACCACGCTATGGTAAAAACTCAATTGTACAAGTAGTTTTCTCATTTCAAAAAAGGGTGAGATGTCATATAAAAGTAGCAATATATAATTGATCAAGGATACAGGAGGGTTGGAGGGGAGGGGAGGGAGGGGAAAAAGAGGAGTTTATACCAAGGGCTCAAGCACAAAATATCTTGGAAATGATGTTGGCAACGTATGTACAAATATGCTTGATACAATTGATGTGTGGAATGTTATAAAAGTTGTAAGAACCCCCAGTAAAATGATGGGGGGAAAAGGTGAAATTGTTAGGTTTCTCTCGAAAGAGAACTACTTCAGTGTCATGTGGAAGCTTGGTTTGTGATCCAAGCGAGTTTTGTAAAGGATAGAAGTAGTTTCAGGCACTACAGTAAGCAGAGCACAAGCCAGAGTGAGAAAGAGTCTGTGGCATAGTAGTGTGGGACCATGGCCCAGCTGCTTGGGACCACAGCTCAGCCGCTCTTAACCGTGTGTCAGAGCAGCTGGAAGAGTCCGTTCCCCCCACCCTCACCCCTGTGTGAGAGAAAACTTCTGGCTTTTCAGGGCTCCCATTGGGAGGTGTGGTCGATGGTACTGGTCGACCCCTTTGGCTGAATCAAATTCACCTGTCCTAGATGGGGCTAATCTAGGTGTATCATCCTTCCTGTCTTGAGGCCTGAATTTCTGAGAATGCTTAGTGGACACCCTAGTATCTATTCGAACTCTGTAACAAAGTGTCAGTTGATGAAAAACCTTGTTCTGGATGTCCATCAACTTCCCTAACAGATGAAAGCGATGGTTCATTCCACCAGGTCAGACTGTTAATCAAGTTTTTTACATAGAGGTTCTGAAAAAAATTGCATTACAGGGTGCAACAAAAAAGGCTCGATTTGTGGTAGATGAGGGACTAGTTTTGCCACCACAACAATGCACCTGCTTATGCAGCCATCTCATTGTGCATGTTTTGGCAAAGAACAGCCTGTCTCTCTTGTCCTTTGCACCTTGCTCTCTCGACTTCACTCTGTGCGACTTTTTGTTTTGTTTTTGTGAATGAAAAGGGATGTGGAAAGACAGTGATTTGAAGATGTAGAACAGGTGAAGAAAAAATTGAGGGAGGTGCTGTCAGCTATTTAAGCAAATGAGTTTGAAAAATGTTTCCAAAAATTGAGTTACAGATTTGACAAATGTAGTAAGTGTAATGGAGAGTACTTGGAAGTTGATAAGGTTGCTTTGTAAAAAAAATTGACATAGCTTTGGGTGGGGGGATGGGGAAATCGGGTTAATTTTAGGCACGCCCTCATAAGGTGTACCTTCTGTTGGGTCACTTTTCTTTGGAATTGGTACAGATATGGATTTGGTCCAGTCAGCTGGCAGAGTAGCTGTCTTCCACATTTCTTGGCATAGACAAATGAGTGTTCCTATGTTTCATCAGCTTGTTGAAACATTTTAACTGGGATTTCAATTCCTGGAGCTTGCAGCTTGGCATTCTTCCTTCAGAGCCATTCGTTCTTGGTCATATCCTGCTCTTACAGTGGTGGAATGCTAGCTTGTCCTTCTTTGCTACACTTACTTTGTATATTCCTTCCATCTTCTTTCGATGCTTCCTGCATCTTTCAATATTTTGCCCAGAGAATCTTTCAATTACAACTTGAGGCTTACATTTTGTTCCCATGGTTTCTTTCATTTTTGGGGAGCATGTTTTTTTCTAACTCTTGGTCTTCACACATTTACTAATACTTTACTTTGTCTTATTGAGCGGCCCTTTGAGATTTTCTGTTCGGTTCTTTAACTTCATCCTTTCTTCTATTTGCCTTAGCGGTGCTATGAATAAGAACAAATTTCAGAGTTTCTTCTGACATACACTTTGAACTTTTATTTATTTCCTGTACTTCTAACAACTTTTTGCCTTCATTATATATTAGAAGGCCATGTATATTGTTGACTTTTTGGATGTTGAAAAAAGGAATTTGCATGAACAAACCTGTTGAACTCAATAAATTTGATTGTGTGGTCTCCAGCTTTGTTTCCACCACCAAGGCCATATTTTCCAACTACCGTTTCTTCCTCTTTGTTTCCAACTTGTGCATTCAAGTCATCAGAAATTATGAATGCATCTTAAGTGCATGTTTAATTATTTCAGACTGATGATGCTGATAAAGTTCTTTAGTTTCTGTGTCACTAGTTTTCGTGGCATTGACAGGGAGTAGCCTCCAGCCAGCTGGGAGCTGTGTGAGATGCACAGCATAGCTACTGAAGCATCATGAGGTAAAGAGGGAGGCTCTAAAGAGAGAGAAGAATGCCCGAGCTTTTCTGCTCATCACTTCTTATTTTCATGCCCCAGAGGAGAAAGTTTATAAGAGTTCAAATGCAGGGGCAATTCTAGGGCTCAATGACGTTAGGCTCAGGATGTTTTCATGATTCAAAATTAACAAACATTCTCTCACACAAGCACATTCTGACCTGACGGAGTGCTTGTTGTCGGCAGCAAGGAATCTCCTTATCACTCAGTTGTGCCAGTTTCCTGGAACGTGTGAACAAATGGTCGCACACTCCGCTTACTCATAGTCTTTGCACACAAACAATCCACTCAGGTGGAACAGGACAATGTGTCCGTACAACTGGGCTTTCTTATATGTGCACAAACGCTATACGATCATAGACAGTATTGCACTTCATGAAATGACCTTTTTTTAATGATGACTACGATGGCAGTCCACTTGAATTGGCCATTTCAGGCATAGTAAGCCATGTAACGCTCTGACTGCCAACGCTGTCCAATGCAGCTCACTAACCCCTAGGAGCTCAGTCATTATGCATTTAATTTACTTTTTGAAGAGCTCCAATTTTCCTAGATTCATACTTCATGTATTCTAAGTTCTAATTATTAATTGATATTTTCAGCTGCTTCTCATTTTGGGTCATGCTTATCAGCAAATAAATAAAGGTCCCAAAGGTTATGACTTCCATTTACTCCTGAAGGCTTTACTCCAGCTATGCCTTTATGTCTGACTGCTTTGAGAATGCAGCTCTTCTTCAGTGATATTTTGGGGGCCTTCTGACTATGTTCTGCTGCTGCTCATAAGTTTTCTGTGAATAATTCCTCTGCAGTGCCCAGTTTATTCCTTCTTCATAATCGGTTCTTAGTCTGGAAGTGCTGCTGAAACCTGTTCACTTTAGGTGACCCAGGTGGTAGTGAAAATATCAGTGAACAGCTTTCAGTATTGCAGTAACACACAAGCCATTACCATGTGACACACGGACAGACAAGAGACGAGAGACCTGGGTAGAAGAGCCACATTCAGAAATTTTGCTCCACTGCATTTCTGTTAATATGAAAAAGAAATAAAATGCAAAATAATTTAAGGAGAAATATTATTCACAGTAATCATCTCCATAAAAAAGCCAAGAAAACCTATAAACTTAAGAAACAATGAAGTTCAGCACAATTTCTAGCTAAATTATTTATGTAAATGTTCAATCATATTGCCATTAAGCAAGTAGAAAAATGTATTTGCCACCCATATTACCACTAAAAATAATGTCCTTGGGTAGATGTGTAAAATATGCTAGAGACCTATGGGAAAAGGCTGAATGACCAGAGGAAGTCTAAAAGGATGGATGGGCGAGCTTTCCATGTATAGACAATAAATATGTTGCCCCTGTAGCTCTTTTGAATTTAATACATAAAACAAAAGGGGGAAATGTGGGAAACTAACAAATGTCATCTCCACAGATTCTCCCCTAACAGCTATGCTGCCTGAAAGTGAGCACGTGGTTGATTCTGTCTCCTGGCAGATCTTCTCCACAGAGGCACCCATCCCTCCTCATGCCTTTCTCCAAGGCAGGTATCAGGTTTCCTCACCTGTGAGCTTTGGGACTTCACTGTGATTACCACCCACCTTGTAACGTATTTAACTCCTGAATATACATGACTAATGGATACCTATAAAAACCCCAAAACTATAAAGATGCTCTCTCCTCCGGTCCCCTCTCCTCTGGTCCTCCTTCCCTCTTCCACCTTCCTGCTTCTTCCTCCTCCCTCCCTCTCCTCCCCTCTCCTCTGCCCGACTCTGCACGGACCTGGCTGCTGAGATCATGGCCGTCTAGGAGATGAGCATGCTACCATTAAATGTGTCCGACGCCTGTATTTTACTCTCCTATGTCTCTAATTCTCTATGGCTTTGCTATAGTCTTTATATATTATAGCCATACAATGGCGCCTACTGGACCCGTGATTAGTTGTTAGGGGCTGGTGAGTTTCATCCTTTCAGTCAAAATTTGTGGAATGTAGATATAATGATTCCGTATCAAAAAGACATTAATTTACCCAAATTAATTTGCAAACTACAACAAAGATCTCATGAGTTTTTCCTGGAACCTAAGAAAGTAATCCTAAAATTTGTATTAAAAACCCAAAGGTCAAAATCAAAAGAGAGGAGATAAGATGGGAGATGCAATGTAATTATCCAACTGGACATAAACTTACTATAAAAGTGTAGTAATTAAGAGGGTACGGCATTGTGACAGGGATAGACACAACAGGACCCAGAAGCTTACATGAATGCAAACGTGACATTTGACAAAGATGGTGTTGTCAGGGTGGAAAGGAGAGTAATATTGGGATTTATTTGGGGGAAATTTATTCCTACCTTACATCTGAATCCAAAAAGAAATTCTCAGTTATCAACGAAAATATGAAAATAGAATATTTACACCTTGTAGAAGGAAATGTGGGGAATATTTTTTTCTGATTTTAGATATTTTAAAAACTACTCTTAAATATTTAATTTTGATTCTTAAACAGGAAAAAGAAAAGAAAAAACAGGATTCTATTACAACAAAAACCAATCTCCTATATATTAATAGAAACCACTATGTCTGAGGATTAAATATATGAATACCTGTTGAGCAGTAAACATTTAATGTGTCTGCATATAAAGTAAGCACAACTAAGTATTTTCTATTATTATTTCTTGTACATGATATTTCCCCCCTGAACAATTATAATAAAGCTATTATATAAAACTCTTTTAGATTCAGATCTCTAGATCTTATGGGTCAGTTGATTTGGGTAAAGGGAAAGAATATTATCATCTGGAAACATAATATGAAAATAAGTATTTCAATTGTCTGGACAACTTGGCAGTTCCTTTACTGCAGGATTCTTTTCCATGGGAACTGATCTTCCTTTGCACGAGCTCTGTAGCTTGTGGTCTTTTCTTGGTCATGTGAACTGTCAGGGGAGCCAGCCCCTAACAACTAATCACAGGTCTGGTAGGCGCCATTGTATGGCTATAATATATAAAGATTATAGCAAAACCATAGAGAATAAGAGAATAGGGGAGTAAAATAAAGGAGTCAGACACATTTTATGGTAGCATGCTCATCTCCTAGACAGCCACGAACTCAGCACCGAGGTCCACGCAGAGCGTGGGTGGAGGAGAGGAGAGGGAGGAGGAGGAAGGAGCGGGAATGTGGGAGAGGGAAGAAGGACCAGAAGAGAGGGGACTGGAGGAGAGAGCATCTTTATAGTTTTGGGGGTTTTATAGGTATCCATTAGTCATGTATATTCAGGAGTTAAATACGTTACAAGGTGGGTGATAATCACAGTGAAGTCCCAAAGCTCACAGGTGAGGAACCTGATACCTGCCTTGGAGAAAGGCATGAAGAGGGATGGGTGCCTCTGTGGAGAAGATCTGCCAGGAGACAGAATCAACCACGTGCTCACTTTCAGGCAGCATAGCTGTTAGGGGAGAATCTGTGGAGATGACATTTGTTAGTTTCCCACATTTCCCCCTTTTGTTTTATGTATTAAGTTCAAAAGAGCTACAGGGGCAACATATCTTTTTCTATACATTGAGAGCTGTCAAGGCATGTTTAATGAAAATATTAATGTGGCCAAGCCAAAAGTTCAGGCTTATGACAAAGATTCTGAATCCAGGCTCAGGCACTAAAGCCTCCTTATGTCCAACTATTACTAGGGGGAGGTCTGAGAGGAGATGGATGCCACGGCAAGAAGAGATAGAGCAAATCAGAATGTTTGCTTCTATAGGGAGACAGAAGCACCCATGTGGTCACTGTAAGGCTGCATGGCTTTAAGGGGAGAATCTGTGGAAATGATAGTTCATGCAGGAAAATGTACTTGGACTATGTATCTCCAACTTAGCAAAGTGGTGGCTTTCCTACTGTGGAATACTAGCTTTCCTGATTTCCCCTACAAGTCAGGGAATAAGTCCTCATCATATTCCCCTTAGTGTTAGCTTTCCACAGTGAACATGCACAAAATTCCTCCTGGTGGCTTGTGCTGTGTACCCCAGAAGGCAGTTACTGGAGTCTCATAGGAACATAACCATTGGCGGCTGTCCTGCAGGTCTGAGCCTGCCATCCTGCTGGGGACCGAATGAGTTAGTGTGACAACCAGAACCCTTCTCTGGTTCTCACTTTTTTGACCGTGGACCGTCATTTGACATTTGCATCTGGACCCTGTGGAAATAGACACGTGAATGCTCACATTTCTGCTTCTGCACTGGAAGCATTTGCAGGCACTCCGCAGGTCTTTGCTATGCATTGTGTGGCAGATAAAAATCAGATGGGGCTCGGTTTGTGGGGATGACGGAGGTGAAGGGCAGCCATATTTTTAAAAGGGTAACTCCTCAAATATTATTATTTCTGGCCTCTTTTCTGAGTCTCGCTCATTTTAAAGGCAATCTCTTTAAAGCCAACTTCTTCCACATTGCAAATAAACTATCAACATGCATCCCTTAAGCAGCAGCGAGAGCTGTTTTTGCTTCAACCCATAGCACAGTTCAGAAGGTCAGATGTGACCACAATCTCTCCTGTTATTCCAGGGCTCACATGTGTTTGCCTTGGCTCCATTTCCCTGGCATTTGGTTTCCGTTATTTTTCCATGGGTTTGGCTTGCAGGAATCAAAAAACATATTTTAAAAAATCAGCAAAGTTCAGAAAGATGAAGTATTCTGGACTGGTGGTGACTAGACACAGTTGGAGGAAAGGCATGCCTCTCAGTTTATGTTCAGTAGCATGGCCCTGACCTTGCTCGTGGCCAAGATGAGTCATGGTTAGTGTGCAGTCCCACGTGGCAAGTCTCTCCAGTGTCTCCCCTTATGTTCCCCAGCCCAGGCTCTGGCATGGCTCAGCTGTCTCAGCTCAGGGTGTCTACAGAGGTCAAAGCTGAACACCAGAGAAAGCTGAGTGTTTTCCATGCCAGTCTGTTACAGCTGGTTGTTTTAAAATGGAAGGTACAGAGATTGAGCCATTGCTGAGACTTAGTTTGGGTTTTGCTGTGAGTTCTCTGCATAATTTGTATCGGGAAATTATAAAGAAATCATGGTTAAGATGACTAGTAATGGTGTTAAAAGAGCCGAGGAGCACTCTTCTGTGATCTGGTAGAAGAGACAGTGTGCTGGGATGGGAGGAGTTGGCGTGTAGTACACGGCTCTCAACCTATGACCTCCAGGCCAAATTCAGTGCTATGGAGGCAATCCGGACTCATACGGACCCTATAAGCCAGGGTAGAACTGCCGTCTGTGAGTTTCTGAGGGTTGTAACTTTTTATGGAAGTATAAAGCCTTGTCTTTCTCCCAAGAGCAGTTGTTGGTTTCAAACTGTTGACCTCGTGCTTAGCAGCCCAGTACATAAGCACTATTTCATTGATCTTGACAGTAAGCTGGTCTTGAAGCTTCGAAAGAACCCCATATGATTTGGGAAACTCTGATGCTTAGAGCACAGACTTTGAGGTTGCACAGCCCACTTAAGAATCCCTAACTACAACCCCTATCACAACATGACTTCGAACAAGTCACTAATCGTTTCTAACTTGAACTTCATGCTTCCTCATCTCTAATATGCAGGTGACATTTTCTCTTGTGTCTGGTTGCTGTGGAGAATGAGTATAAACATGATACATTAAAATTATAGATATTCCTTTATGAAATCTCAAGACAAAGACAAATCATCCCAATGAGGGAGACTGTCAGCATGAGACCATCATGGTGCCAAGGCCTCATAGTTATGAAATTACTTAAATAGAATGTGAAGCAGAACGGAAACTCACAAAATCATGATTAGTGTCAGCTGAATCCATCACAATTTCAGGTGGGACTACAGAAGCAGGGAAGGAACACGGTTGGGATATATGACACGGTTGCACATAAGAGCATCTTACATGATTGGTCCATGCCTCTCTTGGTTGGGGCATTCTTATGACTACAGGTCCCTGTTCTTAGGTGTTGTCAAGTCATTTCCAACTCATAGTGACCCTATGTGCCGCAGAACATTGCCCAGTTCTGCCCCATCTCATAATTCTTATGTCTGAAGACAGCGTTGCAGCCAACTGTGTCAATTCATCTCCTTGATGAACTTACAATGTTTTGCTCACCTTGCACTTTACCAAGCATGATGTCCTTTTCCAGGGACTGGTCTCTCTTTATAATATATCCAAAGAGCATGAGATGAAGTCTTGTTATCCTCTCTGCTAAAGAGCATTCTGACTGTACCTTCTTCCAAGACTGATTTGCTTGTCCCTCTAGAAGTCCATGATACTTTCAAAAGCCTTCATCAACCATAACTTAAGTGTGTCAGTTCTTCTGTGGTCTTCCTTAGTCCTTGTATCACTGTCTTTTTAATATATTTATTTTTTATTAATAAATCATTTTATTGGGGGCTCTTCCAGCTCTTATAACAATCCCTACATCAATTGTATCAGACACATTTGTGCATGTGTTGCCATCATTTTCAAAACATTTTCTTTTTGCTTGAGCCCTTGGTATCAGCTCCTCTTTTTTCGCTACCTTCCCCCCACTCTTAAACCCCAGAGAAATTATAAATTATTATTTTCATATATTATACCTCCTCCTGTCTGCTTTTACCCGTGTTTCTCCTTGTACAACTTTCACATGCATGTAAACCACTTGAAAAAAACCACGATTTGGTGCAAATGAGCCTTACTTTTCTGTTATCTTCGCTCTTCAACACCCGTGTAGCAAATTTGTCCAGTGCAATGCATTGTTGGAGTCCTTGACTGCTTCTGCTATGATGTTGACTGTGGGTCCAATCAAGACGCAGTCCTTGACCGCTTCAATCTTCTCTCTCTTTGTACGGATGTTAACTACTGGTCCAGCTGTGAGGACTCTTGTCTTCTTTACAGTGCGTTGTAATCCATATCGAAGGCTGCAGTCCTTGAGATATCGCCAGCAAGGGCTTCAAGTTCTCACTTTCAGCCAGCAAGGCTATATAATCCGCATATCACCGGTTGTTCATAAATCCTCCTCCGATCCTGATGGATCGTTCTTCTTCAGATAGTCTAGTTTCTCACGTTATCTGCTGTGCATACAGATTGAATACGTCTGGTGACAGATCTGACTCTGTCTTACACCTTTCCTGGTTTTCAGCCATGCAGTATTCCTTTGTTCTGTTCCCACAACTCCCTCTGGATCCATGTATAAACTCCATATGACCACAATAAAGCATCGTGGGATGTTCTTCTTAATATTACACACAGTTTGTTATGATCCACAAAGTTCAATACCTCTGCAGAGTCAATAAAACACAAGTAAACATATTTTGGTTATTCTCTGCTTTTATCCAAAGATCCATCTGGCAGAGACATCTATCTGACACATGAATTTGAATTGTGGTGCTGGTGAAGAATACTGAAATTCCCATGGACTACCAAAAAACAAACAAATCTGTCTTGAAAGAAGTACAGCCAGAATGCTCCTTTGAGGCAAAGATGGTGTGGCTTCACCTCACAGACATTGGATATGCTGTGCAGAGAGCCCAGACCCTGGAGAAGGATATCATGCATAGAGAAAGAGAGGGCAGAGAAATTGAGGAAGGCCCTCTGCAAGATGGACTAGCACAGTGGCTGCAGCAATGAGCTCACACATGAGAACAATCGTGAGGGTGTTGCAGGATCGGGGTGTTCTATTCTGTGTGCATAGGGTCACTATGAGTCAGAACCAACTTAATGGCCTCTCACAGCAACAACACTCCAATTAATGTGGCTCCAGTTTCTCATCAAGAGCATGCCCAAGCAAATTTCTGAAGGCTAGACTGCCTCTCCCTGGCATGGTCTGGAGAATTAGGACAAACACACTCTGCCTCAGTGTAAAACTTTTAATATTTCTGGACCATGGTCAAAAATAACACGATGCATGATGGATCTAGGTGGGGACACAAAACTGGATTTAGGGCTTCCACTGTAGACCATAGCCTTCCACAATCCTGGTGCTCAGAATTTAATTGCTAATATATCCCCTCCTATGATCATGGATTTCATTAAAATCCTTAAATGACACTTAAATTTGGTGTGCTTTTTTTCTGCACTGACTAGTTGGTAACCTCCTCTGACGAATGCTTGTTTTAGAACAAGTCAGTAAAACCCCAGATGGTATTTTTCTGATGGCTGCGTACCTTCTGATTTCTTCATACTCTCTGTTATAGAACCTGTATTTTCAAAGAGATCGCATCATGAGGATAAGTACGAAGCTGGGTCACATTGTAATAACTAATTTGCTAACGCTCTTTTTCCCCTGTCTCACAGTCCTATCCAGGATCTCCACACCATTTAGTTCCTGTTACCGTAGGATAACTTGGCTGTGGCAATTTCCCAGAACTTTCCTTGCTTTGGATGCTTCCGTTTTAAGGAAAACTGGCTCTTCATCCTGTGGAACGCTCCCCAGTCTGAGTCTGTTCAGTTTGCCCCTCATGATTAGACTGGGGTGCTAGCTTCATTAGGAAAATTGAGGTGCCGTCGTAGTTTCTTACAGGGAAGGGAACTGAAAAGTTGGTTTGTCCCAGTCACACGTGCATAATAAGGAGACCTTCGATATGGTGTCAAAATGCTTGTGCTAAGTGAAGTGTGACCCTGTTAAAAATTACTGTATAATAAGTAGAAAAATATTTTGTTAGCGTTCTGCCTTTTAAAAATTCTTCATTTCAATATAGACTTTTGAACTAGTGTATAAACCTTCTTAATGAAGGATGTATTATGGCTTATGGTGAGAACGGATTACCCGTATTTTTTTTATCTCTAAACTTATTTTCCTCCCTGGCACTTTGGGTGGCCTTGGGTGAGCAAAAGACCTCTCCTCCTCCATGGTTGCCCCACCTAATACACGGGTCTCTTAACATTTCTTGAAATAAAACTGAGGCTAATTACCATAAAGCCCTTTTTGCCTCTGATGCAGCCTGGAAACCCAAAGGGCCACCCAGGCTTCCGCCCTGCGGTGAGGTCTCAGCTTCTCCTGGACCGAGACAAGAGGCTGGCTTCTTGGTGGGCCTCCGACCACTCCTGTCTCCGCTCTGGTCAGGGCGTTGCTGGGTCTCTTTTCCTGTCATGCAGCATGACTTAAGAGTAAATTTTCATAAATATTCCTTTGACCAAGGATTACATTATACCATTTACTAAAAAAGTTATTTGGTAAACATTTTAAACTAATAGGGATCATTAAGGCAGTGGCAATACCACTTGATATGCTCCTAATCCAATAAAGAGATTACTATCCCATATAGGAAAAACTTACCAAGAAACACCCTTCCCATGCAAAGACATGGTTCTTTAATGGCAGGGAGAGTGGGCCCTCTGGATTCTGGAGCCGTTCCTCTCTAAGTATGGCTTATATTCCAGCAGCATCAGAAAACAGTCTTGGGCCCAACCCTGGACTACTGAATTGGCGCAGGCAGTGAAGCTTGAGAAGCCCTACGCCCCTTAGAGCAATAACAATACTGATGTAGTGGATAGTGGAGCAAGGAATCCATTCGAGAGCCTTGAAACACCGCAGGTCTCTCACGTGCTCCTTGCTCTGCTGCATTCCGTCTAGTGATGCAGATAAGGTCTGACTCATTGCTTACATGAGATCTCACCTTTAGTCACCAGTCTTACCATCGCTATTGCTGCAGGATACATGCTCCTCCGTTCAGGAAACTTCTGGATAAAAATAGCTTTTAGCACCAAAGAAGTAAACTCACTGCCATTGGTTCAATGCCAACACATAGCAACCACATGGGTCCCCGTGAGTTTCCAAGGCTAGAGCTCTTTATGGGAGCAGAAAGCCCAGTGTGTCTTCCATGGAGTGGCTGGTGTCGTCAGACTGCTGATCTGTGGCTCTCAGCCTAACACATAACCACTCTGCCACCAGGACTCCTCTTTTCAGAATGTTTGTGATTATATTAATTTACATATAAGCCCTTTATTTTTAAGAAGCTAACTATAGTTTCTTTAAATAAAGGGGGGGTGAGGAAGCAAGAAAGGTAATGCACACATCTGGACCAACTGATAATCTAATTTCCAGTCACCCACACTGGCTGTGGTGTAAATGGCTGTGTTGTTGTTCTTTTGAGGGTGGGTTTTGTAAATGTAAATATTTCTGAACTACTTGAATAATCTCCATGCAAAACATGGCAAAACAATTCATTCTTTTCTAAGAGAGCTTGTATTGGAGTCAGAATGATCTCTGAAAAACACAACCTGAGCACCCGGAGAATTAATTTATCTGCGCATTGATAATCAATGGCTGCTAACACCCTAAGAAAGAAAAACAACCAAGAATGAGAACACTTCCGAATGCAAGTATTGAATACCACCTCAGGAATATTTTTACCCAGCAGCAAAATCTGAATCTCAAGTTTCTATGTGCAATTTCTAATGCACAGAGAATATGAGAGTCACCTTAGTGTTACCTGGCCTCCTTGGAATGCTTACTCTTGGGTCCTCAGTCATAGATCCAGCTGCCCTATTGTAAGAAGACCATGCTCTTGGAGAAGCTACATGGAGGCATTTGGGTTGACAGCTGCAGTTTCTGGTTAAAATTTTCTGTCAGCTGATATCACATGTGTGAAACCTTTTTTTTTACCCCCCTTGAATAGCATTTTTATCGACATATTCTTACTTATTCCTATCTATCACTTCCCTTCCCAAACAGTTCTGTTTTTCAATCCCCTCAGATGGGGCTATAAAATCAGGCATGCTACACTGCACCCTGACTGGCTCATCTCCTCCTTGCGACCCTAGCAACGATGAAACATACAACTTTCCTCTAGTTCCTAAATGCTTCATCCCCCCTATCCCACCACTATCATGATCCCAATTCTACCTTAAAAATCTGGCTAGACCAGAGGATGTACACTGGTACAGATAGGAACTGGAAACACAGGGAATCCAAGATGGATGATCCCTTGAGGGACAGTGGTGAGAGTGGTGATACCTGGAGGGTCGAGGGAGGGTGGGGTAAAAAGGGGGAATCTATTGCAAGGATCTATATATAACCTCCTTCCTGGGGGACAGGCAACAGAAAAGTGGGTGAAGGGAGAAATCAGACAGTGTAAGATATGACAAAATAATAATTTATAAATTATCAAGGGTTTATGAGGGAGAAGGGGGAAAATGAGGAGCTGCTGCCAGGAGCTTAAGTGGAGAGCAAATGGTTTGAGAATGATGAGCAAATGGTTTGAGAATGATGAGGGTAATGAATGTACAAATGTGTTTTACACAATTGATGAATGTATGAATTGTGATAAGAGTTGTATGAGCCCCCAATAAAATGATTTTTAAAAATCAGCCATGCTATCAGCTCCTGTCTCCCCCCTGCCTTTTTGCCTCCCTCACTTCCTGTACCTTCAGGGAACCCCTACTCCTGTCAGTCTCTGAGGGGTCATCTGTCTTGACTATCATGTACCAAGAGATCTTGAATGAACAAAGGAACATACACAAATCTAACATGATCAATGAGGTATATCACGGAAGGACCATAATAGTCCGGGGAGGATACTTTAAAGACTAGAGGATAGTTATGCGGTTGACCCCACACCCTGGATCTAGCCTCTGTTCTCTGAGACCCTGCTAAGAGGGACAGTCCAATTCTCTTGCTGCTGGACTTTGGATCTGCACTCCATTTAGTCCCCTTCATATCAATTTGAATGCATGCTTTTTGGACTTCTGATACCTCTTCCTCTCAACGTCTCATGATCACACAGCCTGGTGTACTTCTTCCAAGTGGGCTTTGTTGCTTCCCTTCTAGATGGCCACTTGTTTAACTACAAGCTTTTAAGACCCAAGATGCTATAGTTTTTAATAGCTTGGCACCATCAGCTTTCTTTACCACATTTGCTTGTGCACCCATTTTCTCTTCAGCAGTCCTGTCAGGAGGTGGGTATCATACAGTGCCACATTATTAGAACAAACCATTCTTGTACTGAGGCAAGATTTAAGTAGAGGCCCAAAGCCCATCTGTTTCCTTGTTGCATGTACATATATAGATATATATGTACATATATCAGCAAATATACACCTATTCAAATATGTATATTAACACATGTGCACACACACACACACGGTTTTGTTTTTTCCCACCTACCCCCACTATTATGTTTGATGTCATTCACCTCCTAGCACTTCCTCTCTATTAATCAAACATGCCCAGAAAAGCTATACTCTCCTCGAAATCTATTTTAGAACTCTTACTATTCTCCTCTATGCGTCATTGTTGGCTCCCCACTGTGAAGCCGTTTTATCATGTAGGAGCAAGAGATAATCATATCAGTATGTAGTGCCCTTTGGCTATAGGGTAGGCATAGTAAGGCGAACAAGATGATACCAGATTTGGGGCTTGGGAAAGTGTGTAGATGATGCTGCCATTCATAGAGCTAGGCAACCTAGAAGAGGGAGCAGTTTGGGGCTGGAAGGGCAGGAAGAAATTGCTTAAATATTGTCCCTGATTAATCTTAAAATATATAATAATTTTGGACATTTAGAACATGCAAAAAATTAAAGTATAAAAACAAAAGCCCTAACACACAAGGTTACCAGTTCTCATTATTTGTGACGGTTTCTTCTGGTGTTGAAGTGTTGTCTGCTCTTTGTTTTCTTTTTATAAAATTTCGGGTATTTTCCCCGAGCTATCTTAAATTTACAAATTGGCAACCCTATTACATACTGCCTCATAACCTTTTCCGATCCATAGCACCCCTCTAAGACAGCACAGGACTGTTGTATAGGGTTCCCAAAACAGTCATCTTTACAGGAACAGCCTCATTCTACCACCGAGTGGTTGGTGTATTCGAACTGTTGATCTTGAGTTTAGCAGCCCAATGCCTAAGCCTAACCCGCCACACCTGGCCTCCTTGGTGACCCTAGTAGAGAGGGATCATTAACCTTGTGATCTTGGACCAAAGCATCTACTATGAGCTCTGTCTCTCCAGCTTTCTTTCAGTTAAATTTCAAATAGAAGTAACTGTTACTATAGAGAATTCTTTTCTTTTGGTGTTAATGCTACTAGGAAATCCTAGACCATCAACCGTGTGACAATACTGGACTGTGACTCAAGGGGCAGATAAGGTCCTACTTTGAATACTTGCAAGAAACAAAATTAGATAATTGTCTCGATAGTCTAACCGGAAAGAATAAAATGCCCCTGAGCACACTCGTGGAAGTATAGGACTCTCCGCGCGTGCTCTCTTCTAGTTGTCCGTTCACGCTTCAAAAATACTTGCTCACTACCTGCAGTGCACAAGGTCTGAGTTAAGTGCCGAAGATTCAACAGTGAGTGAAGCAGTCATTAATTCCTTCCTGCCCAGTGGGGGAAGATGATCATTAATTAAAGTTTTACAAGTAAATACTTCAACACTAAATGAGTCCAACAACAAGTAGCTTTCAAGGGCCTTTCTGTGCCTGACCTTGGAGTTTAGTGTTATAGGAGCTACCAAGCAGGTTAAGATGGCAATTGTCCTCAAAGTCATGACTATTCAACTAGAAAAGCATGTGTTCTTTAAAGCAATGAAAGATTGCAAGTTCTCATCTTTGTGGTGTCTCCTGAGTATGACAGATAAGAAAAAGGAGGATTCAGTGCATAAAGCAACATATTTAAATTTTAAAAAGGGGATATACATGAGCCAAGTCAAGCCTAAGGAGGCCTTCAAAATAGAATTCAGGCTAAGAGGGGAAGTTCCTGGAACTCCTTAGGACTGGTGGGGAGATAGTAATAAAGATCAGTGGACAGACCTGAAATTAGGTATGGTTTGGGGGGGGGGGGGGTTTGGGGGGTGTTGCTAGTTTTTTTCTATTTTTATTCAACCTTTTGCTTTCTTTTTGTTATGTCTTTGTTATCATTGTTTTGCTTACCAGTAAAAGGTAGGCATGGGAAGCAAGCCAGAGGAAATAGCAATGGGACTGACGGTTCTGGAGGGACCTGGGGGGAAGAGGAGGCAGGGGGCAAGGGGCAGTGAGCAAACAATGCCACAGACAGAGGAACAACTAGGGAATTAAAAGCAACCAGGTGGAGGATATAGAGATCCCTGTGCTATTGGAGCACCAGCAATCTAGTTGAGAGGAATTACTGAGGCAGAAGAAGGGTGGGGGCAGGAAGAAGGTAAAAGGAAACAGAGGAGAGATTGAGGAAGCAAAGCCATGGATGGAGGTATAAACATACCTGTGCACTTTAGTAAATACATTAATTCATGAACATAGAGCTATTGGCCTATGTACATATATTTATGTGGCAATCCATCAAGGACGTGGATGGACTTTGGGCCTCTGCCCAAGCCCTTCTTCAACAAAAGAACATTTTGTTCTCACAACCTGTCATTCGGTGATGGTCATCCTCCTGGGATGATTGCTGAAAACAAAATGGGTGCATAAGCAAATTTGGTGAACAAAGCAGATTGTGTTCGGCTATCAAAAGATCCAGCATCTGGAGTCTTAAAGGCTTGATTAAGCAAGCAGCCATCTAGCGGAGAAGCAACAAGCGTACGTGGAGGAAGCACACCAGCCTGTGTGATCATGAGGTGTCCACAGAATCAGGTAATAGGGACCAGAAGACGCAAAACCACACACAAAAATACCCATATTGTTGACAATGAGGGGGTTCAGACCAGAAACCCCAAGCCCATCTGTAAGCAATGGGATATCCCCTCACAGAAGGGTCACAAGGAAGGGATGAGTCATAAAACACAAAATATTCCTCTGGTTCTTTGAGGCTTCCTTACCCCCCACTATCATGACCCCAGTTCTACCTTTCAGTTCTAGCTAGACTGGAACAGGTCCACTGGTTCAGATAAGAGCTCATGGCACATGGAATCCAGGTCAGATAAACCCTTCAGGCACAGAAATGGGAGTAGTGATACCAGGAGGGTAGGGAGAAGGTGGTGGGGAGGAGGGGAGGAAGGGGAATCAATTGCAATGATCAACACATAACCACACCACTACCTTGAGCAACAGAACCATGAGGGAAGGCAGAGAGCAGATGGTGTAATATATGAAAACAATAGTTTAAAATTTATCAAAGGGTCACATGGGTAGGAGGGGGGAAGGAGGGGAAAAAGAGGAGCTGATACCAAGGGCCCAAATAGAAAGTAAATGTTTGGAAAATGGTAATGCCAACATATGTACAAATATGCTTGATGCAATTGCTGCATGGAATGTTATAAAAGCTGTAAGAGCCCCCAATAAGATGATTTTTTAAAAGAGTGGTATATAATAAATATATAACATGATAAAACAAATCCAAGTAGCACATAGTATTAAGTCTACCATCACTGATCTCCAGGCCTAATAGCTGCTAATAGTTTTTTGGGTATTAATTTTTGATGTATTCTGAGATTTATAACAACATTTACACATTCACAATTGTGTTTGTCTTCAGTATAATTTTAAGTAATTTCATTGCACTTAACTGAGTTAATTATAAGAGATTAAAATATAAAGCTAATATGTAGAGAGATTTAGAAACAGCCAACAGTACAAAATGTATTCAAAAGAAAATCATAGCTCTTCTTCACAGTAACTGCTGTTCTTGAACGCAGTGACCATTTGTAAGGCTAGAGGCTCTTGTTTCTCATAAATCCAAGAAGTCATACTTTCTTAGTTGGTGCTCACTAACTTAACTTCTCTGGGTTTCCCATTTGCTTGGAAGGTAGAAATTAAATCAACCTTATTCAATGCAGTGAACACAACTTCCTTCAGTGTTGTTCCCATTTTTTACATGTCTTTCCTTTATTTGCATAATGTTTTTATTTCTTTCAACAATATTTTGTAGTTTTACTTGTTTGGTGAGATGTATTCCTAAGTATTTTATTCTTTTATTAAACAATCATTTTACTGGGCACTCATAGAGCTCTTATCACAATCCATCCATCTATCCACTGTGTCAGCACATGTGTACATCTGTTGCCATCATCATTTTCAAAGCATTTTCTTTCTACTTGTGCCCTTGGTATCACGTCCTCATTTCCCCCTCCCCCTTTCTGCCCTCATGAACCCTTGATAATTTATAAATGTATAATACATTCCTCCACCCCCACCCCCCATGTCTTACACCGACCACTGTCTCCCTCCACTCGTTTAATGTGAAGATTCTGGGGCCTCATCTGATGTTATGTAGGGGGTTGGTTGATCTTCCATGCCACATGGCTGTGGAGACATTTTCCTTTCCCATTGGATCAGGGCTATTACAGTATCTTGTTTGGTTTTCTGAACCACAGGAAAATTTGGAAGAGGTCTATCTGTCTGGACCTGGCCCATAGGCTCTTCCTGTCCACCTTGTCAAGTGTCTGTCGATGGTTTCCTAGGGACCTTAGTGGGCCCGTATCCCCAGCTTCTCTGCTTTCTCATTCCTACATGTCACCTGCACCTGGGGGTACCTTTTTCAAATTTTGTGAGTGAGTTTGTCTCAAAACACAACGAACCTTTTAGGATAAACATTCCCGGTGATGGTCAACACACTAGTAAATCCAAGTCGAGCACATGCAGGGTGAGTGCTGCTTCTCGGCACTGCCCCGTTCCTCCCTGAAGGAGGCTTTGACTGGGGAGAACTTTATGACTTGAGTGGGATGCTGAAACATCAAGTAAGCAGAGATGAAAATTACTGATATTAAAAGTCCACATTTTAGCCGAATAACTCACCTTTAAGTCCTTTTCTGGAATCTCAGAATTTGTTTCGTCAGATAAGCTTAGTAACGGAGAGTGCTTAGGAAGCACTCGGAGAGTGAAGCTTGAGTGCCAGGATCGGATCTCTAGCAATAAGCCGTGTTAACAATATGCCCGCGACCGAGTTGGACTCAGTCTTAACTCGTATTCTCTACTTTTATCTCTACATTCTAATATTCATTGTAATGACCGTACAAAATGCCCAAACAATATCCATCATTAAAGGGTTTTTTTTTTTTAAAGGAAGTTAGCAGGTTGGAATGCAAGAGAGAAGTGCTAAGGGGATAGTTGTTCTTTAGGACGAGTTACAAACGTCTTTCAGGGCTGCTAATAAATGCCCAAGGGGCATACACATTCTGCTGTAAGCCTCAGCCCAAAGGCATTCTGTTCAAGTTCCATGGATCAGCAAGCCTTCTCCCCACCCAATAAATACCCAGAGGCACCCACTCCACAGCAAGCCTCCTGCCCCCAAGCACTCAGTTTTATTTGCTCTGCAGCATGGTCTTGCTCAGTGATCTTGAAGTGTAAAGGCGCTGTGCCTGGCTCCTGTTAATAGTGAGATCCCCCCATTCTGCATTCTAGAGTGCCCTTTTTATACCCGGCATGATGGCATTCCAATGAATCCTGTTCACAGTTACTCACAGGTGAATCCTATCAGTATCGTCCCAATTTGTTTTACCCAAACCCACGTAGGAGTAGGTCATTGGGTAGATTCTCACTAGGGCAACCACATTAGATCATTCACTGCCCCTGCAATGACTTTAGGCAGGCATCCTCCCATGTCTGGTCCACCATCTCATCAATTGAAAAGTGAGTAGGTTAGAATCGGAGAGAGCATTGGAGAAGAAATACTTGCTCCAGGTTATGTATTACAGGTATTCGTCTGTAAAATTTTTGTGAATCTTGTTTGTTTAATAACTCACAGGTGGAACATGTATTTCTTGAGTGGGCTATGGTCAGATGGTTTGAAAGTCATGGCACCAGTGTACTCTACAGTTTGCATGAGTGGTTGGCCAACAATTTTGAAATAAAAAAATTTAATATTTCTAGTCTATTGTGGCAGACCCTTTGGCATGGAAAGACTTCTTCCTCCTGCGGTAGAGGATGAGACCTCCTTTCCCCCAAATGACAAAGGGACCCAGTAATCCCATAATTAATTTTTTCTAGGTTAATTTAATTTAGTGTATTTTGATTTTGCCACCCCTGTATTACTTCCATCCTCCTCTATTCCCAACCTCTTTTCTTTCTTCTGTTCAAGTCCCACTTCCTTTTCTCCCTAGTCTTTATTGTTTCCTCCATTTTCTACCCCCTTCCACTTTCCTCTCTACATTCCCTTCTGACCAGACTTATCGCCATGCTTTCCCTCCTGTCGGTCAGCATGGAAGAGATCCACGATACCCTTGAGCAGTTCGAGTCCCTGCGGTAGCCCATTCATCTCGGAGGTATGACTAATTGACCAGCACCATGCTCTGAGTCACCTGGGAGCATGCTCCTTTGCAGTCACAGGGCCTGTCCCCGGTTGACTGAGTTACAATCTGCATTTTAACAAGACCCCCTGTGACTCTCGTGAACATTCAAGTGGGAGAATCACTGCTGTGGACATTGATTTTCTTCGTAAGCATCTCTGAAAATGTGTCATCATACCTTGAAGCCCAATTATTGAGAGATGCTTCCCATGAGCATGGTTACAGAAGGTGCTCCACTCCCTTGGAAAGAGGTGGGGTTAGAGGTGGGGCCTTGTGGAGATGGAAGCGCTTGGAGCTGATTAGGGAGGTTGTGGCTTTCTCTGACTGGACAAAGGCTGTTTAGTCACGGAGGCAAATGTCTGGTTGTCCTGATAGATATCAGGTCTCGTCTTGCTTGCCAGGGAGTAGTAGGTGATGTGGTTTTGCGGTTTCAGGATCAGTTGTATGTTGTCAGATGCCAGCCTGGGGACAGGTTGGTTTCAGTTGGCTCAGAAAGGGGCGTCTTCCTACTTGTTTCCCTTCTCTGGGAAGCAGACGGGGGCGTAGGTCGTCTGCTGAGGGCATAACTCTTCAAAGAAGGGTGACCCTAAGTCCCGTCTCCTGAGATGGCCACAGGCTAGCCACTGTGGGTCAGAAACCTTGCTGTGAGTGTCCACTGGCGTTTTCAGAAGCGTACCATTTTAAACAAATTGTAGTCACGCTGACAGGTTCCTGAGATCTCGCTTAATGATGAAGTAAAAATGAATCTAACATGTTAGAAGAATACTTTGATTACTGTTGTTGTTGCTATGACCTGGAAAGTGATTTCTTCTTAACCATGGTCCAGATACCTGTTATCTGGTATATTTTGGGGCATGTTTGGGCAATTCCCAGCTCATTCACCTTGGCCTAACAGCTCGCTTCTGATTCTGAGTTGTCTTTCTGATTTGGCTGCTCCATACAACACCAGACTGTATTTTCAGATCTCTTGAACTCCTGTTGCCAATCGCGATACAAGGAGTAGAGCACTTCTTGTGAATCTTAGATAGTGTCTTTGGTGTTTGTGTCCCCAGATCTTTGGTAGAGGAGATCCCCTAGAGACCCTAAATGCCTTTCTCTGTAGATTAGAAGTAGAAAGTTGGGCTGCTAACTTCAAGGTTGGTGATTCAGATCCACCAGCTGAACCTGCTCCCGTAAAGCTTCACAAGCTTGGAAACCGGTGCAGTGCCTCGGTGTGGTGTGTAGTAGGAACTCTGTGTCGTGTCAGAATCAATGATCTGGCAATGGGACTCGGTGACAAAAGGGCAAGGTATTTTCACATTCATTTCCTCAGTTTCTGAACGTGAAATAGACCTAGCACGAACGAGATGGTTAAAGTGGGGAAATAGAGAGCCAGTATCATCTGGCCAGCACCCCACTCACGATGTCTTTCCTTAAGCTCCTCCTTGTAATTTTGGCCACTGCACATGTAACGTGGGACTCAGAGAGCACTTTCCCTCCTCCCGGCCAAGGGAGCCAGCCCCTGGGTGAGCCGTCTGCTGGTGCTAGTGGAATTCAGAGCTAAGTCTCGTTTGTCCCTCAGGGCAGGCCCTGGCACATTTGGCGTGAGGGGAGACAGAGGTGGGCTCTGAATGTGTACACGTGGCTGGGACACGTTGTGGCGCTGTCTCAGGGAGCTTGTATTTATTTCTCCAGTCAAGCCGAGTCCTGGGGGGTGTTAGATCTCTCTAAAGCCTTCATGACTCATGACCCCACGAGAGCTCGGATTCCACGTCTCCAGCTCCTCCGTCTCATTTGCCTTGCTTTCCAAAAATGGAAATGGCACAGGTTTTGAGAGTGGGCATTTGTTGAAAAGAATGTATCTGATCAGTTCCTGAAAAATATTGCACAAACCTAAAAGTACCATCGGGGCGAGGTTGTCTCTCTAAGCACTTGGCATTTGCAAATATTTTTAAATGATCAAATGACACTTATCTTTCAAAAGTGCCGCTTTGGAGGGCTGTTTGGTTCTTCGACATTTGCTGCAAGGGTTCAGAGAGTGTTTGGAATGGTCTCAGGAGCAGTTTATGAGACATATGAGAAGTGTGGTCTCATGCAGCTCCCCGTAGGCTGGACTTAGACGTCCTCTTTGGCTTCCTCTCTCGACTCACATCTAAGACTTGGCCTGAAGTTCCAGAGGCACTTCCAGAAATCAAGCGTCTTCGAATATCTGTGCTCCTGCCATCACTGAGGAGATTCAATAAAATATTAATCAGACTTCGCAGTCAGGTTCCAAAGAGGAGTTTTAGAAATAGTTTAAATATTGCTATGTCTTTAGGACAAGGATCCAATTTTAAGAGACATGGAAGCAGAAACGTATTTGTAATAAACCATAGGAACATGTTATGAAGATCTTAGTCTTACTTCTTATAAATGCCCCATTATGCTATTTTATAGTTTTTGATTGTATGTATTTTTTAAAGAAGTAGCTAGTAAAAAAAAAGGAAGTGGCTAGTAAGTATTCTTTGTTCCTTTTGTTCATCATTATTTAATTAATTCGGTTAAAGAAACTGCTTGACTTTCGACCTTTTAAAATAAAAATTTACACATCAGTTTAGGTTGGTTTCCACTGGACAATTTTGATACAAGTTGTTTGGTGACATTGGTTACGTGTTTCAGAACGTGTGAACATTGTCATTGTTTCCATTCTGGCTCTAATAAAAATACATTTCATGTAGTGGCTTTTTTAATCCTCAACCCTGAGTCTTGAGGCAATTAAGTGATTCCTTAAAGCTATACTTTCATTACTCACATGATATGTTGTGAGAGAAAAAGGAAAGCCTGAAAGATAAGAAGACCTCAGATACTTGTTAAATATTTGAAGTTTGCAGAGGCTGTCCTGGAGTCAGTGTTGATTTGGGTCAGTCCTTTATAGGTCTGCATGCATAATCACTGTATTAAAAATATTTTCATGGCAAGTTGGGTGGGGGTGTGCATAGCAGATCAGTTTTCTATTGAACAATTCATACACATTTTCTTTCCTCTCCTTCATTGCAATCCTCACAATGTAACTCCACTTGTGCCTCTTTCTTTCCGTGTTCAAATGTATGGATTCTTCTCCAGTCTCCCCCTTTCACATGCTTATGAGGTGATTGAAAGTACAGTGACTTGGCTCAGGTGCACTTTAGTTTTCAAAGTGATGTTCTTCCTCTTCAACACCTCAACCACATCTTGTGCAGCAGACTTGTCCAGTTCACAGAGCTGTTTGATCTCTTAACTACTACTTCCAAGAGCATTGATTGTGGATCCAAGCAAGGGAAACTCCTTGACAACGTGAACCTAGTCTTCATTTATATGGTGTTACACACTCGCCCAGTTTTTTGGGTTTTTTGCATGGAATTGTAATCTATAGCCCTTGATTTAAGTCCTTCCTTTGCTCCTTCAGCAAGGGAGGTTTTGAAAGTGGCCTCATTAACATAACAAAGGCAGCCCATTTCCATATACTCTGGCCACCAGCACAGAGGTTAGGGTTTGCAACAGGTAAGTGAGGGTAGGGTAAGGTAATTTTGAAAATTGTGTGAAATAGTCATCCTTCTAATTCAACTTTTTGTTGTTATTATTGTTAGATACTGTTGAGTTGGTTTTGACTAATGGTCATAAAACGTAGATACAACAGAACAACACATTGGTCCAGTGCCATCTTCACAATTGTCATGGTTGAGCCCCTTGTTACAACCACTGTGTCAATCCACCTTACAGTTTGGGAGGACTTAATTCAGCCCTTTCTATGGGCCTGTACACATAGGGTGAGCACATTCTTTTTCATTCAATCTGGGATGTTTGTGAGAGTAATCAGTTATTAATAAAACAGGCATAAACTCCAGCTGTCCTGGGCCGACCAGAACATATACTCATCTTATTTAGAGACCATGCAAGGGATTTGGGTCTTCATTGTTAAACTAATGCTAAGCCACTTTGGTATTTAAGATGGGACAGAAGATGAGGACATGCTTGCATTTTCATTTTGGAAAGACCTTTCTAGTCACATTATGGAGACAGGAATAATAGTCATTTCCTTACATGCCAAGAGTTCTGGTTTGATTTGGATAAATCTTCTTTATGTTCCAACTTCCTTTTCCTTTACACCCCGCTCTCATCCCAATGCTCAGTTCACATCTGTGCCGCAGCTGCAGAACTGGGATTCCAGAGGCTCTGGCTAATTTGTAGAATTGTGGGACGATGCCTGGCAGTGCACTGCTCCCCCATTAGTGCTGCTCATGTACAGACTGTAAGCCTGATGCCTTCCACATGCTCCGGGCCTCCTGGGGCCAGTCCTGTCATTAACTCTTTGGAGGGACTTGGCCCAACCTGGTGTCTTTCTTTGAAAAAAACAGGGCCTGTATATGTAAATCAATGGGGACAATGCCTTGCATTCATGGGGGGCTTTGCTCTCATCCCTATGTTTTTTACTAGAATCATAGTCTCAGAGTTGGAAGTGTCTTAAAAGAGCTGAATTTCTTTTGTATATGGGTCCTGAGCACCCCAGCTCTGAGCGAACTCGTCTGTGCAACAGCCTCCCCCCAGGATTCCATCCCAAGCGTTCTCAGTTTCTTTATCTACCTGGCACTGCTGGTTCTAACCTGGACCATCCCAAGAGTCTCATCTCTCGTCTCCCGGCTTCTGCTTCAGCTCCTCCCAAAGCCATTCTCCACGCAGCACCAGAGTGATCTGCACGGAACGAAAGCCAATCGCCTCCCGAGTGCAGCCCTGCAACATCTGCCCGGTGCATTTTGATGAAAATCCCAACTGACACAGCAGAGAAGGGGGGAAGGGAGACTCCGGATAGGGCAAGATATGACAAAACAACGATGTATAAATTACCAAGGGCATATGAGGGAGGGGGGAATGGGGAGGGAGGAGGGGAAAAAAAGAGGACCTGATGCAAGGGGCTTAAGTGGAGAGCAAATGCCTTGAGAATGATTGGGGCAGGGAATGTATGGATGTGCTTTATACAATTGATGTATGTATATGTATGGATTGTGGTAAGAGTTGTATGAGTCCCTAATAAAATGTAAAAGAAGAAAAGAGAAAAAAAAAAAAAGAAAAAAGAAAACCCCAACTGACATAGGGCCCACACGCCCTGCCTTCTGCCTCTTTTCCCAAACTTCCTTCACTGTTACTCTTCCCTCGGCTGCAGCCACCCTTACGCGCTTTCAGTTCTTCAGAGACACAAAACTCTGTTTTTTTCTGCCTGGAACCCTTCTCCCACTATTATTTACATAGCGATTCCTCCTTGGTTGTTAGGTCTCTGTTGAAGGGTCACCTACACAGAAATATTTTCCCTGACCACTTACTTTTAAAACACTTCCCTCTTACTAATTAATATCTTCCTGAGAGCCTTGGTGGTGTAATGGTTACAAGTTGGGCTGTGATCCGAAAGGTCAGCAATTCAAAACCACCAGCAGCTCCAGGGAGAAAGATGAGGTTTTCTACTCCCGTAAAGAGTAGTTACAGGTTGTCATGATCCCAATTCTACCTTACAAATCTGACTAGACCAGAGCATGTACGCAGGTACAGATAAGAGCTTGTAACAGGGAAGCCAGCACAGATAAACCCCTCAGGATCAATAATGAGAGTAGCAATACCAGAGGGGAAGGAGAAGGGGGCGGGAGGGGGAGCTGGTCACAATGATCTACATAAAACCCCCTCCCAGGGGATGGGAACAGAAAAATGGGTGAAGGGAGACATCGGTCAGTTGTAAGACATGAAAAAGTAATAATTATAAATTATCAAGGATTCATGAGGGAGAGAGGGTGGAGAAGGGAGGGGAAAAAATGAGGAGCTGATACCAAGGGCTCAAGTCTTGAGAATGACGAGGGCAACATATGGACAAATGTGCTCGACACAATGGACCTATGTGTGGATTGTGATAAGAGCTGAATGAGCCCCCGTAAAATGATTTTAAAAAGTTACAGTTTCAGAAATCCACCGGGGCGGTCAACCTTGTCCCCTGGCCTGTCATGAGTCTCTGTTGACTGGATGGCAGTGTATTGGGTTTTTTTTTTTTTGGTAATCTCTTAATAAAAAGCACCCTCTCCCTTTCTGGTTTCTTTTATAACATGTGATATGTATGTAAAAACTAGATTTGTTTCAGTCTATCTTTCTGGCTAAAGTGTGAACATGCTGAGGAGAGAACCCCCGTTCTCTGTTGTATACATCCTCATGGGTTAGTCCTTAGCACATAGTAGTTGTGCTCAATAAATACTTATAGATGAAATGAAAAAAAATGATAGTAGCAGCTTTTTGTTTAACAGTTCTATTTGTTATAAAATAATCTGAGCCTTACATTCATGTGTACCTTTTATTTCAATTGCACCCTCTCTCCTGATGAAAACTCAGTGATTTAAAAAAAAAAACACATTTAGAAAACCATCTTATCTGTCCTCCGATTTCTTTTGTATTTCTTTGGGGAGAGAAGCTATTCTGTCATTTGAAGAGGTTACAGGAGTGAGTTGTAAATAAATACAATAATGTAGCATGCAAGCAATCAAACCACAGTTCTGTCAGTGCAAAGAGGAGGCAAGAGAACAAATATTCGCAACACAATTGTAGGCATTAGGAAGGGGAAAAAAAAACCCCATCCCTTTTATTTCGTTGAAACGTGCCCAGTTCTCGAAATTCTTTCCCTGTAATGCTATCTTGTTTTTTGCCATCTTTGGTTCTTTCAGCTGACTGAATTGTTTGGAGGCAAAATCTGTCATTTGAATTAGTGGACACTGTTTCCTGTCTCCTGGGCTGTTTGCAGATGGGTAAATATTTAATCTATGACCCTATCCAATTTACAAGAAAATGTGTTGAGTGTCCTAAGAGAGCGTTCTTTCTTTAGTCATTGAAAACTTATTTAGTCTATTTAGAGAGAGATACTTGCATTAAATAGAAATCAAGAAATTGAATACAGAAATGAAAAAATACTTAAAATAGACATTTAGATAATGTTTCCAATTGAATGGGTTGCCAGCTTTGTAATCCAACATACTCAAAAGGAAATTTGTATATTTTGATGCATAATCATAGGCGACCATTTCAAAAGTGGTAATGAAGACTAGTGAGCAACATAGAATAGTGATTCTGCAGTGTGGGAAAAGACACATACCAACTGTATAATGGGCGAAATTTCCTCTGCTTTGAAAGATGTGGTTTTCATATTTATAATGAAAAACATACATTTGTAAGAAAACTTTTCTTCAATTCTTGTTCTAAAAAAGTTACGATTCCTGTTAAGGAACCTTGTTTCTTATAGAAAAAGTTCTTCGGGATATGGAAGTTACCTGAATTATCTAGTGCTGTTATAACACAAGAAAGCGATGGCTTTGACAAGCAGACATGTATTCATTCACAATGTAGAGGGCTACACATCTGAGTCCAGGGCACGAACTCTAGGTAAAGTCTCTCTCTAAACACAAAGGGAAAGGTCTTGTTTCCTTTCAGTGTCTGTGGACCAGGTGTTCTCTGGAGATTTCATCAATCTTCCTTTGGGTCTAGGAGATTCTCAGTGCAAAGATCCTGGGTCCAAAGGACATGTTCTGCTTCCGGCTCTTCTTTCTTAGTGGGAGCCAAGTCCCTTTGATCTCTGTTGGCTTGTTTAATCACTTTAATATCTCAAAAGTAACCGACTTAAGATAGAACCCAATCCTATAGATTGTATCCGGTCTCATTAACATAACTTGTCTCTAATCCTGTTTCAGCATCGTAGAGGTTAAGATTCACAGCACACAGGATAACTACATCAGCTCAGAAAGTGGAGGATAATGACCCGATGCTGAGGATTACGGCCTGGCCAACGTGACACCTGTTTATTGGAGAGCAAAACTCAATCCATACAGATGGTATGACATCTTTAGGGATTAGGAAAATGAATTCTCACTATCTTGATCATAAATGAGGCTTAAGAATCTTTTCAGATCCCATTTTCTATGTTTACAGTTTCTTTCTTTGGGATGGTACTGACCTCTGTGTGTGAAGCTAAATTAGGGGAAATGTGAAATGAATAACAGTAGTTTTTTTTTCCTCTTTCCTCTTTACCTTTTTTTAACTGTCCTTGGCTGTTATGTCTTCATGCTGTCCTCAGTATAGCAAACTATATTATGGGTAAATATTAGACCTTTCCTTTAACTCTCTGGACTATTTCCTCATAATATCCATCTCTATTTCATTGTAGATATTTTCTTGACTCCTGGGTAAATTATTGTTGTTGTTGTTGTGACATGCAGAGTTGGTTCTGTAGTGACCTTGTATACAACAAAGTAAAACACTGCCCGGACCTATACTGACCTATTGCCTTGGTGGCAATCTATCTCATTGAGGGTCTTCTTCACATTCACTGAACCTTTAATTTACCAAGCATCTTGTCTTTTCCAGAGATTGGTCTCTCCCAATAAAATGTCTGAAGTACATGAGATGATGTAGTGCCGTCCTTATTTCTAAAAAGAATTCTGGCTGTACTTTCCCCCAGATAGAGTTGTTTGTTCTTCTGGAATTCATGCTATTTGAAATGTTCACCAATGTCATAATGGGAACCCTGGTGGTGTAGTGGTTACGAGGTGGGCAATTAAACACAAGGTCAGCAGTTTGAAATCACCAGCCATCCCAAGGGAGAAAGATGAGGCTTTCTACTCCTGGAAACAGTCAGTCTTGGAAGCCCACACGGCCAGTTTAACCCTGTCCTACAGGGCTCTCTGAGTCAGAATCAACTCAAAGGCAGTGGATCTCGTTTTTTGTTTTTGAAAGCCATGATTCAAAGCCATTGACTTTACTTTGAAGAGACAACACTTCATTGCACATATTTTGAGCGCCTTTCAATCCAGTATCAGATAATAGTAGTTTCCCGACTATTTCTAAGGTTTCACTGGCCAGGGTTCTTCTGAGTTAGCCTTCCTCGTCTGTGATAGTCTAGAAGCGCTCCTACAGCCGTGCTGGAATCTGGAGTGGTCGTGGCAAACCTTCCAGCAGCAGGGGCGCATGCAAGCCGCCGCAGTGCGATGGCGTGACACCCGTGGGAGAGATCCTGTGGAAGAGCACCCACATATTAGCTCAGAGCTTCTGACGTGAGAGTTGGCTATTAGGTTAAGCTCTGAGGCCAAAACACCCTTTGAATCAAAAGTCACCTCTACATTGAAAATGTAGCCTACCATTTCTGTACATCTCCACAGTACTCTGAGAAATGTACTTGGTAGGCTTACTGAAATGTGATTTTGGTTGTGTAAAAGTTTTGTACATTAAGACTCTATCCGGTTTAGAAAACCAAGTCCAAAGTAATTCTCCAAAAAGTTGTTACTCGAGGAATAAACCCTTAGAATTATGCACGTCATGTAAAAAGAGTCTTCATGCTTATTTTGAGGGCAGATGTACCAAATTTAATGATTACTTTTTAATCTTAAAAAATAATTTTAGAAAAAAAATAATTTTAGAAATGTAGGCAATCTCCTACCAGCCAAATGTACTCTGAGCCAATTTTGTAAGTCAAGCACTGACTTTTTTTGGTCAGTCAAGCACTGAATTTTTATTGACTTTCCTTGTATTTTTTTTTTTTGTAGCCGCCTCCCCTGTATTTTCTTATAAAAATTCCCTGAACTGTCTGAACTGTTTCCTCCTCGGATCACATGGTTCAGAATCTTCTAGACCCTATGCCTCCCAATTTGTAAAGTGTTTTGCCCTTACATAAAAGCTGTCTACTTTTATGCTTTCTATTTTATTTATTTTTGTATTTGTTGAGAACATACACAGCAAAATACAAACCAATTTAATGGATTCTATATAGCAATTTAGTATTATTAATTACATTCTCTGAGTTGTACAATTCTCCCCCTTTTATCTGAATTGCCCCTCCCTCATTAAGATAAATTCAGGACCCTCTAAAGTTCCTACTTAATCTTTTGTGTTGCTATTGTCAATTTTATCTCACGTACATAGTTCTTAAAAGAGCATAAGACTAGAGGCAGAACTTTTTTACTAGGTAAATTAAACTGTTGCTTGATCTTTACGAACTTCAAGGGATATTTTAAGGTTTAAAGATGATCTTAGGGAAATAGTCTATGACTACAGAAAATCCAGCGTTCATAATAATTTGAAGTTCTGTTCTTCATTTCCCCATTTTGGGTTCAGGAATCTTCTACAGAATCTTTGATCAACATGTTCAGTCATGGTAACTGAGCTTCTTCCAGTTCTTCTGATCCCGTGGCCGTGTTGTTCATGGAGACAGTTAGCCACATATTCCATACCCTCCTCTTATCCTTTCTCTTGTGTGGGTCCTTGGATGGCCACTTCCAAGTTTTTAAGACCGTAGGCTCTGCAGCAAGCTCAGAGGTAGAGCAGAAGCATTAATCATAATATTAGGTCAATTAACTGAGCTGTCCCCAAAGCTCTTTACTTTTAATTTTTACTAACCTCTGCAGCTTTTGCTCAATGCCACTCTAAAAGTAAAAATTGATCATTATAGGTTATATCTAAAATTCAGAAAAGGAGTACATCAATTGTTCAGTCGTGTAGAAAAGATTCCTTTGTATTAAAAAATAATAATCAGAAATCCGTGTGGTGGAAGGGGCTGATGGACTAAGCCACATATGGACTGCAATCGCCTTGAGGACCGCTGGTTGTAATTTCTCATTGTCCCCTTCCCTTCCGCTAGCTCTGCAGTTGAATTTTAGGATGCTAACCCAAAGGTTACCTTTTCAAATCCATCCCGTGGCTTCCAGGAAGAAAGCCCCGTGGTACAGGTCTTTTCACCACGTGCTGGACTGGGACTCAGTGGTGTCGGAAGAGCAACAGCAGCAGTATGCAAAAATCCTTGAACTTCTCAGTGGAAAGGTTGCTTGTGGGTGGACATTTTATTCACTGAGAGGGGGCCTCAGGAGCATTTTCTAAGGAAGTCAGAAAAAGGTGGATGCTCCACCTTTTTCAAATGAAAGTGTCAGGCAGCGCCTTACTCCTCTCCTTCCAAACGCATCTCTTCTCTTCAAGATCCCATGTGGAGAAGATGCAACTTAATACTCTTCCCTACTTCTTCACGAAATGATTCATCCCAGTTTTCACGTCCCACCCTAGGCAGCACTCCAACTTCCCAATAATGTTTATTAGAGACAGGCCACCCAGCTAGTCTCTGTCTTCTCTGAATTCCTATGACACTTTATTGTTTCTTCTACTTGACTCTTTTCAGCCTATTTTTTCTGTAGTTGGTTTTTTATAAAGAAGGTCTGTCTTTTATCCAGCCCTTCTCCAAGGGGCCAAGTCTGTAGCATACACATCTCATTTAACTGTGTTGCTTGAGGGTATTAGGAATGGCGCCGTGTTATTTGAAATGTGCACTCAGAACTAATCCAAAATTGTTTTTTTTCCAGAATATATCTAAGAAAGTGGAATTTTTTTCATGTTTCAGTAATAAAGTATACAGAGTGTCATGAATTTTTTTCTGTAATTTTTGAAGTGCCTCCAGGCATTCGGCGGCTAGCCGCAAGGTTGGTGGTTCAATGCCACCAGTCACTCTGTAAGAAAGATGCAAAACTGTCTGCTCCCATAAAGGTTTTCAGCCTCAAAAAGTCCTATACAGCTAGAAGACAGTGAGTTTGGTTGTTTTGCAGTTTAAGTGTCCTGGACACTACCCAAAACTGAGGGTCAAGGTGAGAATATCTGACCCAAGGTTTCATCATTGGTTTTAGTCAGTGTCCTCAAGATTTGACTTGTAAGCATCCACCATATTTAGCATTTTCAGATCAATTACACCTATGAGAAAAGAAGGGATGTTTGTGAAGCAATCAAAAAATCAAAACTAAACTCATGGCCATCAAGCCGAAGCCGACTCATAAGGACCCTAATAGGACAGGGTAGAACTGCCCCTGTGGGTTTCTGAGACCGCAACTGTTTGGGGTAGAAAGCCTCATCTTTCAGAAAACTCAAAGACATGGCAGGGCACATTCATGTGCTCAAGAGGGACAGCACCAGCCCCAGATTGAGGAGGCGAATCCTCGGGACATCCGAGAAGACATGTAAAAGAAAGCAAAGATAACGGGGTGAAGGATCGGCTCGAACAGTGCCGTGCAAGGTTCCAGAGACTAAACTTTTCACAAAAGGCACAAGCCTCATTTCATTACAGTGCCCCCCGCCCCCCAACATTTCATCTGTTGTCCTTAGAGCCCCTCCAGTGCTGTTGAACAGGGGATGGGGAGAGAGATGGAGTAATGACTCAGAATCTGGCACATAGATAGCATTCAATCAATATTTGGTGGCTAGCCGAATTAACACAAATATTTGAGCTCCACCTTTATTTCTTGAGCGACCGGAAAGTTACCTAAATTCGCTAAGCTTCAGTTTCTTTTATGTTAAATGGAAGTGGTACTATATTTCTTCCAGGATTGAAGGAACAAATCTGAAACCCACCTGGCTTTTAAAAAGTAAATAGCAACAATAGTAGCAGTTGTTAATTGCTGTCATGTTGACTCCAACACATAATAACAAAATATTGCCAGTCCTTAGACCATCTTCATAATTGTTATGTTCAAGCCCACTGTGATCTCTTAGTGTTTTCCAGCCTAAGGGCTCATGAGCTAGCACCATGTATTAGCCCGGGTTGACTAGAGAAACAGATCCAAGGACACTTGTATATGTGTAAGAGAGCTTTATATCCAAGAGCATTTGTAACTGAGAAAACATTCCAGATCAAGTCGATAAGTCTGATCTTAGCCCATATGTCCGGTCCTAGTCCATAAATTCCTCTTCAGACTCACGTTGCCACTTGCAATGGTGCCGAATGCAGGAAGAGCACAAGGCGGTGGGTGAAAACTCTTGTGGATCCAGTGGCAGGGGAAGCATCACAGTGCTGTCTCCACAGGTCTCCGCTGCATGGCTTGTTCAGGTCGCAGCGTAGCTTCATATGGCTGGTCCACAGGAAGACAAAGGCAGAAGAAAGAGAGGAAGTTTCCAGAACCCTCATAAGAAGGCCACTTCCACAAGGAGGCACCATCAGGCTCTGACCTGATTGACAGGCTGGACTCCACCTCTGTACTTGTTGGTCAAGTTGACATGAAATTATGTGACTGTCACAACCATGTCAGACAATATTCTGTTGTGATCCATGGGGCTTTCATAGGCTTATATTTGGAAATAATTTTCCATTTACTTCTATATTGTCTTAGTTTAGAGGCAGTACTAAAACTCGACTTTCCTTGATGACTGTTGGTATCGGAAATACTGATGGTAGCGTTTCCAGCATCATAACAACACACAAGCCACCACAGTGTAATAAATTGACAAATGAGTACTGGAAAGTAACAGAAAACAGTAATTGTTGTTGCTATTATTAATAGTGTATGATGCTAGGCAATTAGGACTCCTTTTAGATACCTTGAAACTTGTTACTCTTCTGGTGCAGGTCTGTGTACACTGCAAAGATCAACTAAATGTTTATTGTTATGTACCCTTTCGATATATTTTATATGTAGAATTTATTGACTTAATCAGATTCATCATGTTGTTCCACTATTTCTTTCAAAAATTTCCCATCACTCTTTGTGCCCGGCTATCAAAGGAAAATAGCCTCTGGGGTCTTAAGGGCTTGAAGGTAAACAAGCAGCCATCTAGCTCAGAAGCAACAAAGCCCACATGGAAGAAGCACCTCAGCCTGTGCGATCACGAGGTGTTGAAGGGATCAGGTATCAGGCATCAAAGAACAAAAAAAATCAAGGTGGGGTGCAGATTTGGGGATCCAAGACCCATCTGTAGGCAACTGGACATTCCCTTACAGAAGGGTCGTGGGGAGGAGAAGAGCCAGTCAGGATGCAGTGTAGCAACGATGAAATATATAACTTTCCTTTAGTTCCTAAATGCTTCCTAACACCCCACTCCACCGCCCATCATGATCCCAATTCTACCTTACAAATCTGGCTAGACCAGAGGATGTATAAGGGTACAGATAGGAACTGGAAACACAGGGTATCCAGGGTGGATGACCCTTCAGGACCAGTAGTGAGAGAGTGTGTGTTTCCTCTGTGTGTGTGTGTGTTTCTCAGACTCCCGTTTTCATGTCGTGGAAAATGTTTTATAGATGAGCTCCAAGTCTTCTTTTCATTCATTATTGAAGGTGTGTGATTTGTTCTTTAGTGCAATGGTTGCATTCCTAAGAGGCCCCTTTCTGAAAATAATTTGAAAATAATTATTTCAAAGCGAAAAGGGGATTAGGGTCTGGAGCATTTCAGGCGCATAAAGACAGAATAGCTCTGCCTGCAGGCAGTTCAATAGCACGGGCTTTACAGTTATGAAGCAAAACATCCCTGCGCAAATCCAGCCTTGATTACATCTGGCTTTTGATCAAGAGCAACGTCCTTTTTTTCTTATCCTCACCAAGACTCCCATTGGCACGGGGCCTCTTAGCAATTTTTATCACATTTCTCGCCCGTCGTTGGATAAATATCTCACAAAGCCACTCAAACAAAGCAGCTGACAGCAAGCTTAGTCTCCATTTCTGTCTGGCATAATGATAGTTCTAGCATTATAAATATTTGCATAATGAAAATCATGTGTCCCATTTATTCATTTGATAGTTTTTGATATTTACTTTGAGCCAAGCACTATGTGAGGCACTGGAGATACCAAGAAGAAGATAAATCCTTGCATCTGTGGAGTTTTCATTCTAGTATAAGAGATAGTTCATAAGCAGATAAAAACATCACAGTATAAGCTCAAGCAATGGTAAATGCTATGGGGAAAAAATGAAGTAGCATCAGAGAGGAACTAATAAATGCATGATGCTGAGCCGTAGGGTCATTGATGGGACTCTGGGTTTCATTCTGAGTCTGATGGAGGCTGTGAGACGTGCTTGAGCAGGCGGATAGCACAGCACAATTTGTGTTTCAGAAGAACCTTATCTGGCTGCTGTAGAACTGACTGTGGATGTTTAAGAATGGTCTTGGGAAACCTTTCACAGGCTGCCCTAACCTGGGTTCCTCCACAAAACTGAGACCAATGCTTATGTGGAGGTGGTTTATTTTGGGAAATGATCCAAGGAACAGAAATGGAGGGCTGGGATATGTTACGCAAGAAAGGGGGCAAAATTAAATGTACAGAAGATACCGATAAATTCTAATGACAACTGGGCCTTCATTCCACTGGGGGCCCTTTAAGAGGCTATGTATGAATATGCCTCAGACTTTTCTGGCTCTTATTCCTCCTTTGACCCAGGCCTGCTTGTCTGGGTTGCTCATTATGTACTTGTTTGCATATTCAAGGTTGGTCATCGAACATCTAAGAAGCAGTGAGAGCAGAAGCATGAAGTCTACGGAGCAGTGAGGATTCACGTGGAGTGTCGGATGCGGAGGCTGATGCGGTGAGATTGTGAGGGCTTGGGTTTGGATGAAAGTGGTGAGGTGGGGAGAAGTGGGTAGGTCCACATTGTTATATTCCACATGGGTTTATTAAACTTGGCATTGGGAAAGAAAGGTATATGCTTCCCTGAGGACAGGTCCTCACGTCCACACCACTCTGCCTCATCTCTGGGATGTGGTCTCTGTTCCACGGTCCTGTTCTCCTTTCTACCACCTGACCATCTCTTTTCTAGATGCCAATGTTTATCATTTAACACAAAGGCAATTGATTAACGAAGCTTTAATAACCGTAAAACAAGCACCGTATAGACTTGTGTATAAGCCTAGTTTTTCAGCACATTTTTAATGCAGTTTTTGTGGTAAAATTAGGTGCCTCAGCTGATATTCAGGTTGGCTTATACTCAAGTATATATAGCATCTACAGCCCTAGATTTTTTTTTATGAATATATTTGATAGAGTTATGGAGGCAATTGAGGGTGAAGTAATGGGAACAAGCTTGAATTTGTTATGGATTTGGGCAGGAAAAATGCATTTTGGTGTAGACCAGTGGTTCTCAACCTTCCTAATGCTGCAGCCCTTTACTACAGTTCCTCATGTCGTGGTGACCCCCCATCCATAGAATTATTTTTGTTGCTACTTTATAACTGTCATTTTGCTACTGTTATGAATTGGATGACCCTGTGAAAGGGTCATTTGACCCCCCAAAGGAGTTGCAACCCACAGGTTGAGAACTGCTGGTGTAGACAAACATCTCAGAGTAAGAGACTTATGAACAACGTAAAAAATACCTGTTCAAAAGTTGAAAAAAATCCCAAAAGACAAGCACACCATTCGTCATGGATGTTCAGGCCAGGAATACAATTTTAATAAAGACAACTCAACATTCTGAAAAAGAATATATGGCGGGGTGCTTTGCAGGGAAGGCACACATCTGTAGCCCATTAAGCAAAATCCTCCTGTGGATGAAGGTGCCGAGGAGAGTGATTCTGGCGTGAAGCAGTTGAAGAATGTTGGCAAAGGCCACACTGAAGGAGCTGCACAGGGATGCGCGATGGCGTCGGCGGTGGCTGGACGTCCTCAGGGACACGTCTCAGGATGTTCCCACGGACGCAGTGTCTCCCTCTGCCTAGAACTTGACCCTTCTGTGTTGCCTGTCATACCCTCTGCAGTCACTGTGAGCAGTCTGTTTACCTTCACTCGGGCTAAGCGATAATAATACCAATCGTAGTCACGGCAATGCTTTTCATCGAACTAGTCCTCTGTGTGCACATTCTGTGCCAGGTCTCTTACATGTGCAGATTAAAATGCACAGATTTCCTTAGTGAGACTTCTTTACGGAGAGAGGCTCCCTTTGCAGAGAAAGTTCTTTCTTCAACCTACTGAGGTGTAGAACGGACCTGAGGGTAAATCTCTGCCCAAGTTTAAATGATAAGGAAGGATTTGTGTTTTAGAAAGTTCCAGAATTTCTGTATACAGTGGCCATGGGGAAAGAGGTACGTCGTGGCTAGAGCCCACAGAGACTTGGAAATAAACTGGTCTGGTGGGGACACTTCTAAATGAGTTTTTTTTTTTTTAAGGGAAAGCAGCTTTCTTTCTTTTCTTTTTTTTTTTTTATGATCCAAGCCCCAAAGGTTTTCAAGCCTCTGAGCCCCCAGAGCGAATGGGCAGTGGGCTCTGAGGCATATTGAGATTCTGCACCACCTCCTGCTGACTTCACTCTGCAGCCCAGCAGTCATGCAGCATCACTGCAGGTGCAAGGCAGCTCTGCTGCAGCTCCTTTGCTTCTGCTGTGGGCACTGGCAGTCCTGATGGGACAAGGATGCTCCTGACTTCTAGCTCTGGGGACAGCTATCCTTGATCATACCCTTAGGGTTGGCGACCACTGCCCACATCCCCTTCCTGTGAAGTCCACCTTCACCCAGCATCCAGACATTTGTCAAACTCCAAACTGGCCATCAGTGCAGCCCATGTGGACCTGGTTTTGCATCCAGCACTTCGGTTTCCTGTACCCAGAGAATACAGCTCTGCTATTAGGCTTTGTCAGGGGGGATCCCGTGAGGTTATTTTGCTGTTGTTTGTCTGTTCATGTCCTTCTTCATCTTATTTTCCTTATACATTTTTAAATTTTAAATAACCAACATAATGTTATTTCTTTATTTGGCCTTCCCCTTCACCCAAGTGACTATGTTACCACATACAAAAGCCGTGCAGCTGGTGCTGGCCGGGCTGTGTTCCTTTTGGTTGCACATAAGTTTGCGCTGGGTCATAACTGACTCCTGCCAGCAACAGCAATGGTTGCTAAGAGTCAGATCAACTCAATGGTCCCTAACGACCATGGCCCTCTAGACAACGTTGTAATGTAGTGAGGCTCTACGGGGATTGGACTAGGCATTATATGGAATGTAAAGGAGCCCGGTGGCATCGTGGATGACACACTGGACTGCTAACTACAAGCTCAGACGTTCAAACCCACTAGCTGCTCTTCATCAAGAAGATGAAACTTTTTGCTCCTGTAAAGATCGACAGCCTTTGAGACCCACAGAGGGAGTTCTCATGCATCCTACGTGGTGGCTATGTGTCCGAATTGATTTGATGACTGTGTGTGGATATTGTTTATATTAAGCATTTTATACCTCAAACTGGATTAAATTTAAACAAAATAGAAAAAAAATTGTGTAGAGTGTGATCTAGTCTCATCCCTTCTCGCTGCCACCTGTCTTCCCTTATCTTTGGGCTGGTAGTTGAGTTTGATCAATAGGAGGGGCTGGTAGAAGATTAGAGGGGAAAGTGAAGAGACGTCAGGATAATAAGCTTCTATCTTCCGACCACACTACGGTTTTGTCAGTGGCTGGTTTCTCTGTCTGTGGCTGCCTCTTGAGTGCCTGCAATGTTCATCCACATCAGTCTTATACATTTCAACAACATCAACCTCTTGTCCTTTCAGGCCTCAGCGTGATGATGATGTTCTCTTGGGTCTCTGGATATATTACTATCATTTCTCCTTACCTCTGCCCATACCTTATTATGCATTTCTCCTTTGAGCATGCCTGTCTCCCTATTACAGTGAGTAATGTTGAGCAAATTTCCTCTATTTTCTCATCTGCAAAGTGGGGGTGATAATTATATGGCCCTTCTAGAACTGTTGGAGGAGTAAAAGATTCACACGTGTAATTGACTTTGTAAGTGTTAGCTACTCCGGGCACGCTCAGCTGAAGGATTAATTCTGTTCCTAAATCTGCCATTAAGTGAATTTGTATGTAAGTCAGATGAGTGAGGGATGGTTTGTATCTAATATTAATCAGTCATATGTTTGCCTTAAATTTTAGTCTATATTGTACCATAAAGCATCTTTAATATAATAAATAAGGTTTTAATACATATCACAAAGTAGTGCCTGTTTCCTATTATGAAACATTTTAAGTCCTATCAATTTTTAATGTACTACAATTTATGGGCATTTTTTGATAACTGCAAGTTATACATAAATCAGATGTTTGGAATCTAGGAACTGCCTGCGTGATTAAATACAGTTTCTCATTTAATCCTAAAAACAACCATATAGTGTAAGTATTATTTTCCTTCATTTATTTTCCATATGGGGAAACTAAGATCTGGTGAAGCTTAGCTGTGATTTAAAAACCAGGTCTGATTTGGAATCCTGAACTATATTTCATTTCATTTCATAGAATGAGATTTCCCATCCGGTTAAGGGGGAGAGAGTAAGTGGTAAGATTAGTAGCCAGCAAAAACCATGCTGAAATACTTTACTGATGATTGAGTACTGAGTGGATTTGTTTTTAAAGAAATCAATCTCCCAGAAGTGACTTTGAACAGTAAAAAGAACATTTATCAATGCCATGCCAATCATACCATAAAATTTGGCTTCGTTGCTTCCTTTCTCAGAGAGAGTTTGTCTCTTAGCTTTTCATTTTCTAAGACAATTGATTATCCTTTGGCCTCAAGAGTCCTTCCCGTCTAGTGTGCTTTGTGTATTCAAACCTTAATTCTGGAAGAAATGATTTCCATCTTCTTTTTTTTTTTTTGCCCAATGGAAAGAGCTAAAATTCTGTGATTAATCAAACAATTCTCAGTCTCATTTTTCACCTAAGATCTCTTGTGTTGATGGTGGTATGAAAAATGTGAAACTGGAAGCGCTCAGTTTCACATTAAACTTTCATTTAAAAACCTGACTGATGTGTGAGGGGAGACAAGAAAACAATGAATGTAATCAAGCTGAATTTGTCTAAGCCAGTGGTATGGCTTCCCCTGAAACTTCTTTTGTAGAAATGAAATTCCGCTTGACTTGTACAGTGTGGGGGAGGGATTGTCTTTCAGACAGAAACCCAGGTGATGTGTCCCAGACAACGATAACTTGGGGGTCTCTCTATGTGTGCCACGTTCTACTCAACAGTCTCCTCTGTGGTGGCTGGCCCTGAAGGAGCAAGTGCAGAGAAATTGCATTCAGAGAGAGGCACTGGTGATCATGTTTCCAGCAAAATCACATCGCGGGAAGAAAGTTAGAAAATAACCACATGTGAACAGGGAGAAGATGATAGGTACCTAATCTTCCCAGGAGAAAAGATTTCACCTGGTACAGAGTAGTTAGGGGCAAGGGACAAGTCAACCATGAAACATTTGAGTAGATGAAGCTTTGGTAAAAGGTCATCCTCCTCTTATCTCCTTGTCCAAATTTATATTCAACTCTCCCACCTCTGTGCTTTGCATATCCCTACCACCCCTTGCTGGTTTGTAGAGGTTATTTGCATTGGCATCTGTAGTAAGAAACAAGCTGTGTAAGTCAGTAACAAGCATACCAGGGCAGATTTGCAAGAATTTGTTTTCTTTTATTTGTCTTAAGAATCTGTTGATACCTTGCTTTGCCCCCTCTCCCCTAACTGTAGGAGGTTGGTACTCACAAATTGTCCTCGTCAACATGATATCCTCAACAGATGACTCAGAGCCACCACCATTCACAGTGTGACAAAAGACAAAGAACAAAACTGAGCAAACAACAAAAAACCAAAAAAATCAGATACTCTGCCTTTGAGTTGATTCTGACTCACAGACACCCTATATTGGGTTTCCAAGACAGAACATCTTCATGGAAGTAGACAGCCTTATCTTTCTCTCTAGGAGCAACTGGTGCATTTGAACTGTCAACCTTTCCCATAACAACCCAATGCTTATCCCATTCTGCTATTTATTGTGCTATGAGGTGTCCATTGCTATGTTAAACACTTCACATAGATTGTCTCAATCATTCTTTATGAGAAATGGCCTTCATAAGGAATTTGTTGTTTATTCCCATAGGATAGGTTGGAAAACTATTTAGGTTGACATAGCTAATGAAGAATGGTGTTGGGGTGAAGTGAAATTGCTCTTCTAGTCCTTTGCCTTTAACTCCCACCAAATGACCGAGTGGGACCATGTAAATAAGGTGTAGAGGACTCTAATCTGGGGTCTGTCAGTTGCCCTTCCTCTGCATATACGAGAGCCATCTGAGAAGCAGGAGCAGAGAGGGTTCCTGGGGCCATCAGGCAGAAGAGCCCTCAGCAGAACACATTTGAGATTCCTTCCCTGCCAGAAGTGCCAATGGCAGTACAGGCGATTCCACGCCAAGACCAGAGGCACCAGATAGGGGAACCACCGAGATTCGTGATCAGGAGACCGTGTGGCAAAGCAGCATGTAGACGTTTCTGCTCATGGAACAAGGCAGAGACCAAAGGGCCATGGATCTGGAGGCTGAGGACCAGAGACAGGTGGAACTGGCTTTAATGTTTTCTGATCACCGCTTGTGGTTACGTGTTAACTCACCTCATATAATTGGGAGTCGTGTCTGTGAGTTCTATGTGGTCACTGCTGAGAAAGCGAGTCCCATGGGAGGAGTCTTTAGTGCCACAACAGAGAGACAAAAGCGTGGCGGGTAGAGGCATGTCTGACGTCTGCTTTGTGACAGTTGGTAATTGGCCTTGTGTGGGGGTGGACTTAGATCACCCTGTGTCGTGTGTAGCCAGAGGAGGTCAGGTGTGGCCTCCATGTCCTTTGGGTAGGTAAAGGATAGAGAAAGTACCATGAGCTTCCAGAGAACAAACACAGCCAAATGCTCGGTGTTTTTCGGAGAGACAAGTGTCCGGAGAAAGATCGCATGGGTGGTCGAGTGGAGGTGGCAGGGAAGAGCCGACGACCCCCAATGCGATGGACTGATGCAGGGGCTGTAACAATGGGCTCAAGCGTGGGCACCAGTGTGAGGCTGGCGTGTTCTGTGGCCCCCCGGGTTGCTATGGGTAACCTAACCAGGACCGCAGCCTGGAAAGTGAAGCTGGAATTTATAGCCACATCTGTTTGAATCCTGTTTGCCTTCTCTACCACTTCTCCATCACCCCAAACTCAACTCACGGCCATCAAGTGCATGCTGACTTAGAGCGACGCATGTAGGAAAAGGCAGAACTGCCCCGGGGAGTGTCCAAGACTCTTTGCTGGAATAGAAAGCGCCGTCTTTCTCCCTTGCAGCGGCTCGTGATTTTGAACCGCAGACCTTGCGTTTTGCATCCCTACACATCACGACTACGTCACCAGAGCGCCTCCATTTCTTGGGTGCCTCCATATGTCTTCAACATAAAGAAGAAAACAGAAATACGTGGGAGACCTATCTATCTAATTCACATTCCACTTAGGATGAAGTGGGGAAAACACTGGGCTTGGTCGCTTCTTGGGGATCCAACCCATTGTCTCTCTGGCCGCAAAAAGTCTGCTACGTGTTTGCCAGCACACGCAAGTGAACCTTTTTCTTCGTGGACTTGGAAGGGAGACTCAGGCTTCTCCTGGATTCCTTGTGTGCATTTACAAGATGTTACTGAAATGTCACGTCGGCATTGAAATTTTGAAGTGAGAAGTTTATATTGCCCCAAATCAAAGAGGTTCAAGTAGAACACCGAGGACCCCCCCCCCCCCACTCCCTATCCACATCCTCATCTCCGGCCCCCACCCAAGGCACATTTTGTGTTAGGTGCTTCACCCTCATCTCAAGCCATCTCCTCTCTTATCCCCTCTCACCGTCTGCCCTGGAAGGCCCCGTAAACCCCACATTTCTTATTCTATGAAGTACTGCTTCCAACGCTCCTGCTTCATGTCCACCGATGTGAGCTCAAGCCCACAGGGTGCTCACCAGGGCGAAGGGGTTCTTCATGTAGCAGGTCCCACCTTCCTTAGATGACAGTTGCTAGAGGCTTCCTGTCCTGTGCTTCCGGAGCTGGCAGAATCTAGGATTAGCAGGAGGGGCAACTCCAGTATCCACACTTCTAACAGCAGGTCGCACGCGCTCTCTCTGGAGATGCACTTGACCAATCTATTTCCTGCTGCCTCTGGGCTAAGCTGAGGTTTCTCAAACTCAGGAGAATGCATTGGGCCTCTGAGCTCCTCAAAGGGCTTTTGGCACCCTGTAAAGGCTGCTTATTAAAGGAAACAGTGGGCCTGATTTCCCCAGGGAAAGTCTGATCCACTCGGGAGGTCAGAGGGAGAAGGCGGTAGACTTGGAGTCGGTGGGTTCCGCTTTGGGGAAGGCGGTAGCAAGGCTACAGCGGGAAGATGCGGCCCTGGAGGGCTGAGGTCTCCTCCCAGTGGTCAGGAAAGCCCAGTGAGAGCTCTATAAAAAATAATGACAGCAGTTAAACCGTTCAAGGGTCCAGCTTTGGGCTGAAATTCCAGATTTTACTTTTTTGCCCTGCCTGGAGGTTTGGCTCACTGCTTTTTCCCCTCTCCCGCGGTCCTGTTAACACAGTGTTCTTAAGGCCTCTGGAGGAGGGTAGGGTGAGAGGTGGCCCTGTCACAAAGGAAGGCTAATTGGCTAGAAGTCCCCTCCTGCCCCCTCCAGCTGGCTGGCTTATCTTTGGTTTTGAGTTCTTCCTAAGGGGTTTTGGCATGGGTGGCCTGCCTCTCTTTTCAAAGTAATTAAAACCAAAGGAATGCAAATGAAGCTCTTTCTCGAGGTCCAGGCTGTTTTGCCCTTGTTTGTGAGGTAGGAGGAAGTTGGCGCCAGCAGGAAGGACCTTCTGGTTCCCTAGCTGGAACCCACTCCAGTTGGCTCCTGCTGCTGAGTGTTCACAGTGAGCCCCCTTCCAGAATGGCAAACTCAGGGCATGTGTAGGGGCCTTCTCACTCCTGCCTGGTGCCAGACACTGGTGGGCCAAAGCATACCCCACTCCTACTAACTGAACCTGGGCAAAGTTCCGTGGTCTTTCCCAGCCCACTCCCTAACCCCAAGGCCCCAACAAGGACTACCCCTGGATTGGCTCCGGGGTCAGAAGGATTCAGCATCCCGACTTCACCCTAAATTGCTCTAAGGCACAGAAGAGATTGTTTTCTTGGTTGTAACTAAATGAGGTGCATGGTAGTTTTGCTTCTAAATCCCAGAGAAGTTCTGTTATGGATTGAATTGTATCCCCTGAAAATGTGTTTTAGTCTTAACCCCGTATTTATAAATATGACTCTGTTTGGAAATAAGGAATTCTCTTATTTCTGTCAATGAGGCCATACCAAATAGAGTGGCTCCTAAACCTAATTCCTTAGGAGCTCTAAAAAGAGCAGGAGAGGCCCAGAGAGGTGTGCAGAGGGAAGGTGTCTTGCAGGAATGCAAAGTTGGCTGGCCTGCTCCTAGAAATGGAAACAGAGAAGGAAAGGCCTCTCTCTAGAACCACACTTTGAATTTGGGCTTTTTCCTTCTCACACTGTGAAAAAATAATTAAAAAAACGAAAAAAGTCACCCGCTGGTGATATTTCTGTTATGACAGCACTAGGTTGTGCAGATAAACTCCTTAGGGGCAAGGAGAAGGCTTCCTGGGACTTTCTTTTCCTCTCTCCACGTGGCTTCCCACATTCTCTCCTTTGAATGCACCATAGCTTCTCCGAGAAGGCTGCTTGTCTTCCCATGTGCAAATCCAATGTCAGTAGGAAAGAGACCACCTGCCCCACTCAAAGCCCCCGAGTAGAAATGTATACCACTCTGAGGTTTCCTTTTGAGGAAGGCCCTCAATCAATCAATCAATCATTCAATCAATAAAACAAAAGGTTACTTAGAAGAAATGGAACTCGGTTGGGAGTTGAGTAAGGTGGTGAAGAGCCAGGGTCCCAGTGCTGACAGGCCCCATTTGGCACACAGTAAACACACAGGAAGGATGTTCTGAATGTATTTATTCATTGATCATTTGATCAAGAGGTTAAGGAGTTATCCAAGGTCATACAGCTATTGAAGGGCAGAGCTAGACTTTGATTGAAAGTCTGCCCAACTTCAAAATCCATACTTTATGGTGCCTCTTTGAGCTTCAACAAGCTGTTCTGATTTTCAGCTAGCCTGTAAAATGGAGGCAACATTAGCTAGCTTGAGGAGGTCTTCTTGCTGAGTCACCGGTAAAATCCCTGTCTTCCGTGGAGACAAGGTTTGATTCCTAGCTAAAGTAACTTCAAGCAGTTACCACTTAGCTGGTGGCTTCAGGGTTGCTGTGATACTGAAGAGGTTTTGGTGGAGCTTCTGGACTAAGACAGACTAGGAAGTAAAGCTCAGCCATCTGCTTCTGGAAATTAGCCAATGAAAACCCTGTGGATGATAATTCTTTTGTACTTGGATCTCTGTGAGTGAGTGCTAAGCTGAAGATAGCTAATGTCAACAACAACATCGATTTCAGTGAATTGTGTGGGCACTGAATGAGTCACCGCCTGTAGCACAGTTCTTGTCACCCTGTTATAAATCGGGCTACCTGAATGTTACTGTTGGTACCTTAATTCTTTTCCTCATTTTGCTCCCTCCTCCCCACACCTGAGGTCATAGCACAGAACAGGCATTCAGCATGTGAGAGCAGCTCTGTTGGGGCAACATGTGCTGTTGTTCTTCTAGTAAGAGAGGAGGAAATAATGGCAGCTTGGGACTGCGGACTCTGGCTGACCTTCTGGCATCCTCATAAACAATCCCAGGAAACCTCTCTTTGGCTACCTGGGGGACAGCGGAGAGAAGTATCAGAGGAGCAAGAACCTGAAGCTGAGTCCCCAAGTTCCTAAGATCGCAGTAGATTCTGGGTTCCCTGTTGGGGGTGGCCTTCAGAATGGACATGGACATAAAGCCTATCCTCCCATTTCTGAAAGAATAAGTCTGTGTGAGCAAGAGCCAGAGTTCCTGACCATGGCCATGGCCATGGAGGCATGGGGCTTTCATTGGTGCTGATGCTCTGATACTTAACACTCATTGGCATTCAACCAAGCTCCGTTTAACTTTACCACTTTTGTGGTGTTTCCTTCTTTTGGATGACCTTGACAGTTTTGAGAAGTACTGGCTGGAGAATGTCCCTCACTTGTGATTTAGCTAATGTTTTCCTTAAGATTAAACCAGGATTGTAATTGTCTTGGTTGGGGAAGAAGGCTGCAGAGATATAAAAAGGGTGTGTGTGTGGGGGGGCATTTTTCTAACATCATATCAAAGGTACAAACTATGAACACAATTTGTGACTGCTAATGCTGACCTGGGTCACTTGGCTGACATAGTGTTTGTGAGACTTCTGGACTTGAAAGAAGTCAAATATTTTAGTGAAGTCAAATGTTATGGTGAAGTCAAATTTTTTAGTGTGACTCTCCACTCCATGCCTCTGTCTCCAATCGAATGATGGTAGGATGTGTGAAACACTTATAGAAGGGATTGGATAGTTTGGCCATTCCTCTGTGTAAAAGAGAGCCATCTCAGAAAGAGTCAGAGGGACCCCCAGCATTATCAAGAAAGAACAGCCGCCAGTGGAGCGCATGGGAGATCTCTTCCTGAAATGGCAGAGGCAATAGACACAACAAAGCAGAGGCTTAGGGACCAGAGCTGAGCACCAGAGATACAAATGGCTGCTGGCTGATAAGAGGCACTGCTCTATCCTCAGTGCTTTCTGATGCTGGCTTGTGCTAAACTGCTAATTTCCCTAATAAACTCCTGGAAATGTGCATATTGTCTTGCATTTTATGTGGCCATTACCATGGATTATTGAATCCAGCAGGGAAGTAGAGTGGGAGAAATGGTTGGTGCCAGAATAGGGTACGGAAACATGGAGGATGTAGGCAGATCTGCGCGCTGGTAGATGACCTTGGGCTGGTTTGGAGGTGGATTCTCCTTCTCCCCTCTTAGCCTGAGGAAGTCAGATGAGATCCCCATGTCATTTCCTCAGTTACTCTTATTTCTTCCTTTCTGGACTATCCTCTTTGGAAGGAAGTCCGTATACACGCCCACTAATCAGCAATGAAGAGTTAAGTTACTTTTTCTTGAAAGAAGAGTGTCCTCATAAATGATTCAGAATTATTTTGCAGGAAATATTTGCATATTTTATCTCCTTTATCTACTTATTTCAATTAAATATTTATTTTATTGTTGTTATTTTAAAATCTTTAGTTATTTTTATTTTTTTGCCTAGGATTAGTTCATTATATACAGCTTTATAGCTTTGGATTGTTTCTGCAATAACTTATCTCCCTTTTTCATTCTTTTTTTCAATTATATATTTATACCAGTATGGACTTTTGGATGTTTATTGTATGTTTTGGGTTATAATTCACTACTACTGTATTTATTTTATTGCTAACACCATATTGCTTTGGCTATTGAGAGTTTTCATTTGACTTTGGTAACCCTCTGACATACCCCATCTTTATGTTTACTTATTTGTGTATTTTGAGTACTTTATGTACTTATAAGATGATTCAGACTTATTTGTATTTCCTGTCCCTATCCTAGAAGCAGCCGCTTCTTTAAGAAACCCTTTTATTGGAGAAAGCTATTAGAAACCAAAGTCTGGTTGCTCAGTGTCCTCATTGCTACGGGGGGATCATTGCGTCTGGACCTTCTCAGCTGACCGAGCAGGAACATATCGGTGTGCATACAGATCTGTGTAGCAATAAATCTGTCTGTCTGTTACCAGCTAAACATGAGTTTACCTATGGGTTCCAACTCTAATTCATTAGTACCTAAATCATGCTAACTCCCTCTGTGTGACTACTTGCAAATGTGTTGCTCAGTTGATAAGGTTATTTACCATCGGGAGACAGCAGTTTCAGAATTGTTAAATTGTATCCCGATGGTAAATAACCTTATCAACTAGTGGTCATTCCTATGTAGAATTTGCAGATGGTCTTACAGACTCCACTCATCTCCAGGTACTTCAGAAAGCACTTACCTCCCGATGTCTTTAGTAAGACAGCTAAATAAATTTGTAATATAGTTAGGTTTTTATGTTACATTATGAATTTTACCCTAGGATTATAGTCCTGAATTATTTTTATTTACTGTATACTTTTAGGTTGACTCTGAGCTGTAAAGATGTATGTATTTTGATAAATGCATCCTGTATCTTATTTATATTTCAACTATACTGTTAAAGTATATTTTTAAAGATAAAAATAGCCAAATGCAAATATAAGATGTAAAGATTGGATTTACCTCATTATTTATAGCAGAAAAGGGTAAGAAAGTAACAGCAGCTCAAAGAACATTTGAGAAGGCAGGTATGTACATATGGGGGATACTGAGCCAGCAGTGCTAGGTTAGAAACAAACCTGGTAATTATCCAACAGAGCTAAAACTCATAAACTCTGAGGTTATCTGTTTCATGAGGAGGGACTGATTTCTATCTCAATGAGACAAAAATCTGCAAGGTTGGCCCAGGTCAACTGTTGTAAAATAGCCCAGATAGTAGATGGTCAAACCCAGTGCTGCAATGGAAGAGCATCCAGCAGTCACGCTTAAGTTTCAGATAGCTTTTCTGATCCTACCTCTGCCAGAAGACAAGACTGGGACATGTAATAAAAGTACATAAGGAAATAGGGCAAAGATAAGTAAAGAGATAATTTAAAGAATGGGAAGAAAGGAAAGAAGGAACTAGTAGTAAAGTTAGAACTCAAAAATGTATCCCTGAAAATCGTGCAGAACTTCTCAGGGTGGGTGGCCAATTCAAAGCTGTGAGTTTCCTACATCTGAAAGTCAGCAGGGAGCTAGGCACTGCCAGCGTCTGTCCTTGTCTGTTGCTGGTTCTGAATCATCAAGACTGGGACCTGCTTTTCACTGGCACAGTTAGGAAAGCTGTCATCAAAAGTTGGTCATCAGAGGTTGAGACATTTATAAAACTAGAGAAGTGGAGCTCTGGCAGCATAGCGGGTTACCCACTGAGCTCCTCATTCAAGGTCAATCGTTTGACATTCCCAGCCATGCCACGGGAGAGAGATGGGGCTTTCTATTCCTGTAAAGATTTAGTTTAAGACACTCACAAGGGCAGTTCGACTTTGTCCTATAGAGTCACTATGAATCAGGATAGACTAGACAGCAGGTTGTTGTCTCCCAAACAGTTTTATTGGAATATAATTCACATACTATACAATTCATTTTTTTGATCACATCAAGAAGAGTTGTACAGTCATCACTAGAATCAGTTTTATGAAGTTTTCTTCATTCTTGTACTCCTTGTTATGAGATCCTCATTTTCTCCTAACTTCCCGTGATGTCCCGCAAAGGAACTATTATTCCAGTTGCCATCTCTATAGATTTACCTGTCCTGGATTTAATATACAGAAAAAAATAAACAACAAAAACTAACAAGCATAACAAAGCGAACCAGATAAAACCTCAATCACAAAGAAAGCAGAAAGTATTACAAATTAGAACAAATTTACATGGATCATTAAGGAGATCAAATGACGCAGTGTTAAATTGTAACTTAACTATAGCTGCAACAATCCATTTCCCAAGGCATTCTGCATGTTAGCAAGGCTGTTCACATGCCTGGTCCATGGTCAGAAGGAATTAATTAGGCTTAGTCCACATGCATTTCCCCTTTACTTAAAAAACAAAAAACTGAAACAGCTTTAAAATGGGTCAAAGGGGAGATCAAATAGAAAGGTAATACACTTTGACCTGGCTGAGCCTGCCATATCAACTTTAGAGGGACTCTGTCTGCCAACAGAGGTGTTCACATCATTCAACTGTGACAGGAGGGGACTCACCAGAGGCTTCATCCATGTTGGACCCTGCAAGTGGATTTTGGGCTTCCACTGCCACGCCTACCCTTCTGCAAACCAAGTGTCCACAATTTAAGCTCCAATGCCATTCCCTCCATTCAATATGGATTATATTATTTACAATCCTCGGATCACACAGCGTGGTGTGCTTCTTCCACGCCAGCTTAGTTGACGCCTCACTTCGGTGGTTGCTTGTTGGAAAACAACCCTTTGATAGCCTGGCACCATCTAATTTCTTTATCACGCTTTGCTATCTCACTCATATCTTCAGTGATCTCTTCATGAGCTTGAACATGAAGCAGGGCCACGTCATAAGAATGAATGGTTCTTAAATTGGGGCTAGAATTAAGTGTGAGCCTCAAATCCATTCGTGCATCTATGGTTTATATATGTCTTAGTTCATTTTAGAGTCACCATTGTCATTGTGTGTTAGAGAACATTATCAGGCGTGGCAATGAGGGTTTTGTTTGTTTTGTTTTTAAGCGTAGAGGACTTCAGATACAATGTCAGATTTCTACCTCATCAAACCACATTTCTCTCTTGTGGGCTGGTCGCCTTGGAGCTAGGGAAGCAGAGTTCATTGTTAATGTGACCAGGGCAGTAAGTCTAGACCTGCTTTAAGATAAACAGAGAAGAGAACTCGTTGACCTTCTCCACTACAATATGCCTGAATGGATTAGCTTAAAGAAGTGATAAGGGTGTGTTCAGGGTAGACCAAGAACTCCTGACAACAGCCTAAAGCTTGTTCCCTTAACACTTCATTACAGATACTCGCAAGCAGGATGGCAACCAGACCTCTTTAGCCACGTAAGAGGGTTTAGAATAGAGCAGAACAGGTCATCCATGGAAGAATTAGGAACTGGTGCTTTCTCTCTTTGTGATTACTAGATAGTTTTGACATTGACTTGATTTATCTTTGTGTTGTATTCCTGCATTTTAGTTAGGTTCTTATGAGATGATTAATTGTTGCTCCTTTGTCTTCATTCAGTCTGCAAAGATAGAGACAAACTAGGTGGAGTCCAGACAGACTAGCGTGGGGCAAAATTTTAGGAGAGGAGAAATTACCAGAAGGCCCATGCGGAGGTTACTTGTGTGGCTGGTTCCTCCCCAGAAATTCACTGCCCTGGAGCCCATCTCTGTTCTGGTTTTAGAAGGAAAATTTTATGACCGATTCTTTACAGAAAACCACCCAAGTGCTTCTCCTACTTTGCCTTCACACTGTGCTCACGTTGTGCCTGTGTGTGTGTGAGTGTGTGCATGCTGTGTGCCTGAATCGTAATCTCTCGGTAAAAACGAAGCACAATGGGATTTCTCCTCCAGAAAGGATTAATGGAAAACGACTATTCTCTTTGAAAGGGTGTTGGAAATACAATCCCTTCACTGGTCTCACATTTAGGCAGATCATTTCCAAGATAAATGTTCTCTATTGAGCCATTTTCACTTTCCCAGTGAGGTCACCACTCTGCCTCCCTGGGAGGGAGGCCTCCCACATGGGGAACATCACACCAGCTTGCTCAGCCCTGGAGATGCTATCAGGTTGCCCTGGCAAGGGTCCTGAACTTGAGACATGGCTCTCTCTTGTCTCATAGGCTGCAAAGATGTGAATCTCACTCTGAGTGCTGGGTTTGTGGCTTACAGGTGGTGAGCCGTACTCATGCAACCCACAGAGTCAAAATTTGATCTTAAACCCCAAGATTTGCATTTAATTCTAAAAAAAACTTTGAGGAAGTTTCCATTTTCAGCAGTATTTCTTTTTCAGGCCTATCCTCTCCATGCTTTCTGTTTTATCATTCAATTTATTTTTATTTTAATAAATTATTTTATTGGGGGCTCTTACACCTCTTAGAATAATCCGTACATCAATGGTATAAAGCGCATTTGTACATATGTTGTCATCATTTTCAAAACATTTTATTTTTACTTGAACCCTTGGCATCAGCTCCTCCTGGGCTATGTGCCCTCTCACAGGACACGATTACAGTCGTCTGATTTAACAGCCTTGGCTGAACCACAAGCGCAGACACAGGTCAATGCTTTTGGAGCTGGTGGAGTAGAAGTTGATGTATCCCGGGAAAAGGAAGTAGAAGTCTTGAGAGAGCACACATAAACTTTAATTCATATACTTAGTCAAGGAATAAGCATACGTGCTTTTAACAAGAAAATCTGTCTACTGGTACAATTAGGCACGCAAGGTGGTTATCCACACCCTATAGTTACTGCTGTGAGACATAGGATACAGGTGGCTTTGAAAGTCCAGAGGTAAACTGATGTAGCTCCACTTCAAGGAAAAGATTCTTGGAGTCGATGGCATTGATCAATAATGAGCAAGGCAAATGATAAAGAGGTGGTGAAGATTGGTGACCCAGTTAGGCACCTGGAATAGCATGAGTAAAAACCTAGAGCAGAAGTCTGAACATTTGGCCAAATTGATTTTCTTTAAGGAAAAAAACCAAAAGGATTTTGGGTTCCTGGAATCCAGCAGCTCCTATTGTCTTTCCCTTCCCGAGTTGTCACATGTGTAGTCTGTGTGGTTTCGGTAGTTAGGAGGGTTTGCCGGTCTAGCTTAGAGATGTCGGGAGGACCACTTCTTCAAAATAGTATAGAGATTGTGAGAAGAACAGGATGGGCTTGAAGCTGGAGGGAGAAAGAGAGAGAGCCTTGGGTATTAGTAAAGGAACTGATATTTTCACCTATAGGTAATGGGGAGTCATGTCAGGTATTTAATCATGCTCACTTTTGTATTTTTAAATAATGAGTCAGCCTAATCAGTCAGGGATTAGGAATATGATAATTAAAAAAACAGAGGCAGGAAATCCTATTCAGAAGTTATTTCTGTTTTCTAGACAAGAAACAACAGCCTCAAGAAGTAAGGGGTGGGATGGAGGAAATGGTCTAGGAAATGGATAAAGTCTGTTTGTGATGGCCTTCCCAAAAAAGATATGGAGACAACAATTGCTTCTATCTTTAAGACTACTGATGTTCCTTTGGAGCCAAAGTCATAATTCAAAAGGCATTTGTGTTTGGCAATAGATCTTCCCTTATGTCAATTCAGGAGAAACTGATAAGACACTTAAGTCTACATGATACTAAGACACAACATCTTTTCATGTTTTTGTTTGGAACAATTAGGAGCTCTGCTTAGACCCGCCAAACTTTGCGGAGATCCAGAAATTTCCACTTGCACTTAGAGTCATGGTGGAAGATGGAAGGCCATCGCAAGCCAGCCTTGCACTGGAACCGGATGGAAGAGGAGTGTTGTCAGAGGCCATTATCCTCGATTTTTCTTGACCTGGTATTTTGCTTCCCAGTCAACAGAGTCTGGGATACCTCTGATGCCCAAGTCGCAACTGGATTGACTGAGATAGCAATGCAAGAAGGTGTCAACCTCGAGGAACAAAGGGAGTAACCGCCAGGAGAGACATTCTCACCTGCTGAGGATGGGGTGGTTTCTCTACTCATGGGAATTTGGACAGAAAGCAAAGAGAAAGTTTTCGCTATGGGCCAGGGATGGGCTTGAAGCATAGATGACAGGTCCCTAGGAACTGTATGAGCCAGGGGAAAAAAGAAAAAGAAATTGTGTTTATAGTGGAGAGAAGTGTACTTTTCATTAGTTGGTTCTTGGATTTAAAGATAATTAAAAATCACAATTCAATCATCCATTGCACAATTTTATTTCATTGTAGTTGAATGTATTTTAAGACAATGATCTATTAAGCTTAATATTTCAAATGAACAGCCTGTTTTCTAATCCTGTTTTTTCTATTTAAAAAATAACTAAAAGATAAAGAAAGAAAGAAAGAAAGAAAGAAAGAAAGAAAGAAAGAAAGAAAGAAAGAAAGAAATGCATTCTCTCTTGATGCTTGGTTTTCTGATCGTTGCAGTGCATGAAATGGTGAGCTGGTCTAATTAATTGCCAAAAGATAATAACTACTGTGTATACAAGACCCATTATGTGTCTTACATACGTTACCAAACTCTTTACCCAGAGTTCCTTACTTACTGATATACTATTGAATTTTTAAAAGGAAAGTAAATTCCCTCTAGCAAAAGCTATAGAAAATCTCACAAGAAGGACAAGTCACCTGTAATACTATAGGAAATACCATCACTGGGGATTCCTGTCAATAGGCAACCACGTTGTTTGGACATGCATGAAATGTAGTCAATTAATATCGATCCTCTAGCCATAATTCCTTATATGATGCATAGTAATCTGGACCCCATATCTGTGGCTTTAATCTTGCATCGGAGGGCATTCTCTCCTGTGTGAATGGTAGAATTTGGGTGGTAATTGAGCCTCTGATTTTGTAGAGGGTCCGAACCAAGCCACCACCCTTTGTTTCCTTGTGGGTGTGGACTGCTGAAAGACAAAAACCACACGCTTTCATCAAAGCCATTTCTCTGTGTATGAAAGCCATCTTGGACACAGAGGGAAGAAAGATGGGCTTTCTGCTCCTGTCAACAATTACAATCTCCGAAACCCAAAGACGCAGATCCACCCCATGCTATATGGCTGTTATGCATTGACATTGAATTGAAGGCAGTGGGTTTGATGGCAGTGAGTTTGATTTTTCCTTTTGGATACTGAGAGAAATCCCAGGACCATCACAAGTGGATCACATTAGAGATCTCTGTCTGGGACCAGAGGCACCACAGGCTGCAGCATGGGGACCGTAGGAGAGAGCGAAGAATCCAGGCGGAGACCAGAGGCTGAGGCAAGGAGACCATGAGACAGAACAGAACAGCAGCACAGAGACTATGAGACAGTGCGGCACAGAGACTATGAGACTGTGTGGCAGGACAGTGGGCTGGTGGCCTGGTCTATGGAGACAAAGCCAAGGGAACACATAACTGAAAGGCTGGGGATGAGAGAGAGAGAGAGAGAGAGAGAGAGAGAGAGAGAGAGAGAGAGAGAGAGAGAGAGAGAGAGAGAGAGAGAGAGAGAGACTTAGCTACTGGCTGAGGAGCATGTCAGAATAGGTAAGAAGGATGGAGGATGGAGACATAGCTGGTCTCTGCCTCTTGGCAATAAGGAAGCCAGAGGAGCTCAGATGTGACCTCTGCCTTGTTTCCTCAACCTAACACTACAAAGTCAAGGAGGGGCCAATGCTACCGAGCCCCAGTCGGTGAGAGTGAGGGGGATGGTTGGCGGCTGAGGTTGAGGGTGATGGTCAAGGGCATGGAGTTGAAAGAGGTTTCTACAATAGCTGGTATTGATTGTTGTCAAGGGAACAGCATCCTGAAGTCTCATGAAGGAAAAGAAACAGGCCGGGAGGCTGAGGGACTCATGCTGGTAACTATTAGAACGTGCCCTCGGCTACCTTAAAATCAGTTCTACTAGGTACAATTAGACAGTTAAGAAATAGCAATATGATTATTTTAATGAAATTTAACCTAATGGAGTTACCTGGAATTGGCCTGGGCTTTTAACTACTGACATAGCCATGTATTGCAATGTGTTCTAAGTACTCTAAATGAGGTTTTTTTTTATTTTAACAATTTATTAGGGGCTCATACATTTCTTATCACAGTTCATACATATACATACATCGATTGTATAAAGCACATCTGTACAGTCTTTGCCCTAATCATTTTTTCTCTCCTCTTTTCTTTTTTTACATTTTATTAGGGACTCATACAACTCTTATCACCATCCATACATATACATACATCAATTGTATAAAGCACATCCATACATTCCCTGCCCCAATCATTCTCAAGGCATTTGCTCTCCACTTAAGCCCCTTGCATCAGGTCCTCTTTTTTTTCCCCTCCCTCCCCTTTACCCCCTCCCTCATATGCCCTTGGTAATTTATACCTTGTTATTTTGTCATATCTTGCCCTATCCGGAGTCTCCCTTCCCCCCTTCTCTGCTGTCCCTCTCCCAGGGAAGAGGTCACATGTGGATCCTTGTAATCAGTTCCCCCTTTCCAACCCACTCACCCTCCACTCTCCCAGCATCGTCCCTCACACCCTTGGTCCTGAAGGTATCATCCACCCTGGATTCCCTGTACCTCCAGCCCTCAGTAAATGAGTTTTATTAAAGGTGCTTTTACCCTTATTGACAACAAAGACCATTCCATAATAAGGTTGGGAAATAAAGGTGGGGGGTGTCCCCCAGCTTGTCCTTGGAATGCTCTTTGGCCAGGAACTCTTCTAAAGGTGCTCTGGTGGTGTTGGGGGTCAGGCACTGGGCTACAAATGCAAGGTCAGGGTCTGAACCCACCAAGGGTTCAGAGAGCAGAGGAAGATGAGACTAATGTTGTACAGCATTGGAAGTCCTATGTAGGACCACTGGGAGCCTGACTGGATTGCTGGCAGTGCATTTAATTTTGGCTTGGTGGGCTCTTCTAAGTCATCACCTTGCCATGTTCACACGGGTGAGGGGTGAGAGCTGTGCTGGCCTTTCCTGCTCAGAAGACCAGTGCACGGTTGTTGGTGCCCTAGTCTCGGACCAAAGTACAGAAGGGCGCCTTTCAGAGGTGTTTGCGCTTCTGCCGGATCTGTTGTATTTTTCTACGCCCTTCTCTTCCCTGTCTTACCAAGGATCGGGAGGAAGTGCTGCGCCTGGCAAGGCATCTCCTTTGCTTCATGAAGAGCTCTCCTTTCACAGAGGAGGGTGTCTTTACGTGAAATGAGGCGCTGTGCTTAAAGCTGGACTTCAGGAGCCCTGGCTATTCTGGCTTTTGGAATGCTCGGCACACAACACATAAACAGACTAACTGGACCCAGGCCCCACATTCCATGTGCTTTTGTGTTGTAAAAATTTTTGTCAGGGGTTTTATATTTGTGCTTTAGAGGTCATTTGGCTCTGTGCAACTCACTGTGTGTAATTAGAGAATTTTGTGAAGTGAGAAAATTGAACATATAAATCGTAGTCCATGAAATGAAAGCTTTATGAATACTAAACTTTAATAGTTAATGAAATTGGCATGTTGGTGCATTTTGTAGGCATTTAATTAAACATTCATTAATTTTTTATTTTTATACTTTTTGAGGTCCTGGAGCCAAAATCTATCCTCCCCCCTTTCTAGTGAGTCTCAAGCATTTTCTAAGGTCTGGAAAAGCTCTGAGCTCTGGGAGCTCATTGGGCTGGCGATGTTCTGATCCAGGTCCAATGGCACTTCTCAAGCATGGCAGCTCAAGGAAACTTTTACCCCCGAAAACTATCGAGGATAATAGAGGGTTTTATTTCATGTGGGTTACATCTATCAAATACGTAGAGTCTTAGAAATTACAACTAAGAAATTTGAAAATTGCTCTGTTGCCAGCTATTAAAATAATAATAGTGAACTTATTGAATATTACACAATTAACATTTTAATGAAAAAAGAGCCATATTTTCCAAAACAACTTAGTGAAGAAAGTGGCATTTGTGCAAAATCTCTTTCATGTCAACTTCATCGAAGACAGCTGGCTTCTCACCATCGCTGTTGTGTTCCATCTGTTGCCATCTATTGGGGTAGCAGCGCAATGGGAAGAGGTTCACCTTCACGGGGAGATTCCTTTAGAAAAGGTTCAACTTCACGGGGAGATTCCATTAGATATATTTTAATAGTTTATTTTGAAACTATTAAACTATTTTGAAACACCGAACCTTGACACCTGCTAGATTTTTAAGAGCGAGTTGCAACATGGACTCTGAAACTGTATCCATGACATGTTCATGCTCTTCGATGTTGAAATCCATTGGGTATTTGGCACTTCAAATCCACGTTGTACCTGGGCAGAATTTTGTAACACCATGCATTGGAGACTTTGGGAAAATATCGGTCCACGGAATTATGCAAATCTTTGAAATGTCACGTTTTATTTTAGACAATCAAAACATCACATTTGTTAATACTGTTCTCATCAGACACATCAAGCTATTCGGAAACTGTCAAGCTTTTTAATGGCGAGTAGGTTTCCCAAAATTCTAATTTTCACTTGAGCCTGAATGTCGCAGTTGGCAACAAATGCTGCCAGTTGTTTTCTTTAAAGTGGCAAACCCACTTAGTTAATATTTGACCACATACCTGCCAACTCCCCACGTCTGAGTACCCATCGTTTGTCAGTGATTTTCTTCAGGACTTTGAACCAGTTCAGTTTGGTTAGATCCCCTGCTGAGAATTTCCATTTCCACCCTAAATACACTGAATCCGAATCTGTATTTTGACAAGATCCTCAGGTAATTTTCATGCATTGAATCAGAATGAACTGGCTCATGGAAAAAAAAAGGTTTACTTCCGATCTCAAAAATCTCAAAGGTGCCTTTCCTTCAGACAATACACAGGGCTACGCACAGAAGTGCATGGGGCAGGTGCACCCTTTGCTGACAGACTCAGAGATGTCTATTCACCGGTTTAGCTATAGTACAGTGAATGCTTTTTTCTGCTTTGTTAACGATTTCTTAAATTAATTTCTTCTTTCAAAAGCAGGTGGCAGTGAAGAATATCGTTTAGGGTCACTGCCTTGATTTAGGACAGTGGTTCTCAACCTGTGGGTCGTGAGCCCTTCAGGGGTTGAACGACCCTTTTACAGAGGTCACTGAAGACCATAGGAAAGCACATATTTCTAATGGTCTTAGGAACCCAGACACCGCTGCTCTGTCTGTCTCCAGATGGGTCTGCCCACATGCAGATACGCCCACATACGACCCATGCGACACCATACTTCAAGCCAGATTTCATTCATTGGTAATTAGAAATAAATATTTCGCAATATATAATTACACATTATTTTCGTGACGAATCACTATGCTTTCATGACCTTCAATTTGTAACAATGAAAATACATCCTGCATATCCGGTACTTACATTATGATTCATAACAGTAACAAAATGACAGTGATGAGGTAGCAACGAAAATAATTTTCTGGTTGGGAGTCACCCCCTCAGGAGGAACTGTAGGAAAGGGTCGCAGCACGAGGAAAGTTGAGAACCCCTGATCTAGGATACGGTGCTGGAAACTTTCTCCACCATTCCGAGTGCACGGTCAGCACGAACACGGACACTTGAACGTGGCAGTAAGGACTCGTGCCATTGGGAAACTCATTCTGGTCTTGTAAGGGCTCTGAGGACTTAGAAATGTCCATGAAGCACACAGTGGGAACCACTATCTCACACAGGCCTAACGTAAGCATCGAGGGTCAGTGCCAGACGCCAGTGTAAGAAATGCTGTGAGCTGGAGCTAAGGCCATCTGCTCTTTGCTTTTCTAAGACTCACTGTTTTCATATTAAAAAAATGATTACGTACATTATGTGTAGCAAAGTATGTAAACTACTTAATAGCCCCGGACACATACTGAATGCCCATTACATGTGAAATATTATTGTTAATGTTGTAATTATAAGCCATTGAAATACTCTTCCCGAAGAACACCAGGAGGATTCCTAAGCTACCGCTAGTTCCTGGGTGGACCCTTTTCTGGTGAGCCTTTTAAAGGCCGGCTCCCTTTCCTCACCTTGACCTTCATTTCGTACCCCCCTGTCCTCGGCCTCCATCGGGTCAGGACAGTCTTTGGCGGTCTCTGGGGAAGACGTGCTCCGTGTGCTTTGGGAACAGACCCTGGGGAGGAAATGCTACCTGCCCCAGAGCTGCAGAAAGTAATTTTGCTTGTTTAGCTCTTGCCATCTCATCTGAACCAGAGGGTGGGGGGGGCAGGGGGGAGGGAGGAAGGGAGGGAGGAGGAGGAGGAGGAAGAGGAGGAGGATCACTTCAGCTCGAAACACTTCCCATGCACGGGGCCTCCAGCAGGTGCGTGTGTGCCTCCAGCTCCCCAAGTCCGAGAACTCCCCCGGGAGAAGTGAGCTGGGCAGCCCGAGCGATCGGGGTTACGGTTGTCTTGGTCACACTGTCCCCTATACTCACAACTACCCCACTCAGTTCATTTCAAGCCAGACCCTAAGTAGATCTTGAGCTCTTCCAAGAAGCACCCCCTCTGTATCCACAAAGCCCTCTCTCCCCAGCTAGTGTGCCCGTTAATCTCCATCGGCCTTGCAGCCTGGTTCTGGTTCTTGTCCGCTGCCCGGCGCCGGGGCACTGACGGCTACGAAGGCATCAGCATCACGGGTCACCTGACGTGTTCATGCTCTGCTTCCCAAATGGGTTTCGTCCAGGCACCGGTAGGAAGGACACCGAAGGGAGATTCTCTTCTGACTGCGGCTGTTGGGTGCCTTCTCTTGTACCATCCTCTGATATGAGCACGTTCTGCCCTTTGTCCCGTCGGGGCTGTGAATAGTCTCTCGGCGGCGAATCTCCTGTTGCCTTGTGCAGTCCACATCGCGGCAACTCATGCCTTCATCCTGCCCTCTTCCAGGAAGCCTCTGAGTGTGCTACCACACCTGCAGGACCCTGCGTTGGAGGCGCTCATGTTCCAGTTTGGCTAGCTATTCCACACATCTGTCAGGCACGAACCAGCAGGTGTGTCAAACTGTTAAACCCAAGAACCAACTCTATTGTATGCACTTAATAGGTTTGTTTGAATCACCTCACTTTTTACTATATATTAATTCTTATTAGGACACCAGCTAAACAGAAAATAGCAGTCATGTGAGCAGAATAAAGGGCTACTAAATGGTTTAAAATGGGGATAAGTGTACATTGGGCTGGACCCTTCACCATACTTTTTCAATCTGTATGCTTAGCAGATAATCTGAGACGCTGAACTATATGAAGTAGAACACTGCATCTGGATTGGAGGAAGGCTTATTAAACAACCTGGGATATGTAGATTACACAACTTGCTTGCTGATAGAGAAGAACTTAAAGCACTTACTGACAAAGATAAATAATTATAGCTGTCAATATGGATTACAACTCAATGTAAAGGAAAAAAATCCTAATAACTAGACCATGACAAAAAGAAAAATGATAGATCTAAAATTGATGGCGAGGAGGACATATAATGCCTGGTGGGGTTTAATCAAGTGCAATGTCTCTGTGTTAGTCTGGGTACATAGAGAAACAAATACACATAAATTCATGTATAAGAGAGAGTTTTATATAAAGGTTACATGCACATCAAGAAAACATCCCAACCCAGTGCTGCCCAAGCCCACAAGTCCAACATTAACCCATTAACCCATATGCCCAACACCAATCTACAAAGTCCTCCTCCATCTCACAAAGCACACACTATGACACCGACTGCAGGAGGAAAGCTGAATCAGTGAATGTGTAAGTATCTTAGTGCTGGAAGGGGTCTCCACACAGCTGCTCCAGCACCCAGGGTTGCATCGGGGTAGGTCCATGTGGCTTCTCCTCAGGGATGTCTTGCAGGAAGTGAGCCTTGCCAGCTGAAGCAGGAACTGGCTAAAGCAGCTGCACCCTGGTCCGACCATCAGAAAGCAAGAGACCCGATAACTCGGAAGGGGAGGCTCACTGAGCCATTTATCCCTCCACCTTTCAATTAACCCCACATGTGTTTATTGGCCAGATTGGCACAATAAAGTTTAACTATATCAGTCTCTGAGAGGAATTACTGAGAGTCGAATGGAGGGCGCACATGACAGTGGGATAGCAGGAAGGTGAAAGCAAATGGAGGAAAGAAAAAGGAGGCAAAAGCTATTTACAGAGGTATAGCTGTAGGCATGTATATATGTAAATACACTAATTTATAACAAAGGGATAGAGACCAAGGTACATATGTTTATGTTAAGTACTGAAGACTAAAAAGAGTTAACATATACTATATAAATATAAGACTAAAGAATTAAAGACTGAAAAGAGACCATGTGGAAGGACTTGGCTCCCCTCTTTGGAGGAAGAGCCCCTGGAAACTTTGTCTATGCTCACACTGGATCCTTACACTGAGGACTTAAATAATGGTGCTCCTAGTTTCCTGCGTGTCCTTACATTGCTCTTAGTTGAGAAACATGTGTTTTCTTGGGTTTATAATATCCCACTCTCCATATATTTTTGTTAAAAATATTTTACTAGAGAGCAGAAGAATATGCAATTTTAAAACTGCTCATAATCTCATTTACGGAACATTAAATAAATTGTGCTCCATTTCCAAATGCTATTTGTTTCTCAGCAACTTCCTATGTGTGGAGGTATCTTTGTGTGCGTGTGCATGCGTGTGCACGTGTGCGTGTGTGTGCATTTGTTGTCAGTTGCCATGGAGTCAGCGGTAAGCCATAGAGACCCCGTGTGCAATAGAACAAAATACTGCCCGGTCCTGTGCCATCCTCACACTAATTGGAGGTTCGAGTGCATATAAATATATGTACCTTGGTATCTATCCCTTTCATTATAAATTAGTATATTTACATATATACATGTGTATGTTAAGTATTAATATAGCAGATGGACTTTGGACCTCTATTCAAGGCCTCCCTTAACACAAGAACATTTTGTTCTAATAACCTGGTACTCTTTGATACTCTCCTTCCTGACATGATCGCTGAAGACAAAATGGGTGCCTAAGAAAATGTGGTGAAGTAAGTGGATAGTGGCTGGCTATCCAAAGATAAAGTGTTTGGTGTCTTACAGGCTTGAGGTTAAACAAGCAGCCATCCAACAGGGAAGCAAATAAGCCACATGGATGAAGCACACCAGCCTGTGTGATCATGAGGTGTCAACAGGATCACACAGGCTGGCAGGTATCAAAAGATTCAAAACAAACAGCTGTATCGATGTGAATGAGGGGGTTGGAGTGGAGACCCAAAGCCCATCTGTAGACAATTGGATCTCCCCACACAGAAGGGCTATAAGGAAGGGATGATTCAACCAAGGTGCAGTCTAGCACCCATGAAACACATCATTCCTCTAGTTTCAGAATGCTTCCTCCCACCTCCCACTACCATGACCCAATTCTACCTTACAAATCTGGCTAGACCGAGAACACACATTCTTATAGATAAGAGCTCTCAACACGTGGAATTCAGGACAGATAAACTCTTCAGGAACAGTAGTGGTATCATGAGGGTAGGGGAAAGGGGGAGAAAGGGGGAAATCATCCCAAGGTTGAATATATAGTACCCCTAACCCCGAATGGGATGAATAACAGAATTGTGGGTGAAAGGAGACAAAAGACAGTATAAGATATAAAATAATAATAACAATATATACTTGATCAAGGATTCATGAGGGTGGGAGAGTGCAAGGAGGAGAAAAAAGAGCTTACACCAAGGTCTCAAATAGAAAACGTTTTGGAAACGACGATGGAAACATAAGTACAAATATGCTAGATATAATTTGTGTATGGAATGTTATAAGATCCCCCAATAAAATGATTTATAAAAATAAAATTTACATTACAAAAAAGGAAAAGGGATGGGCTCCATAATCAACACTCGCAAGCAGTCAGGAAATCAAGTCATGGATTGCATTGGACAGATCGGTCACCTAAGACTTCTTCAAGTGTTAAAGAACAAGACTGTCACTCCGAGGGAAAAGGTGGGACTGAGGCAGAGCATGGCATTTTCCAGTGCTTCACGTGCATGTAAGAGCCGGACAGTGGAAGAGGGCCACCATAGAAGAGTTGATGCCTCTGAATTCTAGTGTTGAAGAATGTTTCAAGTACCAAGGACTGCCAGAAGTACAAACATCTGCCTCAGGAGAAAGACAGCCAGAATATTCCTTAAAAAAGGAAAACGGGCTTTGTCTAACATATATTGATCATGTTATGAGGAGAACCCAGTCCTGGAGGACTGATGGGTAAAGTGGATGCTTGATCAAGTAGAAGGGCAGTGGAAAAGAAGGCCCTTACGGAGATGGATGGACACAGTGGCTGTAACGATGGGCTCATCGCTAACAATTGTGAGGATGGTGCAGTGTTTCATTCCACTCTACAGACGGTCAAGTCCATCGCTCTGGCTTGTTGGCACCAAACACCAAAACATAAAACAAGAATGCTTGCCTGGGAGAATGGCATGACAGTCTCAGCTAACTTCCTCTGACTTCACCAGGGGAAGGAGAATCAAACTGAGTTCAACCAGGGCTGATTCCTGTTGGCAGAGGCCATCCGTGCCTCTCCCCTTCTTTGCCAATTCCCATTGCCCTGGAACTCTCCTCTTCTGAGTTTGAAAATGCACTGCTACGGCCACAAAGAACCCATAGACAGTGCTCATTGTTACCAGGGCTATTGGGGAAATCAACCTTTACAAATGCTCAAGACACTCCTTTTCTCTTTTAAATCATTTTATTGGGACTCATACAGCTCTTATCAGAATCCATACATCCATCCATTGTGTCAAGCACATTTGTACAATTGGTGCCATCATCAGTCTCAAAGCATTTCTTTTCTACTTGACCCTTGATATCAGCTCCTCATTTGTTTCCTTCCCTCCCCGCTCCCCCTCCCTGGTGAACCCTTGCTAATTTATAAATGATTATTATTTTGACATGTCTTACACTGTCCGATGTCTCCCTTCACCCACTTCTTTTTCTGATGTGGAGTGCCTCCTCTCATCCACGTTCACTGGCACAGCTCTTTCCAGTCCTCCGTCTCACAGCCACGTGGCGCTATGGCCTCTGCTCTGCTTAAACAGTATCACACAACTCCAAACAACCTCCGATCACTGTGCAAAGGGCATGCATGTGACCACACCAGAAGTCTCAGCCCAAAGGTCCTCCTTCTAGCTCTGTGAATCACCAAACTTCGCTCTTCTGATTAAGTGCCATAAAGCACGCCGCTGTACAAGTGAAACTCCTTCCTGAAGGCACTCAGCGTTACTCACTTAGTGGACCAGGAGTCCACCGCTCGGTTTCAGGCCCTGACTCTTGGTTCTGCTTCTAGCTGCTACCAGTCTTCTGGTATCACAGTTTTGTCTCCTGGACTGAGGCAAGTGCACAGGGATCTCAGGGTTCAGAAGACACTGTCAACTCTTGGCTCTTCCTTCATGATGGTAGAGAGGTTCCCATTCCAGCGTTGGAGATGGCTTATTTTCTAGCCAGAGAGATGGGGAATTGGCCAAACCTCAAGTATGAGTACCAAGCACTTGCTGATGAAAATCAAACACTGCAGCCCTCAGTGTGGATTGAAACTCCATGTCAAGAGAACAAAAATATTTGGAACTAGACAAAGACAGTATCATGATAAAGAAAAGATTAGTGTTTTCAAGAATTTTCTTTTTCCTGGATCCATCATTAACACTCCTGGAAGTAGCCATCAAGAAATCATAGAGTACCAATATTGCACCGGACAAATCTGTTGCAAAAGGAGCAACTGTCTCATTTTGAGGACAATGGTGTGGCTTTCCCAAGCCATGCTTGAAAAGTAGTGAGCAATCAAAGAAGAGGAAGACCCTTGACAGGGTAGATTCATACAGGGGCTGCAACAATGGATTCACACAGAACAACAATTGTAAGGATGGCACAGGACTTGGTAGAGTTTCATTCTGTTACACATAGGCTCACTATGAGTTGCAACCATCTTGATGGCACCTAACAACAACAACAAACAAGAACAACAATTACAACACCCAGTCATTTGGTGTGAGTAACCCAGATTATGGCTAGAAGAGCCATATCAAATAGTTCTTTGTCTAACAAAGGGTAAAAGGATATCAAATGTAAATAAAACAGCAGTGTTAAATTCTAATTTAGCATCACTGTGGCTAAGAGCATGAACTGTAGATAGTCTGCTTGGGTTAGAATTCTGGTTCTATGACTTTGCAGCTGTGTAAATGTAAGTGAGTTACTTACAATCAATTCGTGCATCAGTTTTCTCACCGCAAAATGAGAATAATGGATATATATAGAAACAAACATTTATACATGTATATACACACTATACACACACACATATGCTACTCAATCAATGTAGACTCATAGAAACCCTGAATAGGTGTTCGAGTCTGTAAATCTTTATGGGAACAGACCATCTGCAACTTTCTCCCATGGAGCAGCTAATGGGTTTCGCTGCTGGCTGGGTGGTTAGCAGCCCAATGCCCCACTCATAGTGCTGCCAGGACGTCTTTTGAAATATACGTATTGAAGACACCTCGAAGATTGTTAGGCACATAAAATATACGAAATGAGTTGGAGCTTGCTTTGTTCGGCTGATGATGACAAAGATGGTGGTGACGAATACTATGTGCAAATGATGCCGATTCTGAGCAGGAAGACTTAGCAAGAACTAGCAATGAGAAAAAGACACTTCAGTCACAGCTTTAGGCTTCGGGTAGTCAAGAGAGTTCCCAGGGAACTGAAAATGATCACTTTCATATCATGTAGTTTAACACCATTTATTTCTTTGTGTAAGATCTAAAGCTATTGATGTACCATACACATGTACTCAGGAGTGCGGAATCAGACTCTGTTAAACTGGTCCTATTCCAGTTTGCCACTGCGGGAGCACAGCAGCCATTTACGTACCCGCGTGTTTCCTCAAGGGTAGGAGGTGTGCCAGTGGCGATTCCTGGAGGAAGTTTTCATGCGACATCAGAAAAGTTTAGATTTTACTGACCGTGAGGACGGTAACAACCTATGACATCCCTGAGAAGAATGGGAATTCCAGAACACTTCATTGTGCTCCTGCGGAGCTTGTACATGGAGGTGTGCATCAGGGTTGTATCTTCTCACTCGACTTACTCAAGCTGCATACTGAGCAAATAAGTAGAGAAGCTGGCTTACATGAAGAAGACCATGGTATCAGGATTGGATGAAGGCTTATTAACAATTTGAAATATGTGGACGATGCTACCTTGCTTGCTGAAAGCAAGGAGGATTTATACGTGCTGATGATGATCAAGGATTGCAGCCTTCAGCAACTCAATGTAAAGAAAAAACATCCTCATAACTGGACTTATAGGTTGAATCATGGTAAATGGAAAAAAGAGTGAAGTTGTCAGGGATTTCATCTTTCTTGGATCCACAATCAGTGTGCATGGAAGTAGTCGTCAAGAGATAATATAACACATTGCATTGGGTAAATCTGCTGCACAAGCCATCTTTAAAGTATTAAAAATAAACGATGTTACTTTGAGAACTAAGGTGACCCAAGGCATGGTATCTTCAATCACCTCATAGACCCGTGAAAGTGGGGCATTGAATAAGGAAGGCTGAGGAAGAATGGATGTATTTGAATTGTGAATATTGAAAGTACCACAGACAACCAAAAGCACCAACAAGTCTGTCTTGATGAAGTGCAGCCAGCATTTTCCTTACAGACAAAGATGGCAGTGTTCTTCTTATGTATATGGGACATGTCAGGACAGATCAGTCCCTAGAAAAGAACATCATGCTTGGTAAATTAGAGGAGCAGAGAAAAAGAGGAAGGTCCTCAACAAGATGGGCTGGCACAACCCAGGGACAAGGAAATAATAAGTGAGCTAAAATTGATGGGGAGGAGGGTATAGCATGCCTGTTGGGGTCTGATCAAGGGCAATGTAGCTGAGAGGAATTACTGAAACCCGAATGAAGGCCAAATATGATAGTGGGAACAGGAATGTAAAATGAAATAGAGGAAAGAAGTAGGAGGCAAAGGTAATTTTTAAAGGTCTAGATACAGGCATGTACATATGTAAATATATTTACATATTATGATAGGGAAATAGGTCTATGTACATATATTTATATGTTAAGTATTAACGTGTCAGATGGACATTGGGCCTCTACTCAAGAACTCCCTCAATGAAAGAACACTTTGTTCTAAAATAACCTGGCATTCTGTGATGCTCACCTTCCCTACATGATCACTATAGAAAAAGCGGGTGTATAAGCAAATGTGTTGAAGAAAGCTGATGGTGCCTGGCTATCAAAAGATATAGTGTCTGGGGTCTTAAAAGCTTGAAGATAAACACGTAGCCATCTAGCTGAGAAGTAACAAAGACCACATGGAAGAAGCACACCAGCCTGTGTGATCATGAGGTGTTGATGGGATCAAGTATCAGGCATCAAAGACCAGGTAAAAAAATCATGTCAGTGTGAATGAGGGGGAGAATAAAGTGGAGACTCAAAGCCTATCTGTAGAGAATTGGACATCCCCTCACAGAAGGGTCCCATGGAAGAGATGGGTAAGTCAGGGTGCAGCATAGCACGAATGAAACACAACTTTCCTCTAGTTTTTCAATGCCTGCCCCCTCCCAATTCTACTATCATGACCCCAATTCTGCCTTACAAAGTCAGCTAGACCAGAGCATGTACACGTACAGACTAGAGCTCTCATCACAGGAATTCAGGACAAATAAATCCCTCAGGGCCAATAGTGATACCAGGAGGGTAAGGAAAAGGTGGGGGGAGAGAGGGGGAACTGATCACAATGATCCACATAGAACCTCCTCCCTGGGGGATGGACAATAGAAAAGTGGGAGAAGGGAGACATTGGTCAGTGTAAGACATGAAAAAAAATTATCAAGGGTTCACAAAGGAGGGAGGGGGAAGGGGGGGAGAATGAACTGATACCAAGAGCTCAAGTAGAAATAAAATGTTTTGAAAATGATAATGGCAACATATGTACAAATGTGCTTGATACAATGAATGTATATATGGATTGTGTTAATTGCTGAACGAGCCCCCAATAAAATGATTTAAAAAACAAATAAACAGATGGGTTTACACAGTGACTGTAACAATGGATTCAAAAAGAACGATTGTGAGGATGGTGCAGGACCAGTCGGTGTGGTACATGTAGGGTTGCTATGAGTCAGAACTGTCTCGATGGCACCTAACAACAACATCAACAACAACAACAGCAGCACTTTGATCAGCTTATTTTGAAAGAACTATCTTTGAAAAGATATTCCCAAGGCATCATTCAAATGTTTAATCCTTTCAATGTCAAGGCCTTTGTCATGAACTAGATCATACATACCTCTATGAATCTGATGCAGAGTGCAGATTTGAACATGAGCCAGCCTAGGGATTGAGAAGTTTGGCCTTTCATTTCGATTCTCTCATCACATAATTGTTTGAAATGGGCAATTACTTAACTCCTCTGGACCTGGCGTTCTCACACAGGAAATTGAGGGACTAGAAAGACCATTTTTTGAAGCTCCTTTTTCCTAGATAATATCATTGCAATCTAATTGTCAACACTACTCTCTCTGGTTTTCGTAATTCTCTGTCTGTCTTCCTCTTTATCGCTGCCCCTTGCTGGATAACTTTTTCATTTATTTTTTTATTAATCCTTTTTCTCTTTAGTACTTTCTCCCTCCCTTCTCCTCCCTCTCCCTTTTCTCTTTTACATCTTCTTTCTGGAGAAATAAAAACACACAAAATGAAAGCATTAGCTTTGGCTCAGCCTGTTCTTTCCTGGTAGAAATTATACTCATGAGGAACTCATATATTTGAACCAGCAATTTAAAAAAGTTTCTTTAGGGAACTTGAACATTTCCTTCCTGGTTCAAAGAATGGAGCTAATTGATATAACATGAAGTTTGGATCAAGTGGAAGACAATTTTATTTTGTTTCATTTGAAAAACAAACAAACCTAGTACGTTGAACTGCAACTGTTAAAAAAAAGAAAGAAATCTCATCTCTCAATTGGGTGCGGGTTGCATGAATTACCTGTGCCTGATACTCATGGGGGTGCTGTCACTCCTCCGTCTTGGCAGGATTTTCTCTTCATGAGGGAGAACATGACCTAACTCTGTCCTCAACATGTTGTGGCAGGGTCAGGCAAGCCTGGATAATTGGAACTCACATAAACTCGATCTTCTCTGTGTTTTCGTAACATTTCTTTATTTTTCTTCCAAATCTTAAAGCGTTACCTGTTCAAAGCAGAAAGTGTAAGAAAAGAAAAGAAACAAACAAAAAAAACAGGGGAGAAGCAGCAACATAACCCACCAGTGATCCCACAACCTAGAGATGACCACATGCATTTAAAAAAACTTTTGTTTTGACAACCACCGAAAGAAAAGATGCCCAATGCTCAAGAAAACATTAAAAAGAAAAAATCAATCACTGCTAATCTGGTAGCTGATGATAGTCACGTGGTATCTTGGGCTACCCCTGCTGCTCCCTGGTCCCCAGCACCCGCTTTTCCTCACTCCTGTGCTGTGCTCATGCTCCAGGCTCATGTGTGCTGTGAGCTGAAGTCACTGGGCCAGGCAGAGAGGCACGTGCGTGTTTGCTTCAGTGCTGTGGAATGATGTCTCCTTGAAAACTGGCCCTCAGGGCAGGCCTGTGCTCAGGGAAACCAGTTCTGCACAAACACACAGCTGTACTCCCGCCCCTTCCCCCCCCCCCCCAAGAAGACTTTAAAGAGTTTCTTTGGATTGCCCCAAAGGGGGCTTTCCAGCTGGTTTGAATGCTAGCCTTAGTCACAGATGACAAGGTGACCCAAACCATTAAGTTCTTATTTGAAGACTTAACTTCTTATGGCAGCAAGTAATTGACCATCCAGTTTGCCAGACCTGTTTCTTCTTTCTCCCTCATATTGCTGCCTGGAAGAGCCTCACTCTCCCTAATGCTTAAACGTGCATTGTTTAGTCTCATATTTTCTGCCTAAAGTCCTAAATATTTTCTTACTCGGTAGGCAACAAAGAATAATGGAATTAATTCCGTTGGCTTTGGGGTCAGATTGGCTTAGATTTAAATTCTCTTTCCACTTTCCAGCATGTGAGCTGAGATGAGTTAATTAACCTCTTTGAACTTTGAATTCCGTTTCTATAAATGTAATAGAAGCCATAATTTATTGAGTGTTTATTGCATACACAACACTCTTCTTAATGATTTATTGATACCAATTTATTTAACCTTCATGCTAATCTTATGATGTAGAACTATTATTCTCATTTTACTGGAAAAGGAAATTGGCCCAGGTAGGTAAAGTCACTTTACTCAGGAGCCAGTAGGTAGACAAGTCAGGTCTTAGGTAGTCTGTTCCCAAACATTCCACATACCACTCCTTTCAGTGAGGAACATATTTATTCAAAAGGGTTGAATGAGAATTTTTGTGTAGTTTGTAAAGCAGGGCCTTACCAATCCATGCAATTTATCTTTTTCTGAAATATTTTTAAAGCAAACATTCTTTCTAAATTTTGTCATCTTGCTTCCTCTGTTTTGAGGGGTTGAAAAACTTAGCATCTGCTTCAGAATGCAAATGGGTTACCTTTTTAATAGCCAGGTCATAAAAACACAATTGCTTACTGTGCATCTACTATGTTTTAGTTGCTGTACTAAATGTTTGACATAAGTGGTCTCCATGGATCCATGTGCCGAAGAGAAGGCCTTGGCAAGCCAGTTTCCAACCGACAGCCCCATGTGGTACTTGACGCACAGCCTCCTGGATTTCTCCTCAGTGGACTCGCTTCTCCAGAGTTTCAACCTGCAATGTCTGCACCTTTACAGACAAGCTGTTTTTCACTGCATGGCAGCAGGGGGTGGGAGGGTGGGGGTGATCTGTAAATGTTTGCTTGCTGACAGACTATAAAGAGAAAGGGTATGAGGAAAAATTGAACAGAACATTTGATGCAATTGGGAAGTTCACATATGATCAAATGACATGATAACATGGAAAACAGTCTGCTAGCTCTGGTTCACGAATCACATTTCTCCCATTGTGGGCTGCCTTGTTGCTTGATAAGTTGTTGCAGGAGGTTTCAAGGATGCTGTGCAGCTAAGCCAGTATGCCCCTGGGAAGCTTTTGTCAGTGGCAGCCATCATTCGGCAGCAACTGATGTCAACCGATGGCCTGGATGTCAAGACCACCTGGGTGTGGACTTTTGCTCTCTGTATCAATACTAGTGGACTCTTTTTCCATATCACTTGCTGTGTAGTTTGCCTTCTTATATTTTATGGTATATTTGAAAAGGAGTATACTACTCTTCATTACTTGCATAAATAAAATTGTAGATGATGCTTCAGACTGAAAGTATGATATTTTATTCTGCTTGAAACCAATGATTAATATTATTGCAGAGAATATTGAAATATTATTATTTTATGATAAGTCATGATGAACTATTAATATTTTACAATGCAATCCTAGGACAATGTGTAACAGTGGAAGGGTTATTTCTATATTCTAGGACATGTTTTGCTTTCATAATGGATTTATATGAGTTTTTGCTTATTTTCATTTATTCTACCGGCATTTTAGACAAATAATTATTTTTGCATCCTTCCGCATTAACACAATGTATAATTGCTCTGAATTAGTAGTATAATTGCCTTGAATTAGTAGGATTTAATTGAAATAATAAAACATTGTCTTCTAAAAAAGTCATGACAAGCTAGTGCTTGGTGCCACTAGGTAACTTGGCCCAAACTGCACAGGTAGATGACAGAGCTAGCATTCCAACCTGGGGTTACACTCCTAACTGGAACTCGTGGGACAATGAGTGATGTCATCTTCATGGTGTTCATGCCTTTCTTGGGTGGGCCTGAGATGAGGCTAAAAAAGTTGGGATCTTCCTTGAGAGAATGTGGGATGGTCATCTATGAAGGGCCCTTAGGCCTGCTGCTCTGGCATCCGGGGAGAGAGAGTACGCCACACTGGAGACCAAGCCATTGAGATGCCAGAGGACTCAGCTGAATTGATGTGGCTGAAAGGGAACTGACCCTATGAATCCCCCACCATTCTTCTTGCATACACTCAAGAGTTACTCTGGTAGAAATGGAAAGGAGAAACCTTGGGTGTGTGTGTGTGTGAGTGAGTGTGTGTGTGTGTGTGAGTGAGTGTGTGTGTGTGTGTTACATGGGAACAGAAAGTAAGGAACTGGGGTGTGGGTACGGGGAGTGGAAGTGCCGGTTGAATACCAGTGAACAAGCAAGCATTTCAAACACAGAGGCTTTCAGCCTGAGCTCTGGATGAGGGGTTCATTTGTGCAGCTCTTGTGTAAACAGGAGAGGGAGCAGAAGGAGAAATAGTTGTTCTTGAAAAGAATGCTCCAAGAAAGATGAGGTACCAATGTCCTTGCAAAGGCGGTTCTCAGGAAATAATTGATAAGCGGATAAAGCCTTACTTTGGTAGGCTTAGTCACGTTGAACTTTGCGTATAAATGCTTGGCTTTTTCTTTAGAGGAGTGGAGAATATTCTATTTTCACTTAGTGCTGTCACTCAAATGGTATGCGATCCCAATAAAACCAATCCTGCTGTCTATTTAACAGAGTATGGCAATTTATTATTTGACATTGATATTAGAATCAGGGGGTTTGAAGGTGCATTTTCTAGTGACGCACAAAGAATTAAAGATTCGAGTCCTTGTGTCTGCCAAGCCCTTGGGCTCTCCATTTCTTAGGAACTATTGAAAGGTAAATAACCTCTTTAATGAGAGTTTTGCTTATTTATGTGGAAATCCTTAAAGTGATATTGTGTTCTTTTATTTTGTTCTTATAAGTAAGTTTTTATTATAATTTTGGGAAGATGAGAAACGTTAGATGAAGGGCCATCTCAGACCTACCCTCTAGGACTTCAGTTTATGATATGAACAAACCTTTGGTCCTTCAGTGTGTTTGCTCTTGCCTGATTGGTATACCCTTCTTGAAGACAGCTTGAATAATCCATGGCCACTTTGGGCATTCTTTGGGCTTTCTAAATTGGTTGTTCATCCAACAAATTAGAAACTGCAAACCATATACTTAAATAACTTCAGTGGAGTGCCTATTTTGCTGGGTATTTAGAGATCACTAAAAGACATCGGAAAGGGGTCCTGGTGGTATAAAGGTGCTAATCACAAGGTCAGCAGTTTGAATCCACTAGCTGTTCTATGGGAGAAAGCTTAAGGTTTCTGTTCCCATAAAGATTTATGGTCTTGAAAAGCCACAGACACATTTCTATTCTGTCCATAGGTTTTCTCTGAGTCAGAATTGACTCTGAGGTAGAGAGCTTTGTTTGGAAAAGACCTGGGCAGTAAAATTGCTTGCCTGCAGGACATTATATATACAAATTAACAAAAGTAAGTAAGGAGTTACAATGTAAAAGATCCTGCTCCCAATCCATCTATTCCTGTATGGCGATCTCTTCTTCATGCCCATCTTTGCCCTCTCACTCTTCTAATAATACCTTTCGGAGCTTCCTTTCCCTCCGGAGAATCCTATTAAGAACTCCTACCTGATACGGTCTTAAGGATTTGTTCCGTGGACACAGAGAATTCTGCTCAGATTATTTTTGTTCCTTGGACTTGAGCAGAATTGCACAGCATTGTGAAGAACTTCTCAAGATGGTGGAAAGATTCTTTTAAATTTACTGAAAATTAAAAATTTTGTTGAAGTTAATCAGTCTGGTCTTCCTGACTTACATTAGTTGGTTTATGTGATCACTGGGCCAAGGGAACCTGAGGGTGATTAGAACAAGCTGAGTGAAAAATGGTTGCAGGGCAGTTTAGCATTAAGTATAGGGTAAACAGCACTGTATTGCTGGTGTACTCAACAGTCATGAATATTAGATGAGACAAGGATATCTCAAAGGCCTTTCACCCATTGAATGATAGGACAAAACATCACTTTGTAAGCAGAGCAAGGATGATCTATGATTATCGATGAACCTGCAGAAGTTTCCTGGACATTCTGGCTTTACTTTATCTGTTCCCACTGTGTCAGGGGGCTTGGATGCTGTTTTTTCACATCTGTATTGAAACTTGAAACACAGCCATGGTTAAATGACAGTAAATGGACTCTGGGAAGTTGTTTGCTGCTGTTAGGTGCGCTTGAGTCTTTTCTAACGCATAGCAACCCTTTCTACAGCAAACAAAACACTGGCTCGTTTTACACAATTCGCTTAATTGTTCTTAGATCCGAGCTCATTGTTGCAACCACATCTTGCTGAGGACCTTCCTCTTGTTCACTGACCCTCTGATTTACCAAGCAGGATGTCCTTCTCCAGGAACTGGTCTCTCCTGACAACATGTCCAAACACAAGAGCGGAAGGCATCTACGGAGCATTATGGCTGTACTTCTTCCCAGACAGATTTGTTGGCCTTTTGGCAGTCCATGGTACTTTCACCATATTCTTTGCCAGCACCTTGCAATTCAAATACATCCATTCTTCTGCAGTCTTCTTTATCCAATGTCCATTTTTCACATGCATGTGAGGCAATTGAAAATATCATGGCTTGGGTCAGGCATACCTTAGTTCTCCTCAAAGTAACATCCTTACTTTTCGACACTTTAAAGGTGTCCGGTGCAGCAGATATATCCAATGCTATGTGTTGTTTCATCTCTTGATTGTTGCTTCCATAAGCATTGATTGTAGGTAGAAATAAGATGAAAGCTTAAATCTTTTTTCTGTTTATCATGATGGAACCTATTGGTTTATATATGAGGATTTTGGTTTTCTTTACGTGAAGTTGTAATTCATACTGAAGGCTGCAATCTTTGATCTTCATCAGCAAGTTCTAGTCTTCCTCACTTTCATCAAGCAAGGGTGTGTCGTATGCATCTTGCAGGTTGTTAGTAAGCCTTCATCCAATCAGATGCTGTGTTCTTCATAACATTGAGTCTCCCTGATTACTTACTCAGCATACAGATTTGTTAAATATGCTGAAAGAATATAACCCTGACACATTCCTTTCTTAATTTTATACCTGCAGTATCCTTTGTTCTGTCCCACAACTTGATGGTTGAACAGGTTTTACATGAGCTTAAGAAAGAGTTCTGGAATTCCCATTCTTCTTAAGGCTGTCCATAGTTTGTTATGATCCACACAGTGGAATGCCTTAGCACAAACAATAAAACACAAGTATAAATCTTTCTGGTATTCCCTGCTTTTAGCCAAGATCCATCTGACGTCAGCAATAATATCCCTTGTTCTACAGACATGGAACAAGAGTGAAATGTCTCCTATTAACTAAATGGACTTACACGTTTTTTTGAGACTCCAAAGACTGAGAAGGTTTCTAATGCTAACAAATTGAGAACCTTTAAATTACAAACATAACAGTTTCCAAAACTAACGAAGAATGCTAAGCCCCCCCCCATAACCCTTAGACTGACATCTGCCTAAAGAAGATGGAAGAAGACTAGCCATTGTAATAATGAATGCGAACATGAAGGAAAATGAAAAAGTCTCAACAACAACTCTGATGTAGAGGGCTGTGCGTCTGCTGTCAATCTTTGTTAGAACTGAGAGATATTGAACAGATTGGGAATGAATCAGGGTTTGTTCTTGATTCTTGCTCTCCACCCCCCACCCCCCCACCCCACTCTGTTTGTACTCCAGGGCAGTGAGTTTTGTTAAAACAAACTTGGGAGGTGGTTCCCATATCAATTACAAATGACATTGTTCATTATTGGCATGTACAATAGATTCCCCTTGCTTGTTGAGTGCCTCCATAGGAAAAGTCCCTGTTATAGCCTCGGTGTCAGAACCAAGAGCATGAGACAGAGCTTCCCAATTTGTGGAGTAAGGCTGAGTGCACTTAGGAAGCGAGTCGCCTCCAGCTAGGTTGGCGGGCCCATGGAATTACAGCTTACGTCGGAGATTTGTACCATTGTGCTTTTATCAGCAACACTAAAGGAGCTTTCTAATAGTTGTCCAAGTAGCGGAAAGACACTGACTGGAAGGAGGATTGCCTGCGGGCACAGCTGAGAAGAGTCACTCTTGGTTGGAATAACTGTATCCTGAGTATTTCCCATCCTGAATTGTAATCTGGAAACTTTTCCCAGATGCCCCACAATCATGAGCATGGTCTTAAGTGGCCACAGCAATGGGTTATGGAATCCAACAGAGAAGCAGACTACAAAATCTGAAGGCAGGGAGGCACAGCTCTTGCTTGAATTGGTAAGACATCTGCAGAGTAGAGGTCTGTCTTACTCTTGCCTCATAGGAAGGGACTTGGGGCTGATGTTGAGTTTGATTTTCCTTTCCCTTCCTACAGACAGATTAGTCATGCCTTGTTACAATACTCTTTACGCTCTAGGCCTATTCTTGAATGGTAACTAAGTTTTATTCAACTTACACCTTCTAATGGTTATAAATATGTATCAGGAATGACATTGGTGGAAATTTTCCCTTGTCATCACACCACTGCAGATTTCGTAGCAAAGGAAGTTCTTTAAAACATCACTTCTACACACAAAAAAACAAAACAAAAAACATCACTTCTCCTTTGGGAACACTCAAAATCCTTTGCATATAGGAATCCCCGGCATGCGCCAAGGCATTGAAAAAGATGCGTGGTCTTCCCCGTTTGTCCCAGACCCCTATCATCCTCAGTCTTCTGGTTTAGTGGGAAGAATTAACAGCACAATTAAACCTCAAGTAACTCAATTTTCGAAGCTCTCAATTTATTTTTGACATTGACACTCTCAGAAATCCACAGGGGTAGTGTCACTATGAGTCAGAAGTGACCCAATGACAGTGGGTTTTTCAGTTTAGTTCTTAGGTCTCCTAAAACGTATCCTTTATGCAATGATTACCAGAAGGCCGTGTTCCTCTCTTAAACTGCCTGTATAGATCCTAGTATTGTTCAACCTGTGTGTTAGTCTGGGTACTTTAGAGAAACAAATCCACAGAAACTCGTGTATAAGGTATGAGAGAGTTTTATATAAAAGGTAAGTGCACATGAAGTAAACATCCCAACCCAGTCAGTGCTGACCAAGCCCACAAGTCCAACATTAACCCATTAACCAACACCAATCCACAAACTCCTCCTCCATCTCACAAAACGCAAGCAATGGTGCTGACTGCAGGAGGAAAGCTGAGTCAGTGAATGTGTAAACATCTCAGCGCTGGCAGGGGTCTCCACATGGCTGCTCCAGCACCCAGGGCTGCATCAGGGTAGGTCCATGTGGCTTCTCCTCGGGGATGTCTTGCAGGAAGTGAGCCTTGCCAGCTGAAGCAGGAACTGGCTAAGGCAGCTGCACCCTAGTCCAACCATCAGAAAGCAAGAGACCCAATAACTAGAAAGGCGAGGTTCATCAAGCCATTTATTCCTCTACCCTTCAATTAACTCCACATGTGTTTATAAGCCAGGTTGGCACAATAAACTAACTACCTCAACCTGCATTATTGAAATAATATCAGTTTCTAATCCAATGGAAAAAATTACAGGTTAAAACAGGATTTGATAACAAAAACTAGAATCCTAGAATCTTCCAGGCATCTCTCCAGGAGAATGTACACCCTGGAAAGATCGAAGTTAAAAACAAAACTCATTAGAACCTTATTGTACAGAAGGCACTTAGTTCTCTCTACCAGTCCCAAGTACAGGAAGAAGGGAAGTCATGTGCTCACTTTTCACAACTAAAGCGGCAAGCTGTTCTTTGTATTAGCCAGTCCTCTGGAGAATTAAGGATTACTCTAGGTCACATTTGTAGCCAGAATCAAATGACATTTATAGCCAGAATCCAAGGTAGGCAGCTAGCCCCTAAATATGGAAGGAGACTCCATGCACCTTGCTGGATTTTGCTTTACAGTTATAGCTACTCTCGTGGTATTAGCATTGTTACGCTAGAGATGTCTTTTTCCTTTAGTACTTTTGTAAAAAATGAAGCACATTGAAGATTTGCATTTCTCCTTTTCAGAGATCTCTTTTGAGGTTTAGAGAGAAAATGCATTTGATAAATTAGCCCACCTGCCAGCAAACGATCCCTGAACTAACTACAAGCTTTTCTCTTGTGAACTGTTTTGTTCTGTTCTTTTTCAGTGGTTTGTTTTGGTTGTTTTGTTGTCTGGTTGTATGCTGTTGCTTTGTTTTCCTCTGTCTAGTTTTCGTGCATGTTAGTGACTCCACAGGTCTGTCTGAATAGGACAGGCTGGATGAACTATCTGGATGAAAAACAACGGGACCGACAGTTCCGGGGGGACTTGGGGTGGGGGGGTATGGGGGGTAAGGAAGTGGTGTTAACAAACCCAGGGACAAGGGAAAAACATGGGACCCCAAATGGTAGAGAAGGGGGAGTGGCAGGCCTGGTGGGAAATGACCAAGGGTAAGGTTGCTTAGAGAAGAGGTATACTCTAGCCCAGGTGGCGATGAAGCATGGTAGTAGGGCAGGAGGAAGGTCAAGGGAGATGGAGGAAAGAGCTAGGAGTCAAAGGGCATTCATGGAGGTCTAGACAAAGACATGTACATGCAAATATATATAGGAGGATGGGGAAATAGATCTATGTGTCTATATTTATAGGTCAAGTATTAAGGTGGCGGAAGGACCTTGGGCCTCTACTCAAACACTCCCTCAATGCATGAATACCTTCTTTTATTAAATTGGAACTCTATGATGCTCACTCTCCCAACACAACGGCTGGAGCCAAAGTGGGTGAACAAGTAAATGTGGTGAAGAAAGCTGATGGTGCCCGGCTATCAAAAGAGATAGTGACTGGGGTCTTAAAGGCTTGAAGATAAACAAGCGGCCATCTAGCTCAGAAGCAACAAAGTTCACATGGAAGAACAAACCAGCCTGTGTGATCGAGTGGTCCCAAAGGGATCAGTTACCAGGCATCAAAGAACAAAAAATCATATCATTGACTGCACACCTCCATGATAGGATCGCTGAAGACAAATGGGTGCATAAGCAAATGTGGTGAAGAAAGCTGATGGTGCCCGGCTATCAAAAGAGATAGTGTCTGGGGTCTTAAAGGCTTGAAGGTGAACAAGCGGCCATCTCGCTCAGAAACAAATAAGCCCACATGGAAGAAGCACACCGGCCAGTGCGATCACGAGGTGCCCAAGGGACCAGGTATAAGGCATCATGCAAAAAAAAATAGATATAAGTGTGTGTATGTATGTGTATATATGTGTATATGTATATATGTATGTGTATATATGTATATATATATCATATTAAATGAAGGGGGAAGTGCAGAGTGGAGACCCAAGGCCCAAGTGTCGGCCAATGGAGATCCCCTCATAGAGGGGCTTAGGAGAGGAGATGGGTTAATTAGGGGGTGAGGTAGTATCGATGAAGAACACAGCTTTCCCCCAGATCTTGGATGCTTCCTCCCCCCAACTACCATGACCCGAATTCTACCTTGCAGGGCTGGATAGGACAGAGGCTGTACACTGGTACATATGAGGGTTGGAGGTACAGGGAATCCAGGGTGGATGATACCTTCAGGACCAAGGGTGTGAGGGACGATGCTGGGAGAGTGGAGGGTGAGTGGGTTGGAAAGGGGGAACTGATTACAAGGATCCATATGTGACCTCTTCCCTGGGAGAGGGACAGCAGAGAAGGGGGGAAGGGAGACTCCGGATAGGGCAAGATATGACAAAATAACGATGTATAAATTACCAAGGGCATATGAGGGAGGGGGGAATGGGGAGGGAGGGGGGGGGCAAAAAGAGGACCTGATGCAAGGGGCTTAAGTGGAGAGCAAATGCTTTGAGAATGATTGGGGCAGGGAATGTATGGATGTGCTTTATACAATTGATGTATGTATATGTATGGATTGTGGTAAGAGTTGTTTGAGTCCCTAATAAAATGTAAAAGAAGAAAAGAGAAAAAAATGATTAGGGCAAAGACTCTACAGATGTGCTTTATACAATTGATGTATGTATATGTATGAACTGTGAAAAGAATTGTATCAGCCCCAATAAATTGTTAAAATAAAATTTAAAAAAATTAAAAAAAAATTAGTCCACCTGGTGGCCTATGGCAGTAACCGAACTGAGCAAATAATCTGAGAAGGTAGACTATATGAACAAAAACGCTGCTTCAGGATCAGAAGAAGGCTTATTAACAACCTGTGATAGGCAGACGACATTATTGCTTGTTGAAATCAAAGCAATATAGTCTGTGCCCCCTGAGGATACATGTTCTTGTGTGAGAAGTCAGATTATAGCACAATAATGATGAACTCTATGCCTGGGAATTATCCATCTTGAGTATCCAAAGGCAGTGTATGTTGGGTCTTCTTGGTGCTTCCTTGGATGCTAATGCTTACCAAACTCTGTATTGAACCAGTGAATTAAAGATTCTTGTTTGGAACAAGAGAGACTTTTCCTCTCCTCACTTCTAAGGGGTTGCCTGGCAGTCCTTCAGCCAAGTCAGATTTGCTTTTTCTCTTGGCAGTTCAGGGTGTATTCGATATTCTTTCAAATATTGCCATCCAACTGCTTAGATCCTTCTCCAGTCTTCGTTATTATCTGGCGTTCACATTTGTACGAGGCAATTGAAAATGCCGTGCCTTGGGTTAGGGACATCTTAGTCCTCAAAATAAATCTTTGCTCCTTAACAGTTTAAATAGCATCCCCCCTCCCCCCACCATCAGATTTGCCTCTAATTCGTAGGTTAATTACTTAAATGCTGCTTTTATAAAGGTTGATTGTGGATACAAGTAAAATGGCATTCTTGACAACTCCCATCTTTTCTCTGTTTTCTTTATGTTTCTATTGGTTCAGTTATGAGGTTTTTGTTTTCCTTTGCATTAAAGGGTAATTTATACTGAAGACTGCATTCTTTTATCTTCATCAGGAAGTGCTTTGACCCCTCCCTGCTTTAAGGAAGCAAAGTATGTCATTTCATACCATAGGTTGTTAATGAGCCTTCCCCTAACCCTGAGATCACATTTTTTTTAATCATATCGTGCAGCTTCTTGGATTATTTCTCAACACACTGACTGAATAAATGTGGTGAAAAGATATGATCCTAGCACACACCTCTCTTGATTTAAAATCTATTCAGTTACCTCCCCCCCTTTGTCTAAGTACAGATTCCACATGGGCATAAGAAAGTGCTCTGGAATTGGATACCTTTACATAGTCAATGAAACACATGGAACATCTTTCTGGTATTCTTTGCTTTGAGTCAATATCCAGCTGATGTCAGCAATGATATCCCACATTCCATCTGTCTTTTCATAGCTCCAAGAGTATGCACTGCCACATCATTTTTGAATTATGTGCAACACAATTGTACTTGCATGTGACATTAATAGTATTACTTAAACACTTTCCTATTCAATCAGGTCACAGTTCTTTGGGATGAACACAAGCATCCATAGCTTATGGTGAGTTGGCCAGATAGCTGTTGTCCAGATTTCCTGGCATCGACACATGAGCACCTCCTGTGCTGCATCAGTTTGCGGAAACATTGATAATGGAGATCTGCAATTCTTGAGCAATGTGGTGGGTTGTTTTTTGCCAATGCCTTCAGTGCAACTTGACCTTCTTTCTTAAATGTCTATGCTACTGCTTGAAAAGCTTGAATGTCGACCAAATCTTTTCAGTACAGTGACTCCCTCTGTTCCTTCCTTCTTCTTTGGATGCTGTGTCACTCCCTATTTTCCCTAGAAAATCCTTCAGTATTGCAACTTGAGACGCACCTGTGTTTCTCTAGTTCTTGCAGATTGAGAAATGCGGAATGTTCGTCCTATTTAATTTTCTAACTTCAGGCCTAGAAATTCATTTTAATAGTCTATTTTCTTGAACTCCTTTTTGAAATGAAAAAACAAAACAAAAACCCAACAACTTTATTACGTCTTCCAGTGCTTTCGCTTCGCCTCATTGAAGAGCCTGTTCCAGAGTGTCTGCTCCAGTGCTTTCACTTCGCCTCATTGAAGAGCCTGTTCCAGAGTGTCTTCTCCAGTGCTTTCGCTTCGCCTCATTGAAGAGCCTGTTGTTTCAGAGTGTCTTCTCCAGTGCTTTCGCTTCTCCTCATTGAAGAGCCTGTTGTTTCAGAGTGTCTTCTCCAGTGCTTTCGCTTCGCCTCATTGAAGAGCCTGTTCCAGAGTGTCTTCTCCAGTGCTTTCGCTTCGCCTCATTGAAGAGCCTGTTCCAGAGTGTCTGCTCCAGTGCTTTCGCTTCGCCTCATTGAAGAGCCTGTTCCAGAGTGTCTGCTCCAGTGCTTTTGCTTATCCTCATTGAAGAGCCTGTTCCAGAGTGTCTGCTCCAGTGCTTTCGCTTCGCCTCATTGAAGAGCCTGTTCCAGAGTGTCTGCTCCAGTGCTTTCGCTTCGCCTCATTGAAGAGCCTGTTCCAGAGTGTCTGCTCCAGTGCTTTCGCTTCTCCTCATTGAAGAGCCTGTTCCAGAGTGTCTGCTCCAGTGCTTTCGCTTCGCCTCATTGAAGAGCCTGTTCCAGAGTGTCTGCTCCAGTGCTTTCGCTTCGCCTCATTGAAGAGCCTGTTCCAGAGTGTCTGCTCCAGTGCTTTCGCTTCGCCTCATTGAAGAGCCTGTTCCAGAGTGTCTGCTCCAGTGCTTTTGCTTATCCTCATTGAAGAGCCTGTTCCAGAGTGTCTGCTCCAGTGCTTTCGCTTCGCCTCATTGAAGAGCCTGTTCCAGAGTGTCTGCTCCAGTGCTTTCGCTTCTCCTCATTGAAGAGCCTGTTCCAGAGTGTCTGCTCCAGTGCTTTCGCTTCTCCTCATTGAAGAGCCTGTTCCAGAGTGTCTGCTCCAGTGCTTTCGCTTCGCCTCATTGAAGAGCCTGTTCCAGAGTGTCTGCTCCAGTGCTTTCGCTTCTCCTCATTGAAGAGCCTGTTCCAGAGTGTCTGCTCCAGTGCTTTCGCTTCGCCTCATTGAAGAGCCTGTTGTTCCCGAGTGTCTGCTGGCATTCGCTGGGCTTCTTTTTCTTTCCTCTCTTTATGATGTTGTTTTCCCCCTTCATGTATGATGTTCTTGACGTCATCCTACAATTCCTCTGGACGTTTTCCTTTTGTATTCAACGTATCAAATCTACTCTTCAGATGTTTTCTAAATTCAGGTGGTCTCTATGCAAGGCCTTATTTTGGCTTTCAATGGACTTGTTTTAATTTTCTTCAGCTTCAGTCTGATCTTGCATGCACTCAATTGATTGTTTCAATCGGCCCCTGACCTTGTTTTGGCTGATGATATTGAGCTACCCCATTGTCTCATTTTACAGATGTAATCAATTTAGTTCCTGTGGCTTCCATCTGGTGAGGTCCATGGTTAGTTGCCACTTACACTGTTGAAAATAGGCACTTGTATTGAGGAAGTCATTGGTCTTGCAAAATTGTATTATGTGTTTTTTAGCATAGTTGTTATTACCAAGACCATATGTTCAAAAAATCAACGCATCTTTCACTTACCAACATCTGTATGCCAATCACCAGTAATTATGAATGCATCTTGATTGCATGTTTCAGACTGTCAAATGTGTTAGCTTTTCAATTTCTTCATCATTGGTTTTAGTGGTTGGCACATAAAATTTGAATAGTATTCATGCTAATTATTCTTTCTTGTAGGCATGTGGGTATTATACTGTTATAGAGAGCATTGTACTTTAAGATAGATCTGATCGCTTCTCGACCTTTTGGCTAAGATCAAGATAGATCTTGAAATGCTCTCTTTGATGATAACCACAGTGCCAGTACTCTTTAATTAGTCAGTCTTGGGATAGTAAATCTTATGATGGTTCCATTACAAATAGCCAATGCTCATCATTTTAACTTATTGATGTCTATGACATCAATCTTTATGTGTTCCTCTTAATGTCTAATGACTTCCAGTTTTCTTAGAATCATACTCTGTACATTCCAAGTTCTGATTATTAGTGGATGTTAACGGCTGTATCGTCTCACTTTGAGCTAGTCCAGCAAGCTTGTCCCCATCCATGATATTAAGGCCAATTCGCCTTTGAGGAGGCACCTCTTCCCTACTTGTATTCTCAGTGCCTTCTAACCTGATGTGTTAGTCCGGGCAGACTAGAGAAACAAATCCATGGACACACATATGTGTATAAGAAAGAGATTTATTTACAAGAACAATTGAACATTGAGAAAACATCCCAGCTCAGTCCAGATCAAGTCCATAAGTCCAGTACTAGCTATATGTCTGATAGCAATCTATAAAGCCCTCTTCAGACTCACGAAACATATGCAATGATGCCAAATGTAGAAGATCACAGGCCAGTGGGTAGAAAGTCTTTGGATCCAGTGTCATTGGAAACATCTCAGTGCTGGCAGGGGTCTCTGCATCAGGGTGGGTCCATGTGCCTTCTCAGCTGCTGTGTCTCCCAGGGTGTGAGCAGAATCTCCCACCTCCAAGGAGGAAGTACCAGAATTCCCAGAATTCTCAGGAGAAGGCCATGCTCACATAGAGGCTTCATTGGCTATGATCTGATTGACAAGCTAGACTCCACCCCTACACTCTTAATCCTCAAATTGACAAACAATTGTAGATCCACCACTCTTAAGATGCTTGGCTTCTGGCACTATAGAAGACAATGTCTTGCTATGAGTTAGATGCTTTTCATTAGCTAACTTTTCAGAAGTGGTTCACTTGTTTTGTCTTAGACTAGAAATTATGCTGAAACCTATCTACCATGGGTGATCCAGCAAGTATTTGAAATATCTTCCAGCAACATGAAATCTACCAGAGTAAAGCAAACGGACAGATGAGCATTACAATTTCATTATATGTGCCTCATTTTTACTTTAAGCCCTCTTCTGAAACCCCTGGAAGTGACTTGAACTCTGAAAGAGTTCCTCTTTGTTTTTGTGTGTGCTTCAGGATGATTTGCATGACTTGAGTTCACACTGGATTTATTCCTTCAATTCAGCCAGGCTTGCTTTCAAAACCTGTGGCAGTGAGGTTTTACGTTAACTTGAGTGGGCTGGGATCCTGCCATGATATTATACCATGGTGTGGTCAACTCCATGATGGCATTGTCTGGAAAGCAGCCAACAGTTGTGGGAAGAAGAGGGTAGAGCACCACCCCTTTAATTAGGCCACAGCTTTGATACAATTGAGGGCGGTATCATTGGGGTTTGGGCCTGTATTTAGTACAGATTGATTCTATATAGAAGCTAGTTCACCTCATCTGATGGTTCTGGATCCCTTATCTGGTTCATTGACCTCCTATTATATGATGTGCCAATCCCAGGAACCATCAGCAGAATGCCAACCTTGGATTCATTTGGCAGATGTGAATCCACTCAGATCTGCAACCACAGGCTTGTGATCTTTATACTTCCTCTTTCTGCTTCCTGTTCTTCTGTTCCTGCAGCTACAGGAAGCAGGAAAAACCTCTAGCTTACATCTGACTCATGTACTTGAACTAAGTTCAATTTACTTCTAAAATGTCTTACCCATATCTTGATATGAACCTCTACACATTTACACATATACACATCACCGATCTTGCTTATCTAGATAATCTATTCTAAAACAAGACCTCAGAGGATGTGCTCACTCAGAAGGTGAGGCCTATTAGCTTGTCAGGGCAAAGAAAACAAAACAAAATTAAACAAAGCTTTTAAGGAAAATGGACCTAGTAGTAGCAGGAGAAAAGTTTCTTAATTGTGGATTATTTATGGCTCTTAGTAGGGATTTAATCAGAAGGGGAAATGTGCAAGTAATTACTGCAAACATAGTGACTATCCAACGGAGCTCTGAAGGGAGAGTTAATTTGTGGTACTCTTGGGTCAACAGAAAAGGGAAACAGAAGGAGAAATAATTGCTCCTGACAAAAATGTACCAACAATGTAACAGCAAGCATGCGATGAAGATACCCTTGTAAAACCGTTCTCAGAAAGCAACTAATAAAGTGGAAGAATTACTTACAAGATAATTGTAGTTTCAGATATACTGAAGGTTGTGCCTTTTCTTTAGAATAGTGGAGTACTTCGTATTTCCACTTAATGCTGTCCCACTCAAATTTACTTTCAATAAAAATGGTTTCATTTGACCAGAGTATGAGACTTTCTTCTTTGACACTAGGAAATCTTGAGGAGAATGGTTTGGGCTTCAAGATTTTGCTTATTTGTTTGTTCTTGCATTCCATTAAAAATTCCTTTGCCTGTTGTGAGAAGTAAGGAGGAATGAATTAAGGCTAATGAGTACCAACTGTGCGTCAGATACTGTGGACAGACATGTTTATTCTTATAAGAGTTTTTGAAGGTAGGCTGTATCACCCCATTTTGAAGAAGGGAAAACCAAGAGTTAGGAAGCTTAGGTAACTTGAAGAAACCAAGTGGCTGAGCTAGAGTTTTAAGTCAGGCTAGGGATTCCAAAGACCATTATATCTCCTGGGCCCAGGAAATATAACTTCATCAGTCAAATATAAGGCCAATGAATATGTACAAAGTGTTTCATAGATAGGCTAATGCACATTTGGGCGATTCTTGGTGAGGAGTGCAGCTAAGAACACACAGTGTGGGTTTAGAGTGATCCTCCCTTGCATGAGAAATGGAAGTCTGGACATGTACTCACTGTTTACAGAGATGAGTATTTGAATACCAGTTTCTACACCACCCCGAGACCCAAACTAGATGGCACCCTGCCACCATTGCAAACTGCTGGGAAAGGAATCACATTAAAAGGTGTGTGAGTGTGAGAAAAATATGGAACAAAACTAAGAATCATTTAAAAAAACAGACTTGTTGGTCAGCTAAAGGCTGGTAGAACCCCTGAGACAATGACTTTAAGCCTAGAACGGAACTCACTTCCTAGGCTCAACATTCAGCCAATCAATAGACAGGTTTATACAGTCAGCAATAACACGAAGGAGGTATGCACTTCTTAGAATAATCTGAAATTAATCAGGGATCATCTTCTCAAAGGAAAAGTTAAGAATGCCAAAAGAAGAAAGGAGGGATGGAGACAGAAAACACAGGGAGAAAGTGGGATGTTATGTTACATTGTGAGGATTGCAATCAATGACTTGAAACAAAAGTATGTATGAGCTCTTGAATGGAAAACTGATCTTTTCTGTAAACTTTCACCGAATTCACAATACAAAATGTTAAAAAATGAATACGTAAACAAATGAATACGTTTGTGTTTTGTCTTAGAACTTATTGCTTTTGAAAATATTTCTTGCCGTTCATAAAGAATGCTCTAAATTAATTAATATTAGCTGCGATTTTCAGGGAAGGAAGCATAGTGCCATACAGTGAACTTGGCTGTAGAGAGTGACCTCACTGAAAAGCATTATTTTGAGTTTCTTTCATTTTAAACTCTGTCTGCTCCCAAGTGGTTTCTTTAAGAACCATGCCTTAGCTCGCTCTTACAGAGACTTGCTGGAGCCCTTTCTTTTGATGGGAAAGAATGCCATTGCTGATTCTCTCTGAAATCAGCAGAGGCAGTTCAACCTAGAGGATTAGCAGGATTGGTGCCCTAGCCAGGGAGACTGGCCTGTGCAGTGACTTCCGAACCAGCTGCTATCCCGAGACACATACTCCCTTGCCCTCCCTCGCCCTCCCTCGCCATACTTTCTGGAAAAGTGAACTCCTCCAGGTCTGTACTGTGTCCTAGAGTTTTGTGTGTGTGTGTGTGTGTGTGTGTGTGTGTGTGTGTGTTAGTTTGAGGTGGAGTAGCTGTGGGAAGAAGAGACAGTCTTCAGAATATAGTTGGGAGAGGGAACTCTGGATTATGCCTTTCCCCGCAAGACACCACTCAAGTATTTTTCTCTGTGTGTGGTTCTCCGTTTTTCCAACTGCTTTGCCCTGAGCACTTGGAATTGACTTTTTAGCCCAGGGGAAAAACACACACACAAGAAAACCAACTCTCAACTGCCAAGTCGGCAGTTTAACCTTGGGGCTTTGAGATAGGAAATAAGGAGGCCCCTTTCTCGAACCAGTTAGCTTAGAAGACAGGGCTTTCCTCCAATGTCACCAGAAGCAGCTGGAAAGGCATCTGTGGATGGTGGATCCTCTTAATCATGGGCAGCTGGGGAGGCCCCTGCTCTGTGTGTTTACGTCTCCCTGTGATTGATGAAAAACAGCAGTGCCTGTTCCTGAGGTTGAGCAGTTCCTGCCAGTACCCAGCTGCCATTGCATGAATCCTGACCCCGGACTCCAATGTGTCCATAGAAGCGTCAATGGGTGACTTTTTAGGTAGATCAGCAGGCCTTTCTCTAGAGGTACTCTGAGTAGACTCAAACATCCAACCTCTCGCCAGAACTAGAGTGTTGATGAGTTTCACTACCCAGAGACCTTATAAGAAGTAGCACGGTGATTAAAATTGTGGAGTCAGACACGTCTTGGTGCAAATCCAAGTAGCAGCCCTCACTAGCTGGGTGATTTGGGGTAGGTTTACATCACCATTCTAAGGGTTGATTTCTTGGAAGGTGAAAGGGACAGTAATCCCTGTCTAAGGGTTGTTGTGAAAATTAAATGAAATAGTCAGATATGGGAAAATAATTATAGCAGAGACCGACAGCTCAATCAGGATCGGTTAGGGCTATTTTGTGATGATGCAAAGTATTCAACCGAGTATCTGGCACTGAGAAAATGCTCAGTTGGTCTGTAGGCACTTGCAGTGGCACGGTTGAAAGGGACCATATTAACAGCCAAATTAGTCTAACCTTCTCTTTTGGATGAGGATTTTCAGGTCCAGAAAGGGAAACTGATTGGCCCAGGATCCCATCTTAGCTAGTAGCAGAGACAAGACCAACTACAACTTCTCTCTGTCTTTTCTCTCCCTTTGAGAACTTTTTTTTTTAACTTAATTTTTGTTTTTAAACTTTCTATTGTGAATTGGGTGAAGGTTTACAGAGTAGATCAATTTTTCTATTCAACAATCCACATATGATTTGTGTTATCTAATTGAGTTGCATTAGGTAAATTTGTGCAGAAGACCTGGCAGTGGTTCTCAACCTTCCTCCTGCCGCGACCCTTTCATACAGCTCCTCGTGTTGTGGTGACCGCCTACCATAACATTATTTTCGTTGTTTCTTCATAACTGTCCTTCTGCTACTGTTATGAACCAGGCAGCCCCAGTGAAAGGGTGGTTAGACCCCCAAAGGGGTTGCAACCCACAGGTTGAGAACCGCTGTTTCAGAGTACTAAAAAGCAAGGATGATACTTTGAGGACCAAGGTGTGCCTGATCCAAGTCATAGTATTTCCAATTGCCTCATAAGTGTGAAAGCTGGTCACTGAATAAAGAAAGTCAAAGAAGAATCTATGCATTGGCATTGTGGTGCTGGTGAAGAATGTCGAAGGACCAAACGAAAACCAAACTCACTGCCATCAAGTCAATGCGGACTCATGGGGTGAGTGTCAGAGATTACAAATGTTTATAGGAGTGGAAAGTCTGAGCTGCTAGTGGTTTTGAACTGCTGACCATGCAGCCCAAGTCGTAACCACTACACCACCATGGCAGCTCCTCACTGAAGTACCATGGACTGCTGAAAGGACAAACAGATCTGTCTTGAAAGAAGTACTGCCCAAATCCCCCTTAAAGGCAAGGATGGCAAGACTTTGTCTAACATATTTTGGACATGTTGTCAGGAGAGACCAGTCCCTGAGAAGGGCATTGTATATGGTAAGTTAGAGGGGCAGCAAAAAGAGGAAGGCGCTCTAGGAGATGGAATGACAGCGTGGCTGCAGCAATGGAACAGTTGTGAGGAAGTGGCAGGATGGGTCAGTGTTTCATTCTGTTGTGAAGAAGGTAGCTATGGGTTGGAACAGACTTGATGGCATTTAACAACAACACCATTAATTGATTGTGTCTACACGATCGACTAGTCCCCATCACTTATTCTCCTCCTCCCCCTTTTCGCATTTCAATTCCTCCTTCTTTCCCAACACTTCTGACTGTTGTCCTTGGGTAAACGCTGCTCTTTGATTTCAAATGGTTGATTATTATGAAATATGTGTGCCTTATTCGTATTAGTATTCTCCTTGTAGACTTATCATTTGGGTGAAAATTGAGACACATTGGTGAGTTCACTTCCAAAACTGAAGGGCATCCCACCAGTCTATCTGACCACAAGTCTGACCTTAATTTAGGTTTTTAAAGATGGGCTTGCTGGAGGGAATTCTAATTTGCAGTGAGTTCTGAAAGAATACTGTTTGTAGCTTCATTTAGGATTCAAAAGTTTGGTGGGAAAACCCACTAGACTTGGTCTCTGCAGAACCGGGTTCAAATTATACTTACGTCTAAACAATTCGATGGCTTTAGAACAGCACCAAAACTTTCTGAGAGGGTTTGTATTAAATAGGAATATCAACAGAACCTCCCTCAAAATGTGGGTGTGGATATTAACTAACTAATATAAAGAATTTAGAAGAGTCGTTGGTGTAAGTTGTTGTTATGGGCTGTTGAGGCAATTTCAACCCATACTCACACTATGTAATAGAGTGAAATAGCCCATAATATTTCCTAGGCTGAAATATTTCCCCCCATAATATTTTTGGCATATAACTCATATATAATACAAATCAATTGTTCAAATATATTAAAAAGAGCTTACGATCATCACCACCATCAATTTCAGAATATTTCTTCTATCTTGTGCTCATGGTTATTAGCTCCTCATTTGCCCCTAATCTACCCTGATGTACTCCCAGGAAACCATGAATCCAGTTATTGTCACTATATATCTACTGGATTTCATATGCAGAAAACATGCCACCCATCCCCAAATCAACAACAATCACAAAATAAAACTGGGGGAAAAACCTCAATCAAAAGCAGAAAACATTAAAAACTTGGGCAAATTTAAAATGGGTCAAAGGGAGACAAAAGGTGTTGAATTTTCACTGTATCTGCAATTGTCTACTTTCCAATGGATTCTGCATGGTAGCAAGGCTACTCACTATAGTCAGAGGGGATTCATTGTATTTCACAAGTATTGCACTTAAAAAAAGAACTGAAACAACTTAAAAAATCATTTTATTGGGCCTCATGCAGCTCTTATCGCAATCCATACATACATCAATTGTATAAAGCACACTTATGCATTCGTTCTCAAAGTTGGCTTTCCGCTTGGGTTCCTGGAATCAGCTCATTTTCCTTTATTCCCTCTCCCTCCCTTCCTCATGAAGCCTTTATAATTTATAAATTATTATTTTATCTTATCTTACACTGCCCTGCATCTCCCTTCACCCACCTTTCTGTTGCCCCTCCCCAGAGAGGAGGTTATATGTAGATCCTTGTGATCGGTTCCCCCTTTCTACCTCCCCATTCTCTCCCGGTATCGCCACTCTCACCGCTGGTCCTGAGGGGTTCATCTGTCCTAGAGTCCCTGTGTTTCCAGTTGCCATCTGTACCGTTGTGCATCCCCCGGTCTAACCAGGTTTGCAAGGTAGAATTGGGATCATGATAGTTGAGGGAGGAAGCATTTAAGAACTAGAGGAAGGTTGTGATTTTCATAGTTTCTACACTGAACCCTGAGTGACTCATCTCCTCCCCACTACCCCTCTGCAAGGGATATCCAGTTGTCTACAGATGGGCATTGGGTCCCCATCACGCACTCCCCTCAGTTACAATGATAGGATTTCCCCCCTCCCCTACCTTTGTTGCTTGAAACCTGGTCCCCTGTGTCATGATCACACATGTTGGCGTGCTTCTTCCATGTGGGCTTTGTTGCTTCTGGGATAGATGGCCGCTTTTTTACTTTCAAGCCTTTAAGTCCCCAGACACTATATCTCTCAATAGCCGGACACCATCAGCCTTCTTCACCACCCTTACTTATGCACACATATGTCTTCAGTGTTTATGTGGGGAAGGAGATCACACAATGATGGTTTTTGTTCTTTGGTGTCAGCTTTCTTCACCACTTTTGCTTATGCACGCATCTGTCTTCAGCGATCATGTCGGGAAGGTGGGTATCATGAAATGACCATTGAGCTGAGCAAGGTGCTCTTGTATTAAGGGAATGCACGCGAGGAGGCCCAATGTCTACCTGCTACCCTACTACTGAACCTATAAATATATGCACATAGGTCTGTTTCCCCCATAATCATAAATATATTTACATATGTACATGTCTGTATTTAGGCTTCTATGTATACCCTTTTTCTCCTACTCCTTTCCTCTAATTCCTTATGCTTTCCTCCTGTCCCACTACCATGTTCAGCCTTCATTCTGGTTTCAGTAATTCCTCTCAGTTACCTTGCCCTTGGTCACTCCCTATCAGTCCTCCCATCCCCTCCTTGCCACTGGTTTTGAACCATTTGTACCCTTGTCCCTGGGTTGGCCAACACCTCCTCCCTTCCCCTACCTCCCACACTCTCATGTCCCTCTGGGACCATTGGTCCCGTTATTTTCTTCTCACATTGTTTGTCCAGCCCATCTTATCTAGGTGGACCTGCAGATATATCAATATATGCATAAAATTTGGGATGGCTTTGACAGCACCAAAGTAGCACATAAGAGCATGGAAACAAATGGCAGCAACACCGACAAACTAACAAACAAAAAAGCCACTGACATACAAAATTTAAAAGAAGAGAAAAAAAGAGAAGAAAACCCCAAAACAACAGAAAAAAAGAGGGGAGAAAAAAAGAAAGAAAAGCCTGTTAGTAGTTCAAGCTATGTTTGTTGACCTTTAGGAGTGTTTTCCAGATGAATCTGATGGGGTGCCACATCCTGCCCCCAGAGTCCATCCTTTATGCTCTCTCAGGACCTCCTTGCTCTGCTTCCCCCACCACTCCATTGCATGCCCCCAGTGTTTTGCCCCAGTGTGTTGGGGGCAGCTAAATCACACATCCCACACTGTGTCTCCCACGTAGGGACATAGGTTAGTGCAGGATGTCGCATCTTGCTGTGGGGCCAGCTATATGGTCCTCTCTGTACACTGGGCCCTCCGAGCTGGGCTCTCATCCTCTGAGCTTGGTGGGCCCAGGTGTGCTCCGGTCCATTCTTCCTCCTTCCTTTGCTTCAGCTTCTTTCTGGGTGTGGTGTGGTAGGTCAGTTCCTTTCCCACATCAGACGATCTATTTTCATTTTCTGTGGTACTCCCTTTGATGGTGGGGATCGGGCTAATTCTGATTGGGGCCTGCATATGGTCCAGTCTTTTTGTAGATTCCTCCAGTGTTACGTTGCCCTCCTGGTTTGGCGTGTCATGGTGGGATCTGAATGCATGTTCCAGTTTTGTGTTAACACAACCAATACTCTCCCCCTGGGTGGGTTAGTGCTCTGTTCCCCCCATACCATCCACTCATTTTCTCCTCACCCTGCTTCTCCCTCCACCTGCCCCCCTCCCCCTTCTTTATGTTGGACTCTCATGTACCTCCCTAGGTGTGGCCTGCCCTCCCTCCAACTATCTATGCTTTCACCCATGTATTGAGAGATAGGTGTTTATTATTCTATTCCTGGCATGCTCATTGTACTTACCTCAGGGGACTCATGTTATACTTGGCCTTTTGAGTTTGGCGTACCTTGCTTAACATTATTCCTCCCACCTCTTCCCACGAAACGATGTGTTTCATGTCTTTGCTTTTCAGTGCTGCATAATACTCCATTGTGTGTATGTGCAAGAGTTTACTAATCCATTCATCTATCGATGGAAACTTAGGCTGTTTCCAAGTCTTTGCGATTGTGAATTGTGCCACAATAAACATTGGAGCGCAGATGACTGGTCATGTTTTATTTGTTGCTTCTACCAGGTATATGTCCAGTAGAGGGATGACTGGGTCATAAGGTAGATCAATTTCCATTTTCTTTAAGTATCGCCAGATTGCTTTCCACAGTGGCTGTACAAATCTACATGACCACCAGCAGCAGAGGAGGGTTCCTACTTCACCACAGCCCCTCCAACACTTGTTGCTCTCTGATTTGCTGATTTGGGCTAGCCTCAGGTGTGTTAGGTGGTATCTCATGGTTGTTTTGATTTGCTTATAGCTAATGACCTGGAACACTTTGTCATATGCTTATTGACCATATGGGTCTCCTCCCTAGTGAAAGTTCTTTCCAGTTCTTTTGCCACTTCCTTAGGGGGCTAACTGTTTTCCTCTTTTTGAAGGTCATGATGGTGTTGTTGATTTTAGTAATGACCCCTTTTTCTGATGTGTCATTACTAAAAATCCTCTCCCAGTCTGTGGGTTGTCTTGTCAGCCTCTTGGTGAAGTCTCTCGAGGTGCACAGGTGCTTTATTCTTATTAAATCCTATTTGTCGATTTCCAGTTCACCTGTGTGTGTACCCTTCCCTATTGCAGTGAGCCTATGAGCTCCCTGGGCCAGTGCTCTGAGGTTAGTCCCAATTCCCTCCTTGATGGTCCTGATGGTTTGGGGTGTAACTTCTAGGTCTGTGATACACCTTGAGTTTATTCTTGTGCATGGGGTGAGGTAAACGTCTTTTTTCATCTTTCTGCATGTGGATATCCATTGTTTACAGCACCACTTGTTAAAAAGCATCCGCTTCCCACTTGATGGTTTTGGGACCCTTGTTGAAGATCAGTTGTCTATATGCTCATGGTTTTATTCTTGGGTTTTTTTTTCTTTTCCACTGGTCTGAGTGTCTGTTCTTGTGCCAGTACCATGCTGTTTTGACCACTGTAGCTGTGTAAGAGGCATTAAAATTGGGTAACGTGAGTCCTCCAACTGTGTCTTTCTTGAGGAGTTCTCTGCTAATTCTGGGTTTCTTCCCTCTCCATATGAAATTGGTGGTCAGTTTTTCCAATTCTTTGAAGAAGGTTGATGGTATCTGAATTGGTATAGCATTGAACTTGTAAAGTGCTTTAGGTAGGACTGTCATCTTTGCTATGTCGAGCCTTCCAATCCACAAGCAGGGGATGTTCTTCCATTTGTGGAGGTCGCTTTTGGTTTTCTGTAGTAGGGTCTTATAGTTTTCCTTGTATAGGTCTTTAGTATTTTTTGTTAAATATATTCCTAGGTATTTCAGTTTGTTCTTAGCTACTGTGAAGGGTACTTCCTTCTTAATCCCCGATTCCATGGTCCTGTCCGATGTGTATAGAAAACCTACTGACTTCTGTTTCTTGATCTTGTATCCTGCCACTCTTCCGTATTCCTCTATCGCTGTAAGTACTCCAGCTGTGGAGCGTTTGGGGTTTTCAATGTACAGGATGTTTCCTCTTGCTATTGGAGGGGTTGTTCTGCTGACTCTGTTCTAGTTGTTGGACAGTTTGTGTTAACATATCTGTCATACGCCTCTCTTCTTTTTTCATATATGCATTCAATGATGTCAAGCTACCTCTGATAACTGCCTTTGCAGCGTCCCATAAGTGTTGATACATTGTATTCTCGTTCTTGTTAGTTTCTAGAAACTTCCTAATATCCTCTCTAATCTGGGCCTGTACCCATTCATGTCGCAGGAGATCATTGTTTATCATCCAATTAGTTGCCCTTGTTTTTCTGGGCATCCTCTTATTAATCTCCAGCTTTATCACATGGTGATCTGAGACAGATGTCTGGATAATATCTATGTGTTTGAATTTACTCAGGCTGGACTTGTGTCCCAGCATGTAGTCTATTCTTGAAAAAGATCCATGTGGACTTGAGAAGAATGTGAAGCCCTTTGCATTTGGATGGAGAGCTCTATAAATGCCTATCAGGCCCTGTTGCCTAATTACATTGTTTAGCTGTATGGCCTCTTTGCTGCGCTTCTTTCCCCGTGATCTGTCTTTCCCTGATAGCGTAGTGTTAAAGTCACCTACTATGATTGTTGTGTCTGTGATTTTTTTCATCTTTTTAATAGTTTGTTTGATGAAATTCGCCGCACCATTATTAGGAGTGTAAATATTTAATGTGCTAAGTGATGATTGGTTTACTGAACCTTTGAGCATTATGTAGTGTCCCTCTTTGTCTCTTTTAATGGTTTGGATCTTGAGATCCATTTTGTTGGAGATTAAGATACCACCCCTGCCTTTTTGGAGTTACAATTTGATTGGTAAACTTTCTGCCAACCCTTTATTCTTAGCATATTCTTGTCTGTGTGCTTAAGATGTGTCTCTTGCAGGCAACAGATTGATGGATTATGTTTTCTGAGCCATTCCTCAAGCCTTTTTCTTTTAATGTATGAATTGAGCCCATTGGAATTCAGAGTTATTATCACTATCTTTGGATTCATAGTTGTCATACCCTGTTTTGTGTCTTTACCTATCTCACTTCATATCAAGGTGCAGTGTTTGAATGGAGAGTTTCTATCTTGTCTTCTTTTCCCTGTTGCCCTGGTAATTGTTGCTGGCATGTTGGCTTCTAGATGGAGATGGGCTGTATGGTAGTGTCCTGTTTGTTCTTGGTGGAGGTTGATCCTCTGGCCATAGTGAATCAGCCAGTATCTCCCGCAGGGTCAGGTATCTTGCAGCATATTCTTTGAGTCTTTCCTTGTCCTGGAAGACCCTTATGTCACCATCTCTCTTAATGGATAACTTGGCAGGGTACAGGATTCTGGGGGAGGCATTTTTTTCTTTCAGCTTTTGGAAGATGTTGCTCCATTCTTTCCTCCTCTTCATGGTATCTGGTGATAGGTTTGAGCATATTCTTAGCTGCTCTCCTTTGTATGTGACTGTCTTCCTTTCTCTTGCTGCTCATAAAATTTTATTTTTCCTCTAGTTGGATATTTTTATTATTATATGTGTTGGTGTGTTCTTCTTGGGGTCTAGTCTAGCTGGTATTCTTTCTGCTTCTTGTATGAGTGCCTTGTTCACCCTTGTTAGGGTGGGAACATTTTCTTCAAGAAATTCCTTTGCTATTTTGGCTGTCGACTTGTATGTTGTGTTGTGTTCCAGTAGACTGATTATTTGAGTATTATTCCTCTTCATAGCATCTGTCACTGATCTCAGGCTATCTTCTGTTTCTTTAATTTTCCTATCTGACTGTCTTTCTCACTTGCTTAGGTCTGTTTGAGTGTCCTAGAGATCACTGATATGGTTCTCTGCCTCCTCAAGCCTAATCGCAATTTCTGTAACCTTGTGTGTGGCTTCTGCTACCTCCTCTGTTAGCTCCTGCAGTTCCCTTTGGTGGGTGGACTTCATCCCCTCGATTGTGGACTTTATCTCCTCTATCATTGCATCCTTATTTTGGGTTGCTTCCCTCAGCTCCTGTATTACTGCGAGCAGTCTTCTGAAGATTCCCCTCTGTGGAAGATCTGTATCTGTTTCTTCTATGAGAGATGTTAGCTCTGTTACTATGTTTTATCTCTCTGTTTATTTCGTTGTTATTGTTGTTGTTGGGAGTGACATGGTCTGTTGATTTTTTCCTCGATCCTTTCATAGGCCTCATGCTTCTGGGAGGTCAGGGGAGCCTTATCTGTGTTATTGTTAAGGATTCTTTCAGGCGATTGCCTATGACCTACTATAAGGATGGGTCAGACTGCTATGTAGGCAGAATTCCTCGAAGGCTTAGTGACCTGCAGTGGTGAGATGTTTCAGCAACTGGAGTGGGGGCTGGAGCCTCCGTGAGTGCCCACAGGCTGCTTTGACCTGGTTTGTCAGGGTACCCTTAGCAGCCCTTTTTTTGATTTAATAATAAAAAAGAATTTAAAAGGTTAAAAAAATAATTTTTAACAAAATTTTGGGAGGAAGAAGAAAAAATGGAGAGAGAGGAATAAGGAGAAGCAATAAAAGAGGAGAGAAAAGCAGTGATAATAGTGGAAGTGGAAGGAGAAAAAAAGAGATAGAAGGAAAACCTATAGAAAAGGGGCAGAAGAGAAGTAATAGCCATAATGAAAAAGGCAGAAGAAAGAAGAGAGAAAAGAAAATGCAAAAAGAAAAGAGGAAAACCAGCAGGAGATATATATATACATATACATACATGTATATGTATATATATATGTATATATATATATATTTAAAATTTCCCCTTCTTTTCCCTCCAAGTTCCAGTGATACCTAATAGAATGTGGAGGTGGGCAAGGCCTCGCTGCCACTGGACGTGGTGCTGATCTGGGCTTCGGAGCTGGGCTATGTGGGAGAAAAATGCTCTTCAGATCAGCAGGCCCTCCCAGGTCCCCGCAGGCCTGTAGAGTTGAGCCTGTGGGAAGATGCTACACAGGAGGGAGCAGCCCCACAGGGGCGGGCCTCCTGCACCAGCCAGAAAAGGCTGGGGCTGCAAGGGGTGCTGAGGGAGGCACAGGCCCCAGCGCCCACCTCCTATGCCGGCTGGGAAGGGCTGGGGCAGGCTTAGAAGCTGGTGCTGGGGACCCCGCAGGGCACCGGGGTGATGAGAGCTGGCGGGAGCACACAGACAGCTCGACGGGGGCCACAAAGCCATGTCCTAGGCTCCCTAGCAGGCATGTGTTTATCACTTGAGGCGCCAGCCCTGTGAGCAGAACAGGCTCCTCAGCAACACGGTCCAAGCTGGTTCTGGCGGGAAACAGCGGTGATGGTGCCTGCCCCCACCCTGGGAGGAATGCGCCCGCAGCGGGCTCAGAGCTCGGAGCCGGCCCGCTGAAATCCCCGCAGCACACCGGGCGGACAAAGCCGCTCTGGCCAGAGTGCAAGGCCCTGTCACTTGCGCTCCCAATAGGCAGGGCGCCCACTGTCGCCCCCCACGGCTGTCAGCGCTGGTAGGGGCGCCCTCCGCAGGCAGTTCTAGCGCCCCGGGCCATGGGCACGGGTCTCCGCGGTCACGCAGGCCAGCCTGCAGTGGTTCCGGTGGGAACACAGTGTCGGGGTAGAAGCGGGATGGGTTCCGTCTGCAGGCGAGCTGGCGGGAAGTGCGTGGCTCTGCTTCCCCTGCCGGGAGAGGAGCGGGCGCTAAGCTGACAGGAGTTGGTGGCCCGGCAAGCAGGGTGCCGATGGAGAGGCCCCAGGCAGCAATGTGGGTGGATGGTCCCCCGTGGGGGTCGCCCAGGCAGCACGCGGTGGCCTGCAGGTCACTTACCCGGGCCTTGGATGAATGGAGGGAGGACGCAGGCCCAAGGGCAGATCGCTGCCAGGTGGGGAGAGGGGAACCGTGGGAAAGGGAAACTTCTCTCCTAGTGGGGTCTCACGAGAGGGCAGCTGCTGTAGGGGTCCCGCCACCACTGCGCGGGTCTGGGCAGAGCAGGCAAGCTACTCTGGGCTTGGGGTCCCTGTCTGGGGATAGAGTAGGTCTATAGCTAGTTGCGGCCGCGATGACAGCAGCCTACTTACCTGAGATGTCCCACGAATCGGGAGTTGGAGGTTCCGGTTCAGGACAAATGCGTAGGTTGGGGCAGGGTGCTGTCCTGGGGGTATATTTCACTCACCAGACTCCAACCACTCGGCTACCCGGACTCAGCTCTCAGAGTATGTGTCACCTGGTCGGGCCATCTTCCCAGAAGTCCCCTGAAACAACTTTAAAGTCTGTCAAAAAAGAGGTCAAATAACATATTACATTTTATCCTTCCCACATCTGACATAATTGACTGTATAATGTTCGCTGTCTGATAACCAGGCTGTTCACATCCTTCGACTATGGTCAGAAGACACAGTGGAGGCCTAATCTATGGGTGAACCTTGCAAATTGATTTTCGGCTTCCACAGTCATCCATAGGCATCTACAAATCAAGTTTTCACAATTTAAGTTCTGATACCATTCCCTCCTTCAGAGTTGGATTCTATTAATTATAATCCTTGGATCATACAGGCGGTATGTATCTTTCATGTGGACTTAGTTGATACTTCACTTAGATGATTGCTTATTTGAAAACAATCCTTTAAGACTCCAGACTCTCTGCTCTCTGATAGCTGGGCACCATCTAGTTCCTCTGCCACACTGTGTTACAGCACCCTTCTCTTCTGCAGTCTCTTCATGAGGGTGGACATCAAGCAGGGCATTGCATAAGAACTAATTTTTGTTAGGTTGGGGCTAAAATTAGTGTGAGCCTAAACCCCATTCCTAGATCTCCGGTTTGTATGTGTCTCTGGTTCACTTTAGAAACACCATGATCATTTTATGTTAAAGAACATTATTAAATCATCCCCCCTGGGGGATAAGGTAGTTGTTTTAATAGGCTCATTACTTTAGCCAATGGTATAGAATGTAAAACACTGTTGAGAAAAGGAAAGTATACAAGTGTTGGCCAGCTACAAACCACAATACATAAATCGTTGGTTTATACAGATTAAGTACTTAAATGACTAGACATTACTTCTACAATCAATGGTTTGGTAACAGGGAAAAGTGGTCAATAACATTAATTCAAACAAAGGCAGAACCTTTAGGCTGAAATCTTCATGGGAATATATATCCTGGTGTTTGTTACCAGGATGCTTTGAGCTTCTCACCTTTTGGTCAGCAGCTGAGCACTTAATTATTGTGCTGCCTATCACGTCATGCTCCATAGATACTTTTAAAGATCAGCTGCAAGGACTGAATACATGGAACCTCGTTTGCATCTCAGTGGCAGGCCTAGTGGCCTTGGTCATGTAAGGAAATGGTAGAGCCAGGCAAAGAGGTGGTTCAGGAATTATCCAGGATTCATGGCAACTGGAGGGGCTTGGAGAGAGCTGGTTTGCAATCCTGCTGTGGATTCAGGGTCAAGATCTGGCTGGTGGCCTTCAGTGAAGAATGGCACCTTTAATTATTTATACATGTCACTGGAGGAGAAGGAGCTTTTCTTGGTTCTCTCAGGAGTCATGGGAAGCTGACAGAAGGACTCTCGCGGGGTGGGCTCAGTGCCCAGATGAGGAAGAATGCTGTGAAAGATGGCCGAGGCTGCCCGAGCACATCCCACCCCCAGCCCTCAGCCAGCTGCTTAGGGGAAGGAAGGAAACTAGCATTTCCACTGCCATTGTAACCCCGACAGGCTCATCAATCTTAGCTCCTTAGGACTTCTCCAGCTGTTATTGCTCCTCTTTTACCAACGAGATCCATTGGAAACACCCAGAGCAGAGCAGGGCCAGCACTCAAGACCCGGGCCTCTGATTTCAATGACCATCACCCTGCCCTGGCCCAGAAGGTTATCGCTGAGAGCTATCTGACTTTTGCTAATTGCTTGAAAGTGAGGTCAGCGAAGCAGACATACACCTAGAGCAGGCAGCTTCTGGCAAACTGAGCTCAAGACTCCTTCCCGGCCTAAATATCCATCACCGACACCCCTGCCCCTTCAACTTCCTCCTCCCAGTGCCCTGGGTGGACCTTTGACTTCTGTAGGAAAGGCTATTCTGGTGCTGGCCCAGCGGGCTCAGTCCCAACAACAATAGCTGGAAGGACCTCTTGGAGCAAGTACTTCCTGAAGTGCCCCAAACAGCCACTGTCCCTTTGGCTCAGGAGCAGTCATGCTTCTGTGTTCCTGGTAGAATATTTAGGCCAGGAAGGCATCTTGAGCTCAGTGGGCCTATTGCTGTGTGCTCCACTATCGAGGGAGACAGAGATAGCAAGTGTGCAACACTCAGATGCTGAAAGGTTTTATGGGAGATGGTAAAGCTGGGGTGGGGAAAGGTTGAATATTCATTTTCTTCACCCTTCCTATATACCTACTGCCTCATTGTGGAGGGATGTCTTTCAATTATATTCCTTTGGTTTTTATAAACGAAACAAAACTAAAATTCACTGCTATTGAGCCAATTCTGAATCATAGCCACTCTAGAAGAAATCAAATTGCCTTATTGGGTTCCTGAGACTTTTGATCTTTATGGGAGTAAAGAATCTTATCTTTCTCTAGTGGAGTGGTTGGTAGATATGAACCACTGACCTTGCAGTTAGCAGCTCCAAGAGCAACTCATTACACCAGCATATCTTCTTAATCCAGCTTCATGAATCTCTGTTCTGTTTCTGGAAAAACTTTCCCTACTTTCCCTCTTCAGCCATAATAAATAATATGGGGAAAAGACTCAAAAGGAAAAAGTAAATTAGGGAGATAGACTGTGTCTTCAGTTATTCATTCATAACATTGAATGAGGCCTACTATGTGCTAAGTACATTGAAATAGAAAAAATAACTATTATACATTCACATATTTCTTTATTCATTTACTAATTAACAATAGTGATGAAGTCCCCTCCCCTCATGCTCCTTCTAAACATTGCAGGTATGACAATTTCCGTGTAATCAGGGCCTGCCCTGTGTTCTGGGGGGAGGACAGATGCTTACAGACATCCTCCCCAGGGCAGTTAGTCACCAGACTACAGGGTAGGCCTTGCTTCCTGCTGTGGGGGGACAATAAACTATTTCTCCCTGAGGCCTGCGACCAAGCGTTCACACCCTATCAGTTGAGCCACGGAACAGGCCAAACTGGCTCTGTGACATCCAAAGTTAAGTTGCCATCCTAAATCTAGGATCTGCCCATCTTGCCACATGTATGTCCCCAACCCCTCCTCTCCCTATTGCATGTATGTCCCTAGACCAGCCCCTCTCATTACTATATTACCTATATCACAACCCCTTCCTGTGACATTTGTCCTCACCTGTAATTAGGGGGCTTGCATGTCCCCAGAGAAGGTAAAAAGCCTGGGCTAGCATTAAACTCTCTCTCTCCCTCCACGTGGACCACCAAGCGGGGCTGAGGTGAGCATGCTACCATGAATTGTGTCTGACTCCATTTATTTCAATACTTCTCTTCTATCTCTCATGCTCTCTGCAACTTTCCTATAATCTTTGCTTATTATCGCTGTACAATTGTGCCTACCGGACCTGTAATGATGTGTTAGGGGCTGGCTTCCCCTGACACTGTGTAACTTGAAGTCAAGCGTGGCGGGTAGACAAAGGTGTTGATGCACAGTGGTTCCTGGCATAGGAAGGACAGGCCATGAAAGGAGCACCTATGAGGGGCAGCCAGCCGGATTAAGAGCCCTGCAGGATGCAAACGAAAGAACTGAAGGAACCATGCGGGTAGGTGGCAGGAGATAAAAATTAAGAGTCTCAAAAAACCCAAAGGAGTAAGCTTCCTTCATCCCAGGGGATGTTTATGAGCCAGAAATGACTTTTTTGGTGCCTATGAGACCGAGCTCTGGGCAGCCCCTGCGTGGGTCTGCGAGGTCTCTGGACTCTTCCTTACTGTGTCTCTGCCAAACTCCCCAGCCTTTCTGTAACTGCCGTCCTCTTCCTTAAAATGGGCACGATGAAAAGAACGGAGCGCAGGCAGTTTGCTTCATCGGTAGCAGTAAACATTCAAATGGGATAATATGCGAGGGCATCAACATGCTCAGGGAAAATGTCATCTTTCTGTGAACTTTTTGAAGCCTCTTGTACGAGGAAAGCATTGGAATCTGTAGATACCATGTACAAAGTGCCACAGAAATGCCAGCTATGATTATATGGGCAGTGGTACCTAGGAGGTTTGGAGAAGAAGTACGCCCACCTGGCACACCTCTAATGAGGCCTGACCATGGGCCAGACACTGACGAATCAAGCTGAATCAGAAAGACCAAGCTCCTGTTTATATGGAACTTGAAGCATTAAATTGTTAAAAACTCTAACTCACGATAGTAATGAGTACAAGAAGAAAATATTCTAAAATTGATTGTGATTTTTTTGCACAACTTGTTAAATAGATTTAAACATTGGATTGTATGATACATGAATAGTATAGCAATAAAACTCTTAAAAAAGAAAACGCAGGCTTGGAAGTCAGAGAGATCTGGATTTCAATCTTGTCCGACACTTATACGTATGACCGTGGGTCAGAGTATTTGCTTTCCTTGAGCCGGGCTCTTTCCATCCGTGAGACGGGCATAGTGATAGTGCTTTCCTTACAGAGGTGGGGCTGGGAATCAACAGATAATGAGGATAGTTCAAAAGGATTTGTGAGAAAAATCCACGATCTTTCCACACTACTTGCTAGGAACTTTTTGAAGCCCATTCGTATATATAAAGTGAGCAGAAGACACAATGTTAGAAAAATGGTACTATATGACAATTAAAATTGAAGAGAAATAGCCATAACCCAAGGGATACTGTTTTATAGGAGACAAGATGACGATGACCGTAGGCCCTAGCTACACCCTCTCAGAGATTCCCAATTGCATTGAGATTGGGATGTGCTTTACCTGGCTGGCTTTGCCTCCTACGTTTACCTTCCCTACTTCTCTTTATTTCACCTAATATATATGCAATGCCTAGGGACCTCCACTCCCCAAATCTCTAATCACAGGTGAAATATCATGTTACTCGGGGAAGCCTGTGTGAGCCTCAGATGTGGTAAAGTTTGTATCCCCTACAATGCATCCGAACAGCGCCGTCCATTTCGATAGTGTGATGCCTTATGCAGACTCTAAACTCCAAGAAGTCAGGAGTCAAATATGTTTTACTTGTTACTGTATTTACTTAATGGATTGATAAGCACTAAATGTAGCCTGAGATTTAACTCGTTGAAAAGAAGAATTGGAGCCTGTTCATCGGATTCAAGTAAGAGCCACACAGTACAATTTTCTAAAGTCAAACAGCCGACACTGAGGTCTCATCCCCTCCCCGGGGCAGCAGCGGGAGATCGATACGTCGCACTGCAAGGAACTGGAAGGTTGATTAAGAGTTTATGTAAGTGTTTAAAACTTTGGCAGCTTTCCTTTCCTTCAGATTTGGCCATGACTTAAAGCAGAAGGAGTTTTCAACAGAGAGAGCGTTCAGGAACATCCACACCCAGCTGTGGAAACCTTAGAAGAACGGAGGGCCGAGGAAGGTCCTTCGATGAGGGATTAGGGGACCGAACAGGTTTTCAAAGGCATATGGTGACAAGATGTCAGTGTGAACTTGCTTCTCTGACACAATCTGAAATGCTTTTAACCAGCAAGTTTCCCAGCGGCTTTTAAGGGAAGAGGTTAATGTTGTAGGTTTATCAGTAAATGCATGCTTGTGGTGACTTCACTGTGGCTCATGTGTCGAGGGGACTGTGGGGAAAGGAGATTACATTTCGCTTCTGCCTTCTGGGTTTTACTGAACAAGAGTCCTGGGTGAGGAATGGGGAGACCTTTCTTCCAACCCTCGTTACCTCTGAGGAGATGTGTGCTCATGAGCAAGGGCGAAACTGGTTTCTGCCTTCCTTCCCAATGAGATTGAAACATTTCATCCAAGCATTGTGAAATCCATGAGGCAGATTGCTACTATCAATTCCCATTTTACAAACAAGGACACAGAAGTAAAAAAGCTACAGACGTTCCTCACGACGGCATAACTACTAAGTGGTGGAGGCAGGGTTTGAGCTAGGTTTCTGGATTCTGAAGCCAGTTGTAATGCTTATGGTAGGCATCCCCTTTCTAGGGATGAGTTTTAAGAAGAATAAGAGCACAGTTCCTTGATGGCTGGCCAGGACCTCCACGCAATCTTCACTGGGATAAGGGATGGTGGAATGGCTGCCAAGGCGAGAATTCCTTTTTCTTTGGTAACTGCCACTTCCAGAAGATAAGGTTGACATTGTTTAGGGCTAGTACTGGGGAAGGAGGGTGCAGAAAATCTGGGGTTTGGAGACAGCTGTGGGCTTCAATCCAAACACAACCACTTGAGGTTTAACTGTCAGAGTAAATTACAAATCTCACCTGCGTCTCAGCATTGACGGGGAAAATTGGACCATCAAGGGTAGAGAGTGTGGCACGGATTTCATGAGAAGATACCTGATACAAAATAGGGCCTCAAGAAGTTTGCCCTTCCACTTTTTTGCATGTGAAACATTAAAAATTATATTTAGGTGACCTTCAGAAAGCATAATATTAACTATTTTAAGTAAACAATTCTGTAGTATTCAGCACATTCAAATGTTATCAAGTCACCATCTCTATCCAGATAAAAAATATATTTATCAGTGGTAAAAAATATATATATTTATTTATATTTATCACTCACCAAAATATTCTGTGCCCAATAAGCACTTACTCTGTTGTCCCCATCGTTCTAGCTTCTAGCAGCTACCATTATGAGGATACATTAAAAGCATTGCTTTAAGATAATAAAAACCTTTATTGAATAAAATATAAAGATGTGAAGATCGTATTTCTCAACAAATTGTCCATCTAGATCTATATACAACGTCAATATGCCTGCCCTCACACCTCTCATCAAAGATGTCCAGCCACCACATTCCAGGTCAGTTACTGAAATGCTTGACCTGTATGGACCACAAATGATATTAAACCAACCAAATGGCCCTTGGAAAAGAAACGGTTCCCCAACCCTGTTCCCACCCTTATCTAAAGAATTCTGCACTCTTTGATTGACACCAAATCAAAATGACACTTTTGGAGTCACAATGATGTTCCTTTATTTTTTGCCACGCATATTTTGGCGTGTAGAGGTGTCTTCTTTGCATGGAATGGCGGAGTATAATTGCGCACGTGTAGATGGCAGAGCACCAGGCAGTGTCTCATTCTGTTGTACATCGGGGCACGATGGCTCGGACCAACTTGACGTCACATACATACGTGGGTAATCGTTAGCCTGGCTATGTGTGATAATGGCCCCGGCATCTTCACTCGACTGTGCATGTCTTATAGGCCTCTTATCTTGTCGTTGCAGGTTTTAATGACACCATTTTTAGTAGTTTTAACATAATTTCTATTCATCATGATTCCTTCCTTTTTTGTTTTTTTTGTTTACAATTTTTGGTTGTGCTGCTCCCTTCCCCTAGTACATTTATTTTTAAATGTTATTTTTATTTTAAAACCTTTTCATGGTGAGCTAGGTGCAAGCGCCTGGAGCAGATCACCAGTTGCACGTTCGACCGTGCAGTACGTTGTGCTTGGACTCCTTCACCGTGCTCCGTGCACGCACCGCCATCCCCAGGCTGCTGACTTTTGCCCTTCGGTAAACCTTGCACCTCTGATCTTAAATGTTTATTATTATATCATCAACAGGGGTTCACTTCCTTGTTTGAAGGGTGTCTTTGGGCTATATTCTTGGGGATCATGAATATAGCCGGCCTTTCTCTGACCTGGAAACTTGGTCGCTTTAGGATTTTGAGTTTCATTTCACATATTTCTCCCACTCTACCCAGGGCCTTCTAATCTGCTGCTTATTAATGCTGTTGGTGGTATTCGCCGGGCACCATCTAGTTCTGGCCTCGGGGTTGTAGGGACTGACGCTTGTGTGGTCCATTTTCCATTGGACTAATTTTTTCCAGATATCTTCTGATTCTTATCACTCTTCTTTCCCTCTGACTGAGAGAACCAGCCATTACACATTAGCTAGTTGCTTATTAGATTTTAAGACCCCGGGTGCTCCTCACCAGTGTGGGATGTCGAACTTTGTAGTCTTTGTGAACTGCATCATACCAATAGTTGTTTGTGTCCTCTGAGACTATGGGCCTGATTGTCCTGGCTCAGTGGGTTTGCTTATATCTAGGAAATATTCATAACTTTGCCTTGTGAATGCTCTACCGTATTCTTACATATATTTTCAGCAAAGAGAAATATGTATTTATAATATCCCTTGTTAAATCTGTATATATTCATAGGCATACTCCATTCTTCCTCTCACCCTTGTTCTGTCTGAATGTCTACCTAGGTAGCTACCTACTTGTTACTCAGCATTATCGCAAGATTGTGGGGAGAATAGTATCTGCCTCTGTGCCCTTTAAGTCTGGCAAAACTCCCAATATCCTGCTTGCCCTGTGTCTGTAATTGTTTTGCCCATCTCCCTCTTGTTTGCTACTGATTTTTCTTTCAGCCAAACTAACGCTGTGAATTCCCCTTTCTTCTTTCCACCCCCATACTGGTAACTACCCAAGTCTGCTTCTTTTAGTGTGAAAACTATAGTGGCGTCATACACTATTTGTCTTTTTGTGCTTGGCTAATTTTATTCAGCATGCTGTCCCCTGGGTTCACTCATGCTATGAGCTATTGCACACATTCCACTTAAAATATTCTTTTCATTTTTGGAATGAAAAACAAGTAAGGGGTAAGACTATGGCTGTTGGTTAGATGGGTAAAGTTTCTGAATGAAACTCTGCTGGGGCAGCTCTTGCTAGTCTCAAAGAACGAGCAGGTGCATCGTCATTATGAAGAATAAAAAATTCTCACCTCACACTCTGGTCTTATTCTCATCAATATCATTTTCAAAATTTCTTAAAACTTACTCTTAATACATTCCAATGATAATACTGTATCATTTGAGAAAGATCTACAAAGATTAGATAGGGCTTTCTACTCCCACAAAGATTTTCACTCTTGAAAAACCCCAGGAGCAGTTCTCCTCTTTCCTGTAGGGTCAATTTGATGGCAGTAAGTTTGGGTCCAGATTCCTCCTTCCTTGATAACCCCTGCACCCCGCCCGTCCAAACATGCACCATAACCTTCTGAACTTAATGTTTTACCTTGAATGTGACTGGCATCTCAGATCCCATTGGAAGCTATTGTTTTGACTGAGTCTTTTTTGAAGGCATCTTGAGAGTAAAACAAATGTATTACTGAGAGAAGTTCTTTGCAGCCATCCGTGATCATGGAGACATATCTAAACACATTTTACTTGGAATAAACTGGAACATGTATGTACTAGAACACTAATAGGAATACATTTTGACTTATGAATATAAATAGGCAGGGTAGTTCATAGAGATGAAATTTTACAATGTACGATCCACTTGTTTAATTCCAAGTGCTGGTTTAGAACATTGAAAGTACCATGGACTGCCAAAAGAACAAACAGATCTGTCTTGGAATAAATACAGCCAGAATTCTCCCTAGAGGAAAGGATGGTGAGACTTCATCTCATATAATTTGGACATATTCTCAGGAGAAGCAAGTCCCTGGAGAAGATGGTGTGCTTGATCAAGTAGACAGGCAACAGAAAAGAGGAAGATCCTCTACAGAATGAATCGACCCAGTGGCTGCAATAATGGATTCAAACATAAGAACAATTGTGCGGATGGCCAGGCATGGGTGCACTTTACTCCGCTGTACATACAGTTGCTATGAGAGGGGATCGACTCCATGGCCCCTCGCAACATGATCCTTTGAATCTGACGTCTTTCACTTAGCATAATGTGTTCCCTTCCCTTCGATGATGGTGCCCCCAAAATGAATTTATTTGATGACAATCATATTCTGAAAGTAGTTTAAACTCAAAACCAAACTTATTGACATTGAGTTGATTCTGACTCATAGTGATCCCATAGAATAGAATAGAGCTGTCCTTTTGCGTTTCTGAGAATGTAAATCTTTACAGGAGCAAAAACTTCATCTCTTTTTAGATGTTCACTCTCTGAGTTGTTTTAGATTTGCTATATTTTATGTTGAAAATGCTCATATCTACAGTCATACTTATCTACCAGGTAGAGATTTTCGTGTTTGGGGCCTAAGATAGGTGATAGTTTTCTATGAGCTTTTAGCGTTAGGTTTGCCCAGTCATGAAATGTGAGACCATTGGAGCTGCACTCTCTTTTCTGGGCACCTTTTCTGTGCCATGTAACTGAACCCAAGGAGCTGGTTGTTCAACCAGGAAAACATCTGACTAGTTAATTGGAGCCTTGGCTGGGGAATTTGAAAAACTGCCCAGGGCTTCCCCTGAAGAAAGTGGGAAGCCAGAAGAGTTGTCAGACACAACAGGAGTAGAGACGATCAAGGGTACTTGGAGGCAGATAACAGAGAGACCAGATGCACAGTCTAGCAGGATGGGGAAGGATGATAATTGTAAATAACAGCTTGAAATCCGATGAGATCTGTAGAAAGACAAGATCCAAGTGATAACAACTTTACAGGTATAGGCATATAATCTGAAGTAATGAGAATAGGCGTGCATGATGCCCGTGAGTGCTTTATGGTGCATGATGTCAAGTGGTCTAAAGAGAGTGAGTAGAGGAAGACATCTGATGACAGGTTAGCCACTAGAAGATTGGAAGGGAAATTCTGGAACTCCCAGTCAGAGTAGCCTGGGGCAAACTCTGACAGGGTGATCCATGTTGCTAAAGGAAGGAAAAATCAGCCTGACCTCGATGATGACAATAATGGTTGTATGAACCCAACACCTCATCAGGTCAAGAGACTGTGAACATGCAGTGTCATTGAACTCCTCCATCAAGCCTGTAAAGTTAGGAACTACTTTCTCTTTGTGATGGATGAAGAACATGGGTTTCACTTCCTAGTTTGATGCACAGTGACTGGCATCTTAAATACTTCAAGTGCTCCCCCAAGGTTTTTATTCAATTGGGACAATTAAGGAAGAAGGTAAGCCAGGAATAGGAGGAGGACATGGAATGTGTGGCTAATGGCCTTCACGGACAGCTACCCCTTTGCCAGGAGACCAGAAGAACTGGATGGTGCTTGAGTAACGTTACTGAGCATTTTGCATGAAGATCCCAGACAATAGTCTCAGTCAAAAAGGGGAAATTGCAGAACAGAACTTCACATTCTCATGGACTCCAGAGTCTTGACGCCATGAGGGTTGGATAAACTTCTGGAGCTACTGCCTGGTGATAATTTTAAAATTGTACAGCTTTGGCGACTCACGGGGGGTAGTTCTAGCCCATCCTATAGCGTTGTTATGAATTGGCATTGATTTTATGGCCGTGAGTGATGGAATTGGTGTATATTTTGTTGTATATTCTCAACAATAACAAAACAAAATTATATAAAAATAAACGACAAACAACCAAAAAGGACCCATGGTTTGGAAATGTGTAGAAACTAACTGTTGGTCAAATGAACAAGAAACGGGAGTGTTGGGACAGCTTGTCTGATTTTTTTTAAACTTCCTTTCTTAGTACTTTTGTTAGATTCTTAAGCTTCTAACATCTCTTATTTACTCCTAGCAGGGTTTTGTAAGCTTCCCTTTTGATCTGTTACCTTTCCAAAGCACTGGCAGCAGAATGGTTAAGCACCATGACTTAACCACTACGAACTACTAGAAGTTAGTGGTTTGGACCTACCAGCTGCTCCACAGGAGAGAGACCTGGCAATCTGCTTCCATACACATTACAATTTCGGAAACCCCATTAGGCAGTTCTGCTCTGTCCTGTAGGGTTGCTATGAGTTGGAATCAACTTGATGGCAATGGGTGAGTGGCCTTTCTCCCACCTGGGAGTTACTAACAAATAGCTAGTGGCCTTTTCCTTTCTCCATCCACTTTGGCTACCTGACCTTGAAGAGGGTTTTCTTCACAAGGGTTAGAGTTTCACGGAGGAGCAAATATCTTGAGCTTAGACCTGAAGACTCTTGAGTAACATCATGCAGTGTCCCTCACAATTATGGCCTGCTTGTTGACAATAACCAATATTTCAGCAAAGAACCCTGGTATTTTAACTGTCTCTTTCTATGGCACGTTGTCCCAGCCCATTGAGAAGTCTTACCTGTGGACCTCCACCTCACTCACGTTCTGTACTATTGATTCAAGAGATAGTTCTTCTCCAATACCCGTGTCAACAGCTTCCTCAAATTTTCCTGATCCTTATGCACCTAGAACTGTGCAGGCTTTTGTGCTAATGGCCTCTTCGAGGCAGATGGGAAGATTCTATCCCCTTTTACTGGACATTAAGGTGTATGACTGGGTCCGTGCCTTCCGACAGGCTGATAGGACAGCGGTTATACTCCTCTGAATCAGTCATGGTCCCTATCCACGCTCTCCAGTTTAGACCAAGTCTAGTGGTCTGAAGGCCAAGTTTGGGAAAGAGTTGGTTGTTGGTGGTTGTAGAAGGTCGACCCTTCTTGAGACACCCATTATTTGTCCAGGGTCCCAGTGTCATGAGAGAGAGACCCTGCTTTCACAAGACGTGGAAATCTGTGGAGGTGACTGACATGAAGACAGATACTTACCGGTGTGACAAGTGCTATCATGGAGGAAGTACTGGGTGCTATATGGAGTTATACACAGAGCACTAACACTGAACGGGATCATGGAAATATTCCTGAATGAAGGAACAACTAAATTATGTCCACCCTTGTGGGGAGCTGATAAGGAGTTAAGCTTTCCATGAATGGTGCCATCTAGGCTTGGGAATTTCCTTCGTCCAAAGGAATATTCATTGTGCAAGTCAAATTCCCATCACAAGTATAAGTTGGGCTTGTGCAGAAGTCTAAACTAAATCTGAACCATTCTTATTAAACACTGGAAACATATATGAAATGTTCATGTCCGAGTCCTTTAGCACAGGGCATGGTTCAGTTCTTGGTGTTCGGATTGACAAACAGCAGGTCTCGCAAGGTGGTGCACGCTAGGATTGGAGAGAACTTCACCTTTGTCCTACAGTGAATGAGCTGCATTCTGAAGAAGAGGAAGCAGGGCAGAAGCATAACCAGGGAAGCCTCATGTTGTTTCTGAGAGACTGCAGACTTCCATCCTCCTCTTCTCTCTCTGTCTCTCCCGCTCTCTGAAGGAATGCCTTAAATGATGACTCAGAGTCATGAATAACATGACCACTTGTGTAGTCCAAAGATTAGACAGCCCAAAGCCACGAGTCTGTGGTGTTGAAGTGGCGCGGGTGGGAGACATTCTCTCCAGAGACTGGGGCAGGGTCTGACTTGCCTGGGGAAGGTTCATAGAATGTTTAGACAGTGACTCACGAAGGTCTCTGATGAATAAATAGCTCCCTTTCTGCTGGAGTTGTTGACAGCACTGGTGACAGCTTACCTTTTCAGTTGCCAAGGAGAATCTGACGCTGACTTTTGACATGCTCAACTTTCCTGACCAGCCAGCCCTTCCAGAGGGACCACTGTGCACAAAGACCTGCCCAAACGCAAAAGGCGATGAAGCTGCATCAGTGGTGTCTGAGTTACAAAATCAGAAGAGTAAACATCTCCTTCCAGCCAAAAAGCCATCACTGTAAAGGGAGGATTTGAAAAATAATTCTGTTTTCAGGATTGGAGGGTAATTATCTCGGCTCTTTATGTGGCTATTTGGTGACTGGCTAATAACCTGTTTATAGTTTTAGAGCTTTTAATTTTTGGTGAGAAACAAGGTGGTCTTCATTCTGGAAAAATAACAACTATAAAATTTAGGTTACATTTGACTCAAAATAACAAATAATAACACGACTGATAGTGGCCTATAGGTCAAACCATAAACATGTTTGATTCTCTCTCATAACCAGAGGATGGGTCGTAAGAACAGCAGCTTGCTAGTGTCACCTGAGTCAAAATGACCAATGCCAGTTGATTTCAGCTCTCTAATGTTTAGAATATCGATCTTTAGGTGCTCCATTTAATTTTTGACCTAAAAAGCGAAGTTCCTGTTGACGTGAAAAAATGCAGTTACTTTTCTCCTCACCATACGTAGCACTTGAGACGTCTGGTGAAGGCCTCATGGTTGCAGTGCACCTGCTACTGTTCCGGAGATCACAATCGTATTCAAAGGTAGAAAGGGAGCATAAGGTAGGGGGTGGTGGTTGTGGGGAGGGTGGACAGTGGCAAAGGAGTTTTTTCCCCTGCTATGACTATGTTATTTTATCAAGGATCTACAAACATAAGTCCCAGAATCACTTCTTGAAGATTTACTCATGTCAGAATTATCAGGCCATCGCTTGTCATTTTGTCGTGCTGTGTGGCTTGTGTGTTGCGATGCTACTGGAAGCGGTGCCACTGGTATTTCAAATACCAGCAGGGTCACCGAAACTGAGCAGGTTTATGCAGAGCTTTCAGACTAAGGACAGACTAGGAAGAAGGAAGAGGCTGTCGTCCACTTCAGCCTCTGAAATCAGCCTCTGAAAGTCCTATAGATAATATTGAAATTTTTTCAGTTACTGAAAATCTCATGAATAGAAGTGGAAAGCTTTTGGAAGGCACTCGGAATACGACCGAGGAGGAGCCGCCTAGGAGTCGACCGTGGTGACGTGGATGGAGTAGAGCCTTTGGCACCTTCGTTTACTGATGGGACATGACTCAAAATTGGAAACAGCTGCAAACCTCGATTATTAATCACAATTTGGAATGCACAAAGTATGAATATAGGAAAATTAGAAAATCCTCAAAATAAAATGGAATGCCTAAAGATTGATATTGCAGGTGAGCTGAAATGGACTGGTATTGGCCATTTGAATAAGAAAGTCATATGGTTTAATATGCTGGGATTGATGTATTCAAGTGGAATTGAGTGGCATTGATAGTCAAAAAAGACATGTCAAGAGCTGTCTTCAAGTACAACTGCCTGTGAGCATAATGTCCATGCTCAGACAAGGAAATGCAACCAATACAGCAATAAGTCAAATGTATACACCAGCCACTAGAGTTTGCTGCACAAGGCTTCGTTTACATATTTGGAAGCAAGGTTACTACTTTGAGGACTAAGGTGAATCTGACCAAGACACTGTTTTCAATGGCCTTCTATGCATGGGAAAGTTGGATGTGGAATAAGGATGACCAAAGAAGAATGGATGCATTTGAACTACAGTTTTGGCATAGAATATTGAAAGGACCATGGACTGCCAAAAGAACCAACAGATCTCTCTGGGAAGAAGTACAGCCAGAATGCTCCTTCGAGGCAAGGGAGTCATGATTTGGTCTCACGTCTTTTCGACACGCTGTCAGAAGAGACCCGTTTCTGGAGAAGCACATCAGGCTTGATCAAGTGGAGGGGCAGTGAAAAAGAGGAAGGCTTCCAGAGACGGACTGACCCAGTGGCTGCATCAAGGGGCGGAAACTGACGGATCATTGTGAGGATGGCACAGGCCTGGGTGGTGTCCGTGCTGTTTGACATGTGGTCGCTGAGTCAGAACCACCTTGAAGGTACGTAACCGCAGCAACAGCAATAACGAAGTGTCAGGATCTTTTTGGTCAGAACAAGGTCACATGACTACCACAGTTGAGTGTCTAGGCAAGGTTCAAAGCCACGAATGAATAATCATGAGCTTGTTGTTGTGAATAACATTAATTCTCTATTGGGAAGGATGAAAGGCAGTGGGAGCAAATAAACGATTTCTGCCATAGATACCCAGAAAGTAGTCACATATTGCATTGTGAAGATTCATCAATGCAAATGAAGATTCAGGGATGGTGGTGTGGGTTTTCAGAGAAAGGAGTCTTTAGGAATGTGACTGAGTGCAAAGATCCCGGTGTGCGCTGGTAGAAAATTACAGGGGCAAAAATAATGACTGTTGATGGCAGTCATTTAACATGTTCTGTTTGGCAGTCATCCTTTGAGAACCAGGTCAGCTTTGCCTGCTCAAGGAAGCGTTTCCTTTCAGGTAGAACTAGCCAGTTCCACCTCCATGTACCCAGTGCTCAAAGCACACATCTTGATCGTAGCAGTCATTGTATTTTGAATTCAGGGTTTAAAAATGCTTCCCCCCTCCCCCGCCACCACTACCATGATCCCAGTTCTACCTTACAAATCTGGCTAGACCAGAGGATGTACATTGGTACAGATAGGAATTGGAAACACAGGGAATCCAGGACAGATGATCCCTTCAGGACCAGTGGTGAGAGTGGCGATACCTGAAGGGTGGAGGGAGGGTGGGGTAGAAAGGGGAACCAATGACAAGGATCTACATATAACCTCCTCCCTGGGGGATGGACAACAGAAAAGTGGGTGAAGGGAGATGTCAGACAGTGTAAGATATGACAAACAATAATTTATAAATTATCAAGGATTCATGAGGGAAAAGAACAGCCAATATTAAGGGCTCAAGTAGAAAGCAAATATTTTGAGAGTGATGATGGCAACAGATGTACAAATGTGCTTGACACACTGTATGGATGTGTTTGACGCAAAGGATTGTGATAACAATTATACGAGCCCCCCAATAAAATGATTTTTTTTAAAAAGGCATAGATCCAGGAATGGGTTTTGTGCACTAAATCCAAGCTCCAATGTAAGAACATTTAGTTCTTACCTCATGGCCCTGCTGCATGGTCACCTTTATGAAATGATCCCTGAAGATAAGCATGTCACAGCAAACCAGATGGTGTCCAGCTATCAATCAGAATGTTGTCTGGGATCCTAAAGGATTGTATTAAACAAGCAGCCTTCTAAGCAAGGAGTCAACTAAGTCCACCCGGAAGAAGCACAGCAGCTTGAACAACAACAACAACAAAAATGGTCTCTCCTGTGCTCTAGTCTGGCCCATGGTGTTTTCCTTCCATGGCCTCCTCTTGCCTTCAGGTACCATGATATGGGTACCGTGACAAATAACCTCATACGAATTTTCAACTTGGCAGGATCATTTATGCCTAATCCTGCTTGCCTCCCCCGTCATGCCTCTTCTCATTACCTTCCGTTCCCCCAGGTTCCAGTCATTGTCATTTCTTCTCTGCAAGTCTTTGCACTGCTCTTCCTGCCACACAGAACGTGCTTCTTTGGCTGAAACTTTCATTCATCTGTCAGGCCTCGGCTTAGACATCATTTCCTCTGGCTCCCAGGGTAGGCTCGGTCAGGGGTCGGCAGACTTTTGAGATGGAAAGGGCATTCCTGCCCCTCCCAAAAATTGAAAAAAAAAAGAAAAGTTAGTCACGAGCCACACATATATCTTTACAAACAAATGGAATCACCATTATCCGAATAATATCCTTTAAAAATGTTCGATTTTGCTTCAGAACCACACATACGTCCGAAAGAGTTCTACATGGCTAGCAGGCCACAGTGCTGACCCTGGGCTGGGTGGCTCAACTCTGGGCTCATGTCACACATCCTTCGCCTCACAGCTCTAGCTATTCTGCCATGTCACCACCCGCACGTCGTGGGGGGAGGCACCAGATTTTCTTTTTTTTTCTTCTTTTACATTTTATTAGGGACTCATACAACTCTTACCACAATCCATACATATACATACATCAATTGTATAAAGCACATCCATACATTCCCTGCCCCAATCATTCTCAAGGCATTTGCTCTCCACTTAAGCCCCTTGCATCAGGTCCTCTTTTTTTTCCCCTCCTCCCTCCCCATTCCCCCCTCCCTCATATGCCCTTGGTAATTTATACATCGTTGTTTTGTCATATCTTGCCCTATCCGGAGTCTCCCTTCCCCCCTTCTCTGCTGTCCCTCTCCCAGGGAAGAGGTCACATGTGGATCCTTGTAATCAGTTCCCCCTTTCCAACCCACTCACCCTCCACTCTCCCAGCATCGTCCCTCACACCCTTGGTCCTGAAGGTATCATCCACCCTGGATTCCCTGTACCTCCAACCCTCATATGCACCAGTGTACAGCCTCTGTCCTATCCAGCCCTGCAAGGTAGAATTCGGATCATGGTAGTTGGGGGGAGGAAGCATCCAGGATCCGGGGGAAAGCTGTGTTCTTCATCGATACTACCTCACACCCTAATTAACCCATCTCCTCTCCTAAACCCCTCTATGAGGGGATCTCCATTGGTCGACACTTGGGCCTTGGGTCTCCACTCTGCACTTCCCCCTTCATTTAATATGGTATATATATATACATATACACATATATACACATACATACACACACTTATATCGTTGGGTTTTTTTTTTGCATGATGCCTTATACCTGGTCCCTTGGCACCTCGTGATTGCACTGGCCGGTGTGCTTCTTCCATGTGGGCTTTTTAGCTTCTGAGCTAAATGGCCGCTTGTTCACCTTCAAGCCTTTAAGACTCCAGACACTATCTCTATTGATAGCCGGGCACCATCAGCTTTCTTCACCACATTTGCTTATGCACCCATTTGTCTTCAGCGATCCTATCATGGAGGTGTGCAGTCAATGATATGATTTTTTGTTCTTTGATGCCTGGTAACTGATCCCTTTGGGACCACTCGCTCACTCAGGCTGGTGTGTTCTTCCATGTGGACTTTGTTGCTTCTGAGCTAGATGGCTGCTTGTTTATCTTCAAGCCTTTAAGACCCCAGTCACTATCTCTTTTGATAGCCGGGCACCATCAGCTTTCTTCACCACATTTACTTGTTCACACACTTTGGCTCCAGCCGTTGTGTCGGGAGAGTGAGCATCATAGAGTTCCAATTTAATAAAAGAAGGTATTCATGCATTGAGGGAGTGTTTGAGTAGAGGCCCAAGGTCCTTCCGCCACCTTAATACTTGACCTATAAATATAGACACATAGATCTATTTCCCCATCCTCCTATATATATTTGCATGTACATGTCTTTGTCTAGACCTCCATGAATGCCCTTTGACTCCTAGCTCTTTCCTCCATCTCCCTTGACTTTCCTCCTGCCCTACTACCATGCTTCATCGCCACCTGGGCTAGAGTATACCTCTTCTCTAAGCAACCTTACCCTTGATCATTTCCCACCAGGCCTGTCACTCCCCCTTCTCTACCATTTGGGGTCCCATGTTTTTCCCTTGTCCCTGGGTTTGTTAACACCACTTCCTTACCCCCCCTACCCCCCCACCCCAAGTCCCCCCAAAACTGTCGGTCCCGTTGTTTTTCCTCCAGATAGTTCATCCAGCCTGTCCTATTCAGACAGACCTGTGGAGTCACTAACATGCACGAAAACAAGACAGAGGAAAACAAAGCAACAGTATACAACCAGACAACAAAACAACAAAAACAAACCACTGACAAAGAACAGAATAAAACAGTTCACAAGAGAAAAGCTTGTAGTTAGTTCAGGGATCGTTTGCTGGCCCTTAGGAGCGTTTTCCAGTCCAGTCTGTTGGGGCACCACGCCCTGGCCCCAAAGTCCACTTTCAGCATTCCCTGGGGACCTTGCCACTCCATTCCCTTGCTGTTCCGCTGCACTCCCCCAGTGATTTGCCTCGGTGTGGTGGGATCAGGTCAGGTGCAATTCCCACACTGTGTCTCCGGTGCTGTCCCCTGTATCACCCTTAGTCACTGAGGGGCATCATGTCTCATAGTGGGGCCAGCCATGTTGTTCTCTCTGTGGACTGGCTGCTCTACTCAGGAACATCATCATCACGGCCTGGTGGGCCAGGCTGTGCTCCACTCTCTCCTCCTGCCCCTTCATCTGCTCCCGTGGGCACCAGATTTTCAACACCCAGCACCACTGTCCGCACTGTATCTGACCTATTCCGGGCACATTGTTGAATGGCTGGGGGGAAGGCATTTCTAATCAAATATTTAATGTTGGATTATGTGGTAGAACTCACAGGTGCAACTCTGGGTCTGCAGGGGCATCTTTGAGAACTCATCTGGGCTTGTAGTGGAATCAATTTTGCACTGAACCACTAGCCAACCACGATAGAGTTAATTCTGGCTCAGAGTGGCCCCATAAGTCACAGTAGAACTGCCCCCTCTAGCAGCTGTTCTCAACCTGCCTCCTGCCGCGACCCTTTAATACAGTTCCTCATGTGCGGTGACCCCGCCAAACCATTACATTATTTTCATTGCTATTTTATAACTGACAGTATTATAAAACAGTATTATAAAATACTGTTATGAATCGTCATGTAAATATCTGTATTTTCATCGTTACAAATTGAACATAATTAAAGCCTAGTGATTCATCACAAAAATAACATGTTATTATATATATTGTGAAATATTTATTTCTAATTACAAATAAATGAAATTTGGCTTGAAGCATGGTGTAGCATGGGTAACAGTCTTTATGCCGGGTACTCGTTTGTGGGCGTATCTGCATGTGGGCGGACCAGCCTGGAAATGGATAGAGGAGCGGTGTCTCAGTTCCTAAGATCATCGGAAATAGGTGTTTTCCGATGATCTTAGGCAATCTCTGTGTAAGGGTCATTTGACTCCCAAAGGGGTCGTGACCCACAGGTTGAGAACCGCTGCCCTAGAGGCTGTTGATAGCCTAATACTCTCACCTGTCTTCCATGGAGTGGCTGGTGGCATCGAATTGCTGACCTTGAGGCCAGCAGCCCCCGTGTTGTCACCTCTATGTCCCCAGGGCCCCGGTTGAGCTGCCAGTCCTGGGCAAGCTTCTAGTTCTGTTTTCACAAGCTCATGAGCAAAGCACTTCCCAGCTCTGAGCACCAGTTTTTTCCTTCTAAGAAAAAGGAGAAGAAGGTAGAGAGTTCATTTGAACGTGTATTATTTTATTTTGTAAGTATCATAAGTCCCCTTGGTTTTCTTTCCCAAATGCAACATCACACCGAAATCCCATTTCACAGCCAGGTAATCATGAAAGTGCTCTGACTAAATTGGAGGGGAATTAATTTTCTCTCGCTGCTGTACCCAGTTATCACACATTTGATGGTTTAAAAGCATTACACATTTATCTTACAGCAATACACACGTATCCTACAATTCGGTAGGCTAGAAGTATAATTTCGGTCTCCCTGGGCTAATTCAGGATAGAGGCAGGGCACTGCTTCTGTCTGGAGGCTCTAGGGGAGAGCCCATTTCTTATTTTTTCCAGCTTCAAGGCCACAATTTTTGCCTTGTGGCCTCTTCTTCCGTCTTCAGTGCCAGCAATGTTCCATGTCTCTGACCCGTTTTCCTGTGGTCACGGCTCCCTCTGACCACAGCTGGGGAAGTTTCTCTGCTTGCAGGGATCAGATAATTAGATCAGGCCCACAGAGATAATCTAGTTAAATCTCCTTATCCCAAGGTTCTTAATTTAATCACAACAAAAGTCCTTTTTGCCATGTCAGACACCTGCTGGAAGCTGAATAAAGGTGGGTCCAAGTCACCATCGATGGCTGCTCCCCTCCTTTCTCTGATCCCGAGGAACTTTTCTCAGTTGATCCATCAAATTCAGTCAGGGTCCCACTGAGCAATTCTCCCCAGTTGTCATCCTTACATCAACCACAATCCAGTTGGACTAGCAGGGCTTCCTGTGTCCTTGGTCATGAATAGCTGTTCTTAAACACACACCCATCCTAACTCAAGAGAAAGAAAGTGAAAAAGCAAAATCCATAAAATTAGAGCTCCATCAGGCTGGGGAAGGGATTCCAAGGGAAGGGTTTAATGGACTGCTTAGGATACCTACACACCTGTGCCATTTGTAAGACCTCAGGGCCAAGGTGCTGATTGTGGGATCTTTAATTGGACAGGCTGCCTACTTGCAACGTTTTACCAAGAAGTCTTCCCTGTGGTTCCAACTCCCTCCATGTTCATCACTGGAATTCTGTCTTCTTTACATTGGAGACTTTCCTGCACCGATTTATAGAAAGGAGTAAAACTGGATGGTTTTAAAATTTTTATTAAAAGACCATTCTATTGGGGGCTCTTATAGCTCTTATAACAATCCATACATCAATTGTATCAAGCATATTTATACATATGTTGGCATCATTATTTTCTAAACATTTACTTTCTATTGAACCCTTAGTATCAGCTCCTCTTTCTCCCACCCCCACCCTTGTGACCCCTCGATAAATTATAAATTATTTTTATTTTCATATTTTATACCGACCACAGTCTTCTGTCACCCATGGTTTCTATTGTTCATCCCCCTAGGTAGGTAGGGTGGTGGTGGTTATGTGTTGATCATTTCAATTGGTTCTTTCTTCCTCCCCACCTCTCCCCACTCTCCTCCTACCCTCCTGATATCACTACTCCCATTCCTGTTCCTAGATTCCATCCATGTTTTGTGAGCTCTCACATGTACCTGTGCACATGTTCCAGTATAACCCACAGTGAAAGGTAGGACTGGGGTCATGATAGAGGGGGGTGAGGAAACCTCATGGAACCAGAGGAATATTGTGTGTTTCATCAGTGCTATACTATGCCCTGGTGACCAATCCCTTCCTTGTGACCCTTTTGTGAGGGGATGTCCCATTGTCTACAGATGGGTTTGGGGTCTCTGCTTTGAGTCCCCTCATTCTCAACAATATGTTTTTGTTTGTTTGTTTGGTTTGGGTCTTCTGATGCCTGTTACCTGATCCTGTTGACACATGATTGCACAGGCTGGTGTGCTTCTTCCATGTGGGCTCGTTGCTTCTTTGCTTGATGGCCACTTTTTAAACTTCAAGGCTTTAAGACCACAGATGCTATATCTTTTGATAGCCGGGCACCATCTGCTTTCTTCACCACATTTGGTTATGCACCCATTTTGCCTTCAGCGATTGTGCTGGGAGGCTTAGCATCACAGAATGCTAGGTTGTTAGAACAAAGTGTTCTTGCCTTGAGGGAGGGCATGAGCAGAGGTTCTAAGTCTGTCTACTACCTCAGTGCATTGCCTTATAAATATATGTACATAGTATTTACAAATGTACACACCTATGCTTATACCTCTATCCATATCTTTGCTCCCTAGATCTTTTTTGTTCCTTTACCTTCCTCCTGCCCCACTGGGTATTTTTTTTTGAGGGACTGCCGTCTGCACTACGATCTATGCCTAAATAGTCACAACAAGGAGGAGTTTTTTTACTCCATAGGTTTAAACTGCTTGTAGCGGCTGTAAGCCGCATCATGCTGAGAGAGCTCCATGCCCCCAAATCCTTTCCAATTTTGTAAGGCTTCCAGTGCTAACTTCCAGAGGCCGAGATTGTCTCATCAGAAGGGGGCAGGGCCTAAAACTAATGCTGTCTAGTTTGCTTTCTTCTTTAACACATTTGGGTTCTAGACACCTATAATTACTTTGATATCATTTTTGTTAGATTTGTTCTTTGAATCTCTTATTACTTTCATTTTGAACTCTTTTACTATATCTTTATGATATTTGCTCTATTTGTTTATTATTATTATTATTTGTGCTGTATCATATCTCATTTGATTTTAGGATTCTTGCTCATGTATTTACCTCATGTTCCCTTTTCATGTTTCAACTCTACTGCTTTACCCTAATTTTATCCCAACTTTAATTGCATTAGCATTTTTTCTCTTTCTAAATTTTATAGTCAGTTTTTCTTTAGTTTGATCTTTCCTGGTTATCAAGTATGGAATTGCCAAACATAAAGTGGTATTCTATAAGAATAACTGATAATTCAACCAAGATAACTGAATGTTGCCCCTTTTGAGAGCCTACACACTTTTCCTCTGGTTAATCTCGGAGAATTGAGTAAGAATTAGAAAGACATGCCCAGCAGTTAAATGCTGGGTTGCTAACTGAAAACACCTACTGACTCAGTGACAGCGGTTCTCAACCTTCCTCATGTAGCCCCCCTTTCATACAGTTTCTCTTGTTGTGGTCATCCCCCAACCATAAAATTATTTTCGTTGCTACTTCATAATTTTGTATACTTAATTCATAAGTATACATAATTCAAAAATGTACATAATTTAAAAATACTGTGATTTTACTACTGTTATGAATCAGACAACCCCTGTGAAAGGGTTGTTCCACTTCCCAAAGGGGTCATGACCCACAGGTTAAGAGCCACTGTTATATGGGAAAAAAACCAAGCTCATGATCTGCTTTCATATAGAATACAATCTAGAAAGCTCTAGGAACCATTCTCTGTCACATAGGGTCACTAGGAGTCCAAACTGGTGGGACTCTTGCAGCATCCAACAACAGAAGGAGTCTTCCGTGGAGCCCAGGTGCAATTCAGCCACTCTGAACACTAGAGGCTCACACCCCTTGGCTGGCAGCTCAGATGCCACCCAGTAGTTAGAATAAAGGGGAGTATGGGATAAAAACCCTGTAAACTCATTACACAGAGTTCAATTGAGGAAATAAATTGGTATCAGTAAAGAGTGCTTCTGAATCTGATGGTTACAGAAACCTATTTGGGAAAAGTAGGCTTATTTTTTTTAGTACTTATTTTACAAATATAATGAAACAGATTAGGTTTAATCTTATTCCTGGACTATGATTGATCAATGAGATGTAAAAAAAATCAAGAAAATTTATTTTTAATAGTTAATGTAACATGTTTGCATATGTTAAACAATTTGAAAACAACTTTATTTTGATGATATGAACCTAAAAAATAACTGAGCAGAATAGTTTTAGTTATGTATTTGAATGTTCCATTTAGCCATGTCTGGATCTGATCTCTGGTATGCTTCTCAATACTTAAAACAATTGAAATCTTATTACTTTTTTGTAAAATTGCCTACAAGCTTTTTTAAGATGGCGTGTTTTTAAAAAGTGATTGGACATCTGCAGGTTAGTAAATATGAATATTTAATTTAACTAATGATCTCTTCTCAGTAGGCCATAGTCTTTTCAATAAGGAGATACTTTGAACAGATTTAAAGTTCTTGGGAAACAGCAAATGCTGTTGAATGTTTGACAACATTTTCTATATTTTTCTTATGAAATGCATGAGTCTTTAGTTCTAATCTGTTTAAAGTCATACTATTTTTATAACCATTTAAAATATTTACTTAACTTTTTAATATTTCAGCATTAGCATCCCAAATCAAAATGAATCTGCAGCAAATGAGGTGAAAAATTGGCTTTCCTGGATCATCCAGTTACTTTACAAAAAAAAAAAAAGATATTTCATCTTAAAATCCAAAGCATCCTTTGGTGCCTCTGGAGCTAGAGTTGTTTTTGTTCTTTTGGGCATCTGGAGAAATTGGTGGATATTGTGAGTATCACTGAGAACGAAGAGGTGGGCAAAGAGTAAGAAGGCAGTGTGCAGGCTCTGTAGTTTATTTAGGAAAATATAAAAAGGGCTGGGGCTATTGCCTTTAAGTTTGTTTGTAAATACAAATACTAGGGAAGTTTCCCAAATATTAGGCTTGCATTTTATGGCTTCTGAAAGAAACACTACTTCCCAGATCAGAATAAAAATCTGTCCTTTAAAGGTAAATAGTCCTTCATGCCATTTTGGAGAAACTAGTCCACAGGAAGGTTCATAGGAGGGGCCATTCCTTCTTGAGAGATATACCACTCCTTCTTCTTGTCTGCAAAGCCTCCTGGTGCAGCATATTTGAACAAGAGTATTTCTCCCAGGGCCTGGGGTTTCCATGGCCTTACATGCACACTTCCACTCCAATTCAGCAACACCACTTGGAGGACGCTACCTGAATGTGGAAAATTGAATGTGGGAAGAAGAAGACAAAAAAAACCCCTTTATGTACAAACATGATATTTGCAGCTTTTATTGTTTAATTTTTTAATAATATCTCTAAAGGGAAAGTATTGCCAAATGTCTAACATGAGAGGCAGAGCATGGTAAGTGGTGGCACATCCAGATAAAGGGACAGAAAGCAGTCAGTGCTGACAAGGAGCTCTGAAATACATAAGAAATTACAGTATCAGGAATATTGCTGCAAAACCATGGAAACCATTATTAAACAAAAATATCCCAATGTGATGTGTTCTCCATAATTCCTCCCTCTAGGTCTATCCATTACTTAAGCCAGTGTTTCCATTTGATGTCAGCCATGTGTTAGCTCTACAGCTGTTGCCAGGCCTGGGCTGTTTTGAGCCATGGAGAGTCTTCCTCTCGTTGGAGAATCCGCTGCTTTACCACTCACACTGCCCTTCTCCAGGGATGGTCTCTCCTGGTAATATAGCCAACCACTTGAGACAAATCTTCCATCCCTGCTACTAGGTGCCTTCTGGCTGCACTTCCTCCACGACAGAGAGGTTTGTTCTTTTGGTAGGTCATGGTATTTCAACATTCTTGCCCATTACCGTAATTCAAAGATGTCAACTCTTCATCTTTATTCATTGCCCTGACTTCACATCTATATGAGGTGATTGAAATACCAAGGCTTGGGGTCAGGTGCACTGTAGTACTTGAAAGACCATCTTTGCTTGGTAATGCTTTAAAGAGATTTTTTTGCAGCGTATTTGTAATATGTTGTTTTATTTGCTGACCACTCCTATCATGGGCCTTGCTTGTTGGTCCAAACAAAATATGATCCTTGACAAATTAAATATTTTTTTTGTTTATCAGGATGTTGCTTATTTCTCCAGTTGTGAGAATTTTTGTTTTCTTCTTGATGAGGTATAATCCATATTGAAGGCTGTGGTTTTTGATATGCATCATATCCTCCTTGCTTTCAGCAAGCAAGACTGTGTCATCTGCACATCACAGGTTGCTCACCAGTCTCCCTCTAGTCCTGAAGCTATGTTGCTCTTTGCATAGTTCAGTTTCTCAGATTTTTGCTTAGCATACGGATTACTAGATCAGTATGATGAAAGGATACAGCCCTGACGTACACTTTTCCCAATTTTTCACCATGCACTCATTCATTCTCGGCCATTCAATTGCCCCTGTGGGTTTCTGAGACTAAATCTTTACAAGAACGGAAAGCCTCATCTTTTGTTTCAGAGTTCCTGATGGGTTCTAACTGCCGACCTTGTGGTTAGTAGCCTCACGCTAACCCACTCCACCACCAGGCGTCCTTAGACCACACAGTATCCCTTTAATGTATTATATAGGACCTGCAAGAACACAGTTATGTGTTCCAGAATTCAAATTCTTCACAATGTTATCTATAATTTATTATGATCCACATAGTTGATTGGCCTTACATAGTCAATGAAACACAGGTTAATATCTTTCTGGTCATTTCTGGCTTTAGCCAACATCCTTCTGTTATCAGCGACGAGATAACTTGTTCCACATTCTCTTCTGAATCTGCCTTCAATTTTGGGAAGCTCCTTGATGCTCTGTTGCAGTTGATTTTGAATTTTCTTCAGCAAAATTTTACCTTCCTGTTATATTGTTCAATCACGTCTAAATTCTGTTCAATTTTCTTTGGAAAGGGTACAAATATTGATCTCTATTAGCTCGTTGGCCAGGCAACTAGCTGTCTTCCAAATTTCTTGGCATAGATAAATGAGCACTTCCAGGTTCCATCCATTTACTGAAACATCTCAATGGATATTCTGTCCATTCCTGAAGTCTTGATTTTTGCCACTGAAATTTCACTGAAACTGTCCCCCTACCAGCACAGGTGACCTTGCCAATATTTGAAATACCTGTGGCACAGCTTTCAGCATGACAGTGAACTACACGTCACCACAAGACAGACTGGCAGGTGAGTTGTGGATTGAATGACTCTTATCGTGTAAAACACCTTGTGTAGGAAGCCAGAATGCCTGGGTTGAAATGCTGGCTTCCAATGGGCTACAACTTAACTTTGTCTGAATTTCATTGTCCTCCTTTGTCTAGTGGGGATATGCAATAAGCATTGCTAACTTGCAGGAGAATGGTCAGCATGAAATGTACTAAGAGAAGGGCTTGATACAGTGCCTAGCACACAGGGAGTGTTCAAGAAATACTGTTCAGTCTTATTTTTCCAGATTCCCAAACTCTCTGAAAGTGAACTTTAAAGATGTATTAGGAATGTATACCTAATATCCTACCTTTAGGTCAAAGTTTAAGCTATCACAACAAGCTGCTGCTTAATAAACTATTTTTTCCCCAGCTCTTAATTACCTAAGATATTGTGGGGAATAATCAAATACGTAAAACCCTTTTAATGTAAGTACTTTTATTTGACGAAAAATCCAAGACAGTGGCCTTTTTGTCCATCACTAACAGCCCTTTTTTTCTACTCCTCGGAGCCGACTCCGATCTGTCAATACTTTCAAAAGGCCTCTGTGAATGCTCGCCTGTGAATCCCAGAATGTTCCTCATGTACCTGTTGGGCTGCCCCAAATGAAAGGCGACCAGAGAGGTGTAAGCAAGGGAATTAGCGATCTATTGCTACATAACACACTTTCACAGAGTCAGTGGTTAAAACGATGCATCGTTAGGATTCAGTTTTCATGGGTGTTGAGCGCAGGTAGGATTTGGCAGGGGCACCTAATCAGGGTCTTACAAGGTTGCAATCAAGATGTTGGATGGGCCATGTTCTCACTTGTAGGTTGGACTGGGGAAGAATCTATAGCTCAGGTTGTTGGCCGAGTTTTTTCCCTGTAGGATGGAGCGCCCTTGCTTTTCACTGTCTGGAAGGTAGGTACTCTGCCCTAGAAGCCTCCTGAAGTTCCTAGAGATAGATGGCCATTTCTTGCCTATCCGTATTCCAGACAGGGCTGCTTATTTTATCAATTCAATGAGGAGAGTCTCGAGATAAGACTAGATAGGATGTAATTACGAGATAGGATGTAATTACTGGTTAGAAACCAGCCACCGATCTCTTGTCCTTCTCCAGGGAAGCCCCTTGCACAGAAGCATGATCAACAGGAACTAGGGACTGTGGATGGCAGCACCTTCGAGTCTGTCCACCACAGCAAGTAAGGGGCTGACTGCTCGTGGGAGACAAAAGTCTAAGCACAGACAGTGAGGGCTGCCTGAGCCTCATCCATCCTGATGGAGAGAGATCTTTTTGTTTCCTTAGTTCCCACCCCTTTGATTGGAAAATAGTTATTGTGTTTTACCCTAAGGTTTTTGGTTTACCCCTTTCAAAGAAGCAAAAGGAGAAAGGGCACATGACACATGCCAGCTAAGTCAGGATCCATGAGGAAAATAAGAGCCTCTTATCACCCCGCCCATACACATTTCCCATTGCCTCCCTTGAAGCCCTGGTGGTGTGATGGGTTAAACACCGGCTGCTTGGACCCCCGCCTTCTAGAGAGAGAGGAGATGTCCAGCCTCAGAAACGCCTGGGGGCAGTTCTGCTGGGTCCTAGGGGGGGTCACTAGGAGCTGGCAGTGGGCTTTTGTTTCGTTTTCTCATTAACCTGATCTATATCACCTGGCTGTTCCATGACAAAGGTGGGATTAAAGAAACATTGCAACAGGATCCATGTGACTCCAGGAAGATTAGCAATGTCTGCCTCCAATGCTCGTTCCATATGGCCCCACGGGCTACCCTTTGTAGTTCTAGCCGAGTCTGAAGGAGAGACCAAGCTTCAAGGGGAGAAGGAAGGAACACCTTTTTGCACAGTGTCTGACACCTGACTTCTCAATCCACGCAGCCTTGGTCTCCCTCCCTCCCTCGCCTGTGGGTTATTGCTTTTAAGGAGTCTGAGTGCACCAAGCACCGAAGCACTCAGCCAAGCAGACAAGCCTGCGCTTAGAGCCCAGCTGGGACGCCTCCAGGGGACTCGCCACTGCAACCCCCGTATTTGCTCTGGGGAGAAGCTGCTTGGAAACTTTTTATGAGACTCCAGAAGCAGCAAGGTCATCCATTTTATGACCCTCCCGCTCCGTTTGTAAACACAGCCTTTGAGTGATCCTTGTCCGGGCTCCTGGACCAGGACAAGATTGATGTCCGTGCCTTTGGAAAGGGGGGCCAGCAGAGAGGGGAGGGCTAGCTGTTCCTATGGCAACGGCAAAGGCCGGGTACTGCTGGACCCTGGCAAGCCACCACCACAAGCCAACTGGGCACGCCACAGGTTAATTTCCAAGGGGCCTCACCGCAAAGCAGAGTGTGTGTGTGTGTGTGTGTGTGTGTGTGTGTGTGGTGTTGTTGTTGTTGTTGCAGGCAGCTCATCTGTTTTGTCGAGTCACATGAGAAGGAGCATGTGTTTGCTATCACACTCATTTTCCAGCCAGCGGCTGGCAGGCATGGTTGCGGAGATCAAGTCAAGGCTGAGGAGGAGGCCTGCATCCTTGCGGGGCGCCCTGCGCGCTTTTAAACCGGAACCCCTTCCCGGGCAGCAGACAGGCCTCGTTCTCTAGTTCTCTAATTGCTCACCGGACCGTGGCTTCTATCACAGTCAAGTTTGTAGTAGGCGGGCCAGGAAACCCGGGCTTCCCACCAGCGGACTCCCATCGCACAATTTGCATTTCTACTCCAGATGGGCAGAATCCGAATCTAGTTTCAAAAGAGCCCCTGGTGATTCTTGGATGGATGAAGCCGATTGCAGGCCTGCAGGAAATAGTCATTTCCCTTGGTCCGGCCAGCTAGCAGGGTCTGGGCGAGGTCACAGGGCCCTGGGTACACTATGGTCGAGTCCTTTCTGACTCACGGCCACCCTATAGGACACATTAGGACTGTCCCTGCGAGTGTCTGGACAGTGACTCTTTCTGGGAGTAGAAAGCCTCATTTTCCTCGCATGGTGGGTTTGAACTGCTAACCTCACAGTTAGCAGAGAAATGTGCAATCCACTATGCCACCTGGGGTCACCCTAGTTCAAGGGTTGGGTTTCTTTTTTTTTTTTAGGAGCAGGGAGCACCGTTGTTATAGTGGACTTCACACCGAGGTGCTGATCACACAGTCAGTAGTTTGAACCTACCAGCTTTTCCGCAGCAGAAAGATGAGGCTGTCGACTGATATAAACCCTTCATGTCTTGGAAACTCAAAAAGGCAATTCTTTTTTTTTTTTTAAACATTTTATTAGGGGTTCATACAACTCTTATCACAATTTACACATATACATACATCAATTGTATAAAGCACATCTGTACATTATTTGCCCTAATCATTTTTTTAACAATTTATTGGGGCTCATACAATTCTTATCACAGTTCATACATATACATACATCAATTGTATAAAGAACATCTGTACAGTCTTTGCAAAAAGGCATTTCTTATGGAGTCCCTGTGCATCAGAATAGCCTCAACTGGTAGTGAGTTTAGCGTTTTCGTTTCTCTGAGGAGATGCCACAAGGCAGCAAAGCCACAGCTAGAGAGCATATGTGTGCATGTGGCGAGAGGCGCCCGGGAGGGCGCTGTGGAAGGGACGCAGAAAGTGGCACCATGACAGGAAGATGCTTTTAACAAATGGATGCGATTTTCCTTTTTAGATGCAATTTCTATAAACTTGGCATATATATTTGTTGAACGAGTGCATATGTGATTTCATTAATTTCAAGAAACAAATCACCTGTTTGCCAGGTGCCTAAAATCTGATGCTATAATGAAAAAGTTTCCAGACAAGATTCAGACTCTCCTAAATTTGAGCCCCGGTGGAAGAGAGAAAGAAAATCAATGAGTAAATGAGCAAGATGGTTATAAGCCCAATCAAACCCAAGCCAGTTACCAGAGACTTGCTACTGGAGAGCCCTGTGTGTCAACGTAGGCCTGTGTTTTCTAGCGGTTTTTAGGGCTGATGTTTTGGAAGTGTATCTCTAGGCCTTCCTTTGGATGCACTTCTTGGCAGACTAGGACCCCAGCCTTTTGGTTAGCAGCCAGGTACATTAACCCTTACACACCTTTTTAGCTAATAATACAATGGTAAATAAAATGTACAAAATCATAGAAACTTTTCTTAAGCAAAAGTATCAAACTGTGATACTATTGTTTCTTGCCCTTTCCTCCAGCTAGGTCTTCACACTCCTCCAGGTGATGCTCCATCTCCCTGACCCTTTCCCAAAGACTCCTGTGCTCCGATTTACAGCACGTCAGAGGGCACTTTGCCATCCTATAGGGACTCAAAATCCTGTTTCTTTCCAATGTTCTTTGAGTGTGGGGAACAGAAGGAAGTCTGCAGGGGAAAGATCAGGGCTATGGAGCAGGTGGTATAAGGTTTCCAACAGAAGTCTCCCCCGACAGCGATTGTCACCCTTGAGGAATGAGCAGGGGCCTGGTCAGGATGGTACAACTTCCCTGCCCCTTTTCTTACCAACGCAGATTTCAATTTTTCTAGATTACTTATATGCCTGTGATTGTTCTGTCCTTGGAGAACATCTATCAAGATCGCCCCTTGGGAATTCCAAGAAATAGTGTCCTTTAGTTTCTGAGCCTACCTCTCTGCCTTGAATTTACCTGGCCCAGCAGATCTCTTTAGGAGCCACCGTGTGATTGGATCTTTTCTGAAGGGATGCTAATGAGATTGAGAGAATTTGTCTGCCTTCATCCATCTATCATTGAGACGGGTTTAAACATATTTTGTTTAGTGTTAACCCGTGCATGTAGGAACTGTAACCTTAGTAACAGCATTCTTTGACTTTGAGAAGTGCCATCTATAGGGGGTGGGGGGAGTACCATGAAGAGATGGAGGGGAGTGGGCTTGAGGTCCGTTAGCTCAGGGAGCTATGGCAGAGAGAGGGATCTTCCTGGGCCGAGACCAGAATGACGGGAAGGCAGCAATATAAATTCCTGGCAGAAACAACAATCTCTGGAAGGTTGAAGGCAGATTAAGGAACCAAGAGAGAAAATCGTAGTCAGGCACTTCAGTTGAGGAGGGGGCTCATCTTTCTTCTAGGACCTAGGCAAGGATCAGGACTTGGAAAGAAAAACAAATAGAGAAAGAGTGAGAGTAGGAGGCCGTGTAGTAACCAAGATTGTGCAGGGAAACGGAGAGAATGGTGGAAGCCGCCCATGTGCTCAGTGGCGAACGGACAGCCTGCAGATCGCGTCTCCTTAGAGATAGCTTGAAAGAAAGGTCTGCTGAAGAACTTCTGAAAAATCAATCAGTGAAAAAAGTATAAAACACAATCCTTCTCTAACACAAAAGGGGTGCACAGGCGTCGGAATTAATTGGGCACTAACTAGTATTAGAAGCGGAAGGCCTGAGTTAGGGACAAGTGATTCTCCCTTTGCCCTGAGACACGTGCTAGACAGCGCTCCCCAGGCAAGCAGATCAGCGTGGCTCTTCAAAGACATTTCCCAGCCCTGGGGAACTAACTGATATCCTTTCTGGAGAACTGAGGGAGCCCGCGTGGTACAGGAGGGTAACTGTTGGGTGGCTCATCCCAAGGCTGGAGGCTTAAACTCACCAGCCCGTCCATGGGAGGAAGCTGCGAGCGGCTGATCCTGCACAGATTTTAGTCTCAGATATACAGCTGTGAGTTGGAATTGGCCGCGTGGCAGTGTCTCCTCCCCCTTGTTTGGGTGTGTGCGTTTAATATGCTTTCGCATCAAGATAGGAACATGGTCTGGGTATATGAATCACAGGGATTGGAATTTTTACTATACCCAACTGTTTCATTATATTCTTGCAGCAAAGCTTTGGAATATTCTTTTATCTGTGACTAGTAGCACCTGCATGTGACTTTTCCAAGTTGATCACTCAGAAGACATCCTTATAGCTGAGGTCACTCAGAAACTGATATTGATCAGGGCTAACAATTTGGACAAGGTTATCAACCCACTCAGAAGGGAGCACTGGCCTTCTCTCGGTATCTTAGAGAATTTTCTACATTAAAAGGGATGTCCTAAGCTATAGGAATTCAGATAAGATTCAAGCAGCTGGCTTTAGGATGAAAATTGATGGCAATGTAGGAAATGAGCAGCCTAGGGGAGGTCAAGAAGGTAAGGGGTGAAACAATATTGCATACCATAGGAAGCCACATTAAAGTGAAATTATTTGGTATATCTCCTCTATCCATCATCTTTGTCACTTATACCAAATGCCTGGTCAGGAACATGCAGATATGATGTAGAGGACTCTAAGGAGGAGCTTAGCAACCAGGAAGAGAGACCCCCAAGGCCATCAAGAAAGAAGAGCTACCAGCTGCCTGTGTGGGAGATCCCCCTGTGCGCGCGGTGGGGGTAACAGAGGCACCAGAGACAACTGCGCCAAGACTGTGAAGAAAGCTGAGTGGGGTAAGGGGCTGGCTTGTGGAGTGGGGTGTCCTGTGGGCACTTATCAGTGCTAAAGGCGTTCTGCGACACGTTCCTGAGCAGGGCCGAGGCCATGCGGTGTGTGAGTGTGAGGACACAGTCCAGAGAGAGACACATGCCTGCCAGCGTGACCCAGCAGGGCCACCATGGACTGTATTGATTTATGATTCTGACTTGTGAGAATCTATTCAATGCCCTAATAAACACCCACAATTGTGAGTATTGTCTGTGGGGGCCGGGTGACCATTGCAGTGGAGTATCGAACCCAGCAGAGAAGTCAAAGTGTTGTGGGACTGACAGTGGTGTCAGAATAAGATCAACAAGTGTGGAGGCTGAAAGCAAGGCTGACTTCTCCCACCTGGGAGACGCCTTCTCTTGTGCAGCTGGAGGTCAGGCGTGGCCTCCACGCCATTTCCTTAGAAGCTCTGACTTTTTCCCGAAGCTCAATGCCAGCTTTATGCTGAATACTTTTTATTAAGATTGTTAAAATGGAGTTTTGTTCGCTTCCCCATCATTACATCAGTCAGTTAAAGTCCTACCCGTTTGTCAAGGTCCAATGAACAGTGAAGTTTTCCTTGAAAGCACAGCTGGAAGCAATTGTGTCTTTCCTCCCCGTCTCAGGGCACACGCCAACGTTTTCCATAGTCATTTGTCTGTCCATCTGATTGTTCGCTTCATGCTTCACTCTGCTGGGCGCCAAAGCTGCGCTGCGCTGGATGCTTCACAGATGGCCTTTCATGCACAGAGTCAGAGCAACTCTGTGATTTTAGATAATGACACAGAGGCCCAGGGACACGAGGCCGTGGCAAATGAGATGAAGTCATGTGAGATATTAAAAATACAGTAGCCAAAGAGGGTCGACTTCTGTTAAGCTGAGACAAAGCAAAGGAAATTTAGAGTTAGACAGAAGTGGCATTTACAGTTGGTTTTATTACTTTTTTCCCTATTGACATTCACATTAAAATGTTAAGATTCTAATATAAGTGGAAAAGACATGCTGAAGCCTTATGAGCCAATTAACAATCATAATCGAATCAACAGATCAAATTAGGTTGGAGGTGGGGACCTCTGGGAGCAGTTGGAAGCATTGGGGAATGGCTATGACACGAACCCCTCCATGAGGGCCGTGTCCTTTGCAGTCATAAAGTGTTAATCCAACGACAAAGAATAGGCTTGTTTCAATGTGTGTCATCAAGGTCCCCAAACTCTGAACCTAGCAATGGAGAGAAGGCTGTGAAGGCCACTCCCCACCGTCTTGAAATGATGTGATACTTTTCTTAGTTTCTGTGAAAACACATCTCCCAGGAAGCCTGACTCTCCAAATCTTATGCCCGGTCAATCAGCCTTTTGCAAGGTAATTTCAGTTAATAAAAATGTTTGCTGCCTTTTGAGGGGTGGGGCTTGGGGGTGGGGGAGGGTGTAAAGCCTTTTCATTCTCTAAAAGTTTTAGATCATGTATACAACTATAGTGTAAATATATAGTGTATATTTTTTATTAAGTAAGAATAAGGCCATATTTGGTATTTCTATATATTTGTAGTGTTTAAGAAATTTCTCTTAAAAAGTTTGTCTAGTAGTGATATTCTTGCAATTCTAATTTAAAATTTGTAATTAATAAGTTATTGTGCCTTAAAATTCTAAGTGGAAATCAATATGATTCACATTGATAAACATAACTTGTTAGATTAAAAAGTTATCAACATTCGTTGCTTGAACAATCGATATGCTCAACATGGAAATATCGTCTGTAAATGCAGTCAATATTATTTAAAGAAATTCAGTGGTCTAAGTTTGTATATAGAGTTAAACATTGATTAAAGGCTCTTTAAGAATCATTTTAGAAAGTGATGGTTAGCATTAACTTCATCAATCTATAGAAAAATAAGACTTGGAAGGTGGATCTAAAACCCAAGGAGGAAATTGGGTTTTAGGTTTGTAGCATTATAAATGAATTAATAATTTAGCAATACAAGATAAACATCTGAATAGTCTGCAGGGCATAAAAGCCATCCTCATTGCACTAGCGGAGCATTCATTAGCAAAGACCACCTGCCTGAGAATGTACAGCTAATAAGTAGCACATCCTCATACTCAGGGTCTAGGTTCTGCATCTTTGGTTGAATCCCGTTGCCCTTATGACTGCCTTTTCAGTACCATTTTTTGTGCATTTGTATGTAGCATTTAGTCTTGGACGTAGGTTATTTAGCTATGTCTCATTTTAACTTCTATCTTCTCCCAGCTGCTAGCCCAGGGTCAGGCAGAGGGAAGGGGCTGGGGAGATTCAATAAATATGTCAGATTCAACTAGTTGTAGCCTATAAACAGCCACCGAGAAAGAGCAGCTGGCGCAGGGAGGAATATAGAATGTTATCTTTTTGTGACACTGTTAAGTTTTAAGGAGCCTGAGTCTCAAAGGCCCCAGTGCTGACGAAGTGAATGCAAAGAATTCCCCTGCTGTTTGCCTCATTTTAAGATTTTATTCTGTGGATGTTTCCCCCACTGGTCTTAATGTTTTCCCACTGGTCTTAAGATAAAGATCAAGGTCCTTCCTATGCCCAGGGAGACTGGGATGTTTCTGTCCTGTCTAGCTCTCAGAGATCGCGCTCCACTTTCTTCTTGTACATTGACCTTCAGTGAGTTATTTGAACAGCCAAGGTCTTCCTCCTGTGAGGTCAGGTTTCCGTGCTGTATAGTCTTACATTGCTCAGAACCTTCCTTCGTAGCACTTACTAGAGATTGTAATTGCATATTTTATTTGTAGTTATGTACTTGATATCTTCCCCCACGGAGGGCCTTGCCCTCCATGCACCTTGTCTGCTTTGACTACCGCTATGGTTGGTGCAATGCCAGAATGGTGCAAATGCTTAACCAGCTGAGCTGCTAACAGAGGCCCCTCTGGAAGACAGGCCTGGAGATCCACTTGTGAAAAATCAGAGCACAGCACGGCTGTCACATGCACGGAGTTGACGTGAATCAGAATGAAACCCATGTTCCTGGGGGTTATTTTGGGTGCCCAAGGAAACCTTTTATTGTTGTCGTTCGGTGCAGGGGAGTCAGTTCTGACTGTAAGCCACCCTTTGACCACAGAGTGAAATGTTGCCTCTGTTGGTGTCAGCCTCACAATCCTGGTCATCTTCGAGCCCGTGGTCGTACCCACGGTGTCATCCCTCTCTGAATCCTTCTCTACTTTGCTATCCTTGTACTTTTACCAAGCATGAGGTCCTTCCCCAGGGGCATCCGTTTTAACATTGTTATTATTATCATTTAATAGATGTCGTTTGTTAAGATGAATGAATGCATAGAGGCGGGATCAGTTTGTCGATTGCTCCCTGGCTTAGTCTCCACTCAGCCAGGAAGGATTTTTGATGAAATCTTAGCAGACAGATAAGGGACCTGTCTGAGATTCCTTCCAGGCCAGCGAACCCTTTGCTTTGGGGAGATTGTCCCTTTGCTTTAGCTGTTGCTTTTATCATTCTTGTGGGGGATGGTAGTGCGTTCTTTCTCCCTCTGTCTGTGCATGTGTGGCACACTCGTATTTGAGAGGGAAACCAGACAGACAGACAGACAGACAGACAGGCAGAGAGGGAATGCAAGCTGATTGAATCTGACCCTGGGAAACTTCTGGAAATGACCTTAGTTTCCTTGCTTGCCTCTTTCAAGCAAGTGAGATTGCATTTGGCAGGGAGTGGACCAGCTGACAAATGTCAAGCCCTGAACCTCAGTGAATTTTGAATTTCCAAATGAGAGGTTTATGATTAAACTCCGATGACTCAAATGCATCATCCATGAGCAAGGCCAGTTCCAACTGGTAATTCTTGTTCCCTTTAACCCACTGCCCCTTACTTTTTAAAGATTGTGCTTCAAATGCCCTCTGACCACAACTCTGGCTGGGGGTTTGAGTGTGTTCTCGAGTGACTTGGAGACCCACTAATAGTCAATACACCCTTCAAATGAAAGGAAACGACTCCAAAGAGCACCAAGCCGAGGAAGCAACCAGAACCTTTAAAAACAGGTTGTAAGGTTCCTGCCTTCCTCCCTCCCTCGTGAGACAGGAGTAACACTACCCACGAGCTGGAAGTGAGTTCAGCTGGAGCCTCTCATTCTGGTTGTGAGCTGTCAGTGGATCTGGGATCAGCAAAGAACATCTGAAAACCCCCTCCTCACAATATTCCCACCTGGTTCTTTAGTAAGGCTTCACAATCTGGGGGGCTTTTTGAGTTTCTGTACTAGGTTTCATTGGGCGCAAGGGCCCCAACAGGTAGATTTTATTGTCTCCATTGTGGGCGGGGGGTAGGTGGGAGACTGACTCTGAGAGATGTTTATAAATTTCCAGCACATGCTATTCCACAAGGCAGCAGAAGCAGTGTGCTACACCAGGTCTGTCCACTTCAAGGATGTCATTTTTCCTCCCACTCTGAATCTGGCAGCAACCCCATGGTCTGGCCCTGCTATGGGGAAAGGCCCTCATCAGTGTGCTTATTTGTTGACTTTTACCTTCCTAATTCCTGTTTATATTCAGAAGCCAGGCCGAATCTCCTTCCAGATGCATCAGTCCCTGTTAAAAGCAACCAGCTGCCTCCCAGGCCATTTATCTTCCTGGTGATACCATCTTCTTTCTCATAAGGCAGAGAGCTTTGTTTTAAGCCACGGGGTGATTGGTTAGCAGTGAATCAATAAAGCTGGCCCCAAAGGACTTAAAATGGAATTTGGAGACTCTACAGGGATTGAAATGTTCAAGACTGTGTATCTCAGTGTTCTGTTGATCTTTGTCTCTGTCTAGTTAGGATGTTCTTGTTGAATTGTTTTTCCCCGTGGTGGATAAAAGGGTTGCAAGTCAGTTCTTCCAGATGGAAATGGGGTGAGATGGAGTAAATGTGCCATTTTGCTCTCATGTCGTAACGTGACATGACATGGCATGACATGCCATGACTGGGCGAGCATGTGGACAGTGGGCAAGAGGGATCTGAGGAGCTCACTCTTGGTCTGGACTCTGAAAAAAAAAAAAAGGTAATACCATTTTTAGCTCTTTTTAACATGCATCAGATGATGTCAAGATTATATTCTTGCTAATAGAACGCATTTCCTAGCATGTGTCTGAGTTGTTCCACTGCTGGCCCAGACTTCATTGGTGGTGAGGCTTTAGGTTGATGGCATTCTTCTGAGTTGCTCCCTTCAGCTAACAAAAAGCTGGTCCAGGGCACTTTCACAGGTTTCTCTTAAGCTACAGTGTTAATCTGATTTCATCGGACCCTATTTTTATTTTAAGCTTTCAGAGTCACACATGTAATCCAAAAGCAATTGTATTTTTTCAGACCTTTTCTATGCATAAAAATATATTTCCTTGTTTCCAACAGTGGACTATAATATATAGCCAGCACCTTTTGTTCTTTTACACAATACATTCCCAAGACTTCAAATGCTGCCATTTCTTATTATATGCTGTCACATTCGTTTTATTAAACACATACTCTATAATGAGATAGATGGTAGGCCCTCGTCCATTGTATGAATGATTTTATATTTCAGGAATTACATATAGACTGTAACATTCTATATAAAGATCAATCACCCTTACAGTTCGGTCCTGAGAATGAGGCCGGATTTCAAATTGAAATGGACAACTAACAAAAACAGGTGACTTGAAGAAGGAAGTGAAAGCGGACAGGACGATGGGGAATCTGAAATGTGAGCATGACTTCCAAGTTCTTTTCACCGATTTCCTGATGAATGTTTTCTCATTACTTTGTATAAATTGTTAGCCAAGAAGAGAATTATGGAAATTACACCATTTCATTAAGTTCTGGTATCTGTAACTTTGCATTCCTCTCTCTGATACCATGTGGAAGGCAACTCAAGGGGTATAAAAGCTCTTGACTTTCAACTTGAGATGTGACCAGAGTGAAGCCATTGTAAAAGTTGGAGTCTCACTCATTTCTGGTCTTCCAGTTCACAGACAAGCCTATTTCTGGACTTGAGAAAGGGGATGACTTTAAACACCACATGTGATAATATCCTTAAGATAATAAGAACATTTCCTGCAAATAGAAGACTTAAAAATTTTTTTGTTCTTTTTATGATAAATTTAACACCAAAGTAGTATGCACACATTAGAAATATCATTGCTACATACCACCTCTCTTTCACATTGTACCAATATATAATGGATTCCAAGTCCTATGTATGATACCGATCTTCCTGTGCAGATGACAACTTCTTTTCTTTAAGTCCACTATAGCCTTTGAAAGCGGGTAATGGTATAAGCAGAAACATGCCAGAGAAGGAAAACGCAATATTTCCCACAAATAGCGACTGAAGGAAAAGGGGTAAGACTATGATCTGGCAAAGGTGGAGAACTTGTGAGACAAAAAGGAACCAAAAGGCAGTCCCATCAAGTTCTGGCTCCCACAGGGTTGACTATCTATTTCCATTCTTCCAGAACTGTAGACCATACTTATGTTTCACCTATGTGTTTCCGGTCCTCTCTACCCCTTCCCCTCATAACAAAGAGCAAACTTGTTTCTGACTCTTTTAGCATGGATAACTTCTGCTCATTATTAGGATGCCTTTCATCTTATCTAGAAGTTTTATTGACATGTTGCTTAAAAATAAGTAGCAATAAAAGTGAAAATGACAATTATTATGTGATACAATTAGCATTATGTCTCAACAATATCCTACAATTTCCTGCACAAATCCGTCTTTCTGTTGAAATAAAAGGTCATTCTTTATATTCTGTTGTTTTATGGTTCTTTCATCTATGGAGATCTGCTTTAATCACAGACTATCCAGGTGGTTTTCCTCCTTGGGCTTCTACTTTAGATACAAGGAACCCTCAACCGTCACACCTTAAGAATGCTCAGCAAGTTTCCCCCAAAAGATCTATCTCTTCCCTGAATTTTTATCTCCCATCGTCTGAAAATGTTGTTTTCGATGTATGGCTGAAAATTAAACTGTCATTTAAATTCTGCTGGCCTTGCTTAGGCTATGACATTCCTGACCCTAATGTACTGCAGGAAAGAATGCTAGGCCACTGGGTCAGCCTCCAATGAACTGATCATGAGTTTGCTTGAGATGAAAGGGATTGATGATCTTGTCGTGGCTGGAATTATTGATGGAGGCCCGAGTTACCCAAGCTGACCCCTTGGCCTTTAAATCTTGTGTAACATGGAAAGCCCCTCCCAGAGCCATCCTTCTTCATGGCAATGTCAGGAGTCTGTTTGACTATCTGACTTGCAGGGCATCTTACAAGAGAGAGCGTGTACTCAGAAAGAGGTCATGTTTACCATGTGCTGCAGATAAGATGATGGAGGCTCCCGTGTTATCTAGAACCCAAGGTCAGGCTTGGAGATGACAAGATACATGTTAAAACCATTGAAATCCAGAAAGAAGTATTTAGCAAGGCATCAAATCGTGATCTTTGTGGCATGGATAGTCTCTGTACCCACTGCCCATCCCAGGAGAGTACAAAGATATTGTTTGGAAAGGGAATATAGTATTTATGAGCCAACATTCTTAATAAAACAATATATTCTTCAGCTGGAAGAAGGTGAGACAAAATGAAAGGAGAAAGATGTGAATCCTGCCCCCAGCTTCCTCATAAGAGGCATCAATTTAAGTGTTTACAGTTTTAAATGCATAGACTCACAGCATCCTTGTTGTTTTCATCCCTTTTTATAACTGAGAAAACTCCAAGTCCGAACATTTAAAAATCTTGTTCCTGACCATGCAGTTACACACACACACACATACACATATGCTGTACACAGACAGACAAAGTCCACCTCGGCGAAGCGGCCTCAGTGAACTGCATGTACACGCGAGGAAGCATTGCTCTTCGTAGTCCACTCTGAGGGACAACAGGCCCGTTAGTGGATAGGGAAGTAGACAGCACAGGTGCATTTCTTAGGTACCTTGGAGGCAGTCACGTTTCTCTCTATTTTTGCCGACCCATTGTACCACAGAGCGGAAGCCCCTGGTCCTGTCCCATCTTCACAGTCTCTCCTATGGGTCAGCCTGTGGTTCAGCCACTGCGCTCATCTGTCTAGTGGAGGATCTTCCTCTTGTTTATGGACTCTCTATTTAACCAGGCGTGATGTCTTCCTCAGGGGAGAAACATGTTCAAAGTTCATGAGACAAAGTCTCACCATCCCTGCTTCTAAGGAATATTCAGCCTCTACTCATTTCAAGATGGGTTTGTTTGTTCTTCTGGCAGTCCATGGTATCTTCACCAACTCCAAAATTCAAGCGTATCATTTCTTTTCGGATCTTCCCTATTCACGGTCTAGTTTTGCGTACATAGGAAGTGGTGGAAAATATGATTTGGGTCAGACACACCTTAGTCTTCAAAGTGATAACTTCGGTCTTTAAGTGTTATGTTTGTGTCACATTTGCCCAGTACAATCCATTATTTGACTGCTGCTTCCATGGGCAGTGATTTCAGACATAAGTAAGAAGAAATGTTTGATAATGTCAATCTTTTCTTTATCATGTCTGCTCATCTAGTTATGAGAAGTTTTGCTTCTCTATATTAAGATGTAACCCATACTGAAGGCTATAGTGTGACATCCATCTATAAGCGCTTGAAATCATCTTTGTCTCAGCAAGCAAGATTGCGTGATGTGAATATGGCTGGTTTTTAGGGAACCGTTCTCCAATCCTGATGCCATGTTCTTTTTCATATGGTCCAGCTTTTTAGATGCTTCATTACTGCAGCGCAGCATTTAGATTTCCCGTTATCTCAGCTTTAGAAACACGGAGCCTGTTATATTACTCCTTTCTTTTCTTTCTTTTTCTTTCATTCTTCTCTCTCTCTCTCTCTCTCTCTCTCTCTCTCTCTCTCTCTCTCTCTCTCTCTTTCTCTCTCCCTCTCTCTTCCTCTCTCTTTTAATTTCAGGTCTTTGCACATCTCTATAATAGATTATTTTTTATTCCTGAACTTTCTGTTGAAATTTTCTGCTTAGCTCTATTTCTTTCATCTACTTTAGCTTTTCTTATGTTCGAGAGCAAGTTTCAGAATCTCTTCTGACACTCATTTTCATCTTTTTTTCCTCGTGTTTCTTGTCTTTTTAATGACCCTTTGCTTTCTCCATGTTTACTTGTCTTTTCTGGTTTTCTCTCAGGTTGCAGTGCAGTAAATCAATGTTGAGATGGTCTCCAAATTCAATGGGATGAACGCAAGGCTGGGCTTTCCCTTTTGTGAGCTTGTTTTCATCTTCTTCAGCTTCTCTTGAACTTGCAGGTGGGCAAGGAAGGGTCTGCTCTCCAGTTAGCCCCATCGTTGTTCTGCCTGACGATGCTGAGTTTTTCATAACCTCTCCCCACAGCTATAGTCCATTCGATTTCTGTGTATTTCATGTTGAGATGTTCCCCTCTATAGTTACCATGTTCCTGAAAAAATTGAAATGAATTGGTAATTGAATTTGCAAAATTATGTATCACGTGACCTTCCATTTCTATCACCAAGGCCATATTTTCCAATTACTGATCTTTCTTTTTTGTTTCCAACTTTTGCATTCCAGTCACCAGTTAATTACTGCTGCACCTTGTTTATAGATTTGATAAATTTCACACATCAGAAGTTGATGTAATTCTTTAATTTTTCTTCTTTGTCTTTAGTGATTGGCATGTAATTTGAATAACAGTCATATTAAGTAGTATTCTTTATAGGCATGCGAATATCATCCTATCACTGACTTCAAGAAAGAAATGTTCTCTTTGCCAATAAACGTGCACCATTCCTCGTTAATTTGTTATTCTCGGCATAGTAAACCATATAATTGTTTGATTCAAAATGGTTTATACCAGCCTGGGTGGGATATTAATCTTTATGTGTTCCATTTCATTTTTTATGACTCTCAATTATTTTTTCTATAGTCATAGTTCATACAGTTTATGTTCCAATTAATAATGGATGGGTGTAGCTGTTTCTTCTCATTGTGAGTCATGTCACAGTAACGAAGGCCCTGAACGCTTTGCTTTATCCACACCATTAAGTTGGATGCTCTTTTGAGGAGGTAGAGCTTCTTAAGTTGTATTTTGCGCCTTCAAATCCGAGAGGAACCTGTAGCATAGTGGGTGGTGAGCTGGGTGGTTACTAGCAAGGTCAATTGTTGGAAGCCACCATCTGCTTGGTCAGAGGAAGAGAATGTTTCCTTTGCTCCCTCGGAAACCCCCCAAGGAGCAGTTCTCCTGTCCTGTAGACTCAGCAGGAGCTGACTGACTGGAGGTGGGTCTTTTCCATCCTGCGGGGTTCTTCCTCTGGCCCGATAGCAGACAAGGCGTCCCTGCAATTCATAAGGGTTTCAGTGGTTATTGTTGGTGTTGGTGGGCAACCCCTCTCTCTTCTCTAGGCTCTTTCTGTCTGGAAGTTCTTCCGAAAGCTGTCCACCAAGGGTGACCCTGTTGGCATTTGAAATAGAGGTGACCTAGCTTTTAGTAGTGCAGCAACACACAGGCCACCACCGTACAACACACTGACAGATGCAAGGTGGGGTTGCATAGTTTTCTTCAAAGGGCAATGAACAATAATAGCAACAAGTCATTCCCGGGAATATTGTAAAGGGAAGACCAGGTCCTGTATCTTTTAACATCTCTTCTTCCTGTCCTGAGCGGTAGCAGCGGTGGTGGTGTTACCAGTACGGACAGCAGGGCCCATTGCGTCAGCTCTGACTCTGGACCAGCTCATGTGTCTCGCAGGAGACTCGGGCTCCATGGAGGGCTTTCAATGGACGCTGCCATGGGTGAAAATGGGGAAAGACAGCTAGATTTTCAAGTTACAAAGACCATTAATTTCACATTTTCTGACCTTGATTTTCAAAGCACCATAGTGGAGGCACACTTACTGAAAATATTTGCAATCTTAAGTAGTGGAAACACAAAATTTGTCTACTTATTCCTCATTTATCTAGAATATTCAATGATAAGGACCTACAATATTTTTTTCAGTACAGCTAGATTATTAGCTTGTAAAGGCAGGACTTGGTTCAAAGTCCCAACTCCCAGTTCTGTGGAGATTCCCTAGGATACAATGCAATAAATCTTAGTGAAGTAATTTATAATGAAAGAAGGGAGAGAGAGGGCATATTCTTTGCAAAATGGTGGAAAATGTAGACTAGTTAAACCACTGCTGCTGCAGTGACTTAAAGACATGGAAACCCATGTCTATCAGAGTGGAACTGCACTCTCTGGGGTTTTCAGTGATTTGTTGCATCACCAGGACTGGCTCTGATCTCCAACATTTCAGGTAGCAGCCATGCATGTTAATGGTTGACACTGTCCTTGGATCCCACAATGTAGATGGACTGAGAATATTTTCCATAGGAGCACAGCAGAGTTATGAGTCACAGTTCCCCTCTTCATTTGACAGCTGTTTTAGAGAGAAGCTACCAGAAAGGTTTTATGAGGACTTTCAAGAAGGGATCTTGCTGTTAGGCTCTAAAGCCGACACGGGGATATGTTGTTTTGTTTTATGACGTGTGAGGGGAAAAGTGCTAGTCTTCTCCCTGCCTAACATCTAGTTTTTCCTTGAGGCGAATTTCAAAGTCAACTGGCCAAATCAGCTTTGTCCAATTCAGGATTCTTTTGAGACCCCAAGAAGGGGCCCTGGTGGCATAGGGGCTATGTCTTGGACTGATAACAACAAGGTCAGCAGTTTGAAACCACCAGTTGCTGCATAGGAAAAAGATGAGACTTTGTACTACTGTAAAGAGTTAGTCTTAGACACCCACAGGTGGCAGTTCTACTCTGCTTTATAGGGTCTCTGTGCGTCAGAATTGACTCAATGGCAGTGAATTTGTTTTGAGACCCCAAACACACCTGAGACTAAAGTAAAACAAGGGATAAAACCCACAGGATTAAGAGACTTCTGCCCCTCACTTCAGTAAATCTGAGATACATACATGTAGAAAGAGAGACAGACAGACAGACAGACAGACAGACTAGGGCACATACCACAGAGCACACAGATCCTGGCAGCCCTGCAGTGGAAGAAGGATGATTTTTTAGGAAGAGACTACATCTTGGAAACTCTTTTGGAAGGGCAACTTATTTATTTTCATTTAATTAGTGTCTTGGGTATGACATTGAATTTCTCTGAGGCTCTGAAGTTAGTTCAGGGTGAAGTTTCTGTCTTCCTTAGGGGATGGCAGTAGAAGTATCAAGAAGAACCCTCTCATAGGAGGATAAAAGCAATAAAAATGCAGCTCTTATGAACTTCCCTATATGAACTTCCTTGGGATATGATGCCATCATAAACTTCAGAAATACAGCAGTGTCAAATTAATTCCTTGATGTGTTAGTCTGGGTGGGTACTTTAGAGAAACAAATCCACAGAAACACATATATAAGAGAGAGTTTTATATAAAGGTTACATGTGCTTCAGGAAAACATCCTAACCCAGTGCTTCCCAAGCCCACAAGTCCAACATTAACCCATATGTCCGACATCAATCCACAAAGTTCTCCTCCATCTCAGAAAACACTCTCAATGACACTGACTGTAGGAGGAAAGCCGAGTCAGTGAAGGTGTAATCATCTCAACGCTGGCAGGGGTCTCCACGCGGCTGCTCCAGCACCCAGGGCTGCATTAGAGTAGGTCCATGTGGCATCTCCTCAGGAATGTCTTGCAGGAAGTGAGCCTTGAAAGCTGAAGCAGGGAACTGGTTTGACCATCAGAAAGCAAGAGCCCCGAGAACTAGAAAGGTGAGGCTCACTGAACTTTTATCTCTGCCCTTCAATTAACTCCACATGTGTTTATCGGCCAGGTTGGCACAATAAACTACCTCACTTGGTTAAATAAACACGTATCGAGCGCCTTTCAGGCACCATGAGTGTGATATTAGGTGAGGTATGAATGAGAAAGGAGCAGGTCTTGGACCTTGGATCTCCTGGCACTGACCTTCTAGAAAAGGACACAGACAATAAATAAATACACAAATAAAATGTTAACTTTTACAACTTCAGGTTGGTGATAAGACCTTAAAACAAAAACACAAACTAGAGTTTTGTGATAGAGAATGCCTTGTGGGGTGACATTTTACTGGGTCTTCAAGAAACTTCTGTGCGAAGATAACTAAGATAATTATGGCATGGGGATAAGAAAGAGCCATTCAGGTAAACTTCTGGGGGAGGGACTGTAACAGGATCATAAAGTTACCACTGCCAAGATTTTAGCAAGTTTGAGGAAGGAGAAGAAGATACACGTGACTGTGTTTTGTGAGAAAGAAGAGGATACTGGTAAGTCATGTATCTGAGTAACTAAGCAAGGCACATCAATTAGGGGCTTGAGGGCCAATGAAAGAGGTTTTGATTTTGTTGGCGCGCGTGAGTAAGGAGTAACGTAGAGTAGGTTAAAGAACACTGGTTTCATGAAGTGAACCAACGAGGGCGATTGACTGAAGGGCACACACAACAGAGAAGCAGCTATGCCTGGAGGCTTTTGCTTCAGAGTCAAAGCAAGAAACAATGGCCTGCAGAAGGGCAGACATACAATAGTGCATCTGATTGGAGGGAGTTCAGGGTTTTCAATACAGATGATGTAAAGTCCTTGGGTTCCAGGGTGGTCAGGGCCAGCAGAAGACTCAATCAGTCAAGGCCCCTGCCTCTCTGGTCATTTTTACAACCAGGATGGGCTAAGGTTTGGGGTACCCAGAACACTTCATTCGTTCAAAGGGAGTACCTTTACATATTTGGTCACTGTTCAGAGATGAGAGAGAGCACCTTGATGTTGGGATGACTGAGAAAAAGGGCACAGGATACAAGGTCAAGTCCTCTATTCAATTAAAAGTGATTCAACTCTGGCCCAAACTTGAACATGGGGTTCAGTCAAAGAGAATATATGTCATAAGTGCTCCTCCACTTAGGAGGTAGTTTTTCAACCAGCAACCATTCATTTGTACTGGGGAGCACCCAGAGGCGCACCACACTATTCTTTTCAACAGCATGCTAGAAATACTCAGGTCATGTGTCATCCCCCCAGGAGTTTTAGCCACCCTTTCAGGTGTTAGCCCAGGTGAACTACTGCTTAACTCCGTTTGATCTTTAGTCACAGCCTGGGCCATCAACCTGCTCTAGGTGTTGCACAAGGGCGCATTTCGTGGAAGGGTTCCCCTGCCAAGACCCATCGGGAAACTGTTGATATAATCTAGACTCTTCCTTGGAGAAGCTCAGAGAAAGTGACTTTCCTAAAGTTGTGAGGTCAGTTAATGCTGAGCCAAAGGAGAACTACCTTCTTCCCAGATGTTCTGTCTAACAAAATTCAGATGTTCAAACAAGCTCTCCCCCAAACAACACAACACAAAACATCCTAAGACCCTGTGGGAAGATAGCCCAGCTTTGTTTTGGAAGACGTGTAAAAGCTTTTCAGGTAGGTGTCTGTTTCCTCTCCTAAGGTACTTATTGCACCTCAGAGCTAAATGAGATCCACCGTTCCAGAGCCAAAGCCCAGGGCCAAAAGTTTCAGCATCTGCCAATGGAGTGACCAACTTTTCCCAATGTCCAGGACAGATTTGATAATAAGGCTTCTCCTTGTATATAATAAACACAAAGAAATCACAGCGCATGAATGATGGGTGTGTTAAGTATACAAAGGCCAATAAAATAACTCCACTCGGTGCCCTAGAAGGACGAAGGAGGCCAGGTGAAGCAGGAAGTCACATGCGCATGTGGACTTGAGCTTGTCCCAGGGACAAGCCTCAACTGGGTGGGGTTGCAGCAGTTTTAGTGGTGCTCTGGTAAACACTTAGCAGTTGGCTCTAGGGGAAGAGGGAAGCTTTCACTTGTGGTGTTTGCCAATTCTGTATTACAGATACTCCCACATGACAGATTTCAAACTGCCAAGGTGACGTCACTGAATGTGGAGTTGCTAAAAAGCAGACACAGTGGCATCCTGCAAGCTAGTGCTACCAGTCTTAGCACGTCACCGAGTGCCTTGCTTACTTCCACCTCTGCTCTGGCTACTACCACGGACTACTGAGAGACAGGCAGCGGCAGCCATAGTGGACCCACGTTCTGTTTTCAAACCATTAACTGCAGGAAATGTGCAGAACTGAGCTTCCCACCTTACAAATGGCCACCTATCTCTTACCCTTTCTAGGATGGATCTGGAAAAATCATCCTTTGAAACTTGCACCGCTGTCCCCATCAAGGTGCCCTGGTGGTGTCGTAGTTACACATTGGGCTTTGATCCACAAGGTCAGCAGTTCAAAACCATCAGCCACTACGGAGGAGAAAGATTGGGCTTTCTATCCCCATGGTAGTTCTACCCTGTCCTAGAGGGTCACTATGAGTTAGCATTGGCTCCATGGTAGTGGTTTGGTTTTGTTTTATTTTCAGTTTTTGGTTGGCTCAATTATGGTGTGGTGTACGCAACTCCAAAGGGAAGACAGACTATCTCTGTATATGTGCCAGGAGAGCAAAAGGCTGACCTGGAGCCAATCTGAGAGATTACAGAGGCCATTGGGGAGTGTTAACTCGCATCCCTGTTGTTATTGTTGTGTTCGTCGAATTAGTTTCAAGTTCTAGTGACCCTCCAATCCTGATGCCACGCTCTTTGTGATATTCCAATGTCTCTGATTATTGCTCAGCAGACAGACTGAATAAGCATGGTGAGAGGATACAAACCGGATGCACCCCTCTCTTGATTTTAAGTCATGTCCTAGCCCTTTGTCCTGTTTGAATGTTGGCCTCTCGGTCCATGTGCAGGTTCCGCATGAACACCATGAAGTGTCAGGGCATTCCCGTTCTTTCAAGGCTAGCCATAGTTTGTCATATTCCACACAGTTGAATACCTTTTTGTAGTCAATAAAAACCCAAACAAACATATTTCTGGTATTCTCTGCTGTCAGTCGAGATCCATGTGATAGCAGGAATAATATCATTTGTTCCATGCCTTCTTCTGGATCCGTGACTTCAATTCCAGGCAGCTTCCTGTTGATATACTCCGGCCACTCTCCCTACATATCCTCAATAAGTAATTATAATAAGGAGTGTTCTTGAGTTGAAAGTGGTAAATTTCTAGTACTATGTGTGTATTTGAAAGACAAAAGAGAGAAAATCTGCTCTGATCTAATGTGCTAACAGGCAATGAAAAGTCTGCAAAAGTGACTTGGACTCAGTGTTGTTCTTCCCTGTGATATTCTGATTTAGTGATTCCTTCAAAAAATGAGCTGGTGGGGGCGGGCGTTGTGGGTACTCAGTGGGCTGCCAGCCACAAGGGCAGTAATTCTCAACCACCAGCTGCTGCTCAGGAGAAATATGGGGCTTTCTACTTTGGGAAACTCACAGGGGCAGTTCTACTCTGTCCTATAGGAGCACTTATAGCAGGGGTTCTCAACCTGTGGGTCGCGACCCCTTTGAGGGGGTCAAATGACCCTTTCACAGGGGTCGTTCGATTCATAACAGTAGCAAAATTGCAGTTATGAAGTAGCAATGAAAATGATTTTATGGTTGGGGGGTCACCACATCATGAGGAACTATATGAAAGGGTCACGGCATTAGGAAGGTTGAGAACCACTAGCTTATAGGATTCTACTCTGTCTTATAGGATCACCACTTTGACTCATGACAGTGAGTTTTTCAACAAAATAGGAGAGACAACCACTTAAGATTCTTCTTAACCACTGTTTATTCTCTGTAGGGTTTGTGAGTCTGTCAATTTTTACTGGAACAGACAGGCTGACCTTTCTCCCTCAGAATGGTTGATGGGTTTAAACCATGAATCTTGTGGTTAGCAGTCCAGCACTTACCCGATGATACCACGAGGGCGCCTTGAGATTTCTTACTCTGGATAAATCTGTGGTTAAGAAATATTGGCTCTTATAAGGGAATGTGCTTCCAATTGACCTGGAAAAAGGGGCTTCGAGACAGCTTGAAGGCATTCCATGCTACGTGTTGCCATTAGGCTTCTAGTCATCGCACCCTACACACAACAGGGCGATGCACTGCCCAGTTCCGCGCCGTCCTCACAACTGGTGTGCTTGAACCCACTGTCGTACCTACTGTGTCACCATCCTATTCTTTGGACGATCTGCCTGTTTTGCTGCTTTCCTGCTTTGCCAAGCTTGATGTTCTTCATCTCATCATGTACTTTGAGATCATGTTATCAGTAAATCGCAGTCCCTGGAAAAGGACATCAAGGTGTTTTTTTTTTACCCCCAGTCTTATTAGTAACCAGTGTTATACTTTTTATTTTAACTAGATTATATAATTTAGAACAATCTGAAATGGTAGCAAGCACTGGTTAGCTGTGTAGTAATATCTGTTGCTATTTACACTGTGGGTCAATCATTGCTGGATGGGGCTAGGAGGAGAGTCTCTTCTGTGCTTGGCTGGATGATGAGCAGCATCCCTGGCCTCTTTCTTTTATCCAGCATCTTACTTTTAGCCACTTCTCCGGTTTCAACAACCAAAAAGTATATCCAGACATCGCCAGATGTTCCCTTGGAAGGAAAATGACACTGTTGTAGAGAAAATATTGCATGCATGTATCAGGAAATATACAGCAAAAATGACTCACAACAAATTATTCTAGTAAGACAAATAAAGTAGCATGCAGTTATTTATCAACATATCAGAATGGGTAAATAGATACTGCTGTAGTCACACATACTATAGGGTTGTAAAGATAAACAAATGAACTACAACCTTGGAAATCTTGGAAATACAATTCAATGAAAAGTCAAATTACAGAAGAGTATGAATTCCTTTATATATTATAAAATAAAACAAAAAAACACAATGTCGATGGTTATCTATAAAAAAATTATCCTCCATCACGATGATGCTGACTCATAGGATAGGGTAACTTCATCAGAAGAGGCTTTTGGTTTCCAACACTTGACCTTGCAGTTAACTGCAAAGATTGACAAGGGAAAGCAAGTGTTAGATTGTATTTCCGTTGTACCACACATTCCTTGTCACCAACCAAACCGAAAATGAAACTCATTGCCATTGAGTTGATTCCAACTCACAGTGACTCTATAGGACAGAACAGAATGACCTCTGTGGGTTTCCAACTCTAACTGCTGATGAGAGTAGAAAGCCTCATCTGCCTCTGTAGAGCAATTAGTGGTTTTGAACTGTTGACCTTCAGGTGAGCAGTATAACATAAACCGTTTTGCCACTAGGGCTCATTAATGGCCAAAAGACACCAGAATTTCAGTTACATCTGACTGTAGGTGAGCACAGTTCTTTGACCTTTTAACCCCACTCATTTCTCACATCAAGAATGGAGCAAATTTTCTAGTGTATGCAATCTTCCGGTGTATTAAGCCCATTTAGCACCAAGGGGCATATTTAAGAAGCCCAGAGACAGGCCCAGGGTTTTCGCTGGAGGTTGTGGAGGGTGAAAGGAACGGGAGAAGGCATGTGCAGGTGTGCGGAGGGTCGGCTGCAGCTATGGTAGTGACACTAAGTTGCTTCTTGATGCTCATTGACCTCAAGTGACAGAGTAGAACTGCCACAGAAGGTTTTCCTCGCTTTAGTCTTTCCTGAAAGGAAGAACCCAGATTCAACGAGAGAGCTGTGGCATGAAGGTCTGGGATTAAAAATAAGTCCGGGCAAGATAGTAGAAATGGTTCCAGGCAGGTTAAGTCGGTTTTCTCTCTTTTGACTTTGTCAACTCAAGCTGTGGGGCCAGACCACCTCCTCGGTTAATTCTGTCAATTGAAAGAGTGTCTTTGTTTTGTTTTTAATTCTTGGATTCCAATTCAATAGACTGCAAAGTTGAAGTCTACAAGAGAGACTCTAGAAGAATATTTTGCAAGTACCAGATGCCCTCCAGTGGCAGAAAACAAGAAACTCGGGAGAAAAAGAAATTCCCTATTTTGTTTAAGTTAGATTTTGGAAGTATGGTTACTATGGATTTTGCTTCTACCTCCAAGTCGACTTCTTGGATTCTAAGAGATTGTTCAAAATTCTGGGATGGTGGGGAAGAGTGTTATGTGAGGTTATGAATTCAAAGAATGTCAGAGCTGTAGTTCACTAAACAAGTAATCTATCTTTTATTTTTTAAATTATTATCATACTGAATAAGAACCCCTGTTGGTGCTATGGGTTAGTCTGTGAGTCAGAATTGACTTGATGTCAGTGGGTTTTTGGTTAATAAATAGAAATAAAAGAACCCCAGTGGAACAGTGGGTTAAGCACTGGACTGCTAATTACAAGCACAATAGTTCAAATCCACCTGCTGCTTCACAGGAGAAAGATGAGGCCACCTGTTCCCAGAAAGATGTACACTCTCATAATACCCTGTGGAGTAGCATTTTGTCCTATCGGGTCACTGTGAGTAAGAATCAACTCTGCAGCACTCTGCCTCTTGGCCTTGTCATAGCAATATTTGTCCTGGGTTGGCACTGCTCTGGCGAGTGATGGGCTTGGGATACTGAAAGCAATGCCTAATTACTGAGCCGTTTCTTTGTGCAGGACAGTGTTTTAAGTACTTCACCTTTATTATCTGACTAATTTTCATGAAATCTCATAAAATGATATTATTATCCATATTCTACAGATGAGGAAAACACGCAATGTTAATAAGCAGGGAGTTGATAAAACTAGGTGGAGATGTCCTCAAGTTGATAGCCTGCTTAGAAGCATAATGCATCATTTGATCTCTTGTTAGAAGCGTAATGCATCATTTGATCTCTTGATTGCTGTTTCCATGAGGAGTGATTGTGGATTCAAGTAAGACAAAATCCTTAACAACTTCAATCTTTCTTCTCTTTACCATGATGCTACCTATGGATCCAACTGTGAGGATTTTTGTTTTCTTTACATTGAGGTGTAATTAATACTGAAGGCTACAGTCCTTGATCTTCATCAGGAACTGCTTGGAATCATCTCCTCTCTCAGCAAGCAAGATGTGCCCTCTGCCTATTGCAGTGTGTTCGTAAGCCTTCCTCCAATCCTGATGCCACGGTCTCTTCATATAATCCAACATTCCTGATTATTTGCTCAGCAGACAGATCGAATAAGTATGAAGAGAGGATACAATCCTAACTCACATCTTCCCTGAGTTTAATCCATGTAGGATTCCTTTCTTCTGATCGCACAGCTGTCTCTTGATCCATGTACAAGTTCCACATGCTGTTGTTAAAAATACCCCCAAGCCCCTAAAAAACAAACTCCCTGCTCTCTAGTCAATGCTGACTCATAGTGACCCCGCTATGGGTCTCTGAGACTGCGACTCTTTAGAGGATTAGAAAGCCCAGTCTTTCTCCTGTGGAGTTGCTAGAGGTTTTGAACCACCAACCATGAAGATCACAGCCCAACACATAACCACTGCACCACCTGGGATCCTTTGAATTAAGAAGATAAAACAAACAAAACACGAGAGGAATTACTGAAAGCGGAATGAAGGTCGAACATGATAGTGCAGTGATTTTCAACCTGTGGGTTGTGATCCCTTTGGGGATGATCAACCCTTTGTTGCCCAATTCATAACAGTAGCAAAATTACCGTTATGAAGTAGCAACGAAAACAATTTGATGGTTGGGGGTCACCACAACATAAGGCACTGTATTAAAGCGTCATGGCATGAGGAAGGTTGAGGACCACTCTGATAGTGGAGCAAGTGAGAAGTGAAAGTCAACAGAAGAAGGAAGTAGGAGACAAAGGACATTTATAGAAGTATAAACACAGGCACGTATATATGCAACTATTTTATATATAATGATAGGGACACAGATCGATGTACATATATTTATATGTTAAGTATTAAAGGTAACAAATGGACATTGGGCCTCCACTTAAGTACTCCCTCAACACAAGAACACGTTGTTCTAAGAACCTGGTGTTCTGTGATGCTCACCTTCCTGACACATCCGCTGAAGACAAAATAGGTGCATTAGCAAATGTGGTGAAGAAAGCTGATGAGGCCGGCTATTCAAAGATATAGCATATGGAGTCTTAAAGGCTTGAAGATAAACAAGCAGCCAACTAGCGGGGAAGCAACAGAGCCCATATGGAAGAAGCACACCAGCCTGTGTGATCATGAGGTGCCAATAGGATTAGCTATCAGACATCAGAAGACCCAAAGCAAACAATCATATTGCTGTGAATGAGGCAGGTGGAGTGCAGACCCAAAGCTCATCTATAAACAATTGTACACCCCCTCACCGAAGGGTCACAAGGAAGGGATGAGCCAGCTAGGGTGCAGTATAGCACCAACAGAACATACAACATTCCTAGTTCTTTAATGCTTCCTCTCTACCCACCCCCCACTATTATGACCCCAGTTCTACCTTACAAATTTGGCTAGACCGGAGCAGGTACACTGGTACATATAAGAGCTCTCAACGCTGAATACAGGACAGATAAACCCCTCAGGAACAATAAGGGGAGTCACAATACCATGAGGGTAGGGGGAAGGTGGGGGGAGAAAGGGGGAAGGGATCACAATGATTGATGTATAACTACCCCCATCCAGGGTAACACACAACAGAAACATGGGTGAATGAAGAGAGCAGTTGATGTAAGATATGAAAATAATAATAACTTATAATTTATTAAGGGTTCATGGGTGGGGGGATGAGAAACTGATACCAAGCGCTCCAGTAGAAAGAAAATGTTTTGAAAAGGATGATGGCAACATGTGTCTAAATGTGCTTGACGCAATGGATGTGTGGATTGTTATGAGAGCTGGAAGAGCCCCCAATAGCATGATTAAAAAAAACCTCTGATGCATTTGAATTATGGTCTTGGTGAAGAATATTAACTACACTATGGACTACTAGGAGAACGAACCAATCGGTTGAAAGAGACAGAATGGTCTTTAGAAGTGGAGATGGAAAGAACTCATCTCAAGTATTTTGGATGTGTCATGCTTATTTATAAAGCAGATGGTCAGCAAAATAGAGGCAGGTCCTCAAAAAAAAAAATGGATTGACACAGTGTCAGCAACTGTGGCCTGAAACATCGGTGCAAATGTGAGAATGGCTCAGGACTAGGCAGTGTTGTTCTGTTGCGCATAGAGTTGCAATGAGCTGGAAACGCTAGCACCTAACAGCAGCAACACCAACACCACCATCCCTATAGAAGGCTGGGATTTTCACAGGAACCAGCAGTGCTTTCCTGGCTACTCTAAAGAAACAAAATTGTGTAGCTTTCATAAACTCTGCGATGTTGTGCACAGAGCTGCAATGAAGGCTTTATCTGGGTGATTCTTGCAAAAGCAGAAATATTTCAAACTTCTAGAATGTTTTGTTAGTGAGTCTATTGCTTTCAGTTGTTGTTGTTCGACGCCTACCACTCAAATCAGCCTAGTGTGAAGGTTTAATTCATTTGCCATTATAATTACATTTTGTTTGTTTCCAGAAAATAAACTTGTATGAACTGAGGCCACGTTCCAATTAAATTCTCTGCCTCCAATTTTAAAGCTTTCCAAGGATGGAGTCTATTATGAACCAGAGATTATTGGAAAATCAGATAGCTTCTTTTTCCCTTGCTAATCATATTTTTGGGGGCATTTTACAATCCAGGAGAGTAGGAAATAACTTTTCAGTGAAAGTGGTTTATGTTTTCAGTTTACACCATCTTTTTATGGCATTTTAGCTGAAAGTGTTTAGAGTCTTCATTTGGAAGCCAGTGTTTGAAAGTCGTGGAAATGGACGCTGCGAGTCTCTTTGAACTTGTTTAGAGTCTACCGAATGTGAGGAGACAGTAGTTTATGCTTCATGCATAAATCAACCTCCCCCCCCCCCCATGACCTACACCTCTCCCAGTCCTGATCAATGCCCAGATGATGCCCTGCTTTCCTGTGGGGAGAATCCACCGCCTTCCCAAATTGCAGACGCTACTTAGAGTGAGCAACAGGCCCCAGAATTCATGAATTAGCAAGGGATCTTAAGACGTTACAAACACAGCTGCTCGCTGCTGGCTCCGCAAAGCTGCTCGCAGACGGCAAGTGAGGAGATGCAGGGTGGTACCACAGCCTTGTCTCGGGCTCGCACAACTGAATTGGACGGCAGCTCCTTGGCAGCCAACAGCAGTGTGGCGGTCCCTGAAGTACTTTAAAGCATGGTTCTTCTGGCCTGGAGTTTCTGTATTCATAGCCAAGCAAGGGTGGCAGAGAATATTGGAGAAAGGGGGATGGATGGCAGGAGCACACTTACAAAAGTTCTAGAAGCGAATAGACTCTTAAACCACTGAACACTACGTTTTTAGTGTGTTCCTGAGGAAACATGATAAGTGACCATTGAATCTATCATGGTCCTTATAACTAAACCCACTGCCAGGAAGTATATTCTTACACATAGGAACTCTCGGTAAACCGGTAATTACTTATGGGAGCGGAGAGCCTCATTGTTGTCGTGCAGAGGTGGGTTTGAATCACTGACCTTTCGGGTAGCAGCCCAGTGTTTATCCCACAACACTACCAGCGCCCCTTAACAGGGTTCCTACATACGAATGAGCAGCCTGTTGGCATAGTGGAGGTGTTAACCCTGGTAGACTAGAGAGACCAATCTCCAGACACTCGTATGTGTATAGGAAAGAGCTTTATGCACAAGAGCAATTGAATATTGAGAACACATCCCACCCCTGTCCAGATCAAGTCCATAAGTCTGATAGTAGTCCACGTGTCGGAAAGCAATCTGTAAAGCCCTCTTCGGACTCATGAAACACATGCAATGATGCCAAATGCGGGAAGATCACAGGCCAGTGGGTGGGAAGTCTTGTGGATCCAGTGGCGGTGTAAGCATCTCAGCGTTGGCAGGGGTCTCCACATGGCTTCTCCAGCTCAGGGCACTAGTGTAGCAACATGCGTCTTGTCAGCTGCAATGTCCCCCAGGGAATGAGCCAGTGTCCCACCTCCAGTGAGCCATTTATCTCCTTAGTGTCTCCAAATGAGGTCTTCAAACTGTGATGTGATTGACAGGCTAGACTCCATCCCTCCACAAATTTACATCAGATTAACGACCACACTAGATTACAGGTTGTGCTGCTAACCAAAAGGTCAGCAGGTGAAACCCACCAGTCACTCTGCAGGACAAAATGAGGCTTTCTACTCCTGGAAGAGTTATAGCCCCTGAAACACACAGGGGACGTTTACTTGGTCCTACAGGGCTGCTCTGCAATTGGAATCAGCTTTAGAGCAGTGCGTTAGAATTAGATGGGGCAAATGGGTAACTCAATGCAATTGCAAACCATAAGGCCGGAGGCTCGATTCCATCCAGAGGCACCTCAAGAGATTATCTGGAGAACGATTCAGAAAGCAGGCATGGGCATTCCTATGGAGCCTCGTCCAACCCTGAGGCACACGGTGTCGCTGTGAGTTGGAATCAATTCAATGGCGACTGGTTTACTGAATTATCTTTCATCTCAAACTGACAATAGTAAGTAGTTCCTTTTCTGTTATGGACACATTAATATTTTTTTCAGAAGAAAAAAACACATGTTTGATGTATGAGATTGAAAAAAAAAAAACTTTTCCTTTTCTAGAGAGCCAGAGTCTAGAAAACATTTCACAATTTAGATTTTCATACGAGCCCACTTGATTCTCACCAGTTCTCATTTACAGACGAGAAACTGAGGGTCTGTGAGTCTGCGCGACTCACACAGGGTCCAGAGGGACGTAAGTAGTGGCGCTAGAGAGGAACAGCCTCTTCAGTCTGTGCTCTTTCCACTCCGTCTCAGAAGTACCCAGAGGACTTTGGAGAATCGCACATTCATATCGAAGTCTGGCTGTTGGCCTGGGGCACTGGGATCGTGCTTTTGGCCGCAACAGCTGGTCTTGCTGACAAGTGGTTCCTGAGTCCGTGTTTGGACCGACACTCAATGACAGCACGCTCCAGTAGCAGAAAAAGAAAAACAGGAGGCAGCTTGTTTGTAATTAAAACTGAGAGCGAAACAGGAAAACAAGTGGACTCCCAGGCTGGCCAGGATGATGGTGCTTGAGGAGTGCCTTCCTGCCTCTGGCAGGTTTTTCCATTCATACTTCAGAGGCCCGCGCGATGCGCTGTGTTCCTTGGATTTCAGTACTGGGCTCTTGGATCAATTTAACTTGATCCCTACGTAGTAGGCGTTGGTGATGTGCAGGCACCCCGGGAACAGCTTGATGGGACATAGCTCAACCATGCTCCTTGGTTTTGAGTCCCTTCCGGTTCCAGGGGACAGACTGATGGTTGTAACAAGTCTCTGGAACACGAGGTGGAATGAAGGCAGTGCTGAGACAGTGAAAAATAAAGCCCGTGTGAGGGTGTGTGTTGAGTCCAGTAAGAAGGGCAGCTGTTCGAAACCACCAGCTACCTTGCAGGAGCCCCCGTTATAAGACTGTTACATGTTGGACTGCTAACCACCAGGTCAATAGTTCAAAACTACCAGCTACTCTGTGGGAGCAAGACAAGGATTTCTATTCCCTTAAAGAGTTACACTCTGGGGAACCCACAGGAATGGTTCTACTGTGTCCTATAGAGTGGCTATGAATCAGAAACGACTTGATCGTAGTTTGAACTTGGAAATATGAATTCCAAGAAGGGATAACACTTAAGAAGTAACATGGAAGATGCTAGGTGGAGAGGAGATTTTCAGTGGGCTTGACTGTCTCTATTTCTTAGTCTGGCAAGAATCTTCTTACCTCCGCCTAGCTGGGTTGGAGTTTGTGATAATGCTCGGCTTGGACGAGTCTCCACATGAACTTCTGACGGAGTGGTGGAACAAAAAGGCTGCGGAAGGCCCCAGTTGGAATGAGTCAGGCAGAGTCTGATGCTGTGTTTCTCGTTAAACACCATTCCCCTCCAGGCATGCACTTTTCTCCAACAGTCAAACTGTCAACACAAGTCTGGGCTTCCCTCTCCCCACTTATGCAAATACTCTGTCAATGGAAGGATAGGGGAAAAAAGTCAATGGCTGGAGTGTGAAAACCTGTGCTTTCAGTGGAAGGATCAAGAGCCCTTCACCTTGTCAAACAGTATTTGAGTTTTGTAGAACAAACACTGGAGTTGAAGTTACATCCTCAAGTTCAATATTTGGCACATGAAATTAATCGCCAGTGGATTCTTCCACTTGGTGTACCTGTTGATGGCTTTGAGATAAAGTAGCAAACTCTATCACAGGACTTAAAAGATTTTCCTTGAGTCACTGGTAAAGAAACAGGATCAGAGAAATGCCTTATGTAGGATTCTATGCATAGAGCTACTGCAAAAGTGGGTTGTGGAGAACTCAAGCTTCTTAACTATACGAACTGTATTAGGTTTAGTTCTGCTTTTGACAGTATCACTCTCCACTATAATAAAATGTTCTGTTTTGGACCTAATTTGGTAGTACATAACAACAACAGCATAATTTTGGATCAACTTGAAAATTTGCACTGAGGAAATAATCTAACTATATTGGCTTTACCAGCATCTATAATGCCATGGTCTAGATGACAAATTTTTCAGTCAAACTGGCTGGGTTTGTATTTTGGCTAACCATTTACCAGCTATATTATCTTAGGGCATTTTACCTACTTTTCTGTACCTCAGTTTTACATTTCAAAAATGGGGTTGTTAACCAAGAATAATTCAACTGTGTTGTGATTGTGATTGAAAGCTCAGAACAGCTGTTACTGGCCAATGTCAGCCTTCTTGTTGTGATTGTGATTGAAGAGCTCAGAACAGCTGTAACTGGACAATGTCAGCCTTCATTTTTCCTGTGGAGGCAGTAGTTCAGTTGGTGTTAGAATGCTGGCCTTCCAGGCTAAAGACCAGGAGTCCTGGGGGCATCATGGTTACGCACTGGGTTGCTAACTGCAAGGTCAGTAGTTAGACACTACCAGTTGCTCTGCAGTAAAAAGACAGGCTTTCTACTGCCATAAAGAGTTACAGTTTCAGAAACCCACAGGGGCAGGTCTTTGCTGTCTTATAGGGTTACTATGAGTTGGAATAAACTCAATGGCAATGATTCTGACCTGGTTGTTTTTTCAAATTCTGAAGACCTTGGTTCAGTTCCCAACGAATGCCCCTCTTGGGCAACCACTGCCCCTTTGCGTTTTGCTAAGATGTTGAATAGGCTTGTATGTTGCTATGGTGTTGAGTAGGTTTCAGCGGAGCTTCCATACAAAGACAGTTTAGAAAAAGGATATACCATTCTACTTCCCCAAAGCAGCCAATGAAAATCATGTGGATCCCACGGTCCAATCAGCAACAGAGCATGTGATGGTGCAGAACTGGGCAGCATTTTGTTCTATTGTGCATGAATTAGGGGGCTGACTGTACGACAGCTAACAACAACACCAACAACCATCACTAGTACATGGGATAATAAAGTATAATTTTGGCTCTGTCACTAGTCTTCATTTCCCCATCTGTGAGATTCAAGTCTTACTGTTGCACCATTAAAAATGGAATACCATTTATTTATAAGCTGAGCAGGGGAGATACTTTTTCACTTGCCAGTTTGTTAAGGGATGGATGAATATTCACCACTGCTACAGCCATGGTGAGAATCCATCGCATTGAGGGCCTTGCTCCTTGTTGCTTCCCCTCTCACTTAGCAATCAGGGACTGCTCTCTTCTGACCACATGTCCAAAGTATGTAAGACAAAGTCTCACTGTGTCCTTTCTTCTAGGAACACTCCAGCCATACTTCTGCCAAGACAGGTTTGTTGGTCCTTTCAGCCGTCCATGGTATTTCAATATTCTTTGCGAGGACCACAATTCATATGCATTGGTCCTTCTTCGGTCTTTATTATTCCATGTCCAGTTTCACATGCATATGAGGCAATGGGCAATACTATGGCTCAAGCACAGGAGCCATTGTGAGGATGGTGCGGGACCAGGCATTGTTTTGCTCTGTCGTGCAGACGGTCACTAGGAGTGGGGCCTGATTCAGTGGCACTGGGTGACAGCATAGCACAGTTTTCAGAACATCTTTTACCTGTAATCTCATTTGATCCTCACAGTTTGCTTTCCTTGTCTTCCTTTTACCTTTTAAATTGTATTTTGGTCAATGTTTACAGAGCAAATTAATCTTTCTTTTCTTTCCCTCTCTCCCTCCCCCCCCCCTTCCTTTCCTAAGGAGTGAAGTCCACCAGGTGGTGGGACACAGCAGGCACTTGCCCCTCCTACTGCTGCCTGCACCTTCTTTGCCAGACCAGCCCACGGGCGCTGGGGCTCGGAGCAGCCCTCAAAGCGGGCCTGGAAGGAATTTTTCATTAAAAACATTCTACACATTTTCTTTTGTGACATTGGTTGCAATCCCCTCAATGTACTCCCGTTTCTGGATCCAATTTCCCCGTGTCCTTCTTTCCTGCCTCTGCACCTTGCCTTTGGGAAAATGGCGTCCTTCTGGTCTTGTACGGTTCATTGTCAAGAGCAGTCAGTTCCTGCCTTGTGTTATTCACTCGGTAAGCCTGTCTACTGTTTGGCTGAAAGTACAACTCTGGAGACTGGGTTCACTTTCGGTCTTGAGAGATGTTTGATATTCATAATCTTGAGGGGTCTACAAAATATCTGTTATAACAGTAAATTTGGTCTTTATATAATTTTGAATTTTGTTCTCTATTTTTCTTCGCTCCTGTTTGCAGGAACTTTTTTTGGGGGGGAGGGGATCCTCTTACAGTTCTTATAACAATCCATACATCAATTGTATCAAACACCTTTGTATATATATGTTGCCATCATTATTTTCAAAACATTTTCTTTCTGTTTAAGCCCTTGGTATCAGCTCCTCTTTTTTCCATCCCTCCCCCACCCTCCCACCCTCATGGACCCCTAATAAATTATAAATTAGTATTGTTTTCATATCTTACACTGTTCTCTGTCTCCCTTGGTCCATGTTTCTGTATTTTGTCCCCTTGGTTGTGGTGGGGGGGGGTGTTATATGTTGATCATTTTCGTCTGTTCCTCATTTATTCCCCTTCCCCCCACCTTTCTCCTCCCCCTCTCAGTATTGCGACTCCCATTACTGTTCCTGAGGGGTTTATCTGTGCTGGATTCTGTGTATTGAGAACTCTTATCTGTCCTGATTGTACATGCTCCTATCAGGATCTTTTTTAAAGAACAGTTTCATTGACATATAATTTGCATACCATACAATTCAACAGTTTATCTTTACTAAAAATGTGCTGTACTTTCATCACCACAATCAATTTTAGAACACTGTTTTCATTCTTGCATTCATTATAAACCTAAGAAAGTGCTAATCTAGTGACTGTCTCTATAGATTTATATATCCTAATTTTCTTATAAAGAAAACCTTACAAAAAAGATCTTAGTACCAACAAAAACAACAGTCAAATAAAACAGAAAAGCCTCAATCTATAGGAAAGCAGAAAACAATTATGAGTGGAACAAATTAAAAATCTGTCAAAGGGTGAAAAATGATAAGATGTTAAATTTTGACCTAACTCTCTCTGCATGCCTCCATTAATCCAGTGCACTCTGTCTGAGGGCAAGACTGTTCACATCTTTAGTCAATGGGCTAAGGACAGTCAGTGGAGGCTTAACCCATGTGGGGGCTCTATAGATGGATTTGGGGCTTTCAGTGTCATTCATAACAAGAGGATACAGGATTTTAAGTTCTAGTACAGTGCCCCCTCTGAGAATGGATTTTATTATTAATAAGCCTTTGATCCCATGTCTAAGAGTTTATACGGACCCCGATCAGAGGAGTGAGTAGTGGTAATTGAGCACCATGTCGTTCTCTTCCCACAGGAGTGGAAGCCTCAAAGCATCGTCGTATGTAAAGTGGTGCTTTCTGGTAGCAGATGCTAGATTGAAATTTAAAGTGCAGGAGATTTATTGCAGGTAAATCCAGTAGGAGATGATGGGGCACAAGCAGGAGTAAGTCTGTAGGGAGAGCCTTCAGTTACATTTCAGCCCTAACAGCGATGAAAGCACAGAGAGCGGCAAGAGGACTGAATTGGAAGAGCCTCAGGCTGCAGTGCAGCGCTGGACGAGTCTCCACTGGCTTTGGGGAAACTCCCAAGCAAAGTACTAAGTACTTAGGACAGCACAGAATCTGCCCCAAGCCTGACTCTAGGTGTACGGCCACACCCAGACATTAAGGAGAAGCAGCCCGGGAGAGTGTGGCTTTTGCATGAAAGTCGAGAGCAGGTCCCAATACAGTATCAATTGGAAGCCGCCAGTGAACTAACTGTACTCCTGGCAGGTTTTCTCCTTTAAGGGAGATCTCAGCAGCAAATCTCCGTGACTGACACGGAATATGCAGATGAGGAACTATTTGCCCCATCTTAAGGAGGTTCAGATCCTTACAAATGCTGAAGGTGACAGTGGCAGATAAATTACAGGTTCAAGGTTGTCATGATACATGCTTTGTTTTTTTCTCTGTAAGTTTCAAATATTTATAATTCATTGAAAATGCCAACGTAATGAACTAACATGATTTCATGTATTTAGGGGTAACACTATATTCTGGTTCCATGAGGTATTTTGCAGATAGGTTCCAGGCGACATTTATTCTAGGCATCTTTATGGGGAAACATTTTATTAAGAAGTCTAGACTTGGTTTCTGCAGTTGGCTGTAACCCACACTCACTGAGCAACGCTTGTGTTGGTCATTGGGACCCAGTTTGTTGTGGGTTATTCTTTCTATTTTATCTGACATCTGGACTAAACAATGCTCAATATAATTAAGCACAATGATGCTCCGGTACTGCTAGTTCTAATGAACATGAAGAGAGGTATCAAGCTTGGCATTTCCTAGCCCGACTAAGGACCTGGCCATATGTTTGCAGCAGAGGCTAGATGGAGTTCTAGATGGAGACAACAGCATTTGCAGACCAAGGATCTAGCAGTCTCTGCCTGAGAGCTTTTCTAAGTGGGTTTGAAAAATATTTTTGAAAACTCAGTTTTAATAGTTAGTCTACACAGATGGAAACCAACCATTTCTTTCAATCCCAAGGCTGCACTGCAGTCTCCCATCCACAGCGAGGCCTGTGGGTTCTTCCTGGGCACCAGGTGGGCCTGGGCCTTGCTCTGACAAAGTACAACTGTAGGGCTATTGGTCCTCAGGGGTTAAAATTATAGGCAGCTCTTTTTACTACCTGTTGCAAACCAGTCAGTGTAATTAGTCTAAGCATAAACACAATTTAATCATGAGAAAGCATCAGACAGGCAGACTGAGAGATGTCCTACACAATAATTGACTAGTAATTGATGAAAGTGTGTAGCTCATGACATTTAAGCTGAAGGAACCACTGTAGACTGAAGGAGACACAGGAGCAGTGACAATGGAATGCAGTGTGGGACCCTGGAGAGGATCCTAGGTCAGAAAAAGAACATCAGTGGACTCACTAGTAAAATGTAGTGAGATCTGAAATGGTACAATAGCCAAGCACTTGCCTGCTACCTACAAGTTGGTAGTTCAATCTCAGTGGCTCCACAGGAAGAATACCTACTGATCTGGCCCTGTAAAGATAATCTATAAAACTCTATGGAGACAGTTCTATTTTGTCACAAGGAGATTTTAGGAGTTGTCATTGACCCAAAAAACAAAAATCCCACCAGCAATTATGTGTACCTTTTGCCACCTGTGATGATCAGCCATCAGTACACCTAGTCAGAAGCACCACAAAGCCTAGAAGATCCCAGTTCCCCGAGTGTGACATCACTTAGACTTTCCAAAGTATGGGTGGATCAATTTCTTCACAGATTGTAAGCCACATACCATTTTATCTGCAAAGAACTCTGGAATACGTAGGATATTTTTTCTTTCTAGTGTTATATATAGTCCAGGCAGGCGCATGAGAAGGGTTAGTGAACAGGTGGCTAATGAACCAATGTGCAGATGGCTGCAGGGTGCTATATTTGCCCACTCTTCAACTGACACCTGCGAAATTGAGCTTAATTTTTCAGACCAGGATTTCAGACCACCCTCCCCCAGTTCTATCTAGTACTTAGAATGGATTACTAAATCAGAAAACATGATAGCAAAAATAAAATTAGAACTGTTATAAATGGTCATAACCTTCATACTAAAACTGGATGATAAAGTATTGTATACAATATATGACCAAGATTGTAGTAATATTAAAATCTAAAATGATTGTAATAGAATTATTATTAGGTTAAAATAAATTCCAGTCTTAAAACAGCAATATAACTTAATACCCTAGTAATAATCTGACTGAAAAGAGTTTGCCGACACTATTTGAACTTAGTTCCCTGCTTTCCAAAGCATTAAGAAGTTTGGTTCTGAAATCAGCCTGCTCAGTTTTACTTCCTAGCTCTATGTTTACATTCTCAGTGACGTGATGTAAGTAAATTAAACAATGTGGTTTATGTTTTATCTTTGTATGTCAAGAATGATCCAGACTCAAAAAACAAATTCACTGCCTTGGGGCTGATCGCGACTCAAAGTCACCCAATATAACAGGGTGATGCAAAGATGCCGAATGCAGAATGCAGGAAGACAACAGGCTGGTGAGTGTAGCGGCCCAGGGCTCACAGCAACCAGGGCCGACCCGCAGGAAAGTGAAGGCAGAGAGAGAAGAGGGGGTTCACAGGGCTCTCCTTATGAGAAGGTTATACCCACAAGGAGTTACCATCAGGTTGTGACCTAACGGACAAGCTAAACGCCACCCCTACCCTCTATCTTCAAATTGACATGAATTATGTAACGACCACACGTACCATCCTCACAAGTGATATTTGTGAGGCCTTTATGACAGCCGCCTTATTACTCATTGAGTTGTTCCTCTGACCAGTAGACACTGGTCCCTACTGATAACATGTCTGTGATAGGTAGGCCTCTCTGCCTCAACTTGGGAACACCTAACCCGTGGACTGTGTCCCTGTAGTTTGAGGTTCCTTCAAGACCTGCTTTGCCACGCTACTGGAATATACATCGCTTGAGCTGGGGACTGTCGGATCCTGTCAGCTGGCTGATGGTTGGTGACCTGCCTTGCTGTTTGCTACCTGTGGCCGGAAAGCATGAATTGCTCTAGAGAGGTCTCATGTCTCTGCTTCCTTGACTTGCACCTGGTGGCCCTCAAGACTTGAAGGACTGCCAGTGTACTAGCTGTCTCATGGACGTGAGTCGCACTGAGCCATTCGTACCGCTCTATAGACTAATTTGCTGTTTATTTCTCATGTTGTATATAGATATCTGTATAAATATATATAAAATTATGAGTGTCCTGTTTTTCTCTCTAGAGAACCGTCTAATATAAAGTCCCAAGGAAGTTTTGTTATCTTCACTTTTTAAAAAACGTTTTATTAGGGGCTCAGACAACTCTTATCACAGTCCACACATACACATCCATCAATTGTATAAAGCACATCTGTACATTCTTTGCCCTAATCATTTTCAAAGCTTTTGCTCTCCACTTAAGCCCTTTGCATCAGGTCCTCTTTCTTTCCCCCTTCCTCCCCGTTCCCCCTCCCTCATGAGCCCTTGATAATTTATAGATTGTTATTTTGTCATATCTTGCCCTATCCGGAGTCTCCCTTCCCCTCCTTCTCTGCCGTCCCTCTCCCAGGGAAGAGGTCACATGTGGATCCTTGTAATCAGTTCCCCCTTTCCAACCCACTCACCCTCCACTCGTTATCTTCACTTTTAATGAATATTTGGAGTGTATCTTCTCTGAGGCAAATGTGTTTGTTTTCTGACAGTTCACGCTATATATATATATATATATATCTCCTGGATTTGTTTCTCTAACACATATTCCATCAATTCTCTTTTTAAAATCATTTTATTAGGGGTCTAACAACTCTTGTTACAAACCATACATCAATTGTATCTAACATATTCGCACATATATTTTATTGTTATTTTCTAGACATTTACTTTCCATTGAGCTCTTGGGATCAGCTCCTCCTTTTTTCCCTCCCTTCTCCCCCTTCCCCAACCCTCGTGACCCCTGAAAGATTGTAGATTATTATTTTCAAATCTCACTCTAACTGCTGTCTCCTTTCCCCTCTGGTTTTTGTTGTTCTTACCCTCACTAGGGGTGTGTGGTTATGTGCTATTTATTGTGATCGGTGCCCCTCCCTCCTCAACTCTCTCCCCTTTCCCTGTACCCTTTTGGTATCTCTATTCCAATTCCTGTTCCTGGGTTCCATGTGGTGTGAGTTTTACCTCTTGCTTATACCTATGTACATGCTCCCGTCTAGTCTAGATTGAGAGGCAGCACTGAGGTCGTGATAGCGGGGGATGAGGAGGCCTCCAGGAAACAGAGTTATACTGTGTGACTGACTCATTAGTGCTTTACTTCACCCTGATTGTCTCACTCTATCCCTGTGATCTCTCTGTGAGGGAATGCTCCATTGTCCATAGATGGGCTTTGGGTCTCCACTTTAACCCCACTCCATTCTTATCAATGCATTTTTTTTGTCATTGAGACTCTTTATTTTTTATTTTTAAAAATCATTTTATTGGGGGCTTAATACAACCCTTTTAAAAATAGTTTTATTAGGGGCTCATAGAACTCTTATCACAATCCATACCTACATCCACTGTGTAAAGCACGTTTATACATTCATTGCCCTCATGATTCTCAAAACAGTTGCTCTCCACTTAAGCCGCTGACATCAGGTCACACCAATGCATTTTCAATTCCTTCATTGTAGCTTGGATTTCTTCCTTCAACATCGTGATTCTCAATCACATATTACCTCTTCAAGTGGTGGAATGTGAATTTTCCCACAGAATCCTTCAATATTTCAAATTAGGGCTCGAATTCTTGTTCTTCAGTTCTCTTCTTCCGAGCTGTGTCCCAGCAGCAAATAAGGGTCCCCAAAGCCGTGCTCTCCTCATGTCGTACAAGCGGGCTCGACTTGGGGGCGGCAGCTCTTTGCATTCATGCATCGAGTGCTGTCCAACCGGAGGGCTCGTCTTCTGGCACATAGCCGACAGTTCCTTTGCTAGTCCAAGGCTTTCAGTGACTGATTCCCCATAAGTAGACCACCTGTTCCATCTCTGTAGGCTGCTCTTAGTCTTTAAGTTCTTCAGAAACGTGTCCACCCTGGGAGAACCTGCCAGTATGTGAAATCCCAGTCGCATCGCTTGTAGCACAGCAGCTGTGTGCAGGCCACTTCAGTGTGACAACTTGACAGGTGCGGCGGCTCCTACGATCTGACCCCCTTCTGTGTGGGGGGATATGCCATCCTCTGCCCTTCTAGGACTGATCTCATCTTACACACATGCAGGTATGGGCCTCTCTCTGTCATCAAACCCTGCGGTCTTTTCTGGATGTCTCTCATTAGGATCTAGACGTCACTTACACTTGAGAGTCAAGTTGGAGCCCCGAACACCCTTCCTTGTTTATAGTTTTACAAAGAGATACACAGACATCGGAGCCAATCCGTCTTGGCTTCAAACACTCTCTCCATCATTTATGAGCAGTGTGACCTTAGGTAAATTATCTCCCTAGTCCGAGCTTCTGGTTCACATTTGAAATGAGATTAATAATACTTTTCTTATAAGGAGGTTATGGAGAATGTGGCACAGATCTGAATACCTGGAAGGGCTTTGTAGCTGACGTTCCACACTCGCTCCACTGTGTGCTTTCTGGTCTGCTTCAAAGTGCAATTATTGTGCGTTCTAATAATGTGTGCCTGGTAGCGCCTGCGAGGAGACTGTACTTTGGATTTGTTCTAGCTGCAGAAGCGCACCCCCTCTAGCATGCTGTCGTGATTTTCTTTTTTTAGCTCAAGGAGAAAATAATCAGCTTGTTCCCTGTGTTTCTTCCAGAAATGGAACTCAGCGAAAATTCTGGGGAATGGGGAGTTCAGGTTCACTGGGTTCTGCTTGAGAGGTTTTGCTGTGTCTCTCCATTAAGCAGGTCAGCACTGGGCCTCTACTTAATAAGTTAACTTTTCCGACACATCCTGAAAGACTTCGTACAACTTGTGGGACTCTCCACGGAATTCGAATAGTTTTATCCTCACAATTGATTATCTCAGCTATAGGGGATTAAGCCCAAGAGAGTACACTTTGGTGTCAGATAGATCTTTAAGTCCTGGTCTGTGAATTAATTATACCAGAGATTGTCAATATGCTTCGAAGGAGTTAGAGGTGTTTATAGACTTCTATGGGCATATTTTGTGGTAGTTGGGCAAGACCTGATATGGCTAGGGACTCCTGGGGATGGTTTCCTTATTGCTGCGCTATGAAAATGCTACCCTTTTCTATTTGCACCTTAACGCACAAGACTTGTGTTCTTATTTGTGAAATGAATAAAGCAATAGTATCTACTCTTGAGGGAAACTGAGAACCTGGAAGAAAGTTGAAAGCAGCTTAGTTGGCTTCATCTTAAAAAAAAATCATTCTTTGGGGGCTCATACAACTCTTATCACAATCCATACATAAATCCATTGTGTCAAGCACATTTGTTACCATCATCATTCTCAAAACATTTGCTTTCTACTTGAACCCTTGGTATCAGCTCCTCATTTTCCCCCTCCTTCCCCACTACCCCCTCCCTCGTGAACACTTGATAATTTATAAATTATTATTATTGTGTCATGTCTTACACTGTCCAACATCTCCCTTCACCCACTTTTCTGCTGTCCATCCCCCAGGGAGGAGGTTATATGTAACCTCCTTGTAATCGGTTCCCCCTTTCTGCCTCATCTTCCATCCACCCTCCTGGTATCACCACTTTCACCACTGGTCCTGAAGGGATCATCTCTCCTGTATTCCCTGTGTTTCTAGTTCCTATCTGTACCAATGTACATCCTCTGGTCCAGCCAGATTTGTAAGGTATAATTGGGATCATGATAGTGATGGGGGAGGAAACATTAAAGAACTGGAGGAAAGTTGTATGTTTCATGGTTGCTACACTGCACCCCGACTGACTCATCTTCTCCCTGTGACTCTTCTGTAAGTGGATGTTCAGTTGCCTACAGATGGGCTTTGGATCCCCAATCCTCACTCCCCTCCCATTCACAATGATATGATTTTTTTGTTCTTTGATGCCTGATCCCTGATCCCTTCAAAACCTCATGATCACATCGACTTTATCTTTACACTCTTGATCACAGGGCTTGGAAAACCATTTACACTCTTGATCACAGGGCTTGGAAAACCAGCACTAGTGTCTCAAGGAATGCCTCCACAATCCCAAGATAATGGATAATACGAATGCACCTATTCTTCAGGAAGGACGTTTCTTCACATCTACCCTCCATAAAATGATAAACTGTCTCCTACAGATGCCTGGCTCCTCACAGTGAGCAGTTAAAGCAGCGGTTCTCAACCTGCAGGTCGCGACCCCTGTGGGGGACAAACAAGCCTTTCACAGGGGTCGCCCAATTCATAACAATAGCAAAATTATAGTTATGAAGTAGCAGTGAAATTAATGTTATTGTTGGGGGGTCACCACAACATAAGGAACTGTATTAAAGGGTCATGGCATCAGGACCCTATGAGTTAAAGGATCCCTATCTCTAGAATATCTGCTGCCTTTGTCTTTCATTCTTTCTAAAAAATGTTTATCAAAAGATCATATTATTGGGGGCTCTTATAGCTCTTGCAACAATCCATACATAAATTGTTTTAAGCATATTTGTACATATGTTACCATCATCATTTTCTAAACATTTACTTTCGATTTGAGTCCTTGGTATCAACTCCTCTTTTACCTGCCTCCCGCCTCCTACCCTCTTTAACTGTTGATAAATTATAAATTATCATTATTTTCATATCTTACATTGACCACTGTCTTCTTTCACCCATGATTTCTATTGTTCATCCCCTCTGGGGATGGTGGTGTATCAATCATTGCAATTCGTTTCCCCTTTTCCCCCTCCTCTCCTCACCTTCCCCTCCCCCTCCTGGTATTGCTCCTCCCATTCCTGTTCCTGGATTCTGTGTGTCATGAGCTCTTATCTCTTATCTGTTCTTGTACAAATGGTCTGGTCTAACGCACAGTGAACTGCAGGATTGGGGTCATGGTAGTGGGGTTGAGGAAGCGTCAAGGAACCAGAGGAATATTGTATGCTTCATTAGTGCTACACTGCACCCTGCTTGACCCATCCCTTTCTTGTAACCCTTCTGTGAGGGGATATCCTACTGTCTACAAATGGGTTTTGGGTCTCTGCTCCGAGCCCCCTTATTCTCAAAAATATGATTTTTGTTTGTTTGTTAGTTTTGGGTTTTCTGACACCTGTGACCTGACCCCGTTGATGCCTCATTAACTCACAGGCTGGTGTGCTTCTTCCAGGTGGGCTTATTGCTTCCCTGCTAGATATCTGCTTGTTTAACCTCAAGCCTTTAAGACCCCAGACACTATATATTTTGATAGTTGGGCATCATCTGCTTTCTTCAACACATTTGCTTATTCACCACTTTTGTCTTCAGTGATTGTGATGGGAGGGTGAGCATCACAATGTTAGGTTGTTAGAACCAAGTGTTCTTGTGTTGAGGCAGGGCTTGAGTGGAGGCCCCAAATCTGTCAACTACCTTAGTGTATTGCCATGTAAATATATGCACATAGGCTGATACCTCTATTTCAATGAATTATTATATTTATATATGTACACAGCTATGTTTATACCTCTACCCAGAGCTTTGCTTCCTAGACCTTTTCTCTGTTTCCTTTTATCTTCCTCCTGCCCCACTATCATGCTCACCCTTCTTTTGCCCCTTAGTAACTCCTCTGTTAGAGTGCTGATGCTCCAACACCCCCAGGATCTCTACATCCTTCTCATTGTTGATTTAATTCCCTAGTTATTCCCCTGTCTATGGCATTGTTTGCTCATTGCTCCCTTCCCCCACCTTGTCCTCACCCCAAATCCCTTCTAAGCCATTGCTTTCTCTTCGAGTTTGCTTCCAGTGTCTTATATCGATAGGCAAAACCAACAATAACAGAGACAAAACAACAAGAAACAGAAGATTGACTAAAAAGAGGGGGGGGGGAGATAACAACTAGTGGGAAAAAAACCCCAAAGCATACATAATTCCAGGTCTGTCCACTGACCTCTATGACTATCTCCCCACTGGTCCTGGGGGAATTATGGGAACGGCCCCTACTAGCCTGAAGTCTATTTTGGGTTTTTTTGTGTGTGTGTGTGGGGGGGGGGGTTGTGGCTTTGCTTTGCTCTCATTGCTGAACTGTTATGTTCTCTTCTTGGTTCACCCTGCTGTGGGAAGTACAGACCGTACTAATTCCCCACCTTGTGTCCCCAGCATTGTCCTCTGTCATGGTATGATCCAGTGAGGGGACCTTGTATCTCAAGCTTTTGTTGGCCACACAGTCAGTCCCCTCTGTGCCTTAGGAGCTCCGTGCAGGGTCATCGTCCTTTGGGCTTGGTGTTTCGATATGGGGTCTGCTTACCTCACCCCATGCACAAGAACAAACAGCAGGTGGATCACAGACCTAGAAGTAAGCCCCCAAATGATCAGGACCATCATTGAAGGAATTGGGACAAACCTAAGAACCTTGACTTAGAGAATACATAGGCTAACCGCAGTAGGGTAGGGTACACACACAGGTGAACCTGAAATCGACAAGTGGGATATACTAAGGATAAAAAACTTGTGTGCATCAAAAGACTTCACCAAGAGAGTAACAAGAGAACCCACAGATGGGGAGAGGATTTTCATCAATGGCATATCAAAGGGCTTATTACTAAAGTCTACAATACCCTCCTACCCTGCAGAATGAGGAAAACAGTCAACCCTGAAGAAGTGGGTATAGACCTGAACAGAAGTTTCACTAGGGAGGAGATCTGAATGGCCAATAAACATATGAGAAAAAGCTGCAGATCATTAGCCATCAGAGACATGCAAATTAAAACAAATATGAGATACCATCTAACACTCTTGAGAACAGCCAAAATCAAAGAATCAGAGAGCAAAAACTGTTGGAGGGAATGTGGTGTGATAAGAACTCTCCTCCACTGATGATGGTGGTGTAGGTAGTGGAGTAGCCTCTGTGAAAGCGACCTGGTGATATTTAAAGCAAGTGGAAATTGAGCTACCCTAAGACCCAGCTATCCCTCTACTGGTCATATACCCAGAAGAAGTAAGAAATAGACAATGGCCAGTCATCTGTGCTCCAATGTTTATTGCAGCACAATTGCAAAGAATTGGAAACATCCTAAATTTCCGTCGATAGACAAGTGGATTAGTAAACTCTGTCACATATACACAATGGAGTACTATGTACCACTAAGAAGCACTGATGATCACATTAAGCACATTGTCTCATGGGAAGAATTGGAGGAAATTATGCTAAGGAAAATTAGCCAATCACAAAAGGACAAGTAAAACATGAGTCCCCTAAGGTAAGTATAATTGGCACAGTAGGTATAGAAGAAAAGCCACTTATTTCACACTATACGGTTGAGGTACAGGAAGTCTTGTGGGGGACAGATGAATTCCAACACAAAGAAGGAGAAAGGGGAGAAGGTGGAGGGAGAAAAGGAGGAGGGGAGGGAGACGATAGCACTCGGGGAGCAGGACACTAACCTACTCAGGGAGAGAGTATTGGTTATGTTGCCACAGAATTGGGAGTATGCATGCAGACCCCGCCATGGTGCACCAAATCTTGAGGCCAACATAATCACATGGAACACTCATGAACAGAGTGGGCTACAGGGCTGGCCTCAATCAGGGCCAAACTGACCTCCTCCCTAGAAGTCTGTGATACCGAGGACAACACTGAACTTACAGGTTGGGGAGAGGGGCCAGCATGCCATGCCCACATGGAAGCAAACCAAGAAGGAAAAAGATAGGATGAGAGTCTAGACCCCATATTGGCACACCAAGCCTGGAGGAGGACAATGTCTCTTATTCTTAAAGAGCCATTGATATGATTTGTTTCTTGCTTGCCAGACATTTCCTTTGAAGTGCTTCCTGGAGGTCTCAGGATATTCATGATTGACACCTTGCCCCTTCTGCTGTATGTACTAACAGGATGCTTGCAAGCCCCATTATTGTTGAATAAGCTCAAGACTCTTCTACCGATATTGGAGAGAAGTTCCCTGTGTTTTTCTTTTCTGTCTCCTTTTTCAAATAATTGCATTCGTTGCTCCTAAGAACCTGTTTGACTGTGAGCTAGACCCCACAATAATCAGTATATACAAACTGTTTAGAAGAGAACCTGGCACACAGTAATATGTTAGATTGCTGTGTTTTGGCTATTATTTATAAAAGGAGGACTCATAAATATTCATTTTTTAATTTGGGTTATAAATAGATAAATGCTACTTTGAAAATGTTATTGATGACACTGTTCCAACTTTGTTCTCTGGGAGCTTTTTAAGATGTGCCTTTGGCATGCTTTTATTTTTGTTTTTGAATACTTCTTCACTCTAGACTCACCTTGTATTTTCCTGTCCCAGCTCTGGGATTACTCATGTCTCTAATGAGTTTTGGTGTTTTCTATTAGAGAGCACTACTTGAGACCAAGATTGGAGCACTGACTGATCTTTATCTAAATGGGTATGTCATTATGACAGTGTTTGTAAGATGAGACATTGAATTAAATTGGATAGCTAAGGCATTATAGGGCAGGGTACAGGGTAATAATATCAAGCCAAGACCAAAGAAAGAACTTGACTACCTGAGGGTATTCAAAGGGCACTCTGCTAAAGGGAACCCTTGGTTGGGACTTAAGATACTGGTTTTGTTTTGTTGTTTTTGTCACCAGAGGTAAGATTTTTATTCAAGGTGAATTAGAAGAGAACTGGAAGGTGTTTCTGGACTACATGCCATAGATAAAATCTCTGTACATGTTTATCATGAGTGTTCTATTTGAAACTGGCACTAATTTTTTTTCACTTTTTATTGTAAAGTAGGTGAAGGTTTACAGAGCAGATCATAGTATTGCCCTCAACAACTCATATATATTTTGATTCAACTCATCTATTGTAACCCTCTCAACGAATCATCATTTATCCCACTTCTTCTCTGTTTCCTATTTCTATTTGTCCTTCTTTCCTAAACCTCTGAACTTGTCCGTGAGAAATGCTGCCCTTTTAATCTTAATAGGCGGATTATTCTAACATGGAGGTGAGTTCAGTTCTAGACCTGAAGGGTAAGAGCCATAGTCATGGGTCCATGCCATTCTTTATCACATTTGCCAGTAAATGTGGTCTTCTTTAGGAATCTGGGTTCTCTTCCATGTTTCCCTCCCATTCTATTCAGAACTTTTATAATATAACCCTTTAAAAGTAGTTGGTAGTGGTAGCAGGGCACTATCTATTACTTCAGGTCTCAGGGTTCTGGAGACTGATGTTTGCATGCTACATTAGTCCACTGTACTAATTATTTCCATGTGTCTTTAATTTTGGTCACTCTCTTTCCTCTTTATGGGAAGAGATCTATAGTTTCACCTTACATGACTACACCCAAGCTTTAAAGATCTCACTTATTACTCCTAAATTAGGATGTAGAACATTGTCATTGTAAACTATGTTGTGTCAATTGCTTTTGTGGTACCCAAAATTTTAAGATAATTTTATTCTTATCCTATCTGTGTTTTTTTAAAAAAATCTTTCAGTAAGAAACTTTTCTTAAGTATAAAATATTTTCAATGATTGTATCATAATTTTTTATTGTTGATTTGTTGTTGTTGAGGAGTTCCTTCGGAGAAACACTGTTCAAGTCTAATTGGCTGTAATACGTATGGAAGCAGGTTTTCAGGCCTGTTTTCTTCTGAGATGATTCTGGGTAGATTTGAACCACTGATCTGGTCTGCAGCTATGTGTAAGCTGTTTGCTCCACTCAAGGACCTTAACATATTCTTTTTAAAAAAGTAATAAGAACTACGACAAATTTAAGGTCTTGTATTACTAAAAGGATTATTAAAGTATACTTTAATAGTAGTTCACAGAAACTCATTGATATCAATTCACTTTTTTTGGGCAATTATCTTCCAAAGACTCTCCTACCTCTTAAGATAAGCTAAGTAAGGTCCACAACCAGCTCATAGTGCAGTGGGCTATGCATTGAGCTGCTTCCCATAAGGTTAACAATTCAAACCCACCAGTCACTCTAAGGGAGAAAGATGTCATGGCCCCTCATTCAGAAACCCAGAGTCTTGGAAACTCCAAAGGAGCAGTTCCACTTTGCCCTACAGGATTGTCATAAGTTAGAATGTACTCCAGAGTAGTGAGTTTGATTTCTTTTTATGTTTTTTTTTTTGTATGTGAGACCCACAGAATTCTCCTGGTCAGAAATGTAAAGTAGAAAAACAGTTGAACTGTCATCAAGGTTATGTGAATAGTCAGCCAAGGGAAGGTCAGTGACATGGCCTTTCTTCTAGTATTTTAAAGTAATATAAAGACATTACTTCTTAATTGAGGAGTTAAATTATATTCTAAATTTAATTATTTAATTAAATATTTTATTATTATCTTCATTGCTATATTCTCATTTTATTCTTTGCACATATATGTATTAGTAGACTTAACATTGAAGCATATGATTGAGATGTTGAGAATTGTTTTTATGTAAGTATTATAGCTCTCCAAATGATTAGACTAATTCTCTTGAATTTTGAGCCACATTAAGTAATGGAATTCAATAAAGACATTGGCTAAATTCTGGACAACACCATGGAGTCTATATGATATTAAACTCACTACCATGGAGTCAGTTTAATCCATAACAACCCTGTACAGGCCATCTCTATGAGGGCAGACATCCTCATCCCTCTCCAGTGGAGCCACAGTAGTTTTAAACCACTGCTTTAGAAAAGTTTACTGACATAACATCTACATACCATATAATTCAATAGTTCAATTATATTAAAAAGAGTTGTGCAGTGATCATCAGCAGCAATTTTAGGACATTTTCTTCTGTCTTGAATTAATTTGTGTTAGCTTCCCATGTCCCTGAAAAAGGTCCTGTTAGGGACAATGGGAGGCCCAGTCATTCTGGAGGAGCAATTCTGATGACTCTTGAGCTGTGCAGTATTGTTCTGCCTCTCATTCTTTTGCAGTTATCAACTGCTGTGTAATCAAACACTGCCCCAAACCCTGTGGCTTGACTCAGCAACATTCATTTTATTGTTTCTCTTGGTTTGTGGGTAAGGAATCAGGAAAAGGCTCTGCTGTTGGCACTGACATTTGGATGTAGTTTTGGTCATTTGTGGTTGGAGCTAGAAAAGCTGGGGTCTGGAGCAAACCAAGAACAAGTTCAGCATATCCCTCTTATTTCGTGACTTCTCCCTGTGGTCTCTTCTTTACAACATGGTCATCTTAGAAGCATTGGGTTGCTTACATAGTGACTCAGGAGCCAGTGCAAATTTTCCAGTGGACAAAGTAGAGGCAACCTCACTTTTTCTGACTTAGCCTTGGAATTCACTTCCACTGGATTTTATTGATTGTAAACGAATTACAAGAGTGCACACAGATCCTCTTAATGGGGCAAGTGTCAAGGTCACATTTTAAGGAGAGTAGACCAACTGGGTGGCTGTTTTGTGTAATGTAGAAAAGAAATATTCTTCCACACATTCACTTTAGATTTGCCACCAAATATCTTTTGTATTTGGTAATGTGCCAAAACCTCACAAAAGTTTCAAAAATGTTGCTATAAAGTCATGCTGGTTTTATTTGATATCCTTTTGTATCACCTTTAATGTATTCTACATTGACATAACTTCTTTACAGGGAGCCCTGGCACCATGGTGGTTACGTATTGGGCTCTTGACCTCAAGGTCAGCAGTTTGAAACCACCAGCCAATGGAAAGATGAGGCTTTCGACTCCTGTAAAGACTTACAGCCTCAGAGACCTACAGGGAGAGTTCTACTCTGTTCTATAGGGTGGTTTTGAGTTGGAATCTACTCATTGGCAATGAGTTTGATTCTTTTGGGTGGTTTCTTAAGACGACTTTCCTACCTACTATCATTCATCTGATTCTCCTCATGTTGTCATGTTATATTGAAAAGAGCACTTAGATGGAGAAAAAAGACATGGCCAAATAATGAGAAACAAAAGGAAAGATGGGTGATGATGATGGGGAAACAGTCAGTGGCCTTGAATAATGTGTGAAGACACGTACAGAAGAAGCTGAGGACATTTATTAGTAGAAGTAAGAAAATAGCCCAGAATGGGCAAAGCAGCATCAAAACTTAAAAATAAAATAGAAATAAGGTGCACTTGAATTGTGGTGCTGGAGAAAATTATTGAAAGCATATGCACCGCCAAAAGGACAAACAAGCCTGTCTTGAAGAAGTATGACCAGAGTGCTCCTTAGGGGCAAGGATGTCAAGAGTTCATCTTACATACTTTGGACATGTTGTCAGGAGAAAACAGTCCCTAGAGAAGGACATGGTGTTTCATAAAGTAGAGGGGCAGCAAAAAGAGGAAGGCCTTCAATGAGATAGATTGATGTGAGGGACCAACCACCACAACCAAATGGGTCCTAAGAGGCAGTTGTATAATTGAAAGGTAAATTAAAGAGACAGCCGATAAGGCATGCAAGGGCTCACCTCTTCCATGAAGAACCAAAGAGAGTAAGCCTCTGAATAGGCTTATATAATCTTGGACTAGCAAGCCACATCATACACATATGTAACAGGAAGGGGTTGTATTAGAGGGACATACTAAGGGCATAATGTATTAGGAAAAGGAGGTACCAGGGGCATACTATTATAGTAAGGCACATACGTAACAAGGTGGACAGGTTCTAGGATTAAGATGGTGGCCTAACCTTGATCTATTGTCTGTCCCACCCTAAGTAGGGCACACTCTCTTCTGATAAGGATAATAGATTATTCTTCTGGAGAAGAGCTCAAAGACATCTAAGGTCAAGCCAGCTGAGAGACAATCAAGGCTAGTCTACTATCTTAACTCTAGAGCAGTGGTTCTCAACCTTCCTAATGCCGCAACCCTTTAATACAGTTCCTCATGTGGTGGTGACCCCAAACCATAAAATTATTTTAGTTGCTACTTCATAACTGTAATTTTGCTACTGTTATGAATCTGGCGACCCCTGTGAAAGGATCGTTTGACCCCCCAAAGGGGTCGGGACCCACAGGTTGAGAACTACTACTCTAGAGCCCTCCCATTTTATAATACATGTACCTTCCTGTCATCTGTATGCCTCTAGTCCCTCCCCTTCCTATTGCATGTACACCCCTCATCCTGTTGCACGGAGGGGTCCTGTTATGTGTATGCCTCTTATACAACCCCTTCCTACTATGTATTTTGCTTACCCTGGCCTATGTGCCCGAGATAATATAAGCTCGTGAGAATACATTGTGCTCTCTCTCTGCTCGGACCTGGTTCCTGAAGCAATCATGGAGCTGAGCCCTTGCATGTTTGATCTTGTCTGATGTCTCTCTAATTTACACCTCAATTACACAACCACCTCTTGGACTCATTTGCTTGTGGGGAGGCTGGTCTCCCACAGATCTTATTTCATCTCGTTTTGCAGTTAGTATCCTTTCATCATCCCCTTGGTTGGATTCAACTGCATTTGCTGCCCCGCCTTTTGCAATCACCATTATCTTTCCCATTCCACCTTTGAGCTTTTGCTCAGCACATCCTAACTCAATATACTTGTCACATGCGCACACCAAAAAACATGCAGATATTTATTCCTCTGAGTATTAGGAGTCCCATTCTTCTTCTATGTGAAAAGCAATAAATTAGATGTGATGGTCCCATGACTAGAGAGTATGGGACTAACCATAACAAGAATATGAGAAGATCGAAAGTTTAAGAAACCCGTCGTTCTTAGAAATGGAGGGGCAGGGTCAGTAGATTCTGGAAAGAAAACTTTCCCTGCCAGTTGACAAGAGGGAACTCTATTTTTGTTTTTGTTGTATTTCTGTTTTTGTGGGATTTTTTAAAGATCATTTTATTGGGGGCTCTTACAATTCTTGTCACAATCGATACATCAATTGTATCTGACATATTTGCACATATATTCCATTGTTCTTTTCTAGACATTTACTTTCCATTGAGAACTTGGGATTAACTCCCCCCCACACACACACACCAAACCCTTGTGGCTCCTAGATAAATTATAGATTGTTAATTATTTTCAAATCTCACACCAACCACTGTCTCCCTTCCACTCTGGTTTCTATTGTTCTTCACCCTGGATGGGAGTGTGGTTATGTGCCATTCATTATGAGTTGTGCTCCCTTCCCTACCCACCACTGACCCCCTTCCCCCTACCCTTTTGTTTTTTCTATTCCCATTCCTGTTTCTGGGTTCCATATGTTGTGTTTTATCTTTTGCCTATACCTATGTACATGTTCCTGTCTAGTGCAGAGTGGGAAGCAGCACTGGGTCATGATAGTGGGGTGTGAGGAGGCCTCAAGGGATCAGAGGTATATTGTGTGACCCATCGGTTCTCTACTGCACCCTGATTGACTCATCTCCTCCCTGCGACCCCTCTGTTGGGGGATGTTCCATTGTCCACAGATGGGCTTTGGGTATTTGCTCCAAACCCCCTCCATTCTCACCAATGCATTTTTGTTTGCTTGTTTACTGTTTGTGGTGAATCTTTTGATTCCCATTGCCCAGTCTCAATGACACCTCATGATTACACCGGCTGGTGTGCTTCTTCCATGTGGCCTTGCTGCTTTACTGTTGGATAGCCGCTTGTTTAACTTCAAGCCTTTAAGACCCCAGACACAATATCTTTTAATAGCCGGGCACCATCATCTGTCTTCACCACATCTGCTTATGCAACCATTTTTTCTTCAGCGATCATGCAAGGGGGGTGGGGGTGAACATTACAGAATGCCAATTTGTTAGAACAAAGTGTTCTTGTATTGAGATAAGGTGTGAGCTGAGGCCCAAGGCCCATCTGCAACCTCAGTGTATTTGCCTTATAAATATATGTACATAGGTCAATACTGCTATTGTTATGAATTAATGTATTTACATAAATACTTACTTCTGCTAATCTCTCTATCCATGCCTTTGCTTCCTAGAGCTTGCTTCTGTTTCCTTTAGCCTCCCCCTGCCCCACCATCACTTTCCCCCTTCTTCCACCTCTTAGTGCTTCCTCTAGCTTGATGTTGCTGTAATCCTCACAGGATCTCTACCCTCTCCTAGATGTTTATTTCGATTCCCTAGTTGTTACCCTGTCCGTGACACCATCGGCTCACCACACTCTTCTCCCTGCCTCCTTATTCCCCCTCTACCTTCCAGGGCCATTGGCCCCATTGCCTTCTCCTTGAACTTCCCTCCCATGTCTGTCCCATATAAGTAGGTAAACCAGCTATGCCCGAGTCTGAACAATACGAAAACCTATGTTGAAAAAGAAAAGGAGAGAGAAAAAGACAAGGAAACAAGAAAGAAAGAAAGAAACTCTACACAGGTCCAGGTCTGTTTGTTGTCCCCCATGAGTCCCTCCCCCCTAGTCTTGGGGGAGAAACGGGGATGCCCCTCCAAGCTTGAACTCCATTCTTGGGTCTCCTCAGGGGCTCGGTGGCTCAGTTTTACTCCAATTGCTGATCTGTTAAGCTCCATTCCCACACTATCTCCCTGCCGTGTGTCCCCATTATTGTCCCCTGTCTCTGTATGCTCCAGTTAGGGGACAACATGCCTTGAGCTGTTGGTAGTCCCACAGTTCTCTCTGTTCCCCAGCATCTCCATGCAGGGGCCTCATCCTCTGGGCTTGGTATGCCCATATGGAGTCTAGGCCAACTTCCCCTTTCTAGTTTTCCTTCTTGGTTTGCTTCCATCTGGGTATGGTAGGTCGGTTCCTTTCCCCCACCTGAAGGTCTAGTGTGGTTCTCTGCGGTACACACTTTCAGGGTGGGTCAGGCTGATTCTGGTTGGGGATGGCCCTGTTGTCCAGTCTTTTCATGCATTCCTCCACTTGTTATATTGCCCTCCTGGTTTGGCATACCATGGTGGGGTCTGTTTGCACACTCCAATGCTGTGGAGACACAACTAATACTCTCCCCCTGGTGGGTTAGTGCCTTGTTCCCCCCATGCCATCATCTCAGTATCCCCTCTCCCTCGTTCTCCCTCCTCCTCCCCCCTTGCCCCTTTCCCCTTCTTTATGTTGGGTTCACATGTACTTCCCTGGGTTTGCTTTGACCTCTCCCTGACTGCCTAGGCTTCCACCTGTATATTGTGAGATAAGTGTCTCTGCTTCTCTTCCTGCTGTGCTGATTGTACTTACTGCAGGGGACTCAGGTTGTACCTGTCCTTTTGAGATTGGCTTACCTCGCTTAACATAATTCCTTCCAACTCTTCCCAGGAAACAGTGTAATTATCCATGCTTTTTAGTGCTGCATAGTAAGTACTCCATTGTGTGTATGTGCCAGAGTTTAATTCACTTGTCTGTCGATGGAAATTTAGGTTGTTTCCAAGTCTTTGTGATTGTGAATTGGTGCGCAGATGACTGGTCGTGTTTTGTTTCTTACTTCCTCTGGGTATATGCCCAGTAGAGGGATGGCTGGGTATTAAGGTAGACCAATTTCCATTTTCTTTAAGTATCGCCAGATCGCTTTCCACAGTGGCTGTACAAATCTACATGACCACCAGCAGTGGAGGAGGGTTCCTATTTCACCACCTTCCCTCCAACACTTGTTGCTCTCTGATTTGGGCCCACCTCAGGGGTATTAGATGGTATCTCATGGTTGTTTTAATTTGCATTTCTCTTATGGATAATGAATGGGAACCCTTTCTCATGTGTTTGTTGGCCATACGGGTCTCCTCCCTAGTGAAATTCTTCAGTTATTTTGCCTACTTCAGTTATTTTGCCTACTAACTGTTTTCATCTTTTTGCACGCCATGAGGGTGTTGTATATTTTAGTAATAAGCCCTTTGTCTCATGTGTCATTACTGAAAATCCTCTCCCAGTCTGTGGTTGCCTTGCTACCCTCTTGGTGAAGTCTTTTGGGCTCACAGGTGTTTCACTCTTATTAAATCCCATTTGTCGATTCCCAGTTCACCTGTGTGTGTGCCCTTCCCTATTGCAGTGAGCCTATGAAGGGAACTCTATTTTTCAAAGTCAACACATACAGTTCAAGACAGGAACTACTGTGTGTGTACTTGATTTGTTTTAAATAAAGGCTTTGGGCTACTTTTCCAGTGCAAACCACTAGATGGAAGTCCTGCCTAAAGAACACACTCAGCCACTCTCATGTTCAAGTTTCCTTCTACATGCAAACATGGGGAATTGCAACAGCATGTGCAATCCCGGTCTATCCAAAGGGCTCCGTAATCTTTATCTTGTGCTGGACCCCATTTCATCTCTAACTTACTTGGGAATACTCCATTTTCTCCCTCAGAACTTGCTTCAAGTTGGGTTAGTCCATCATTCCTTATTACATTTAGACAAGTAGGAAGAAGTTTGTACTTTTCAGTACCTTTTTTCTTTTGAGTGCGAGGATGGCCACGTTTCATTGTAGCCATGGGCTGGAGGTGTTACCTTTCTTGTGGAGAGTCCTTCCTTGTTAAAAGTGATCTCGAAAACCCATATAACCCAGACCAACTGCCAGTTAATCACTGTCAACTATAGCAACCTTGACGGACAGAGCTGAACTGTCCCATATGGTTTCCAGCATTTTTGGGGAAGCAGACTGCCACATCTTTCTTCTACAGCGTGGCTTGGTGGGCTTGAACTGCTGACTTTAAAATTACATTAACCACTGTCTCCTCAGGGCTCCTTACTCTCTATAAAAGGTATAAATAAACAGCTGAAGTTAAAGGTAGTTAAATTCTGATTCAGAGTGTTTTTTTCTGATTCATACCAAGTACCGCACAGCTAAGACACTTGGATCAGACTCTTTATATGGCAAGAATTGTTAAAATCAAGTGTGTATTTACTCCACATATAACACTCCAGAGATTTAAATACATTGCAGATCCAGAGGCATTGGTGGTTCAGTAGCAGAATCCCTGACTTCCAGGAGCGGAACCTGGGTCTGACTTCTGTGCAGCCCAAACCAGGCTGCCAGTGGAGGGTGGAGTATTGCGATGATGCGCAACAAATTTCAGCAGAGCTTCCAGACTAAGACAGACTTGGAGGATAGCCCTGGTGATTTTAGCTTCAAAAATTGACCAATGAAACTCCTCGGTATCACATTGATTCAATCTGCAAGCCATCATGGAAGCGGAGGTTGTCCGGGCATCGTTTCATTCCATTGCCCATGAGGTTTCCATGAAGAAGGGTCCAACTCAAAGGAAGCTAACAATCCTAGGAACCAATGTAATGAGCTATAAACTCTGAAATCGTTGGCATCTGTTTTGGGTAAAATGGTGTGAATAAAAGTTTCACCCTAGAGATTTAGAAGTTCACCAGTAATTTACAAGATTTGCATGTTTCCCTTTAGTGCATAAAAAACCAACAATGGACAATGATCTGTCCTCTAGTTTAAGCAGATAAGGAATTAAATTATATCAATGGTACACTTATAAAAGCTTGAATCCCTGCACCTCCAGTGAACCTTTGATACCAGGAACAATTTTTAAATCTTTGCTAGGCTGGATGATGGTTGTGGTAATAAGAAGAAAACCGAAGACTGAAGATGCTTCTTTACAGTGTCCCCAATATTTAGCAAGGGTCCCTGTCATGGTTTGGTGTCCCTTTTAATGTTTCAGATATGATGGTTCATCTGCTTTCCTCCACATCTCTTTTCAAAGCCTGGGAGAAAACAACACTGTGCTCACACTTTTATTGATTAGAATGGAAACGACGTGGTTGAGTTCTGCCAAGATGCTATATAATTTACTATGAGGATTTAAAATAGTACATTTAATTCAGGTAGTTACACAAATCAATTTGATAATGACTAACTAACAACACTAAGTTATACAAGTGTTAAAAGGGTAGGAGAGTCTAACAGGAGAGAGTAAGCAACCTAGAGATTAGTATTAGCAAGAACTCATTAGTAGCCTATTCTCAAACGCACTACCTAGATTCAGTCTGACTCATAGACCTCTATATGGCAGCATAGACCTGTCCCTGTGACGATCTGAGACTATAAATGCTCATGGGAGTAGAAAGCCTCATCTTTTTCCAGGAGAATGGCTGTGGCTTTGAACCACTTACCTTGCAGTCAGCAGCCCAACACATCTAGGCCTGGTGCTTTTGAGACCCTAGGCTTTTATTGTTGGTAGGTTCTATTGAGTCAGTTCTCACTTATAGTGATCCTATATACAATGGAACAAAACACCACCCAGGTCTACACCATTTTCACAATTGTTCTCATATTTGAGCCTATTGTTTCAGCCACTGTCTAAAGCCATCCAGCTGAGGACCTGTTTTTTTGTTTTGTGATGCCCCTTTAGTTTCACAAGCGTCATGTCCTTCACCAGGAACTGACCTCTCCACACAACATATTTAAAATGTGTAAGACAGACTCTCCTCATCGTTGCCTCTAGAGGGTTCTCCAAGCCATACTTCTTCCAAGACAGACTTGCTCATCCTGTCGGGAGTGCAGAGTGCTTTCAGTATTCTTTGTCAGCACCACGCATCAAGTGCATAGATCCTTCCTCAGTCTTCCTTCCTTAGTCAACATCCAACTCTCACATGCAAAGGAAGCAATGGGAAATACGCTAGCTTGGGCAGGCACACCTTAGTCCACGAAGTACCATCCTTGCTCTCCAAAATTTTAAAGAAGTCCTTTGCAGCAGATTTACCCAGTGAAACTTGTCTTGATTTTCTCACTGCTGCTTCCACCAGCCTCACACATCGATCCAAGTAAGACAAAATCCTTGACTGCTTCAATCCTTTCAGCGTGGTTCTACCCACGGATCCAGTTGTGAGGATTTTGCTTTTCTTTGCTTTCAGTTGTAACCCAGAGAGAAAGCAGCATCTCGACCAGAAAGTGTTTCAAGTTCTCACTTTCAGCTAGCAAGATTGTATCATCTGCATATGACATGTTGTTCATAAGTCTTCCTCAGGCCCTGATGCCACATTCTTCGTCATACACTCCAGCTTCTCGGATGATTCACTCAGCATGCCGATTGAGTAAGTCTGGTGACAGAACACAACCCTGACACACAGCTTTCCTGATCTCGAACCGTGCAGTATGCCCTTGTTCCCACAACTGCCTCTTGGTCCACAGACAGGTTCTGAAGGGGCACAATGAAGTGTTATCAGGAATGATAGTCCCCATTGCTCATGCACTTTGAATGCATCCTGGACCTCTGGCAGTTCCCTGCCAACGTACTGATGCAATCTTTGTTGGATTATCTTCAGGAAAATTTAACATGCATGTAACATTAATGATATTGTTCTATAATATGAGAAATCTGTTGAGTCACCTTTCTTTGGAAGGGGTACAAATATGAATCTCTTCCAGGCAGTTGGTCAAATAGCTGTCTTCTCATTTTTCTGGCATAGACAAGTGAGTGCTTCCAATGCTTCATCCGCTTGTTGAGACATTTCAGCTGGTATTCCACCAATTTCTGCAGTCTTGTTTTTGGCTAATGCTTTCAGTGCAGCTTGAACTTCTTTTTTTTGCTCATATGTTACATCTTGAAATGGTTGAGTATTGATTAGTTCTTTGTGGTGTATTCTGTGCATCCCTCCATCTTTTTTGTGGCTTCCTGTATTATTCAATATTTTGCCCGTAGAATCTTTTAGTATTGAAATTAGAGACTTTAATATTTTCTTAATTTCTGTCAGTTTAAGATATGTTGAGCATGCTCTTCCTTTTGGGGTTTCTAACTCCAGGTCTTTGCATATTTTAGGATAACATTTTACTTAGTTTCTAGAATTGTCCTTTGAATTTTTCTGTTCAGCTCTTTCATCATTTTTTCCGTCGCCTTAGCTGCTCTATGATCAAGAGTGCATTTCAGAGCCTCCTCTGACATCCATTTTGATATTTTCTTTCTCTCTTGCCTTTTTAATTTCCTTTTGCTTTCTTCATGTATGGTGTTCTTCATGGTCTCCCACAGCTCATGAGGTCTGTCATTACTGTTCAGTGCAGCAAATCTGTTCATGAGATGTTCATAAAATTTAGTTGGGATATGCTCCAGGTCATGTTTTGGCTTTCACAGACTTCTTTTAATTTTCTTCAGCTTCACTATGAATGTACATATGAGCAATTAATGATCTGTTCCATAGTCATCCCAGGGCCTGTTTTAACTGTTGATATTGAGCTTCTTCATCTTCTCTTTCTACAGATGTAGTCAATTTGATTTCTATATATTCCAACTGGAGAAATGTGTAGTCACCTTTTGTGTTGTTGAAAAGGTATTTTCTATGAAGGAGTTGTTGGTCTTGTGCAAAATTATATCATTTAAACTCCAGCTTCATTTCTATCACCAAGACCATATTTTCCAACTATTATTCCTTCTTCCTCTGTTTCCAATTTTGCTTTTAAATTTCCAATAGTTATTAAAGCATATTTGATCAATTTCAGAATGAAGTTGGTAAAATTCTTCAATTTTTTCCTCATTACCTTTTGTGGCTGATGCACACAATTGAATGACAGTTGTATTGGTTGGATCTCCTTGTATGTGGATAGATATTATCCTATCACAGAAAGCACTGTACTTCAAGATAGATGTTCAAATGTCCTTTTGGCAGAGGCATTAATGATACTGTCCTATTAATATGCACATTCTGTTGGATTAGGTGAGCGGTCCAACATGTAACCACGACATCACCAGGGGTCCTAGCCATTCTAAGTTGCTTTTCTCTGCCAGGCATTTGCTGATTTCTGAGTGACCGGGTGAAGAGGTGGAGCCACAAGTCCAGAAAAAGCACATCTAAGAGGCTGATGAGAGACAGTGCTGGGGAGATAGATTTTTTTAAAAGAATTTATTTGGGGCTCATGCAACTCTTATCACAGTCCATACATATACATACAGCAATTGTTTAAAGCACATCTGTACATTCTTTGCCCTAATCATTTTCTTTTTTTTTTCTCCTCTTTTCTATTTTTATATTTTATTAGGGACTCATGCAACTCTTTTCACAATCCATACATATACATACATCAATTCTATAAAGCATATCCATACATTCCCTGCCCCAATCATTCTCAAAGCATTTGCTCTCCATGTAAGCCCTTTGCATCAGGTCCTCTTTTTTTTCCCCCTCCCTCCCCGCAGGGAGATAGATTTTAAAATTCAGGACTAACTAATCAAATCAAAGACAAAAACCACAGGAGATAATTAACTATGTGTCATGCAGATGTGATTTACAGGGATATCGTGATTTTGAGAAGAGTTTTTCTAATTTATATTCTGTACTAGAAAGGAATGAGGACAAGAAGTCCTAAAACTCTGTAGTGTCTAAATTTGGCAAGACATTAAAAAAGCTCACAGAGAATTTTTTATGAGTTTTTCTCCCAATAAATTTTCTGTCATATAAGTATATTTTAAATAAATGTAAAAATTGAGTGACTTTAAACATACATTTTATACATTTTATTAAAAACATAGTTTTAAAGTTTATGTCTTCCACTTCAGAGTTTTCTCTGAGTTTTCCAAGAACCTTAGCATCTGTGGAGGAAAAGTAGATCTTAATCATAGTATGATTCACTGAGAAGAGTTAATTAAAGTAAATTTAAAGTCAAATTAAGTAATGTTGATTAACTGTTTATTCAGCCCCTCAAATTATACAATGCATTCTTAAAGAAAGTTTCAGACAATTTTATTAAAAATATTAAAACTAATGAGTTGTTAAAAAGGAGATTGTTGAGAAATATACCAATGATTAGATCTAGATATAGCTAAGGAATGAATTAAAATATATGTTTATGCTCTAAAAATACTGATTTTTTTTTCAAATTTGAAAGTTAATACTGTTTTAATAACTGAAAAGATTACAGAAATAGTGATGGTAGACATCTTAGTTCATCCTTCTGATGAGCCTGTTGATCTGGTCTTCCCTGTGCCACATCCATCTCCACTTTCTATGACATGGGTGGTTTTTTGTTTCATTTCACACGGAGGAGAAGCTCATTTAAAGGTTAAGGGAAGTGATTGACTTCTGTGAAGTGTTTCTCAATAGTATTTGCCTCATGTGACTGATCTTCCTTGTATATGATGCCATACTTACCCAGAGATCATGCAACCAAAGTGTTATCTGTTGGGGCAATTTGCTTCCCATTGATTTGGCCATAACCACACTTTATATCTGTTTGTTTGCTGATCTTATTTTGGTAGCCCCTGTGCAATATATGGCTCCACAATCCTCTGAAGGCTACTTGAAGCCTCGTTAAGTTTAGCAAAGTGTGTTAGTCCGGGTAGACTAGAAAAACGACTTCATAGACACTCATATATGTGTAAGAAGGAGCTTTATATACAAGGGCAATTGAATATTGAGAAAACATCCCAGTCCAGTCCAGTTCAAGTCCATAGTTCAATATCAACCCATATGTCCAATACCAATCTATAAATTCCTCTTCAGACTCAAGCAACACATGCAATGACACCAAATAAAGGAAGATCCCAGGCCAGTAGGTGTAAAGTCTTGTGGATCCAGTGATGGTGTAAACATCTCAGCACTTCAGGGTCTCCACGTGGCTGGTCCAGCTCCAGAGCTCTGGCTGCCTCAGCATAGCTCTATCAGGCTCATCGTCAGGTACTGTCTCACAGGGAGTGAGCCTTTGTGTCCTGACTCCAGCGATCTATCTATCTCCATAACGCCTTCAAATGAGGTCATCAAGTTGTGAACTGATTGACAGGCTAAACTCCACCCTTTCACTCTTAATAATCTCAAGTTGACACTAGATTATGTAACTACCACACAAGTTATCATTGACGATCTGGTGAAGGCAAGGGAGATGCAACACTTTTTGAACCTTTTGGCGCACACCGTTGATAGCTCTGACCCTGATATACATGCCAGGTTGGCTTCTCCTAGTACGTAGAAGTCGCCAGTTTTTTGCCATTCTAGCTATTCAAGTCTCAGTTCTTTAAATCTGCCTGTATTTCTTTTTTTTTTTTTTTAGTGTTTAGCTTTTCATAGACAAGCTTCCTCCTTGCTTTTCGAATCTTTTGGGCAAACTTCTTTATTAGGAACTCCATCTTTCTGAAAACTTCATTTGATTTTTCTTAAGGGTCTCCAGAAATTTAGGAAAATTCTTTCTCTTTTCTGTGACACCCTCGGTGATTCCAAGTGGCTAAAAAACAAGCTCTGTTCACATATATTCTACCTAACATCTATCATCGAGAAATTATGTAAAATAAATGGTTCACACAGTTTTCAAAATGGGCATGTCCAGATTACATCCATGTCTGTTAGTCAGATATTAAGCTGAGGGACATCTGATTCATGTAGCTTCAGTGAATGATGAACCTAAGATTTGCAGGAGCACCAAAGTTTGGCAACTGCGGAGATGGATAAATCCAAGGTCAACAGATCAGGCTTGAGACTGGAGAGGTGTATGAATTCAAAAATTGGAAGATCACATGGAAGGCCACTGATGACTCCTGGATTGGCAGGCAATAAGGTTGGCCAGTGGCTTCTTCAGTCCAAAGAGCCAGGGTTGATGATCCATATGCAGGTTCTAGACCCAACAAAGAGCAAACAAATTTTCTCACAGCATCTATTTATATAGGAAGCAGCACACACATCCAGGGAAACTTCTTTTCAATTGCGTCAGGGCTGTGACTTGAGTAAGGGGTCATTCTCCCCATCACTCCTCTTACAACTGCTTGGCTCCTCAGAGCAGATCCCACTGTGAAGTTGAGGATGACCTTCCATTCTGATTGTAAGAATGAGGTTTTTAAATTTTTTCCCCTTCAAAATAGATTCTATAAACCTCATAAAGCACAACATATACTGTGATTTTACAATAGTTTCTGGACAGGACAACTGATATGGGATGAGACAAAATTGACATCTGACCTATGCATATTTATTAAACTCAGAAATCCTCTTCAAAAAGAATAAGATCTGGTAATAGTATGATGGTCACTTTTAGGCCACTGCATTATAATTTTCCATAGAAAGGAAGATCATTCAGTTGCTGCCACACAAAATCGTGCTAAGGCTCACCTCAGTTCAACAAATTCTCCTGCCGGAATGTGTAGGAAATGTACTGTAAGTTCAAGTCAGGCTGTGGGGAGGATGGCATGCATGTCTCTGAAAAGGCAATTACAGGTTTGTTGGTAGAAAAATGAGGAGGAGCAACCTTGCTATGGTAAAACAAACAAACAACTATTCACAATACTTATACAGAACCTGAGGAAAGAGTATGCATGGTACTACGTCCCTAATTGAACATTTTGGACCCATTTTATATGCAGCCTGGTTTATCACTACTGGGATTTTAGACTCTGTTCTATCAAGACGCAGAACATCTGTCATAGGTCACGCTAGAAGGACTCAATATGGAGCTGTATTTCACCTCAAACTCACCTGTAGCCCTTCTATTTAAGGTGGAGACACCTTAATTTGAGAAGACGGAGATGACTGCTATCTAAGGGCACAGAATTTGTGGATGATGGACTTTGGTTTGAATCTCTTGCCTTGAGGGCGCCCAAGGAATGGTGGCCTACAATGATCATGTGCTGATTATTTTAATGCCCTCCTTGCTTCTTTATGACATGTGTTAACCTGGTTGGCATGATTTTAGCACTGTGAATTAATATGGTTGAACGTATTGCCCTGTCAATCACCAATTTTATCATTTGTGTAAATAGTGTTCAGCCACTTAAAAGTCTAATCTGTACAAGTCAACAATTCATGTATTGTGGTTCTTTTAAAAAATCTTTTTAATTTAAAAATTATTATAAGATGTAAAACATTTTATTTTTAAAATCGTTTTATTAGGGGGTCATACAGCTCTTATCACAATCCATACATATATCAATTGTGTAAAGCTCATTTGTACATTCATTTCCCTCATCATTCTCAAAACATTTGCTCTCCACTTAAGCCCCTGGCATCAGGTCCTTGTTTTTTTCCCCTCCCTGGTCACTCTCTGCTCCCTCGTGAACCCTTGATGATTTATAAATTATTATTTTGTCATATCTTGCCCTGTCCGATGTTTCCCTTCACCCACTTTTCTGTTGTCCATCCCCCAGGGAGGAGGTCACATGTAGATCCTTGTAATTGGTTCCCCTTTTCCAACCAACTCTCCTTCTACCCTCCCAATATTGCCACCCACACCACTGGTCCTGAAGGGTTCATCTGCCCTGGATTCCCTGTGTTTCCAGTTCCTATCTGTACCAGTGTACATCCTGTGGTCTAGCCAGACTTGTAAGGTAAAATTTGGATCGTGATAGTGGAAAGGGGAGGAAGCATTTAGGAACTAGAGGAAAGTTGTATTTTTCATTGTTGCTATATCATACCCTGACTGGTTCGTCTCCTCCCCGAGCCCCTTCTATATGGGGATGTCCAGTGGCCTACAAATGGACTTTGGGTGTCCACTCCACACTCCCCCTCATTCACTATGGTAAGCTTTTTTGTTCTGATCATACCTGATACCTGATCCCTTCTACACCTCATGATCACAAAGGCTGGTGTGTTCTTCCACGTGGGCTTTGTTGCTTCTGAGCTAGATGGCCACTTGTTTACCTTCAAGCCTTCAAGACCCCAGATGCTATATCTTTTGATGGCCGGGCACCATCAGTTTTCTTCACCACATTTACTTATTCACCCGCTTTGTTTTCAGCAGTGTGTCAGAAGGGTGAGGATCATAGAATGCCAATTTAATAGAAGAAAATATTCTTGCATTGAGGGAGTACTTGAGTGGAGGCCCAATGTCCTTCTGCTACTTTAATACTAAACCTATAAATATATGCACATAGATCTATTTCTCCATCCTCATATATAAATGTATTTGCATTTCTACATGTCTTTATCAAGACTTATATAAATGCCCTTTGCATCCCAGCTCTTTCCTCCATTTCCCTTGACTTTCCTCCTGTCCCACTATCATCCTCAGTCCCCAACAGGGTTTCAGCAATTCCTCTTGGTTACATTACCCTTGATCACAAAACCAAGCAGCAATATACAACAAAACAACAACTACAAACCAATGACAAAAAACAAAACAAAATACAACAAGAAAGAAAAGCTTGTAGTTAATTCAAGGATTGTTTGTTGGCCTTCACAAGTGTTTTCCAGTCCAGTCTGTTGGGGCACCATACCCTGGCCCCAAAGTCCACCTTCAGCATTCCCTGGGGATCTCGCCATTCTGTTCCCTTATTGTTCTGTTGCATCCCCTTAGTGTTTTGCCTCAATGTGGCGGGATCAGATCGGGTGCAATTCCCACACTGTGTCTCTGGTGTTGTCCCTTGTAGGGCTATGGGTCAGTGAGGGACATCATGTCTCATAGTGGGGCCGGTCATGTGGTCCTTTCTGTGGACTGGCTGATCTAATTGGGAACATTGTGCTCAAGGCCTGGTGGGGTATTGTGGTTCATAGCCTGGCCTATACTCATATAATTTCTTTTTCTCAATAATGTTTTAAATTCTATACTATTGGCTAAATTAATGATACTATCACTATGTAATAGTTATGCAGTGGGCTGCTAACCACAATGTCAGTGGCTCAAAGTCACCAACCAGCTGTATGGGAGACAGATGAGACTTTTTGCTCTTATAAAGATTTACAGTCTTGGAAACTCCCAGGGACAGTTCTACCCTTTCCTACATGGTAACAATGCATCAGCATTGGCTCGATGGCAGTAACAGTGATGCCTCAAGAGAATGATTGATAATGTTCTCTAAAATAAAATGACAATGTTGTCTCCAAGGTGAACTAGAGACCTTTATAAACCACAGATAAATGAATGGGTTTTTAGCTTGCACTTAATTCCTCCTCTTTTTTTTCTTCTTGCACTTAATTCTAGCCCTAATTTAAGAACAAATAATTCTCATGACATGGCCCTACATGATGCTTGCCCTCGTGAAGAGATCACTGAAGATATGAGGGCTGTAGGAAAGTATGGTGAAGACACTAGACAGTGCTTGATCGTCAGAAAGAAGAGTAACTCAGAGGCCGGCCTTCAAAAGTAGCAGTCACCTAAGTACGACATCAGCTAAGTCCACATGGGAGAAGCACACCAACCTGTGTGATCTAAGGATCATAAACCAGAAAATCTACGTCTAAATGAGGGACTGGAATCAGAGCCTGAATTGTGACCACCCCATTTTCAGAAGGCTAGGATGATAGGGAAGTCCAAAAATCCTTCCAGGGTCCCTACATGGATTAATCCTCTGGTGAATTCCCTCTGATTATAGTTGAGACAGGTCATATATACTTAGGTTAAAATATAATATAATCATTTGATCCCCATTATGACATTTAAAAGTTGTTTTAGTTTATGTTTTAAAAGTGAAGGGGACATAGATTGAGCCTCTAGTGCATTCCCTCCGACTATAGATGTGAATAGCCTGGCTATCACTCTGAATGTATCAGAAAATGGATTGTCATAGATGCAGTTAGGTTAAAATTTAACACCTTATCATTTGATCTCCCATTTGATCCATGTCAAATTTTCAATATTTTTGGTTTATTGTTTTCAGTTGAGCTTTTTCTCTGATTTACTTTGTTTTTGTTGTTAGTTTAATTTAGTTTTGTTTTAGAATGCATGCCTGTGTAAGAAATCCAAGATGTGCCAGTCTAAGAAACAGTAACTGGATTAATGATTCCTTGGGTGGTTGGGATACAATGGGGAGCTAGTAATGATGAACACAAGAATGAAGAAAAAATATCAAAAGAATGAAGAAAGTTCTAAACTTGATTGTGGTCATGATTGTACAACTCTTCTGATGTTCTTGAACTGTTGCAATATAAGATATGTGAATATATGCCAATAAAACTGTTTCAAAATTATATAAAGAGAATACTTAAAACTACTTCTTTGTCCTTCTCTCAATCCAATCTGTTTCCCTCCTCTTTTTCTTCTTTCATTTTCTCACATTAGTATGCATTGATTACTGTGGTGAGTCTCAACATCGTTCTATGCCTGGAAAGTAAGCAACAGGTTAAGGGATGAATTTGTAAAAAGTCAAATGATGGGAACTGCATATTTTTTCCAAACAGAATCTAGATGCTTCATCAGTCCAATTCTTTTTATTTTCATGGTTGGATCAAACTTAGTAGTTCTTCAGAGAATACAATACAATGTTAAAAGGAAAATCCATTTAGTAATTTAATAATACTAGAGCCCACTGTCTCTGTCTTTTCTTCAGACCCTGAGCCAGAGGTGAACAGATGCACTGAAGATGTAAATGTGCTTTTAGAGACAATTTGTTTATTGTTTTTTTTTATTTCCTCTTAAATCCCCAAAGTGTTCTGTACTCTTAAATCAGAGACTGGTGACAGCTAAACAAATCAACTCATTGGAAAGAATCCTTTGAGCACACATCACATGTAATAGTGTGCAATTTATGATAAAATGTTTCAGTCTTTTGACTTGTAAAACATGTTTTTACACATAGCACTAGGATATTCTGAAAAACAAGTTTGCCTTGGTATTTTATTTTTTGATCACTGAGGGTCAGAGGTGGAAGGAAAGTGTGCTGAGCTTTAAGTGCATGGTTGTTGCTAGGTGCCTTTGATTTGGTTTCAGCTCATCGAAACGCTGTGTCAGGTCCTCACAGTGGTTGTAGTGCTGGGCTCAGTGTTGCATCCATAGTGTCGACATATCTCCTGGAGGGCCTTCTTCTATTTTTAAAACCCTCTCCTTTACCAAGCATAATGTCTTTTTCTAGGAACTGGTCCCACATCCAAAATAGGTGAGACGGTCTCTTCATCTTCTATTCTTAGGTGCACATTCTGACTGTAACTTTTCTAAGACAGATTTGTTTGTTCTTCTTGAAACCCATGTCATCAATATTCTTAGTAAACACCATAATTCAAATCTATCAATTTTCTCCCATCTTCCTTATTCATTGTCCCACTTTCATGTATATGAAGGAATTAAAAATATCATGACTGTGGCCAGATGCACCTTAGTCTTCCAGTGCAGTACATGGTTTGATTTCTTGACTGCTACCTCTATGGGTGTTTATTGTAGATTAAAGTATAATGAAATCCTTAAAACTTCAATTTTTTTTCCATTTATTATGATGTCGATTGGCCCAGTCGTGAGGAGTTTGGTTTTCTCTACATTGAGGTATAAGCCATACTGAAAGCTATAGTATTTCCAGTCTCTTCGTCTTCAACAAGCAAGGAAGTGTTATCTGTATATCGTCGGGTGTTAATAGCCCTCCTCCAATCTTGATGATACATTTTCCTTCAAATAGTTCAGTCTCTAATTATTTGGTCTGCATAGAGCTTGAATACGTGTGGTGAAAAGATACAATGGTAACCCACACCTTTCCTGCTTGTAAACGTTTCAGTAACCCTTTGCTCTATTCAACCGATGGCCTCCGGGTCCATGAGCACAACAAAGTTTTCTGATCTCCTCATTCTTGGCAATGTGATTAATAATTTTCTATGCTACACACAGCCAAGTGCCTTTTTGTAGTCAACAAAACACAGGAAAATATCTTCCTGGTACACTCTGTGTTCAGCCAAGAGCCATCTGACTTCAGCAGTGATATTCCTCATTCCAAGTCCTCTTCTGAATTTGGCTTGAATATCTGATAGTTCTCTGTCGGTTTCTGATACAATCGTTAAAAAATTGTCTTCGGCAAAAATTTTACGTGAATGTGACATTAATGATATTGTTTAATAATTTCCACATTTATTGGGTCATCTTTCATGAGAATGGGCACCAATATGAATCTTTCCCTCATTAGATAACCAGGACACTGTCTTCTAAGTCTGTTGGCATAGAGTCGTGAGCATTGAGTGTGTTGGTTAGATCCTCTCAGTTATATTTAGTCCTTCCTGAAGCATTGTTGTGTTTGTCCCAGTGCTTTTATGGCCCCTTGAGCATCTTCCTTCAGTATCATTGCTTCTGAGTCAGATGCAACTTCCTGAAATGTTTGAACATTGACCAGATCAATTCTTTTTGGGAAATGGACTCTGTATTCCTGCCATCTTCTTTTGATGTTTCTTGTCCCATTTGATATTTGATCCTCGAACCCACAGGTTCACAGGCAAGCACTTAACCACTATTCTGCTGGAGACTCTTAACCAGGACATATCAAAAACAAACAAGCAAAATTTACTGCCGAGGAGTTGATTCTTACTCATAGAGACCACAGAGTGCATGGTAGGGCTGCCTCATAGGATTTCTAACATTATAAATCTATGGAAGCAGATGGCCTCATCTCCAGAGCACTTGGTGAATTCTAGCCATTGGCCATTGGCTAGCATCCCAATATTGTGCCTAGTGGGTGAAAAATTATCTTTTAAGAAAATGAGGCCTTCATTGAATGCACTCATCTCATTCATAGTCACGTTACTTATCTTGCAGTTATTCTAATAACATTGTTCTTGTTATTAGGCACCATCGATTCGGTTCCAGTCCATAGTAACCTGATGCACAACAGATCCAAACACTGCCCTGTCCTGGACCATCTTCATAGTTATTCACACACGTGAGCCACTTGATGCAGCCACAGGTCAATCATGAGGGCCTGCCTCTTTTTTGCTGCCCCTCTACTGAGCATGATGTCCTTCTCCAGGGCCTGGGCTCCCTTGAAAACATGTCCAAAGTATGTAAGATAAAGTCTCTCCATCCTTGCCTCTAGGAACAATCCAGCTTACTTCTTCTAAGACAGACTTGGTTCTCCTTTCAGCAGTCCATGGTACTCAGCATTCTTCTCCTGTACCACAATTCAAGCGCATCAATTCTTTGGACTTCCTTATTCAATGTCAAACTTTTCACATGCATATGATGCAACTGAAAATACCATGGCTTGGGGTCAGGTGTACCTTAGTTCTCAAAGTAACATCCTTTCTTTGCAATCCTATAAAATGGACTTACTTATAAAGAGGAGATTTACCTAATGCAACACATCTTTTGATCTCTTGACTGCTACTTCCATGAGCATTCATTGTGTATCTAAGAAGGACAAAATACTGGGCAATTTCAACCATTCTGTGTTTATCATGATAATACCTATTGGTCCAATTGTAAGGATTTGGGTCTTCTTTACCGTGAGTTGTAATCCACATAGAAGACTGCCATCTTTAATCTTGATCAACAAGTGTTTCAAGTCCTCCTCACTTTCAGCAATAAAAATTGTGTCATCTGTGCATCACAGGTTGTTAATAAAGCTACCCCAATCCCGATGATTCACTCTTCTTCACATAATCCACTTTCTCTGATAATTTGCTCAGCATACAGATTGAATAAGCATGGTGAAAAGGGGCAACCATAATGCACACCTTCCCTCTTTGTATTCAACTTGTGTATTTCAATAATCAGTAATCATAAACCATCTTGATTGCACATGTGATCAGTTTCAGATGGGAGATGTTGTAGAATTCTTCCGTCTCTTCATCACTGGATTTTGTGGTTGGTGCATGCATTCGAGTAATAGTTGTATTGAGGGGACTTCTTTAAGTCAGTTATAAATATAATCCAGTCACAGACAGCGTCATACTTAAAGTTTGATTTTGCAAAAGCCTTTTTGACAGTAAGCATAGCACCAGTTCTTTTGATTGTGTACTTCCTGGCATAGTAAATCTTATCATTTTCTGATTCAAAATGGTCAATGCCAGTACATCTCAGCTCACTAATGTCTATGATACAGATCTTTATGTGTTACATTTCATTTTTGTTGACTTCCGATTTTCCTAGATTCATACTTCACACATTCCAAGTGGTGATAAGTAGCAGATTTTTCACCTGTTTCTTCTTACCCTGAGTGGTGGCCCATCAGGAAATGAACACTCCTGCAGGCTTTAGTCCTTACATGCCACCATGGTTGACTGTACTCCAAGAAAGCAGCTCCAGCGTGGCCCATCCTGAAAATGATCTGCTTCCATTCCTTAGGCTTTCAGGATCCGACAGTGTTTCCAATCTATGTCTAAGGTTTTCAGTGTCTACTTCCTCCGAAGCAGGGAGCTGAGCCCTTCTTTGTTGTCCGTTCTTCTGGAAGCTCCACTGAAACCTGTTCCCTTTGGGTGACCCTGCTAGCACCCGAAATACCAATAACAGCTTCCAGTATCAGAGCAACACACAAGCCACCATAGTATGGCAAATTGACAGATAAATAGTGGCCCGATAATATAAACATCTAGAATTTCGGCCAACTTTGAGTTTGATAGAATTTTTATAATAGTTTCAGTTATTTCAGAATCAATTTCATTGAGCAATAATTTGAATAGATTAAATTTTGTCCATTTAAAGTATTGAGTACATAAATGAATTCTGGCACCAAACCAAACAAAAACACATAGCTACAATTAAGTTACAGAAGATTTCTATTACTCCAAGAGTATCCTCTTACCCCAATTCAAGTCCATCCTTTCCTCTACTCCTACATCCAGGAAAACAAATAGTCTATTTTTTTTGGTCACTGTAGATTGGTTTCATTTTATATAAGTTTAAATTAATGTGGTAATATACTATGTACTACTTTTCATATAAGTTTATGACTTATGTAGCTCACTACTTTTTTATAATCAATATTGTAGATTAGAAATTTATTCCTTTTTATTGAGATGTAGTTGTTCTTCATATAAACAGACCGCCTTTTGGGTCTTGTACATTGCCTTTTCTAGGTAATTCAAATAACCACCCCCAAACAAACCAGCTGCCAATGAGCCTATTCTGACTCATGAAAACCCTACATGTTTCAGAAAATGTGCTCCATAGGGTCTTTCTGTCCACGATCTTTCTGAAATAGATCATTAGGCCATTTTGCAATGCTTCTGGGTGAGTTCAAATTGCTAATCTTCCAGTTAGCAGTCAAGTCTTAATTATTCATGCCATCTAGTGCAAGGACACGGGTACAAGAAAATAATTTTAATGTTTTTCTTTGATCTTATGTCTATGTTTATCAGACCATTGGCACCCTAGTCTGCACTCACACATTTCTCATGTGCACTGGTTTGGGAATCCATAGATCAATTCAGAAAATTTCTCACATTTTCTTGAGAGTTCTGAAAAATGTGTTTCCCTATTGATTTTATCAGGTTTGCTGCTAGTTTGCTATTTAAGCAAAAACTTGCTTTCATTTCTATGAAGTCAAATGACTATAATATTTATGGTGTCTGAGTTTCCAATACAGATATAAATGCAATTTTATAGGTTCATTTTATTATTATTATTTTAATTTATGCCATTCATCCACTTATAATTTACTTTAGTGCATATTGTAAGATGGGAAGGGAAAGATTTCAACTTTTATTTTTCCAGATCATTAGCCTATTGTGGCAGTATCACTTACTAATAATTCATCCTCTTAATTATGAATTGAAGTACCATTGTTGTTCCATAATAGGTTATTTTCTATATTAGGTTTTATTTCTGGATATTCTTGGTTCCATTTCACTGGTATGGTGATCTATTTTGATATCAATAAAATAATGAATACTTTAGAGTGGTTTTAGTACTAAGCCTTTGAATCACTAGTGGTGCAACTAAAGTTAGTGGCAGAACAGTTTTGATACTAAGTGTGAAACACATGTACAATGTGTGTTACCAATGCTGGCCTGTCTCTATTTTTCTTGGACATATTTGCTAAATTTCTTTTGTATGTGCATGCATGCTCCAAAATGCAAAAGGGGAAATTTACCAAAGGTCAGCAATCAGTGTAAGGTTCACTTGGTTTGACTGGTTTGTTAGGTATGTAAAGTGTATCTTTTGCTGTTTTCCTTTATTAAATAATTACTTACTGTTTTATAAACTTAATTCTATATGGTTCATAAATAGTGGTTATTGTTTATGCAAGGCAAATAATATGCTCTTAAGAAAACTTTCAGCTGATCCTACTTTACTTTCTTCAGTGTACAATCCTAGTGACAAACAGCTGGGAGATGACTTCAGATGTGGGCTTCCTGAAATTTGGGATTAGGTCTTCCTTTAGCACATAGGAAGTAAGGAATCCTATCTATCACTACCTATGTACTTAGTTGTAGTAAAGAAAATTCAGACTTTCCAGAGATAATATATATACTAACTTTCACAAGGGTTTTATTTTAATTCTGGTTGAATCTAGATATTTAGAGAGCCTGACTAAAATTTGAAAGAAAAGTGTGTGTGTGTGTGTGTGTGTGTGAGCGAGAGAGAGAGAGAGAGAGAGAGAGAGAGAGAGAGAGAGAGAGAGAGAGAGAGAGAGAGAGAGAGTTAGGTTAGTTGGGGATGGAATAGTATGGTGGCGGTGTTGTAACTACCTGATATGTTTTCACATGTGAAATAGTTTATTGTGCCAGCTTGGCCGATAAACACAAGTGGGATTAATTTAAGGGCGAAGAGATAAATGGCTCAGCAAGCCTCGCCTTTCTTGTCTCTCGCTCTTTGATCATCAGACCAGCGTGCGGCTGCCTTGCTTATTCTGTGCCTCAATTTACAGGCTACACTACCTGTGGGACACCTAACCTGTGGACTGTGTCACTGTAAGTTCAGGTCCCTTTAAGACCACGTGATTGAAATTTACATCTCTTGAGCTGCGGACTGAGAGTTGGTGACCTGCCTTGCTGTTTGCTGCTTGTTTTGGCATAGCCTAGCTCTCTCTACAGAGGACTACCTGGTGGCTCTCAAGAATTGAAGGACTGCCAGTGTCTCACAACTCTCTCAGGGGAGTGAGTTGCACTGAGCCTTTGTACTGCTTTTTAATTTAACTCTTCATTTCTTGTATTATATGTCTATCTATCGATATATAATTTAACAGTTCATTTCTTGTGTTATATAGCTATCTATCTTTATAACTATATAACTATATATAACTATATAACTATATATATATATATATATATATATAATCATCAGCAATCTGGTTTTATAGCTCTAGAGAACACTGTCTAACACATTTTGGTACCAGGAGTGCTTCTAGAGAAATAAAATCATAACTACGGTTTCTTAAATTGGCTCTTCAGCCTGATTAGTTTTAACACTAGTGATGCTACTTCAGCATCCCAAAGCATGGATAAGTCTGCTACTCTTCCTAATCCATGGTGTGAAATAGCAAAGATAATACCTAAAGTAGCACCACCGATAGATGAGGTGCTCGTTAAAGGAGAGGCTCTGAATGATTGTATGTTTGATATTTTCCAGGAGTTTTGTAAGGATGACAAGTAGAGGGAAGCTGGTTGGCTGGTCTTTCTTACAATGGAAAGTATGATTAAGGAGAGGGATGATCTCAGAGCCTCAGGTGCAGACTGATTTGAAAACTTCCATCTGTACTACAAAGGAGAGCCTTCTCTCCTCTAGTAAAAGAGCTGGCATTGCTGAGAAACCAGGTCTGGAGTCTCATTATGCGAGTGGCTGAATTACAATGGCAGCTGAATTGCAGATCTAGAGTAGTGTCTGAAATCAAAGTAAGGGCATTAATTGGGAAAAGTTGGGACCCTGAAACATGGGATGGGAACATATGGGCTGATGATCCAGAAGAGGAGGATATTGAGCGCTTATAAACAATAGACCCACCCCAGTCAACAGATCCACCCCTCCCAGCTGAAAGTATTAATTCACAGTCCACACCTGAGCAGATTGCCAAACTCTTCAAGGTGATAAGCCAGGTGGGGCAGCATCAGTAGTATTGCCTGAGGGAGATGCCTTACAAGATATTGCTGAGAGCACCCAGGAAACACCCTCACCACCCATTATTTCCGCTAGACCTGTCACTAAAATGAAGTCTCAGAAATCTCATAAAGGTGAGGTTGAGATGATTACCCAAGAAAAAGCACGCTATACTCATAAAAATCTGCTTGAGTTCTCAAATGCATACAAGCAGAAGCCTGGGGAATATCCCTGGGAATGGTTACTAAGGGTGTGGGATATAGGTGCACGAAATATAATATTAGACCCATCTGAGTTTCTGGATATGAGACCCCTAAGCACAGACTCTTCTTTCAATGTATCTGTGAGAGAGGCTAAGAGAGGATCTAATTTTTTATTTGGTTGGTTCAATGAAGCATGGACTGCCAGATGGCCTAGATTGGACCAACTTGAAGTACCTGACCTACCTTGGTACACTGTAGAGGAAGGCATCCAAAAGCTTAGAGAAATTGGTATGTTGGAATGGATCTGTCAGGATATCTCCATAGACCCAAAAAGGGGGTGTCCTGAGGACATAGCCTTTACCACAACCATAAGGAACAAGTTTGTGAAGTGGGCCCCAGCATCTCTTAAGACTCCTATAATTGCTATTTTATGTGTACCAGGATTAACAGTGGGCACTGCCCTAAGTGAACTCCAACATTTGCCCACAATGGGGCTGATTGGTCCCCATGATGGGAGAGGGCTGGTGTCAGCACTGAATCAACAGAGACAGGGTGGGCATGGTTATAATAGACAACAAGGTTTCTGTAGTAGTCAAAGCAACCTGTCTCGTGTGGAATTATGGTATTGGCTACATAGCCACGGTGTCCCTAGGAATGAAATAGATGGGAAACCTACTAAATATTTATGTGATCTATACAGGAGGAAGAACGGTAGATCAGGTGAACAGCAGAATAGACAGTCATGATCACTCAATCAATTCCCAGACCTGAGCCAGTTTACAGACCCACAACCCCTTGAATGAGGGGGAGGCCGGGTCCCTTTGAAGGAGGACCCTGCTACATCACCAAAGGTCTATACTGTTAGTCTTTCTTCTAGCCTTCCCCAAAGGGACCTGCGGCCTTTCACAAGAGTGACTGTTCATTGGGGAAAGGAAATAATCAAACTTTTTTTGGATTACTGGACACTGGCTCAGAACTGACACTAATTCTAGGAGACCCAAAGTGTTTCAAAGGCCCACCAATCAGAGTGGGGGCTTATGGAGGGCAAGTTATCAATGGAGTTTTAGCTCAGGTACACCTCACTGTGGGTCCAGTGGGCCACCGGTCCCATCCTGTGGTTATTTCCCCAGTTCCAGAACGTATCATTAGAATAGACATACTTAGTAACTGGCAGAACCCACATATTGGATCCCTGAAATGAGGAATAAGGGCTATCATGATAGGAAAGGCCAGTGGACACCATTAGAACTGCCATCACCTAGGAAAATAGTAAACCAAAAGCAGTACAGCATTCCTGGAGGGATTGCAGAGATCAGTGCCACCATCAAAGACTTGAAAGATGCAGGGGTGGTGATTCCCACCACATCCCCATTTAACTCACCTATTTGGCCTATAAAGGAGACAGATGGATCCTGGAAAGTGACAGTGGATTATCATAAACTTAATCAGGTGGTGACTCCAATTACATTTCCAGATGTGATTTCATTGCTTGAGCAAATTAATATTTCTCCTAGTACGTGGTATGCAGCTATTGATCTGACGAATGCCTTCTTCTCTATACCAGTCTTGAAGGACCACCAGAAGCAGTTTGCCTTCACCTGGCAGGGGCCACAATATACTTTCACAACTCTCACCCAGAGGTACATCAACTCTTCTGCCCGGTGCCATAATTTAGTCTGAAGGGACCTTGATCACCTGTCTATTCCACAAAATGTCACACTGGTCCATTATATTGATAACATTATGCTGATTGGACCAACTAAGGAGGATGTATCAAAGATTCTAGATTCATTGGTACAATATCTGCGTAAAAGAGGTTGGGAAATTAACTGAACGAAGATTTAGGTACCTTCTATGTCAGTAAAATGTCTAGGGGTCCAGTGGTGTGAGGTATGTCGAGATATTCCAACTAAAGTGAAGGATAAGCTATTGCATTTAACTCCCACAATGACTGAAAAAGAGGCACAACACCTAGTGGGCCTCTTCAGAATTTGGAGGCAACATATCCCTCACTTGGATGTTCTACTTCGACCTATTTATCAAGTGACATGAAACGCCTTCAATTTTTTAAAATTGTTTTATTAGGGGTTCATACAACTCTTTTTTAACAATTTATTGGGGCTCATACAACTCTTATCACAGTCCATACATATACATACATCAATTGTATAAAGCACATCTGTACATTCTTTGTCCTAATCATTTTCTTTTTTTTCTCCTCTTTTCTTTTTTTACATTTTATTAGGGACTCATACAACTCTTATCACAATCCATACATATACATACATCAATTGTATAAAGCACATCCATACATTCCCTGCCCCAATCATTCTCAAATCATTTGCTCTCCACTTAAGCCCTTTGCATCAGGTCCTCTTTTTTTCCCCCTCCCTCCCCACTCCCCCCTCCCTCATGTGCCCTTGGTAATTTATACATTGTTATTTCGTCATATCTTGCCCTGTCTGGAGTCTCCCTTCCCCCCCTTCTCTGCTGTCCCTCCCCCAGAGAGGAGGTCACATGTGGATCCTTGTAATCAGTTCCCCCTTTCCAACTCACTCACCCTCCACTCTCCCAGCATCGTCCCTCACACCCTTGGTCCTGAAGGTATCATCCACCCTGGATTCCCTGTGCCTCCAGCCCTCATATGTACCAGTGTGCAACCTCTGCCCTATCCAACCCTGCAAGGTAGAATTCTGATCATGGTAGTTGGGGGGAGGAAGCATCCAGGATCTGGGGGAAAGCTGTGTTCTTCATTGGTACTACCTCGCACCCTGATTGACCCATCTCCTCTCCTAAACCCCTCTATGAGGGGATCTCCATTGGCCGACACTTGGGCCTTGGGTCTCCACTCTGCACTTCCCCCTTCATTCAATATGGTGTGTGTGTGTGTGTGTGTGTGTATATATATATATATATATATATATACACACACACACATACATATATATATATATACACACATATATCTTTTTTTTTTTTTTGCATGATGCCTTATACCTGGTCCCTTTGGCACCTCGTGATTGCACTGGCCATTGTGCTTCTTCCATGTGGGCTTTTTTGCTTCTGAGCTAGATGGCCGCTTGTTCACCTTCAAGCCTTTAAGACCCCAGACACTATCTCTTTTGATAGCCGGGCACCATCAGCTTTCTTCACCACATATGCTTATGCACCCATTTGTCTTCAGCGATCCTATCATGGAGGTGTGCAGCCAATGATATGATTTTTTGTTCTTTGATGCCTGATAACTGATCCCTTCGGGACCACTCGATCACACAGGCTGGTGTGTTCTTCCATGTGGACTTTGTTGCTTCTGAGCTAGATGGCCGCTTGTTTATCTTCAAGTCTTTAAGACCCCAGTCGCTATCTCATTTGATAGCCGAGCACCATCAGCTTTCTTCACCACATTTACTTGTTCACCCACTTTGGCTTCAGCAGTTTTGTCGGGAGAGTGAGCATCATAGAGTTCCAATTTAATAAAAGAAAGTATTCATGCATTGAGGGAGTGTTTGAGTAGAGGCCCAAGGTCCTTCTGCCACCTTAATACTTAACCTATAAATATAGACACATAGATCTATTCCCCCATCCTCCTATATATATTTGCATGTACATGTCTTTGTCTAGACCTCCATAAATGCCCTTTGGCTCCTAGCTCTTTCCTCCATCTCCCTCGACTTTCCTCCTGCCCTACTACCATGCTCCGTCTCCACCTGGGCTAGAGTATACCTCTTCTCTAAGCAACCTTACTCTTGATCATTTCCTACCAGGCCTGCCACTCCCCCCTCTCTACCATTTTGGGTCCCATGTTGTTCCCTTGTCCCTGGGTTTGTTAACACCACTTCCTTACTCCCCCCACCTCCCCACCCCAAGTCCCCCCGGAACTGCCGGTTCCGTTGTTTTTCCTCCAGATAGTTCATCCAGCCTGTCCTATTCAGACAGACTTGTGGAGACACTAACATGCATGAAAACAAGACAGAGGAAAACAAAGCAACAGTATACAACCAGACAACAAAACAACAAAAACAAACCACTGACAAAGAACAAAACACTTCACAAGAGAAAAGCTTGTAGTTAGTTCAGGGGTCGTTTGCTGGCCCTCAGGAGCGTTTTCCAGTCCAGTCTGTTGGGGTACCACCCCCTGGCCCCAAAGTCCACTTTCAGCATTCCCTGACCTTGCCACTCCATTCCCTTGCTGTTCCGCTGCACTCCCCCAGTGCTTTGCCTCGGTGTGTTGGGATCAGGTCAGGTGCAATTCCCACACTGTGTCTCCGGTGCTGTCCCTTGTATCGCCCTTAGCCACTGAGGGGCATCATTTCTCATAGTGGGGCCAGCCATGTTGTTCTCTCTGTGGACTGGCTGCTCTACTCAGGAACATCATCCTCACAGCCTGGTGGGCCAGGCTGTGTTCCACTCTCTCCTCCTGCCCCTTCATCTGCTCCCGTGTGCTCTGATCAGATATGTCCATCTCCCGGAGCTGCAGAGTCAATGTCGTCCTTTGGAACAAATTCTTTTCGGGGGAGGAGCAGGAATCCACTTAATTTATGGTGCTGGGGCCAGCCTCCCAGACCTCTCCACTGGTTCCCTACTCCACGCCGGGATATTGCATTCACACCTTGCGGCACTGGGTTGAAGTCTGGTCCCACTTTCCCTGTGGAGATATAAACAGTACCCTCCCCTTGGGTGAATTAGTGCCCCATGGCCCCCCTACCCTTTTCTTCCTTATATTCATCCTTTTGTTTTCCTTCCCCCCCCCCTCCACCATTGTCTACCATGTGCATCCCTGGTTTTGGTCTGGTTTCTGCCACACTACACAGTCTTCACTCCACAAATGTTTGTATACAGTAGCTTTTTCCCCTATGCTACTTTTGCTTTTTTAAAAAAATTTTAAATTCTTACCTCTGCGGACTCATGTTGTACTTTTCCTTTTGTGCCTGACTTACCTCGCTTAGCATGATTTCCTACAGTTCTTCCCATGCCGCTATGTGCCTCATACGTTCATCACTGCTTTTTAGTGAACGTAGTGCTTCATTGTATGTATATACCACAGTTTTTTAATCCAATCGTCAGTTGATGGAAATTTGGGTTGCTTCCAACTCCTTGCAATTGTGAACTGTGCTGCAATGAACATTGGAGCACAGATGTCTGGTCTTGGTTTGTTTCTTGCCTCTTCTGGGTATATGCCCAGTAGGGGGATTGCTGGGTCATATGGTAACTCTATTTCCATCTGTTTTAGGTATCACCAGATTGATTTCCATAGTGGCTGTACGTACTTACAGTCCCACCAGCAGTGGATGAGAGTTCCTGTCTCCTCACAGCCCCTCCAACACTTGTTGATTTCTGATTTTTTGAATTGGGCTACCTTTGAGGGTGTCAGGTGGTACCTCATTGTTGTTTTAATTTGCATTTCTCTTATGGCTAAAGATCTGAAACATTTTCTCATATGTTTGTTGGCCATTCGGATTTCTGTCCCTGTAAAATTTCTGTTCAAGTCCTTTGCTCACCTTTCAAGTGGGCTATTGGTTTTTTTCTTTTTGGAATCTAGCAGAGTATTGTAAATATTAGTAATAAGGCCTTTGTCTGATATGACATTGCTAAAGATGTTTTCCCAGTCTGTGGACTTTCTTATTACTCTCTTGGTGAATTCTTTAGATGTACACAAGTTTTTTATCTTCAGTATATCCCATTTGTCAATTTGTGCCTCCTCTGTGTTTGTGTCTTTCCCTATTTCTGATAGCCTGTGTATTCCCTGAGCCAAAGTTCTCAAGTTAGTCCCAATTCCCTCATTGATGGCCCTAATAGTTTGGGGTTTAACTTCAAGGTCTGTGATCCACCTTGAATTTATTCTTGTGCATGGAGTGAGATAAGGGTCTTGCTTCATTTTTCTGCTTGTTGATATCCAATTTTTCCAGCACCACTTGTTAAAGAGGGCATCGGCTTCCCATTTGATATTTTTGTGGCCCTTGTCAAAGATCAGCTGTGTGTATGCTGATGCTTTTATTTCTGGGTTTTCAGTTCTCTTCCATTGGTCTGAGTATCTGTCATTGTACCAATACCATGCAGTTTTGAGAACTGTGGCTGCATAGTATGTGCCAAAGTCAGGTAAAGCAAGCCCTCCCACAGTGTCCTTCTTCTTTAGGAGTTCTCTGCTAATTCTGGGCTTCTTCCCTCTCCATATGAAGTTGGTAATCAGTTTTTCCGTATCTTTGAAGAAAGATGATGGTAATTGTATCGGGATCTCATTAAACTTATATAGTGCTTTTGACAGAACTGACATCTTGACTATATTAAGTCTCCCAATCCAAGAGCATGGAATATTCTTCCATTTGTTGAGGTCGCTCTTGGTTTCTTGTAATAGTGTTCTATAATTTTCCCTATATAGATCTTTTGTTTTTTCAGTCAGGTGTATCCCTACATATTTCAATTTGTGTTTGGCTATTGTGAAGGGTACCACCTTTTTGATCTCTTCTTCTGTGGTCTTATCTGATGTGTATAACAGTCCGATGGACTTCTGTTTGTTGATCTTGTATCCTGCCACTCTGCCAAACTCCTCTGTTGCTTCCAGTACTCCCCTTGTGGAACTTTTGGGATTTTCCATGTATAAAAGGTTCATACAACTTTTATCACAATCCATACATATATCAATTGTGTAAAGCACATCTGTATATTCATTGCCCTCATAATTCTCAAAACATTTGCTCTCCACTTAAGCCCCTGGCATCAGGTCCTCATTTTTTCTCCTCCGTCCCCCCTCTCCCCACCCTCATGAGCCCTTGATGATTTATAAATTATTATTTTGTTATATCTTGCCCTGTCCGACGTCTCCCTTCACCCACTTTTCTGTTGTCTGTCCCCCAGGGAGGAGGTCACATGTAGATCCTTATAATCAGTTCCCTCTTTCCAACGCACTCTCCCTCTACCCTCCCAATATCGCCACTCACGCCATTGGTCCTGAAGATATCATCTGCCCTGGATTCCCTGTGTTTCCAGTTCATATCTGTACCAGTGTACATTCTCTGTTCTAGCCAGAAAGCATTTAGGAACTAGAGGAAAGTTGTATTTTCTTTTTTTTTTTTTTTTACATTTTATTAGGGACTCATACAACTCTTATCACAATCCATACATATACATACATCAATTGTATAAAGCACATCCGTACATTCTTTGCCCTAATCATTTTCTTTTTTTAAAAAATCTTTTTATTGGGGCTCATAAGGCTCTTATCACAATCTGTACATACATCAATTGAGCAAAGTACCCTTATACATTCGTTGCACTCGTCACTCTCATAATTCACCTTCCACTTGGGTTCCTGGAATCAGCTCGGTTTCCCTTTTTTTCCCCCCATCCCCCTCCCTCCCCGGTCCCACCCCTGGTCCCTTGATAGTTTATAAATAATTATTATATCTTATCTTACACTCCCCGGCGTCTCCCCTCACCCGCCTCCCCCTTGCCAATCTCCCAGAGAGGAGGTTACACATAGATCTCCGAGATCGGTTCTCCCTTTCTACATGCCCTTCCCTCCTGGTGTCGCCACTCCCACCGCTGGTATTGAGGGGTTCGTCTGTCCTAGATTCCCTGTGCCTCCAGATCCCCACTGCACCGCTGTACATCCTCTGGTACAACCGGGTCCGCAAGGCAAGGTAGGATTGGGGTCATGATGATTGGGAGGGGAGGAAGCGTTCAGGAACTAGAGGAAGGTTTTGAGTTTCATTGTTGTTACACTGAACCCTGAGTGGCCCATCTCCTCCTCACTACCCCTCTGGAAGGGGTGTTCAGCTCTCTACAGGTGGGCTTTGGGTCCCCATCATGCACTCCCCCTCTTTCATGGTGATGTGATTCTCACCACCACCCCACCTTTGATGTTGGAGACCTGGTCTCCTCTGTCCTTCATGGTCACCTATGTTGGTGTGCTGCTTCCGTGTGGGCTCGGTTGCTTCTGGGCTAGATGGCCGCTTGTTTGCTTTCAAGCCTTTAAGTCCCCAGATGCTATATCTCTCAGTAGCCGGGCACCATCCACCTTCTTCACCACACTTGCTTATGCACACTTTCGTCTTCAGCCATTATGTGAGGAAGGTGATCACACAATGATTGTTTTTGTTCCTTTGTATCTGCTACATGGTCCATTCAACACCTTGTATTCGCTTAGGCCGTGTGCTTCTTCTCTGTGGGCTTTTTTGCTTCTGAGCTAGATGGCCGCTTATTTGCCTTCAAGCCTTTAAGACCCCAGACGCTATATCTTTTTTTGATAGCCGGGCACCATCAGCTTTCTTCACCACATTTGCTTACACACACGGCTGTCTTCAGTGATCATGTCGGGAAGATGGGTATCCTGCAATGGCTGCTTAGCAGGGTGAGGTGCAATTGTATTGGGGGATTATGCATGAGGAGGCCCAATGTCCATCTGCTACCCTACTACTGAACCTATAAATATATGCATATAAATCTATTGCCCCCATAATCATAAATATATTTACATATGTACATGTCTGTATTTAGGCTTCTCTGTATGCACTTTGCCTCCTACTCCTTTCCTCTATTTCCTTTCACTTTCCTCCCGACCCATTACCATGTTTAGCCTTCATTCTGGATTCAGTAGTTCCTCTCAGTTACCTTGCTCTTGGTCACTCCCTTCCAGTCCTCCCCTCCCCTCCCTCCTCTAGTTTTGAACCATTCGCTGTTCCCTTGTTCCTGTGTTGGGCGACACCTCCTCCCTTCCCCTACCTCCCACGCTCTCATGTCCCTCCAGGACTGTTGGTCCTGTTGTTTTCTTCTCTCATTATTTGTCCAGCCTATCTTGTCTAGGTAGACCTGCTGACATAGTAATATGTGCATACAAATGGATATGACTTTGACTGCGCCCAAGTGGCCCATAAGAACATGGCTTTGACAGAAGCAACATCGACACGCTTATAAGCAGAAAAGCCACTAATATACAAAATTTACAAGGTAAAAAACAAAACAAATTAAAAAAGACTAAACAAAAAGATAGCAAATATTAAAAGAAAAATTGCTAGTAGTTCAAGGTCCTTTCGTTGGCCTTTAGACCATCCTTTATACTCCCTCGGGCTCCCTTTGCTCTGCTTCCTCCGCTGCTCCATTGCACGCCCCCAGTGTTTGCCTCAGTGTGGCGGGGTCAGCTCAGTCGCCCATCCCCCATTGTGTCTCAGGTGCTGTCCCGTGTAGGGCCATGCGGTGGTGCAGGATGTCGTATCTCATAGTGTGGTCAGCTGAATGGTCCTCTCTGTATGATGGGCCCTTCTAGCTGGTCTATCGACTTTGGCCTTGGTGGACCCAGTTGTACTCCACTACGTCCTTTCTCCTTCTTTTTTTCAGCTTCCTTCTGGATGTGGTGTGGTGAGTCAGTTCCTTTCCCACTCCAGACAATCTATTTTTGTTTTCTGTGGTATTCCCTTCGAGTGTGGGGGTCAGCCTAATTCTGGTTTGGGCCGGCTTGTCGTCCAGCCTCTTTGTGTAGACCTCTGTACTTTGCGTTGCCCTCCTTGTTTGGTGTGTCATGTTGGGGTCCGTATGCATGTTCCAGATCTGTGGGGACACAACCGATACTCTCCCCCGGGTGGGTTAGTACCCGGCCCCCCCCCCCCATACCATCCATTCGGATTCTCCCCCTCCCGGTTCTCCCTCTCCCTACCCCACTACTCCTTCTTTATGCTGGGCTCTCATGTACCTCCCTAGGTGTGGCCTGTCCTCCCTCCAACTATCTATGCTTCCTCCCGTTTATTGTGGGATGGATGTTTATTCTTCTATTTCTGTCATGCTGATTGTACTTACCTCAGGGGACTCATGTTGTACCTGTCCCTTTGGGTCTGGCTTACCTCGCTTAACATAATTCCTTCCAGCTCTTCCCATGAAATAACGTGTTTCATGTGCTCATCAGTGCTTTTCAGTGCTGCATAATACTCCACTGTGTGTATTTGCCAAAGTTTGCTAATCCACTCATCTATCGATGGAAATTTAGGCTGTTTCCAAGTCTTTGCTATTGTGAATTGTGCCGCAATAAACATTGGAGCGCATATGACTGGTCGTGTTTTATTTGCTGCTTCAACCGGGTATATGCCCAGTAGAGGGATGGCTGGGTCATAAGGTAGATCAATTTCCATTTTCTTTAGGTATCACCAGATTGCTTTCCACAGTGGCTGTACAAATCTGCACGACCACCAGCAGTGGAGGAGGGTTCCTACTTCACCACAGCCCCTCCAACACTTGTTGCTCTCTGATTTACTGATCTGGGTTAGCCTCAGGGGTGTTAGGTGGTATCTCATGGTTGTTTTGATTTGCATTTCTCTTATGGCAAGGGACTTCGAGCACTTTCTCATATATTTATTGGCCATATTGATCTCCTCTCTAGTGAAAGTTCTCATTTCTTTTGCCCACTTCCTTAGGGGGCTAACTGTTTTCCTCTTTTTGCAGGTCACGATGGTGTTGTAGATTTTAGTAATGAGCCCTTTGTCTGACGTGTCATTACTAAAAATCTTCTCCCAGTCTGTGGGTTGCCTTGTCACCCTCTTGGCAAAGTCTTTCGAGGTGCACAGGTGTTTTATTCTTATTAGATCCCTTTTGTCGATTTCCAGATCACCTGTGTGTGTCCCCTTCTCTGTTGCAGTGAGCCTATGTGCTCCCTGGGCCAGTGCTCTGAGATTAGTCCCGATTCCCTCCTTAATGGTCCTGATGGTTTGGGGTTTGACTTCTAGATCTGTGATCCACCTTGAGTGTATTCTTGTGCATGGGATGAGGTAGACGTCTTGTTTCAACTTTCTACATGTGGATATCCATTGTTTCCAGCACCACTTATTAAAGAGGGCATCTGCTTCCCACTTGATGTTTTTGGGACCCTTGTCGAAGATCAGTTGTCTATATGCTGATGATTTTACTCCTGGGCTTTCTATTCTTTTCCACTGGTCTGAGTGTCTATCATTGTGCCAGTACCATGCTGTTTTGACCACTGTAGCTGTGTAGTAGGCATTAAAATCAGGTAGGGCGAGTCCTCCAATTGTGTCCTTCTTCTTGAGGAGTTCTCTGCTAATTCTGGGTTTCTTCCCTCTCCATATGAACTTGGTGGTCAGTTTTTCCAATTCTTTGAAGAAGGTTGATGGTAATTGGATTGGTATAGCATTGAATTTGTAGAGTGCTTTAGGAAGAACTGTCATCTTTACTATGTTCAGCCTACCTAACCATGAGCAGGGGAGGGTCATCCATTTGTGAAGGTCACTTTTGGTTTCCTGTAATAGGGTTTTACAATTATGCTTATAAAGGTCTTTAGTATTTTTTGTTAAATATATTCCTAGGTATTTCAGTTTGTTCTTGGCTACTGTGAAGGGTACTTCCCTCTTAATCGCCTCTTCCATGGCCCTGTCCGATGTGTATAGAAACCCTACCGACTTCTGTTTATTGATCTTGTATCCTGCTACTCTTCCGTATTCCTCTATTGCTGTAAGTATTCCAACTGTGGAGTTTTGGGGGTCTTCAATGTATAGGATCATGTCATCTGCAAATAACGATAGTTTCACCTCCTCCTCTCCCAACTGGATCCCTTTGATGTCCTTCCGCTGTCTTATGTTGTTAGCCAGAACCTCCAAAACGATATTGAATAGAAGAGGGGACAGGGGGCATCCTTGTCTTGTACCCTTTTTCAGTGGTATTGTTCTTGTCTTTTCTCCATTGACTATGATGTTGGCTGTTGGTCTTTCATAGATAGCTTGTATGAGCTTGAGGAACCTACCTTCCAATCTTATCTTCATGAGTGTTTTGATTAGGAATGGGTGCTGGATGTTGTCAAATGCTTTTTCTGCATCTATGGATATTATCATATGGTTTTTATCCTTTTTCTTCTCGATGTGGTGTATGATATTGATGGATTTTCGGATGTTAAACCATCCCTGCATCGCTGGGATGAATCCTACTTGGTCGTGGTGAATGATATGTTTGATGTTCCTTTGTATTCTATTGGCCAATATTTTGTTAAGGATTTTTGCATCTATGTTCATTAGAGATATTGGTCTATAATTCTCTACACCTGTGGGGTCTTTTCCCTGTTTGGGTATCAAAGTAATGTTGGCTTCGTAAAATGAGTTTGGGAGCTTGCCGTTCTTTTCTATGTTATGGAATACTTTGTGGAGGATCGGTGTCAGCTCTTCCCTGAATGTTTGGTAAAATTCTGCTGTGTAGCCATCTGGCCCTGGGGCCTTTTTCCTTGGTAGGTTTTTGATGACACTCTCTATTTCTTCCTTCGTTATGGGTTTGTTGAGGTTCTTGATCTCTGTCTCAGATAATCTAGGGATAGATTGTTTTTCTAAATATTTATCCATGTCTTCCAGGTTTCTGAATTCATTTGAATACAAACCTTCATAGTACTTTGTGATTATCCTTTTTATCTCATTGGGGTCTGTTGTTATTGCCCCCGATTCATCCCTCATCCTGGCTATTGATGTTTGCTCCTTTCTATCTTTGGTAAGCTTTGCCAGGGGAGTGTCAATTTTATTAATTCGTTCATAAAACCAGCTTCTAGTTGCGTTAATCCTTTGCATTATTCTTTTGTCTTCCCACTGGTTTAACTCCGCCCTGATTTTTATTATTTCTTTTCTCTTGCTATTGGAGGGGTAGTTCTGTTGACTCTGTTCTAGTTGTTGGAGGTTTTGTGTTAACATATCTGTCATACGCCTTTCTTTTTTTTTCATATATGCATTCAGTGATATCAAGCTACCTCTGATAACTGCCTTTGCAGTGTCCCATAAGTTTTGATATGTTGTATGCTCGTTCTCATTAGTTTCTAGAAACTTCCTGATATCCTCTCTGATCTGGACCTTAACCCATTCATGTCGCAGGAGATCGTTGTTTATTCTCCAATTGGTGGCCCTTGCTTTTCTGGGTGCCCTCCTATTAATCTCCAGCTTTATGGCATGATGGTCTGAGAAAGACGTCTGGATAATATCTATGTGTTTGAATTTACTCAGGCTGGCCTTGTGTCCCAGCATGTGATCTATTCTTGAGAAAGATCCGTGTGGATTGGAGAAGAATGTGAAACCTTTTGCTTTTGGATGAAAGGCTCTATAGATGTCTATCAGGCCCTGTTGCCTAATTACATTGTTTAGCTCTCTGGCCTCTTTGCTGAGCTTCTTTCCCTGTGACCTGTCTTTCTCTGATAGTGGAGTGTTGAAGTCCCCTACTATTATTGTTGTTTCCGTGATTTCTTCTGTCATTTTTTTTAATAGTTTGTTTGACGAAATTTGCTGCGCCATTATTAGGTGTGTAAATATTCAGTATGCTAAGTGCTTCCTGGTTTAGTGAGCCTTTGAGCATTATGTAGTGTTCCTCTTTGTCTCTTTTTATGTTTTGGATCTTGAAATCCATTTTGTTGGAGATTAAGATAGCCACTCCTGCCTTCTTGGAGTTACCATTTGCTTGGTAAACTTTCTGCCAGCCCTTTATTCTCAGCATATGCTTGTCTACTCGCTTAAGGTGTGTCTCTTGCAGGCAGCAGATTGATGGGTTATGTTTTCTAATCCAATCCTCCAGCCTCTTTCTTTTAACGTATGAATTGAGCCCATTTGTATTCAGAGTGATTATTACAATCTCTGGCTTCATGGTTGCCATATTCTGTTTTGTGTTTTGGGTCTTTGCCTATCTCCCTTCATATCAGTGTACTGCGTTTGAGTGGAGGGTTTCTATCCTGTCCTCTTTTCCATCTGAGACCCTTTTGTCCTGTTACGTGTTGCTGGCATGTTGGCTTCTAGATGGAGATGGGCTATATGGTGGCCTCCTGGTGGTTCTAGTTGGAGCTTGATCTTCTGGCCATAGTGAGTCAGCCAGTATGTTCTGCAGGGTTGGGTGACTTGCAGTATATTTTTTGAGTTCTTCCTTGTCCTGGAAGACCCTTATCTTACCCTCTATCTTAATGGATAACTTGGCAGGGTATAGGATTCTGGGGGAGGCATTTTTATCTTTCAGTTTTTGGAAGATGTTGCTCCATTCTCTCCTCCTCTTCATGGTTTCTGTTGATAAGTCTGAGCATATTCTTACCTGCGCTCCTTTGTATGTGACTGTCTTCCTTTCTCTTGATGCTCGTAAAATTTTCTCTTTTTCCTCTAAGTTGGATAATTTTACAATTATATGTCTTGGCGTGTTCTTCTTGGTGTTTAGCTTAGCCGGCGTCCTCTCTGCTTCCTGTATGAGAGTTGGATTCTCCTTTGTTAGGTTGGGGAAATTTTCTTCCAGAAATTCCTTTGCTATCTTGGCAGTCGATTTGTGTGTTATGTTGTGTTCCGGTAGACCGATTATTCGAATATTATTCCTCTTCATAGCATCTGTCATTGATCTCAGGCTGTCTTCTGTTTCTTTAATTTTCCTATCTGATTGTTTTTCTCGCTTGCTTCGTTTGGTTTGAGCGTCCTCGAGTTCACTGATACGGTTCTCAGCCTCCTCAAGCCTAGATATAGCTTCTGTGACCTTTTGTGTGGCCTCTGCTACCTCCTCTGTTAGTTTCTGCAGTTACTTTTGGTGGATAGTATTCATCCCCTCTATTGTGGACTTCATCCCCTCTATTATGCATTTCATCCCCTCTATCGTTGCATCCTTATTTTGGTTTGCTTCTCTTAGCTCCTGTATTACTGCAAGCAGAGTTCTGAAGATTTCCTTTTGTGGCTGATCTATATCTGTTTCTTCTATGAGTGACGTTAGGTCTGTTAAAGTGCCTCGTTTCTCTGATTTTTTTGTTGAGAGTGATGTGGTCTGTTGATTTTTCCTTGATCCTTTCATAGGCCCCATGCTTCTGGGAGACAGGAGTAACCTTATTTTGTGGAGGCTCAGGCCACTGTGCCGTCTCCTGGGGTGGCTGGGGCGGGCTGCGGCAGGCTTAGGGCTGGCACTGGGGACCCCACAGGGCCCCCAGGTGGTGAGAGCTGGCTGGAGCTCACCGATGGCTCCTCAGGGACTGCAAAGCCGAGTCCCAGGCTCCACTGCAGGTGGAATGTTTGATCTGCCTGGGCTATGATCGGGCGCGGGGAGGCCCCTCGGACAGCTGCGCAGACAGCGGCGCGACACTGCAGGGAACAATGGTGTTCGCCCTCCGCCCCGCTCTGAGCTCAGAACCCCATGGACAGTAGTGGCTTGGCGCGAAATCGCAGGGGGTAATGGCGCTGGCAAAGGAGGCTTGGCGCAAAACTGCAGGTGGCAATGGCGCCCTTCCTCCGCTCAGGCTCAGAGTCGCGGCCGCCGGGGTCCCCGCAGCACCCTGGGGAGGGCACCTACTCTTGTGCCTTGCGCAGGGAGGGGCCCTTGGCGGTCAGACTCAGCAGCGCAGGCTGCAGCGCTCCGCGGAAGCTCAGGGTCCGGGACAGGCCAGGTTGGGCTATGGCTCCCGTCGGCGGGAAGTGCTCAGTGCAGGGTCCCTGCCAGGAGTGGAGCTGGTGCTAGGCTGCCAGGGGCTGGCGGGGGCATGCGGGGTGGGTGGCCGGCGCACGGAGGGCAGGTGGAGAGGTCCGCGGCAGCCAGCGGTGCGGGTGGATGGTCCCCCGTGGGGGTCGCCAGACAACCCACGGGTCTGCTCCCCTGAGTTTGGATGAATGGAGGGAGGGACGCGGGCCCGAGGGCAGATCGCTGCCCTGCGGGGAGAGGGGAACCGCGGGAGAGGAAAGCTTCTCTCCCAGTGGGGATCCGCGAGTGGGCCACTGGTGTAGGGGAGCATGACCTGCTCGCCTGTCTAGGCAGGGCAGGCAAGCGACTCTGGGCTGGGGTCCGGTTTGGGGATGGAGCCTAGGCCAGTCGCCAGTGAGCTTAAGGCAGCTTAGTGACCAGAGATGTCCCACGAGTCCGGTCCTCTTTCACCTAGACCCCTGCTCAGGACAAATACGTGGGGTGGGACTGGGGTGCTGTCCCAGGGGGATATTTCACTCACCAGACTCTTACTATTCAGCTACCTGGTCGCCAAGCCCGCTTTGGAGGAGCTCTCAGAGTATGCGGGTGTCCCTGTCGGCCATCTTCCCGGACTCCCCGGAAAGTTGTATTTTCATCGGTGCTACATCACACCTTGACTGGCTCGTCTCCTCCCCTAGACCCCTCTGCAAGGGGATCTCTAGTGGCTGACAAATGGGCTTTGGGTCTCCTGTCTGCACTCCCTGCCTCATTCACTATGGTAAGAAAGCCTCCAATTTTGAGTGGGGCCCAGAACAAGAAAAGGCTCTTTAATAGGTTCAGTCTGCCGTGCAAGCTGCTTTGCCACTGGGACCATATGATACAGCTGACCCAATGGTGCTAGAGGTGTCAGTTGTAGATAAAGATGCAGTGTGGAGTCTTTGGCAGACCCCTATTGGTGAATCACAGTGTAGACTGTTGGGATTTTGGAGTAAAGTCCTGCCATCCTCTGCAGACAACTACTCCCCTTTGAAAAACAGCTGTTGGACTGTTACTGGGCCTTGGTGGAGACTGAATGCCTCATCATGGGCCACCAAGTCACCATGATGCCTGAATTACCTATCATGAACTGGGTATTGTCTGAGCCACGTAATCATAAAGTTGGACGCGCGCAGCAACACTGTTAAATGGAAGTGGCATATACGTGATCAGGCCAAAGCAGGACCTGAAGGAACAAGTAAGCTGCATGAAGAAATGGCCCAAATGCCCACAGTCTCCACTCCTGTCACATTGCCTCCTTTCTCCCAGTCTTCACCTATGGCCTCCTGGGGAGTTCCTTTCCATACTTTAACTGAAGACCAAAAAAGTCATGCTTGGTTTACGGATGGCTCTGCACGATATGCAGGTGCCACTCGTAAGTGGACAGCAGCAGCACTACAGCCCCTTTCTGGGATCTCCCTATAGGACAGCAGCCTTCTTATCCTCCCTGTACTGCTTATTATGCAACACTTAGACTTCTCTATGAATGATTTAACTCAGAACCACTATGCTGGTAAGAATGTCAATTTTGCCCAAGTGTATAAAGCAGAAACATTTTGGCCTATGTTTTAAAATGAAATCACATATCTACATTCAATGTATCTATCCCACCCTTCTACTCCACTACTTGTGAAGAAATTAATTCTCTGTATACACACATAGGGATTTCATGCATCAAAATTTATTTAATGACCACTGGTAAGTGGCATGTACAACTTAACCTAGATAAACTGCAGTGGTAAGATCTTTACTTTTGAATAAATATATAAAAATGGGAACTTGTGATTTATATCTATAAATATTAACACGAAGCAGCTGGATCAGCACGCTGTTGTTTCTTGGAAAGAAAATGCAGTTCATTTTTGAGTTCATACAGCATCAGTGCTAGTGATGTTTTCCATACGGCGTGCAGAGAATACAAAGCTTTGCTAGGAGCCACTGCTTACATCATGCATAAACAAGTCCAAAGCTCCCTTTCACACTGTGTAAATGTTTGCTTCTTATATTGATTGCAGTCATTTGTAACATTTATCATCAGTAGCTTCCCAGCCACATCAGAGGATCAGAATGGAAGTTTTCTTTCTGTAAAAAGAAAACAAAGGAAAATTTTCTCACTCTTATGAGTTCCAATGATTAAATTTGGATAATTTACCAAAGAATAATTATATACCGGTGTAGGGTTCTCTAGAGAAATAAAACCATAATGCTAATAATTTTATATATATTTATATAGATAGATGTATAACATAAGAAATAAACAGTTAATTAATCTATAAAGCAGTACAAATGGCTCTGTGCAACTCACTCCCATGAGATAGTTGTGAGACACTGGCAGTCCTTCCAGTCTTGAGGGTCACCGGGCTAGCCGGGCACAGGCAGCAAACAGCAAGGCGGGTCACCAACATTCAGCTAGATGACAGGGTCTGACAGTCCCCAGCTTAAGAGATGTAAATTCCAATGATGTGGCGAAGCAGGGCTTGAAGGAATCTCAAATTATGGTGACACAGCTCATGGGTTAGGTGTCCCACAGGTAGTGTATCTTGCAAATTGAGGCACAGAACAAGCAAGGCAGCCTCACATTGGTCTGATAATCAAAGAGCAAGAGACAAGAGAGGCGAGGTTCACCAAGCCATTTATCTCTAAACCCTTCATTTAATCCCACATGTGTTTATAGGCCAGGTTGGCACAATAAACTACCTCAGTACCGAAAATGTGATATTTTGTTTATTCAACAAATATTATTGAGTATCTTCAGAGTATCTTGTATATACTCTTATCGGTCCTAAGGATGTTTTAGATAGGTCAATGAACTGGTGTCAGTAGAAAAAAAGAAAAATTTTGGGCTAAACAGTGGGTACTTGCACAGATAAATTATGGGATATTGTGACAAGAATGATGCCAATTAATTATGAAAAACCCTCAATTTTTTATACTGCCAGAGAAAGTACAGTGTATAAGGAAACTGTTGGTGGAGAAGAGGCTAAAGGAAGAAATATGACTTAATGGGGTTGAGAGGGGACCATAATTGTTGACCCCTAATACTAGGGACAGAGTACATAGAAGATCATGCACCTTTGCTCGTGATGTTCTCAACAAAAGGAGGGAAGGAGAATGAAGTAAGTGCCGATCATGTATGCCTACTTTTTCAGTTAAAATTGAAAGGCGGCGTCTTTTTTTAAATATCCTTTCACCATATTTATTCAATTTGTATGCTGATCAAATAATGAGAAACAGAAATACATTGTCACTATACCAAAAATAAGTGATAGGTATTCAACCATTTAAAGAGGGAGCACATGATCAAGAATCAATGGTATTGAAGGAAGAAGTCAAGCTGTACCGGAGGCATTAGCAAAAAACCAGGCTACAGGAATTGATGGAATATCATCGGGAAGTTTTAACAAGTTGATGAAACACAGGAAGCACTCACTCACTTAAGCCAATCAACTGTAAAGGATTCATATGTGGGTTCATTCAATCACAACCTGCGATAAAGAGGATTTTAAGCATTTACTGATGAAGAGCAAAGACTGTAGCATTCAGTCTGGAGCTACTGAAGTGTGAACATAAACTGAAAGTCCTCACAACTAGATTAACTCAAAACCAAACCCACTGCCATCCAGTTGATTCTAGCTCATGTTGTTCCTGTTAGATGCCATCCAGTTGATTCTAGCTCATGTTGTTCCTGTTAGATGCCATCCAGTTGATTCTAGCTCATGTTGTTCCTGTTAGATGCCATCCAGTTGATTCCAGCTCATGTTGTTCCTGTTAGATGCCATCCAGTTGATTCTAGCTCATGTTGTTCCTGTTAGATGCCATCCAGTTGATTCTAGCTCATGTTGTTCCTGTTAGATGCCATCCAGTTGATTCTAGCTCATGTTGTTCCTGTTAGATGCCATCCAGTTGATTCTAGCTCATGTTGTTCCTGTTAGATGCCATCCAGTTGATTCTAGCTCATGTTGTTCCTGTTAGATGCCATCCAGTTGATTCTAGCTCATGTTGTTCCTGTTAGATGCCATCCAGTTGATTCTAGCTCATGTTGTTCCTGTTAGATGCCATCCAGTTGATTCCAGCTCATGTTGTTACTGTTAGATGCCATCCAGTTGATTCCAGCTCATGTTGTTCCTGTTAGATGCCATCCAGTTGATTCTAGCTCATGTTGTTCCTGTTAGATGCCATCCAGTTGATTCTAGCTCATGTTGTTCCTGTTAGATGCCATCCAGTTGATTCCAGCTCATGTTGTTCATGTTAGATGCCATCCAGTTGAGTCCAGCTCATGTTGTCAAGTGCCATCAAGTCGGTTCCAACTCTTAGCGGCCATATGCCAACAGAGCCACACACGGCCCGGGCCTGTGCCATCCTCACGAATGTTCCTCTGCTTGGACCCACTGTTCCAGCCACGTGACGATCCCCTTGAGGGTCTTCCTCTCCTTCACTGACCCTCTCCCAAACACGATGTCTTTCTCCAGGGACTTGTCTCTCCTGAAAACAAATCCAAAGTACGTAAGACGAACATCGCCATCTTTAGAAAGGCTTCTTTTTGATCAAATGATAAAAGCACTGTTTCTGAACGGGTGGTTCATGGACAGCATGCAGCCACATCTGGGGTGCTTCTTAAATATCCATATTTCTCAGACCCAGGCCTACTGAGTTAGAATAGGGATGCACTGGGGGCCAGCACGTTACATCTAATTTCTTTTTAAAAGCTAGTTTTATTGAGATATAATTCATATACCACACACTTCCATAGTTCAAAAAAAAAAAATAAAACCCAAACTTACTGCCATCTCTCCAAGGCTGACTCGTAGAGTAAGCTAGAACTGCCCCTGTGGAATTTTGAGACTGTGACTGATTATGGGAATAAACAGCCTTGTCTTTCTCCTGAGACTCAATGCTCTCAAGTGGATTCCGGTTCACAGTGACCATATAAGGCAGGGTAGAGCTGCCCCTGTGAGTTTCTGAAACTAACTATTGACAGGAATAGGAAACCTTATCTTTTTCCCACAGAATGCCAGGTGGTTTCAAACTGCTGACCTCGCATATCACACCCCATCTCTTAGCCACTACAGCACCAGGGCCACCAGTTCAGTCATATGAAAAAGAATAGTATATACATTACTACAGTCAGTGCTAGAACATTTTCTTCTTTCTTATATTCATTATTAGTTCCCCATTTCCCTCCAACTCCCTCCCCTCATCACCAATAAGCAATTGCACCCAATATTGTCTCTACGTATTTGTGTGCTTCAGATACTTGAAAGCATATACAAAAGAAAAATAAAAGCAACATATGTATATGCTTAAAACAAGATAGAAATAAAAGGCCAACAATAATATTAAAATAAACCATAGGAAATTTTCTGTTGAGAAATAAAAAGCAAGAAATATTAAAAATTAGAAGCAATTTAAATGGGTCAAAAGGGAGGTCAAATGATCAAGTATCACATTTTAACCAACTTACATTTTCCATAATTGAGATTACAATATTCTATCTCAGATAGAAAGTTTATTCATACCCTTGACCATGGTAAAAGGGGACTTCATCAGATACTTAATCTATGTAGGGACTCTGAAAATGGAGTTTGGGCTTCCGCTGTCATCCATAGCTTTCTGAAAATTGACTGTTCACAATTTAGGCTCTGATACCAACCATTCCCTCCTTTGGATTTGGATTTTATTATTTATTGTCCTTGGATCACGCAGGCTGGTGTACTTCCGCTATGTGTACTCAGCTGATGCTTCACGTAGATGGCTCCTTGTTTAAAGACAAGTCTTTAAGACTCCAGCTACTATTCATTTTTTATAAGAGAACTTAAAAAAATATTTTATTAGGGGCTCATACAACTCATCACAATCCACACATATACATACATCAATTGTATAAAGCACATCTGTACATTCTTTGCCCTAATCACTCTCAAAGCATTTGCTCTCTACTTAAGCCCTCTGCATCAGGTCCTCTTTTTTTCCCCCTCCCTCCCCGCTCCCCCCTCCCTCATGAGCCCTTGATAATCCACAGATTGTTATTTTGTCATATCTTTCCCTATCCGGAGTCTCCCTCGCCCCCCCCCTTCTCTGCCGTCCATCTCCCAGGGAGGATGTCACATGTGGATCCTTGTAATCAGTTCCCCCTTTCCAACTCACTCACCCTCCACTCTCCCAGCCTCGCCCGTCACACCCTTGGTTCTGAAGGTATCGTCCACCCTGGATTCCCTGTGCCTCCAGCTCCCATATGCACCAGTGTACAACCTCTGCCCTATCCAGTCCTACAAGGTAGAATTCTTCTGATCATGGTAGTTGAGGGGAGGAAGCATCCAGGATCTGGGGGAAAGCTGTGTTCTTCATCGGTACTACATCGCACCCTGACTGACCCATCTCCTCTCCTAAACCCCTCTATGAGGGGATCTCCAGGGGTGTCGACACTTGGGCCTCGACACTTGCACTTCCCCCTTCATTCACTATGGTATGTATGTGTGTATATGTATATATGTATACATATACACACACATATATACATACACACACACACACACACACACACACACATATATATATATATATTCTTTTTTTTTTTTTTTGCATGATACCTTATACCTGGTCCCTTTGGCACCTCGTGATCGCATCGGCTGGTGTGCTTCTTCCATGTGGGCTTTATTGCTTCTGAGCTAGATGGCCGCTTGTTCACCTTCAAGCCTTTAAGACCCCAGACACTATCTCTTTCGATAGCTGGACACCATCTGCTTTCTTCACCACACTTTGCTTGAGCAAACATATCTTCAGTGATCGCTTTATGAGAGAAAGTACTGAGCAGGGACATGTCTTAAGAACTACTTATACTTGGATTGGGGCTGGAATTAAGTGCGAGTCTCAAATCCATTCACATGTCTCTGGTTTACTTGAGACCTCATGATCATTTTATGACAGAGGATATTATCAACCATACTCCTGGAGTAGTATAAGGTACTTCTATCAATAATAGTGTTATTGATTTATCCAAAGCATAGAATTTAACATATTGTTGAGAAAAGGAAGTTATACAAGTACAGATTGGTTTCAAACTGCAATCCACGAGTTTTTACAGGTTAAACGCTTAAATGATATAGTGCCATTTACATTGCCTGTGGGGGTTGGTGATAGGCCCTAGGGGGAGATTTCCAGTAACATTCATTCACAAGGGAAGAACCTTGCCTATCAGATTAATACACCTGATAGTAAAGCAAGGAGGGCATTACAATAGTGAATATATCTTGACTCTGGCTACCTCTCATTGGGCACCCAGAAAAGAAGGGATCCTAACTAATGTCTGGTGATTCCCAATTTCACAGCTGAGGGGTGACAGTCATGTGGTTCTTCGCACACTAGAGAGTGTTGGTCTTAGGACCAAGCAATACAGGTAAGTCTGAGATAAAGCCCAGTTCATTCTGTAGGGTTTCCACATAGATTCCTTCTAGTGTGCCTACAAAGGATGACCAGTCTACTTGAAAGGACAGAATTTAAGGTCACCATAGTTCATAGCTCATGGGTCGGGTGACCAAGGGGTAAATAGTACCTAGGTCAAACTTGTCTAACCAGGAAAAAAATACCAGTCTTATTCTCCCCATGGGTTTTATAATTATTCTTGCGCATCTCTTCCTGACGTGACGTGGTTCCTCCTCATTTACTCACTAACAGAAGCCCCCAATATTGGCTTGACTTTCCAGTAAGGTTTCCTTATTACTCCTGAAGGAGTGTCTGTTAAGGGGCTCTGGTGCTGTAGTGGTTACACTTTGGGCTGTGATGTGCACAGTCAGAAGTTCAAAACCACCAGCAGCTCCATGGGACAAAGACTGGGCTTTCTACTCTTGTAATCAGTGATGGTCTTGAAAACCCACAGGGGGTTGCTATGAGTCAGCATTGACTGTTGAAGACAGTGAGTTTGGTTTATTTTGAAAGCGTGTCTGTTGCTTTGGTGCAAACTTATCCCAATGTTGTATGGCATCAAATGGATGGCCTTCCCTTTCTCCCATATAAGGGTGGTGATGTGTGGCTTATGGATGCTAGGCAGGCTCTCTACCCCACTGTTTGGGAGACCACATCAGAAGTATATGTGGACTGAGAGCAGAAGCCTGCCTATGTCTTCATGAGTTTCCTTATATTACTGGGCTCATACAGGATTATCCTTTTGGGATTGACTAACTTTCCCCAGCAAACTGGTTTCCAGGTCCTTCCATGTCATAAAGTGGTTCCTGCTACTGTCACTGTTGTTTGGGTTACAGTGTAATTCATTGTGTGCATGCACCTTCGTTTCTTTATCCATTCTTCTGCTCTTGGGAACCTGGGCGATTTCCATTTTCTGGCTACTGTGAACTGAACTACAATAAGCATAGGAGAGTATATATCTGTTTGTGCTCTGTCTCTTATTTCTTTGGAGTCTATACCCAATAGTGGTGTTGCTGGACCATATGGGATTTCCGTTCCCCGCGGTTCTGGGTAGAACCATATTGCTTTATGTAGTGCTTGTATGTGTTCAGAAGGCCACCAACAGTGTATCCAACTCCCAGTGTCTCTATAGCTTCTCAAGCCTTTGTTGTTTTTTAGTTTCTGTTTTGTTTTTCAAGAAGGCTATCATTGCGGGTGTAAGGTGGTATCTCATTGTAGTTTTATTCTGCATCTCCTGGATAGCTAGTGATCATCAACCTTAAATACGCTTTTGAGGTGGTTTTATGCAATATAAAATTTGAGAATTTTGCACTACTATAGATCGTCATGTTTATGTTCTGTTTGTCAAGTGCCACCCAATCAAATACAACTCATAGCGATCTCTGTAAACAACAGTACAAAACACTACGTTGGTCCTACACCATTGTCACAATGTTGACTCCATTGGAGCAGCTATGTCAACCCATATTGCTCTTTTTTATCACTTACTTGATAGCTGGCCCCTTACATTGTTACCTCCAAATGACTCTGGGATTGCTCCTTAGGGAATGTAAAATAAAACAAAAAGCTACTGGTCAGACATTTGGAAGCAGTAAGGAGTTGACTAAATTCCCATGAAATCGAAACCCCCCTTCAAAAGAGTATCATCTGTACAATTCATAACACTTTTCCTTTTAACAATTACTCAATAAGTTTAGTTTGAAAAGAAATTCAATTATTCTATTGGATTGTGCCTGTCTTGGCCATCAATGACCCACATGTGTCAAATTAACAGTCATTCGTCAGCTCCCATCCCACGGGGACTTGTCAGAAATATTTATCATGTGATCTGTTCCTCCCTCTTCCTGGGGCTGCCAGGGGGCAGAATTTACACAGTTTAAAACTTTTAAAACAATAAGAGTTTAAAACAAGTATATCTTTAAATTTATAAAATATCACACGTTGGAAAACAGTGAATTAAACAATATTTAATAATACTTCATATAATTTTATGATTTGTAGATAAATATTTTTGGAGTGTCATGCAAATGGTTAGTTCATTATTTTTGGAGAGAGAAAAAAGCCCATGCTTGTGAAACAAATTCTGAAAAAAAAATCTATTTTGGATTACTACTAGGCAAAAGTGTTATAATAAAAGCTGTAAAACTTTTTTTCCCAAAATGAAATAGCTTTTAACGTTGCTCAAATATTTAATTAAATGCCTACATCAAGTATATAGTATTTAAGCAAAAACATTTGTAATAATGTCTGCTAACTCCATCTGTTTTTTTCCCAGATCACTAAAAGTAAATTTGTATTAGAAAAAAATATTACAGTTTCACAAGAAGTGAAATTCCAAGTCTGCTCGTGGTACACTGAGTGTTCGTCATTAAGTAGATGCGCTGTGCCGTGGACAGAACATTTGGATGTGTGTGTGGGGTGGGTGATGACTGAGACAGGGAGTTTCTAATGGAAAATGGCTGAGTTTAAAACTGGATATCTGCATTGATAAAATATACACATGAACGGGTGAGGGAAAAAGAAATGAAGTTCTGGTATTAGAACTATAACTTTTCTAAATGCCATAGGACCTGGGTTTGAGGCCTGGTTTCATCAGGTCTATAAAGAGTACACCGAGAACCATCCGCTCTAGTTCCACCCATTTGCCCAACAAACCGTTTGTATTGGAAAGTAGAAATAAAAACTTCTTTGTCTAATGTTTACACTCGCTTGGATACAACTGGTGCTGGTCTCCATTTTCAGATATGTGCCCTTTATTTTATTTCTTTAGTGTTACCATATTGCCTGCCACTTCATGGCCCTACTGCTTGCTCTTGAATCAGCCTGCCTTGCTTTCCCTAACTGCCTCATGCACCCCGCTTGCCTCTCTAGCTAATCAAGTCCCTCTTACCTACAGCAGGTGTGTATGTGCTATGTGACCTTCATCCTCATCCTAAATTTTTCCAGTTATTCAACCTTTTTGTCCCCACACATAACTTTGAACAGTCATGTAAAGACCACACATCCCCAGAATGTCAGGCAGAATTAAAACAAAAACAAACACGCTGACTTATTTTGTTGTTGTTGTGTAGCCCACACACAGCAAAATCTGCCCCGATCCCACATTTAATGACATGAGTTACCTTCTCTGAGTTGTGCAGTCCTTCTCGCTTCTGACTCACTGCGCTTCTGACTCATTCACCCCTATTGACATGAGCTCATTTCCTCCGAAGGCTCCCATCTCATCTTTGCTCTTGTGAACTTGATGTTACAGATGACTCTTTAAACAGCATAATTGTCAAGGCGGATTTCTTTTTACTCGTTAAGCTAAATTATTTTTTGGTTTCAATATGTTTTCAATGTAGACTAAGATTTTGGTTTATTAAAGTGAGTTATAAAGATCCCAATTTTCCTTTCCAAGCTATTGATGTAGAAGCCCACACAACTTAATTCTGGTGGAGGAGACAAGGAGAAGCCTGATTAAGGTCTTCTGGAAATGGTTTTCAGGATTCCCCACCCCCCCCCCCCAAAAAAAAAGAAAAAGAACACACCAGAAAAGGCGACTTCTTTCTACCTTCCTACCTAGTCATCCTCATAGGAAGCCGGAATGGCTGCAGTCACTTCACTACCAGACTGAAGAGGAAGTCAACACATGGAGGTCTAAAGAGCTACAGAGAAGCAGGACTTCAATCCTCGTGTATGATATGGGGAGCTTGCCCTTTCCTGCTTTTCATGATGATGTGAAATAAAAATATCCTATTGTTACAGACAGACCTATCAAATGAGGACAAAATTATTATAATCCTATATCATCCTTCGTTAATCTTCATTAATCTCCTCACAAGTTCCTTCTTCACTAAAACCTTTCCTGAGTCCTGCTTCTCTGGCAGTGTCATTGGTCTTTGCTTTCATAGCTTTCACCACGATCTGTAACGCCAGACAACCCTCTCGTTGTAAATGCCTGACCATGAACCAACCCCACAAAGTCGACTGAGGTGATGCAATGATTTGTAATGGCAAGTGGACACTGCTTTGAAATGTGCATGGAAACCTTTCTATTTTCCTAATGTCTTATTATGTTAAAGATGTTTCAGTGTATCTGGAGGTGTTTCTGTCTTTGCATTTAGTAAAAGGCACACTGTCTAATGCACTAAGAAACAATGGACAAAATATTGGAAGATGCAGGCAGCATCAAAAGAAGATAAAAAATGTGCAGTCACTGCACCAAAAACTAGTCCATAGTTAACCATTTCAAGAAGTAACATCTGTTCAAAACCAATAGCGCTGAGGGAAGAAGTCCAAGCAGCACAGAAAGAATTAAAAATAAGACTACAGTAATTAACCGAATACTAATTCAATGTTTCAATAAGCTAAGTAGGCATTGTAGGCACTTACTAGTCCACAGCAAGAAATTTGGAAGACAGCAACCTAGCCAACTGACTGGAAGAGATCCATATTTATTCTAAGTCCAAGTAAAGGTGCCTCAATAGGACTCGGAAATTATAGACCAATGTTGTTGAGCTTACATGAAAGCAAAATTTTGCTGAAGATCATTCAACAACTATTGCAGCAGTGTATTGGCAACTGCCAGAAATTCAGGACAGATTCAGAAGAGGAACTAAGAACACTATGACTGATGTCAAATGGATCTTGATTCAAAGCAGAGAAGGCCGGAGAGATGCTTCCTGTGCTTCATTGACTCTGCGAAGGCATGCAGCTGTGTGGAAATAACAACAAACTACGGATAACCGGGAGAAGAATGGCAATTCCGGAGTACTCCATTGTACTCGGGCAGAACCTGGACATCCATCAAGCAGATAGGGGTATAATGAATGGTTTGAAATCAGAAAAGGTATGTTTCAGGGTTGTATCCTGTAAAATACTTACTCATTCTGTGTGATAAGCAAAGACTCACAGAAGCGGAACTTTATGAAGAAGAATGTCGTCACATGAGGATTGGAGGAAGGCTTATTAATAACGTGTGATATGTAGATAACACACCATGCTTATTGGAAGTGAGAACTTGAAGAGCTTGCTGGCAAAGATCAAGGCTGGTAGCCTTCCTCAGCGTGGATGACAATTTAATGTAAAGAAAGCCAAAATCCTCACAAGTGCATCAGTAGGTAACATCATGGATGTGGGAAACTGAGGACCTGAAAGAAAGTGTATGTGGCCTGCTTCCACTTGTGACCACAGGGCTTGGCACGCCAGCCCTAGCGAGAGGCATGCCTCACAGCCTGAGATAAGAGGAGAACCTCAATACAGTACACATACTCCAGGCTCCCCAGTACACCGACCCCCATGAAAATGCGAATATAAAGCTGTCTCCTACAGGGCCTGCCTCCTCCCTTCAGCAGTCAAAAGGATGCGTTTTCCCAAGAGCATCTGCCTCCTTGTCCCTTATACTTTAGGAGCAGTTTACACCCTATATCTCTTGCATCCTTGATACTCCCTTTGAGGTCTTCCCCTGGAGGACTTCGGATACTGAAGATGAACACATTGCCCATTTTAATGCGGATGTGTAACAAGTGGCTTGCATGCCCCGGTTCTAAAACACCCTATTGTCGAATAAGCTCTGGACTCTTCTCCCTTCCCACGAGAAGGGAGGTGCGTCCTCTGCTTGGTTGTCTATCTTCTTTAGTTTACATAATCACCTATGCTGCTTCGCAGGACCGTCCGACTGTGGGGCTGGGCCCCACACATGAAAAATGGAGAAAAGATTGAAGTTGTCAAAGCTTTTGTCTTGCTTGCATCCACCATCAATACTCATGGAAACAGCAGTCAAGGGATAAAAGGGTGCATTGAATTTGATAAATCTGCTGCACAAGACCCCTTTAAAGTGTTGAAAAGCAAGGATTTTTCTTTCAGGACTAAGGTGCACCTGACCAATGCTATAATATTTTCAATCACCTCATTTGCATGTGAAATTTGGCCATTGAATAAGGAAACTGAAGAAGTGCCAATGCGTTTCAATTATGACATTGGTAAAGAATACTGAAAGTACTATGAACTGCCAACAGAATTCACTAATCTCGTATGTTGGAAGAAGTGTGGCCAGAATGCTCTTTTATTCAAGGGTCCGCCAGCAATGCTGTGGTTCTTAGCCATAGCCTGTGTCTCTGACTCCTTCTCCATCCCTACGTAGTGTAGTGAAGGGGACACTTGGCCTTCTCAAGACGTCTCACAGAACCCCCCCACGCCCCTCATCACTGTTTTGCAAGTGTCACAGTCAATTGGCAGGAAGCGTGAGCTTTATTTAGACATAATAATTTATTTCTGTCCCCAAAGTTTATTAATGGGGATTCCTTTGTTCGATATCTCTCTGACTTTCTTTGCCTTCTCACGTGGCCACACGTCCATCCCTCTGTCTCTTCTTCTCTCTAGCTCACCCTTTCTTACTTTCAGCTATTTTCTCTTCACTCTGTCTTCCAATTTTCCTGCATCCTACCTCTTGTACTCTCATTCCATTCTAAACACCTGGGCAGGTCATTAACTCGAATAAAACCTGTTAATTAAAACCCATAGTCTGGGTCCACTTTCCTTTTATTCCTATTCTCACACTTAAGAGTAAGGATGCAAAGACATGTTCTCAGGAGAGACCGGTCCTTTGAGAATGATGTTACGCTTGGTAAGCGGTGGGTTATTGATGAGATGGATTGATACAGTGGCTGAAGCAATGGGCTCAAACATAACCAGTTTGAGGCTGTGCAGAATAGGGCAGTGTTTTGTTCTTTTGTGCATAAGCTCGATGCGAGTTGAATTGACTCAAAGGCATGTAACAACAAGAAGAGAAACATTTGATCTACTGATATAAAATAAGAATTGTACTTAGCTGTTTAGAATTTTGTGCGTTTTTGACTTAAGGTAGATTTAGTAATCAAACTCATTCCTAATCCTTAAGAAATTCTTACCTCTTTTTGTTTTTGTGATTATTTGCTGAATATCCTATAATTACGTTTGGCCATTAGCTTCGTGATGAGGACCCTTGTATAGTTCTTGATCATCATGGTACCCCCCATGCCCTGCATAGTGCCTGGCACTATTGGCAGAATTCATGAATAATTAATAGAGTCAGAAGAAAGGGTGCTTAAGCTAGACTTGAAGAACCAGGCAAGGATTCACAGGGAAGTGAAGTTTGAGCTAAATTTTGGATGTGTAAAAGTAGTTTTTCAAGTAGAAAAGGTGAAGCGAAAAAGCATTTAGGTAGCTGGAAAAATATGTGCAGAGTTCCAGAGATGTGCTTAAATTTTTCCAAGTTATCGAGTCCAACAAAATCACATTTTCAGTATAAACTCTTTTGGTTAAATTTATCCTCCAAATTACATTTAACATAAATGTGTAATCCTGTTTATAAAATGTCTCCAACTCCATAGCTTAAGCTGAGTAGAGAAATTACCTTTTTCTCATCATGGTTACTCAGTTTCTCTCCATGCGTCCTTCTTTTCCTGTGGGGTAAAGAGAGGCCAACAAAGACATGTGGTCATAGGTTCTACTGGTGGCCAGTGTGTTATTCTGATGAACCAGGCAAGCAGCTAGCGTTCTCCAAGTGGAATCAGAAAAATGGAACAGACTGAGTTCGTACTGCCAAAGAGGGGTAAATGCTAAGCCAAGTTACATCAGGTCTGTTATGAGTTTGGGAAGAGTAAAACCTTTAGATGGTTCTATCCCAGAAACCTAATCATCTTCAGTCAGCACCAGCTGCCGCAGCCCGTAATATGTCATGTCCTATTTTATACCTTAAAAAAATTGTTGCAACTGCGTCCACTCTTTTTCTTCCTTTCCAGGCAGAAGCCGTTCTGCAACAGAGAAGAGAAACAGCCAGGTTATGGGATAGTGTCTTGGAATGCTGTTTGAGAGATAAAATATGATATGTAAAAAGTCTAGCTAATTTTGAATACAAGCCACTATTTTTTCTTTGTGTCCTAAGTGTGGTTCCACACGTTAGGCCAATACCTATGGTTTATTATCACTCAGGGCACGATTAGGGTTCTGCGTATGACAACAATCACTAAAGTGTCTCCAGGAAAATAAGACGGTTTCAACAACCATCAGGAAACATCTCAAACGTCGATTCTCAGTCCAGGTCGGTGTTCAGCGCTCTGTGTGTACATGACTGCCAACTGAACCTGCTCAAGTGCAATGCAAGCTTGGTTTGTTCAAGACAACTCATTGTCTTTCCCACAAACTTGATTCTGCTCTTGTGCGCGTTTCCTTGCTCTTGGGATCATCACTAGCTTGTTTTCTTCCCAAAACCTCCAGGGTCGTGCTTGGCTCTCCCTCATTCTTGACATCTAGTGGGTCATCAACTCACAGAATTAGCCTTCTACGTACCTCTCCATCTCTTCTTGTGGTCTCCTATTTCAACCCTTCTTACTCTCTCCTCTGGATTCCTGCAGTTACCTTATAAACAAATTGATGGCCATAGTCTTGCTCATTTACTATCCCTTCCATAATGAAGCCACCAGGCTTTTAAAAATGACGGTCTGATCAGGTACTTTACTGCGTAACATCTTTTAAATGGCCTCCCAGCCTTCAAGTAAAACACGAACTTCATAATGCGAAATACATTTAGACACCTCATGACTTGGCCCCTCTGTAGATCCCCAGAATCATGTCTCTTATTAATTCATGCTTTCCAGAAACTTTTGTTATTATAACTAATTATAATTAACACCCTTACTCTGGGCTATGAACTATGCTAAATGCTTTACATATTTTTTTCCTGAATTTTCCTGGTGTTTCATATTACCTGTGGTCCTTGCTAAAAATACGATTCTCAGTCCTCTTCCCAGACATATTACGTAATCATCTCCAAGGACAGAGGCTGGGAAATGGTTTTTTGGTTTTATTTTTTAAGTATCATGGATGTGACACTTAACATCTGGAAAGTTTGTGAAAAAGTTATTTACCTGAACTTTCATTTAGTTCTCATAAAACCTCTGTCCCATTTATAGATGGTGACATTAAGGCTGATAAGAGGTAGTGATTTTCCATAAAACATGGTAACTGATTCATATTACTAGTCTTTGAACCTAGTAATCTCACTGTAGAGTTTCCACTACCTTCCTGTTCTACTACCTAACACTTGGAAGTCAGCCTGTGGACTGTGTTGATGCTCACTTATCTATGATTCTTCTGACTCTCCACTTGGAAAGGGATTTTCTCATCTTTGCCTGTCTTACCATTAACCCTCATAATTCCACTCAGATGGATCTTTTTCTTACCTCTTCAATCTGGCTTGTTTGCGCTCATATGTACCATTTGATTTGGCACGTGTACCATCACTATATTCTTAAAAAATCATTTTATTAGGGGCTCATACAACTCTTATCATAATCCATACATACATCAATTGTGTAAAGCACATTTCTATATTCATTGCCCTCATCATTCTAAAAAAATTTGCTCTCCACATAAGTCCCTGGTATCAGGTCCTCATTTTTCCCCTTCCTCCCCCCCTCCCTCATGAACCCTTGATAATTTATTATTTTGTCATATCTTGCCCAGTCCGACATCTTCCTTCACCCACTCTTCTATTGTCCATCCCCCAGGGAGGAGGTCACATGTAGATCCTTGTAATCGGTTCCCCCATTCCAACCCACCCTCCCTCTGTGTTCCCAGTATTGCCACTCACACCACTGGTCCTGAAGGATCATCCGCCCTGGATTCCCTGCATTTCCAGTTCCTCTCTGTACCAGTGTACATGCTCTGGTCTAGCAAGATTTGTAAGGTAGAATTGGGATTATGATAGTGGGGGAGAAGGAAGCATTTAGGAACTAGAGGAAAGTTGTATGTTTCATCGTTGCTACATTGCTACTGACTGGCTCATCTCCTCCCCGAGACCCTTCTGTAAGGGAATGTCCAGTAGCCTACAAATGGCCTTTGGGTCTCCACTCTGCACACCCCCACTCATTCACTATGGTATGAGTTTTTGTTCTGATGATGTCTGATACCTGATACCTTCGGCACTTCATGATTATACAGGCTGGTGTGCTTCTTCCATGTGGGCTTTGTTGCTTCTGAGCTAGATGGCTGCTTGTTTACCTTCAAGCCTTTAAGACCCCAAATGCTATATCTTTTGATAGCTGAGCATCATCAGCTTTCTTTGCCACATTTGCTTATGCACCCATTTGTCTTCAGCAATCGCATCATGGAGGTGAGCACACAATGATATGTTTTTTTGTTCTTTCATGCCTGATAACTGATCACTTTGGCACCTTGTGATCACATAGGTTGGTGTGTTTCTTCCATATGGGCTTTGTTGCTTCTGAGCTAGATGGTCGAATGTTTACCTTCAAGCCTTTAAGACCCCAGATGTTATATCTTGATAGCTGGGCACCATCAGCTTTATTCACCACATTTGCTTATTCACCCACTTTGTCTTTCGTGGTTGTGTCGGGAAGGTGAGCATCGTAGAATGTCAATTTAATAAAAGAAAGTATTCTTGCATTGAGGGAGCAATTGAGTGGAGGCCCAATGTCCTTCTGCTACCTTAATACCAAACCTACAAATATATACACATAGATCTATTTCCCTATATTCATATATAAATATACTTGCATATATACATGCCTTTATTTAGAGCTCTATAAATTCCCTTTGTCTCCTAGCTCTTTCCTCATTTCCTTTGACTTTCCTCTTGTCCCACTGTCATGCTCAGTTTTCATTTGGGTTTCAGTAATTCCTCTTGGTTACATTACCCTTGATCACGCCCTACCAGGCCTCCTACATCCTCCTTACCACCAATTTGGTCTGTCACATTGTTTTCTCCTCCAGATTGTTCATCCAGCCTATTTTATATAGGCAGACCTGCGGAGATAATAACATGCACAAAAACAAAACAGAGCAAAACCAAGCAACAATATACAACAAAACATCAACAACAACAAACTAATGACAAGAAACAATACAATACACAAGAAAGAAAAGCTTGTAGTTAGTTCTAGGACCATTTGTTGGGCTCTAGGAGTGTTTTCCAGTCCAGTCTGTGGGAGCACCACGCCCTGGCTCCAAAGTCCACCCTGGGGACCTCGCCGCTCTGTTCCTTTGCTGTTCTGTTGCACCTTCTTAGTGTTTTGCCTTGGTGTGGCTGGATTGCCCAATTCCCACACTGTATCTCCAGTGTTTTCCCCTGTAGGGCTATGGGTCAGTGAAGGATGTCATGTCTCATAGTGGGGTCGGCCATGTGGTCCTCTCTGTGGACTGGCTGCTCTAATTAGGAATATAGTCCTCAAGGCCTGGTGGGCCAGGATGTGCTCTACTCTCTCCTCCCACTTCATCTGCTCCTGTGTGCCCAGATCAGTTATGCCCCTCTCCTGGAGCTGCAGATTCAATGCCGTCCTTTGAAATAAATTCTTCTTGGGGGAGGGGCAGGTGTCCACTTACTAGTTGGGATTGGGGCCGGCCCCTCAGACCTTCCCACTGGTTCCCTACTCCATGCTGGCATGTTGCATTCACATGTTGGAGCACTGGGTTGAAGTCTGGTCCCTCTTTCCCCCCATTACTACTTTCTTGTTTGCGTGCATGTGTACCATTTGGTTTGGCAAGCGTGCCCTCACTATTTTCTTATCTGCTTCCCTACCAGTTGTATTGAATCATTTGACTCCAGGTGACCTTAAATTGTCAAAGTAGAATTATAATGGGTGACTTCTTTTTAAGTTTTTATTGTGAATTGGATGATTACGGAGCAAATCAATTGTTTATTCAATTCGCTTACATCGTGCTTCAAGTCATTAACTTTAAGCTCCACAATCTTTTATCCTACTTCCTACCCGTGCACGTGCAAATCCCATTTCCAGCCTTCCTTCTTCCTGAACCCTTCTGAGCTTTATCCGAAATGCTTGATCATTCCAAGGATTACTTACCTCCTTTGTGTAATTGCTCCCTTGAGCGACCTATTTGACCAAGAGTGAGATGCAGTTGGTTTGTTCCAGTTTGCCAGAACTGATACCTAATTTTTGGTGGAGGTTGGTGAACAAGTTGTTAGAATGGCACTTCTACTCAGGGTTCTCTCTGAGGTGGGTGGCTGGACCGCTGCCCAAGGTGGAGATCACAAATTTACATTCCTTACTCTTTTTAATGTTCATCTGTGTAACAGCATAATCTACCTGTTCATAGTAATGTTTGTTCCATCCATTGATATAAAAATTAGACATAATTTTGCTTATAATATTTATCTATTAATTTCATTAAAATGGCTATACTTTTGATGAGATACATTTTTATTTTCTTATATTTGTTATGTCAGTATATATATTACATAAAGAGAAAAATTGTCAAACAACCAGAGGGTAACATGCTGTCATTCATTTCAGCTTTGTGTTGTGCCCCCGAATTCCCACCAGAGTGAACAATGTAATTCCTGAAAGTGTTCAAAGAGCTAAACATACAGTCAGACAATTGCTGTAAGTTCAGCAGAAACAGAAAGGGGGGTATTTCTCTGTCAGAAAAGAGAAGTTGCTGGTTTCTAATAGATCACACACAATGACGAATGTCTCTTTGACCTACCTCTAAAGGAGTGGAATTCTTCTCTTCCAGTGAAAACATGGTCAAGAATAAAAAGACGCTTGGATCAAAGCAAAGAATATTGCAAGCCAGGATGCCAATCAAGAAGCAATATCTTAAGTAGCACTTTTATTTTTTGTCAGGTCTTATTTAATATTTTTTCATTAATATTTTAAGACTTTCTTATAACATAATCAAGTTTATTGTTCTTATTTATTAACTGTATGAATCATAAACTACCTTTGGGTATATAATTTTTTTATACTTAAAATGGTCATTAGGGAAGAGAACCAGTTGTTAAATGATGTAAACTCCACCCCTCAGTCAGCTGAGTTCGGTTCCTGACCTAAAGTGTGACTAAGGGCTATAGTCTTTTGGTTCAACCAGTCTCGATCTAAGCAGAATACCTAGTCTTTAATGGTTGCTTTCTTAAGATAGATTGCCAGGTGTTTTTTCACGGTGCCTTGGGTAAACTCAAACCATTGATATTTTCATTAGCAGCCACCTACTTAGCCAACTTCACCACTTAGGGACTGTTATCCAATTATAAGGGCCGCATCTCAAGTTTCTTCATAGTTTTAGTCCGGCAGTACTGGACATGTGCTAGCATACCATAAGTATCTGTCCCACGAATCAGTTTGAACCAAGTGACTTCAGCCTGGGAAGGGTTGAGGCTCAGATGGTGTGTACGGCTGGGACTGGAGTCATTTGTTCTCAGATATTCAGTGCTTCCTCACAGAACCAGGCAAAAACCTTGTACACTCACTGGCTCTCGTCTTGAGAACATCTATGGAAAGATGGGATTGGCAATACAACCTATTCATTTTTAAATTCAAAGAAATGAAATATGTGTGATGTACTATATAAGCCATCAAGACTCCCCAAAACAAGGACAATGAGGGTCTCAGAAAGGGGCACCATTGTGTGGGAAGGGGAGCCTGGTTCAGAGTGTCAGAAAGGAGTGCGAACGTTGGACTGAAGGCGCACCCAAGTAAGACAGCCCAGTGCTGCCCGGGTCACACTTTGTGGAAATGAAAATAGCTACAAAATAATGTCTGAAATTAGTGTCCTTTACTTGCTCTTAAGACAACAGCAGAGATCTATAGAGGGGGCAATGATGGAGACTTTTAGACTAGGTGGCTTGATTAAGTCCACAAATTTATGGATTAAGTATCTGTGAACGACTAGAACGCCAGCAAACGATATATGAAAACACGGATCTCCTTCCCATGGAGGCAGAGAAGTGGTGCTACTGAACAGGAATGCGACTTCCGTAGCTGTCAGTGAGAGCTGTGCTATACCACTAAGGACAAGGGAGCGGCCAGAGAAAACACTGAGATCAGCATTTGTGTTTCTAGATGCTAGCAGAAGCCTTCTATTCTTTCAGATTTCACGCACACCTCTCCAGGTTGCTTGCTGAAGGTAAGGAACTAAGGAAAGCTCCTTCATGAACAGGTGTGAACAACGAGGGTAGTCTGGGGGATATGTATTTGGTCAAGAGAACGGTAGGTATTATACTCTCATTTAATTTTCTATACTTGTGTTTGGTGTCGTTAGTAGCACACAGATATTGAAATCACAAGGTTGGTGATGTCTGGATATTTTCATAATAGAATTCTTTAATAAAAATGAGTAAAAATCTTCAAAAGCCTACAAATACTTTCCTAGGCATTCTGAAGGTTGAGGCATGAGACTCCATAGGAACTGGAGTTTTATATGAAGCAAGTTTCAGTTGAAATGCAAAGATTAGTTGAAACAAAAGATTTATTTCAAACAATTAGCTTTATTTGAGAAAAAGTTTTATTTGATATGAAAACTAGGTATTCTGGACACTCAGATATGGAGAAACAGAATTAGATCAAATGCATGACAAAATCAAGGGGGAGCTTTATTTGGACAAGAGAAAACACTGTCACAACATCTAAAAAGATGCCAATGTGCTCGTATAATTACAGAGAAAGTTGTACTCTTAGGAAAGAATTATGTGTTCAATGTCAAAGAAAATACATGAATGATTTGGAAATGGTTTATGAGCCCAGATAAACTTGCAACAACATACTAAATGTAATCTTACTGATATTTTTGATAGGAGATTCCGTTTCCATTCTCAACACTCTGTCTCAAGATGCGAAGCCTTGACATGACCACATCCCAGTCAGCGTATGCTCCTTCTAGATGGCGAGAGATCTCTGTTCCTGCTTCGTAGCTTCGACGGCCATGAAGTAAGCGCCAGTTGTCAAAAGTAATCACATCACCTAGATTTAAGAGTTTTCAATATGAATAGCAGGTGATTAAATAATTCCTATAGCTAGAAACTTGAACATATCAAATACCCCTGCTGCTTGGTTTACATCCAAACCAAACCAAATCCAATCCAATGGGCAGAGTAGAACTGTTCCTGTGGGTTTCTGAGGCTGCAAGTCTTTTATGGGAGCAGACACCCTCTTCTTTCTCAGCTCCCTTGCAGAGGGTTGGTGGTTTCGAACTGCTGAGCATGTGGTTAGAAGCCCAACTCCTAACCCACTAAGCCACTAGGAACCCTTGGTTCACATCAGTAAACTATTTATTTCTTCCCATTAAATGGTGCATTCGCTTTTTCATCGAAGTCAGCTCACTGGACACAGACTGCTTAAGACTTTATGACATTTAAACCACACAACTTGGTAGTACTCTTATAACTATTTTTAGAAACATTTTGGTGTAAACCTTTTGAATTACTCCTATTGATTTTTATTTATCTTTTAATTAGCCATGCCTCTTCTCAGTTTAACAGATTTGAATAGTTGTTAAAATAGTGACATTCTTAGCATACAACACTTAATGTACTTTATGTCTAGCGTTCCAAAGAACCCTAAGAAGATATTATGATTTCACTACTGTATCCACAGACTCCATGAAGTTAAGGATTTTCCCTAAGCTACTAGAGTTCAGATTCTAATTCCTTTCTTCTTGGAATTTTCTCCCATGATATTTTTTCATCTGAGCATGTGACTGTATGATTTTGGATTTACAGAGGTTTCTAGTGAAACTTTATTAAACCAAAAAAGCCATTTAAAATGTAATCACCAGTGGAAAGAATCTTACTGTAGGCCAAGTCAACAGGAGAGAGGAATTGTTTTTTGGACTTGATATAAAAGAGTCAAGTTTGATGGTACTTTCTGGAGTAGAAATAATCCTAAAGCCATATAAAGCTTTATGATCTTTCATTTCTAGTAGCTGACCTGTTTCAAGTGTTATTTTGTTTCTGGTAACACTGTCTTGGCAAGTAGAATTGATAGAGAACCATTATGCACTTTTTAGTGAAAATTTGTGGATCATTGCACTTGTTTGCCAGGATAAGCGTTTTCTGGAAAGGCTTATTTTATCTTGCCTTTATCAGGGTATATGGTATCCATCTGTCACATGGGATTTTTATCTGGTCCATCTTTTTTCTTCCAAGTATTTATTATTTAGGTTGGCATTTCTTAAATTCTAGAGTGCTTAAAAAATGACCCTCAGGTAACTGGCTATTCATGACTAATCTCAGTGTTGGTTCAAGTCCCATGAGCAACCAAAGAACAGCCTGGTGACTCTCTTCTGTAAACATTATTGTCAAGAAGAGTTCTACTGTGTAGCACATATGTTGGAAAGAGAGTTGACCTATCTTTTCTTGTAAGGACAGATGGTTAAACATGAGTATTTTTGAGTCTGGGGAAACCAGGAATCTGCTTAGTTAATCAAGCCTCTTGCTTATCAACAATTTATTATAAGAATTCCACATGACATACTTTAGAAGAAAAAAAAAACACTTCCGTGGATCTCACTTGTTAAGTTTAAGAAAAACACGTCTTCCCCCCATTTAAGAAAATGTATTCACTGACCCGGATTCATCTTGAAGGTGAACTTGAATTCTTTGCAGTTCATGAGAACAACAAATTCTTTCAAAGCAGCATAAAATGGTTGTACTCGTTCTACAGGCACGTCAAATATCGTGTCTCTAGTAGCGTTATTGAAGTTGATGCGAACCACTTGACCTTTATCATCTAACCTAATTTTTTAAAAGAGAAAAAAATGCATAAAGTATCTTTTTAGATTTCACTAATCAATGTACATCTTGGAAGATATTTCTGGATTACAGCATTAATGAATCCAAACTCATGTACAAAAGACATAAAGGTTACCTGTGCTATGATTTACACATTCATTTTTTTCATTCACTCATTTAGCAGGTGATTTTTGAAATCTTACAAGAAGTGCAAAAAATTAAACTTAAATTAAACTTAATTAAAAATAACTGTTACTTAGAGGTTCAATTAAAGTTCTATTATGCTTAGTGAAATCCATTCATTCTTTGTGGGAATATCATTATGATAGTACCTATTACATCACATATAATAAAGGTCTACAGGAAACATTTGTTTCGGATTTCAGAAATATTTTTCATTCTGTAACTGATAATGTTCCCTCTTTGGTTTGGTTTGGTAGCTAAAAGCTCAGCGCTGCAATGGAAATCTGTCCTGAGTAAATGTGCTGAGTGTCGTGTGAATTGCAGCTGTTGTTGTTAGGTGTTCGTGAGGACCCTCGCGTCAGAATGAACACTGCCAGCCCTGTGCTGTCCTCAGAGTGTTGTTATACGTTGGAGCCGCCTTTGCTCCTATCTATGCAGCATGCTGCCTGTACTTCTAAGGCAAATTGAATTTTGTTTGGGAGATCCACAGTACTTTCAATTTTCTTTGCCAGCACCATAAGCAAATTCATCTAAATGTGTCTGCTGTCTTCCTCGTTCATTTTCCAGCTTTTACATACCCATGAGTGAAAGCATCACAACTTGGGTCAAGGGCACGTTAGTCCTCAGAGCGCCATCCTTCCTCTTGAATGCTTCACAGAGGTCTTGTGCAGCAGATTTCCCCAGTGAAATACACTCGCTTCCTTGACTGCTGCTCCCACCAGCATTGATTGTGGCTATGAGGAAAATGAAATTCTTGACAACTTCAATCTTTCCTTTAGTTATCATAGCTCTTTCTCCTACAGCATGCTCTACTTTTATTACTCTTCTCGCCGCACTCTATTTTTCTCTTGGGTTCTAAAATTCATTGCAATAGCAACAGAATCGATGTACAATACTCTTGAGTATGAGGATTATTAGGAAAATTAACAGGTCAGTATTTAAATGCTAAATGCCCTGAATATCGTTGTTCAGTCAGGAAGGTTTCTTCTCTTCCATGCCTATGGGCAGGTCTCTTTGGCTTGCAGACATGTAGCCTGGCCTTGGCCCTGTATGGGTATTGTTATGAAGCTCATCTAGGGCTGCCAATAAATGCCCAAAGGGCATGCTACTCCACTGTACACCTTAATTGGAAGGTACTCAGCTCCAGCTCTGTGGGTCAGCAAACCCATTTCCCTCACTTAACTGCTCAGAAGGACTCTATTCCACAAGCCAGCTTCCGTTCCAAAGTGCTGAGCTGTTACTTGCTTTGTGGCCTGCAAAGTGCACAGCTCTGTCTCACACTCTGGCTCCTGGTTCCACTATTGGGATTTTTTGTTTGTTTTGTTTTGTTTTGCTTTGCTGTTTCTCTTCCGGTGCCAAAGATCAACAAGGTTCAATGCGTAGGAATCTCTCATCCAAAAAGGTATGCTCCACTCTTGGCTCTTCTCTTACTGAGACTGAGATCTCCTTTTTCTGCTTCTGAGATGGCTCGTTTCCTGCCTAACAGACTGGCAACCACAATGAACCCTGTTAACAATCACTCCCAGCCGAGTCATATAATCCAATCAGGATGTAATTTAATATGGCCCGAGGAGTCACGTTAAGTCATTCACTGCAATCCTGATAGTGTCTTGGTCCTTTGTTAAGGATTTTTGTTTTCTTTGCATCAAGCTGCAGCCCATAATGAAACCTACAGTCTTTGATCTTCATCAGCACGTACTGCAAGTCCTCCTTGCTTTCAGCCAGCAAAGCTGTGCCATATACACATGGCAGGTTGGTAATCAGCCTTCCTCCAAACCCGATGCCACATTCTCCTGGTTATAGTCCAGTGTCTTGGATTATTTTCTCAACATACAGATTGAATAAGTATGGTGAGAGGATGCAACCCTGATACAGAAGTATTCCCTTGTTCTTTTCAGATGGCTGTCTGTTGATGAACAGCTTCCTGAAGAGAACAATGAAGGGTCCTGGATTTCCCACTCTTCGTGATGTCATCTGTAGTTTGTTATGATCCACACAGTGTAAGGCCTTTGCGTAGTAAATAAACAACAAGTAATCATCTTTCTGGCATTCCCTGTTTTCAGCCCTGACCTATCTAGCATCAGCAATGCTATCCCTGGTTCCATGTTCTTTTTGAATCTGGCTTGAGTTTCTGACACCTCCCTTTTTATGTACTACACAATGGTTGTTGAATTATCTTCAGCAAAATTTGATTTGTTAAGGGATATAGTGATATTGTTGGATGATTTCTGCATTCTGTTGGGTTACCTTTATTGCTAGCTGACTCTATGCAAGTGAGTTTGTTTTGCTTTTTATCTTGTTTATTATGTATTTTATAAACCAAGAATTATAGTAGGGACTGCCAGATGCCTCTACCTTGCCCTGTGCTTCTTTGTTTCTAAAGCACTTGAATGAAAAAAGTCACTGAAATTTACTAAGCTGTTTTACCTTTCCTGTCCTCCCTTTCTCCATCAGAATCCAAGACAAACAAGGGTAAAGTTCTTTTGGTTGTTTGGTGACCAATGTTTCTCAGGCATCAGAAACAGTGACTGGGTTTAATAAATACTCATTCAATGAATGAACGGAGGTTATATATGTACATGAGAACAATGGATTCCTATACTGCGAAGTTGATATTATACCAAACGAGCTTATTTTCATATTAATTGGCTATTTTTTTTAAAAAAGAACATAAACTCAGTTCTGAAATTGGAAGTGCTCCAAATTTTCATTAACTGAAGTATAATTAAATAAGCTATGTTCTAGGAACACAATGTGAAATAATTATCAAGTAACAGATCTTTGTATCCTTTGTAAGTACTTGGAAACATTGTGACAGAAGAGTGTTAACTGGAAAAGATAGAATGTATATTTTTAATGCATGGGGTGCTTATTTGAAGTTGGCTTGCTATATCTTATGGAATTAAATATAGTCAAATAAGGCACAATAATAGGTAGTGGGGTGAGGGCATATATGGCACAAGAATATGTAGTGGGGTGAGGGAACTTTCTGCATACTGCACAATTTGCTTGTAAACATCTCTTTAAAAATGTCTAGTAAAAATAAAGTTTTTTGAGGTCTTGTGACTTCTCTTATGTTGAGAGAGGTCAGGGAAGCCAAGTAATTTGATCAAGAATTATTTTATAATCAAAATTTCTTTTTCTCATTCACTCTAAAATTAGATTTAAGAATCAATGAATTATAGCACTCTGGGCTTAATCAACGCTCGCTCCTGTGTAAGCATTAGGTAATGAAATTATTTTGTCAGTATTTGCATGGCATTTTTATTGGTAGGATAAATTTATCCTTACTCTATAATTTTGTGCTTCGATTGTACGGAGAAATCACAGTAATCTACTCCAAGGTCGGTAAAATCCACAAAAGTGGAGGACAAAATCCGGAAGGCCTGAGGATTTCTTTCCCGGAGCTTTTGGCAGACGTTGAACCCATCTACAATTTCGGTATCCCCGCCAGTAACTGTTTGCTTTATGCAATGCAGAAGCTGAACCTGTAAAGAAGAAATGCAGAAATATGTTTTTAAATAATATGCAAGTACTTTTGGGACACTATGTCAAAGAAAGATTTTTAAAGATATGAATGAACTAAATCGTTTTAAAAATCTGCCTCTTTTCTGGGCTGGGGCTGGGTGGTGGGGAAGGAACTTTTAGTCAATGCTCTGTGCATTGCAGTTCAAACATAGCGACAGACAAAGGGCCGCTTAGTAAACAAAGGGCCCAGATGTAGAAACTGTGGGAGGTAAACATTTCACACTGGACTTGTTTGGGAAGGATTTAAAGTGGGGAAAAGGAGGATGCTTATGTTTCCAATAGGTAGAATAAAATGAAATGCAAAAATCTGATGACAGTGTTAACGAGTTCATTGGGATCCAAAAGTTTGGATCATAAATGGGAGTTGTAGATCAGTTTGGAGAGGAAATCTTGGGCCTCCTCATTTGGTTCTTGAATAGCAGGTGGGTGTTTAATTTTCTATGTGCAAAGGGAAATCACCAAAGGCTTTGGAATAGTGTCAGAACTGAGTTCTAGGAATATTATTTCATTATTGCTACATGAAATGTATTATGTGTGTGTGAGAGAACTGTTGAGATAGTGTAAAGGACTATTTTTCAGATGTAAAAATACGATAAATGATTATGGTTGCTATAGGTGTAAATACACCCACATTTGTCTTACAGATTAATTTGGCTGCTGATCCTAGGTGACAGAAAATCTCCAGTTCATATTTAAAACAAATCAAATTGTGTGTCCCATCCTCCCATGCCCCCCAAATGACTTTAGATTCATTTCACTGTCATCATTTAGTTCAAAGACATCGTTCAGTGTTCCACAAGCAACAAAACTACTAAAACCACATGAAGCCAAATGAACAAATCATAATTTGTTAAACTAGAAAGTAATCAGGGTATTTATATTTAAAGGATATGCTATCCCTATTTTCAGTGCTAAAATGTCTAAGTGAAATAACAATACTCTCTGTCTTGAAAAGTCAGTAAGAGTGGAAAATCTAGGCAATCCTCTCATGAATGAAGGGTAAATGGGCCAAAGCCAAATATTATTATTATTTTAACACCATGCTGACTGATATTTTCTTGCCAGTAACTTTTCTCTCTGACCCTGTTATTACCCATTGTTCTTGCCAACATTAGCTGAACTACTGGTTTAATAAATTATGATTCTATATATGATTTATATATATGAATAAATGGTGTAGACACACACACACATATATAGCTGTTCAAAAGAAATGAAAATTCTTTACAAATGTAGTGGGATTCTCCTAGGGAGTTTGACACCCTACCCAGAGGATTGCCCTCTTTGAGGGGAAATTTTATAGATCAGATGGTACATGGGTTATTCTTGTTCTTCAGTCCACTCTCCTATGTGATGCATTTGTTTTTTATATTCTCCTATATAAGGGAGAGTCTATTGCCCTGCCTATTGAATATGTCCTAGGCTCGTGACTTGCTCTGAGCAATAATCATTGCTGACGTGAATTTGGGCTAGCGTAGGCCTGCCAACATTGCTTTGAGTGGTACATCGCCAGGGAACTGCCAGAGGTTCAGGCTGGATTCAGAAGAAGACATGGAACAAGAGCAATCATTGCTAACCTCAGAAAGATCTTGGCTGAAAGCTGAGCATACCAGAAAGATGATTACTTGTGTTTCATTGACTATGCAAAGGCATGTGACTGTGTGGATCATAACAAACTATGGATAGTTTTGAGAAGAATGGGAATTCCAGAACACTTCATGGTTCTCATGTGGAATCTATCCATGGATCAAGAAGCAGATAGGTGAACAGAACAAGGGAATAATTCATGGTTTAAGATCAGGAAGGGTGGGAGTCAGGGTTGTATCCTGACTTCTTCCATCTGTATGCTGAGCAAATAATATGAGAATAATGTGGCATCAGAATTGGGGGAAGGTGTATTAATAACCTTCAATAGACAGATGACAAAACCTTGCTTGTTGAAAGTGAGGAGGATTTGAAAAACTTGCTGATGTAGATCAAGGATTGCACCCTTCACGATAATTAGATGTAAATAATTAAATAAAACTCTTCATAGTGGGACCAATAAGTAACATCATGATAAATGGAGAGAAAGTTGTCAAAGATTTCGTCTGGCTTAGCTGCATGATCAGTGCTCATGGAAGCAGCAGTCATGAGCTCCAATGCTGGGTTGCACTGGCTAAATCCGCAGCACGGGACTTGAAAAACAAGGATGTTGCTTTGAGCACTAGAAACTGTCTGACCCCAGCGCGATATTTTAGGTCATTTCATATGTATGTTGTGATAGTTAAGTTTATTGTGCCAACCTGGACAATAAACACATGTGGGATTAATTGAAGGGCGGAGAGATAAGTGGCTCGGTGAGCCTCCCCTTTCTTGTTCTCTGGTCTCTTGCTTTTTGATAATCAGACCAGGGCAGCTGCCTTAGCTAGTTCTCTGCCCCAGCTGGCAAGACTCACTTCCTGTGAGATATTCCTGAGTTGAAGCCACATGGACCTACCCTGATGCCGTTCTGGGTGCTGGAGCAGCCATGTGGAGACCCTTGCCAGTGCTGAGATGCTTACATGCTCACTGATTCGGCTTTTCTCCTGCAGTCGGCATCATTACGTGTATTTTGTGAGTTGAGGAGGACTTTGTAGATCAGTGTCAGACTTACGGGCTTGGACTGGACTGGGTTGGGATGCTTTCTTAAGGTACACTTACCTTTTTTTTAAACATTTTATTAGGGGCTCATACATCTCTTATCACAATCCATACATATATATACATCAATTGTATAAAGCACATCTGTACATTCTTTGCCCAATCAATTTCAAAGCATTTGCTCTCCACTTAAGCCCTCTGCATCAGGTCCTCCTTTTTTACCCCCCTCTTTTCCCCCCTCCCTCCCCACTCCCCCCTCCCTCAAGAGCCCTTGATAATTTATAGATTGTTATTTTGTCATATCTTGCCTTATCCGGACTCTCCCTCCACCCCCTTCTCTGCCGCCCGTCTCCCAGGGAGGAGGTTACATGTGGATAAGGTACACTTACTTTTCATATAAAACTCTCTCTTATATACATATGAGTTTCTGTGGATTTTTTTCTCTAGTCTATTCAGACTAACACATATGTGAAAGGTAGACATTGAGAAAGGAAGACTGAAGAAAACTCTCTCTCTCTATGAACTATGGTGTTGGTGAGGAATACTGAAAGGACCATGGACAGACAAAAGAACAAACCTATCTATCTTGGCAAAAGAACAGCCAGAAGACCATTGGAGGCAAGTATGGCTGACTTCATCTCACCTACTTTAGACACCACACCAACAACCTCAGGTCTTCAGATATCTCGCAGACTTTGGCTGGATCTCTAGAAACAGCAAGCTGCCATGCGCATAAAACCTAGAACAAAGGTTTGGTTTTTGCTGGAGGATGCTAGGCTGTGGAGCAGGAAAAAAACATCTCAGCAGAAACCAAGTAAACCAATGACTTCTCACCCTATTCTGCAGTTGACTGCAGGCATAGGAACATGGACCAGAAGAACTGGCCAGCTGACTTTAGCCCAAATTGTGAATTCATAAACTAAGAAAATGCTGCCATTTGAAGTCCTTAAGTTAGGAGTATGTGTTTATTCTACAATAGCTTATTGATACCAATTATGGCCCTTGACTTTCTAGGAAAGCCCTACCTAATGATTCTGGATTTTGTTTTCCCGCCGCCTCTCGCGGAAGTGTTATTTGTGCTAAGAGATCCGCAGGTGTACTGCTGTTGTGAAATCTTTCTGGGCAAGCCACGTATGCTAATGACTACTTTCAGGCAGAAATAATGAAATACATATTGTTAAATGTATTAAAAATATACATTTTTAAGCTGTAAAAACAATTTCTTTGTTTCTTCCTGTAAGTAATTCTTGGCACCTTTTGGTTTTCCAAGGGAGAGAAAAGTGAAGATTGACGTTTTTCATACCAAAAGAAACCGACTTTGATTTTTACCAGGAGTGGGAGGGCAAGGGAAGGAAGAAGGGAGACTGGTAGGTGTTAATAGGGGGAAGTGTGGGGAAGAAAATATTCTACAAGAGAAAGAAGAGAGGAAAAGGGGAGGGCAGAGCAGGTTTGGGGGAGGTTTGGAATGTTTATATCATTGAATTAAAAAAAGGATGATATGTTGTTGTGTTCTCTTTTGTTGCTGTGTCTTGCTCTGCCTTTTTTGGGTGCATATTATTATCCCTGCAGATCTATCTAGGTAAAATAGGCTGGATGAACAGTCTGGAGGAGAAAACAATGGGACTGATGGTTCTGGGGGGACATTGGAAAGGGAGAGGCGGCGGCAAGGAGGTGGTGTTGACCAACCCAAGGACAAAGGAGCAACAAGTGATCCAAAATTAGTGTCAAGGCGAGTGTGAGGGACCTGGTAGGAATTCAGCAAGGGCAATGCAACTGAGAGAAATTACTGAAACCCAAATGAAGGCTGAACATGATAGGGGGACAAGAGGAAAGTAAAAGGAAACAGAGTAAAGAACTAGGAAATAAAGGGTATTTATAGAGGTCTAAATACAGGCATGTACAAATGTAAATATATTTATAACGGATGGTGGGGAAATAGATCTATATGCATATATTTATAGGTTTAGAAATAAGGCAGCAGATGGACATTGGACCTCCACTCAAGTACTTAATGCAAGAACACGTTGTTTTATTAAATTGGCATTCCATGATACACATCTTCCAGACACTTTCACTGAAGACAAATGTATGCATAAGCAAAAATGGTGAAGAAAGCTGATGGTGCCCGGCTGTCAAAAGATCTAGCATCTCGGGTCTTAAAGGCTAGCAGCCATCTATCTCAGAAGCATCAAAGCCCACATGGAAGAAGCACACCAGCCTGTGTGACCATGAAGTGTTGAAGGTATCAGGTATCAGGCATCAAAGAACAAAAAATCATATCATTGTAAATGAGGGCGCATGAAAAGTGGAGACCCAAAGCCCACCTGTAGGCAACTGGACACCCCCTTACTGAAGGGCGGCAGGGAGGAGACAAGCCAGTCAGGTTGCAGAGTAGCAATGATGAAACATACAACTTTCCTCTACTTCTTAAATGCTTCCTTCTCCCACTATCATGATACCAATTCTACCTTACAAATCTGGCTAGACCAGAGGATGTATATTGGTACAGATAATAGCTGGAAACACAGGGAATCCAGGACAGATGACCCCTTCAGGACCAGTGGTAAGAGTGGCAATACCAGGAGGATGGAGGGAAGGTGGAATAGGAAGGGGGAACCCATTAAAAGAATCTACATATAACTTCCTCCCTGGAGGATGGGCAACAGAAAAGTGGGTGAAGGGAGACATTGGACAGTGTAAGATATGACAACATAATAATTTATAAATTATCAAGGGTTCAGGAGGGAGGGGGGAAATGAGGAGCTGATATCAAGGGCTCAAGTAGGAAGCAAATGTTTTGAGAATGATGATGGCAACAAATGTACAAATGTGCTTGACACAATGGATATATGCATGGATTGTGATAAGAATTATGAGCCCACAATAAAATTATTTTAAAAAATGATGATATGAAATTCAATCCCCTACCTAATTCACAATCAAAAGTTTCAAAAATGCATGACCCTTTTTTGATCTCTTTGGAATGTGAGAATATAGAGAATTTAAGTAGAGGTATTTTGTGAGTTTGGATTATGTACCAAAAGAAGATCCTTGCAAGACACATCAGCTAGTGGAATATATAGTCTTCTAGGCTCAAAATATAAATGTATAAAAACATGGGTCCTTGGCTCACTTTGTGGAAAATACGTTTAGGCTCACACCTTACCCCAGGTGGATGATGAAGGGCGGGGTAGTCAGTGTGAAAGCTGAGCTTCCCAGTTGTGTATGCCACATTGTTTGCAGCGATTTTGTCTTGTACTTGCCAAGTATGTCTGTAAAATATAAGAAACACATGTTTTAACAGTTTGTCACTAAGCCAGAAGAAATGTGTTAGAATGAACTTGATACATAGGAGCAATGGAAATTTTCGTTTGTAACCTAGTTACCATAATGACTAGAAACTGAGAAGAGGGTCTGACCTTTCTTTGTCCAAAGTGGTCAATTCACATACAGAATCTTCCTTTCTCATCTCTGAAAAAAATAAAATGTTTCCAAATAATTCTATCTTACACAGTTCATAGAAAAGTGAATTTGTGTTCTTTGCTAAAAGTGTTGCATAATCAAATAGAATTTGGAAACGTTGATCATACTATGTTACACAGGCCTGTAGGATTTTTCCGAGTGAATATGGTAGGTTAAAGTAACTCTTTAAAAGGTAAATCATAATTTGCAGTTTGCTTTAATCTTCTTTGACCCACTTTTATCAGAGCCTCTCTTAAAATTTGGATTTTTTTCTTGACATTTTAGGAATTTACAGAAATTAGGTAATGTTCCTGTAGTATGAAATGATAGAATTTTAAGTGCTAAATTCAAGATGCTGCTAACACCTGCACAGAAAAGGGTCATATGCGTTGTCCATGAAAGGAAATCCTGCCTGATTCTCCATAATCAGAATCCTTATAGAATCTTGTCACTTTGTTAAAAAGGTTCAAACCAGACTAGCTCCAAATTCTGGATTTATAATCCACTAATGATATAATCTTAGACAAATGATCTATTATTTGAGTTTTCATGTATATATCTATAAAATGAAACAATATGCACACATACAAATGTGTGTGTGTGTAGTATAGTGATTACATGTTGGTGACTAACTGCAAAGTCAGTTTGAACCCACCAGCTGCTCTGTTTAAGAAAGGTAGGACTTTCTACTCCTGTAAAGAGTTCTAGTCCCCAAAACCCACAGGGGCAGTTGTACCCTGTTCTATAGGGGATATACATAGCCCCTAAAATCTGCATACATATATGTATCTATGTATGCTACCCTGTCCTATAGGATACATAAATACATATTTCTGTATCTTAAAACAGATCTTTTTCTCCTCCTTTTCCTGAATATCCAATATTTTTTTCTTCATTTAGAACTTCAATTAGCATTTTTATTTGATTCACTTAATTGGAATAGAAAGTATTGAGCATTTTCTGAAGATAATTATAATTAAAGATTCTCATATGCATAATCTCATTTAAATAAATATGAATATGTTAATACATAATCTATCAATTTCTACATTAAATTTTTTTAATGCAAAAATCCATTTTTTTGCTTAGTTTCCTTTTCCTAGCCTAGTGCCAATCCTAAAGCAGGGCTCTGATATGTACTGATGGAATCCAAATTAAGAAGAGGAAGAGGTGATTTTTATGAGCTTCCAGTTCTTATAACACATAGTAAAGGGTAGTGGTTTCAGGTTTAAGGGACGAAGCACTTAATTTCCACTCCTCCTTTGGGAATACAGTAGCAACATGGAGCCTTATCCCACATCTGGGAGTATTTTTCTTAATAAGGAAAAGTATGATTTCTTCTCTGTTCTCCTGTGTCAAAAGTGAAACTAGCTCTTTTGCTCTGTTTTCTTAATTTCAATTTCAAATGGGAAGTCTGGTATATTTTCCACTGACGCTTGAAGAGCCATCCATATGTGGACATGAACTGAGAAAAGATTCAGTGAAAAGCAAGAGTATATATAGCCTGCTACAACTCACTTCAAGTCTGAGTCAGGCAATCCATTAACTTGCAGTGACTGCGGCCAAGAAATACATGTTCTTTGCAAAGTTCAAGTCACTCTCCAAGCCATGTGTAACACACATCTAGCCTATTGTCAACTTAGGAATTCAAAGGATAATTAACATATAAGAAAGAGTTTAAGGAGACAACAGTCATTTCAGCAAGTTGTTGCCTAAGTAATGCTTTCTAATAGGATGATGCTGTTGACACGGTAGTAGGAAATGGTCATTGAAAGAGTGGTGAAGATCATGAGTTTACATGGATCCCTCCACTGTCTCCTTCCAGGTTAGGGTAAATGGATTGTTTGGCCAAAGCCGAGCACTGCCTCCTGAGGGGAACCTAAAATAAAGTGAAAAGCAAATCTGTGTTTTTAGGTTACGGTATTTTAAACCCTGAAAGCATTTTCTCTCTCTCCCACACTCACTGTGAGAGTCCATTCTGATTCACAGTGACCCTGTGGCTCGCCAAGACTGGGAGTTTCTACCCGAGGAGAAAGCCTCATGAAAATTTTATAGATATTAATAATTTTTATTGCCTTAGGCTTTCTGTTCCCGTGTAAAGAGTTAGAGCCTCAGAAGCCCACAGGGGCAGCCCATGCTGTCTTACTTACAGAGTGGCTGGGAGGGGGAATCAACTCAACGGCTGTGAATTCGTTGTAGTTTTTGTTTTGTGTTTTGGTATTTCTCAGGGGAAGTGCTTATAGTTGCTTGTTTTTTACCCTTAAATTATATTTATTTCCTTTTTGTTGAGAAGCTACAGTAAAATACAACTATCCAAGGGTTTCCACAGTAAAGTTCTGTGATATTGATTTCATTTTTTAATAGTCCCACATTCCCTTTCCAAGTTGTTTGTCCTCTATGGTTCCTAGCTATGATTCGAGTCGCTCTTCTCAATTTGATCTCGTATAAACAGTTCTTAAAATAGCATATGATTCAAGGGAGACTTTTATAATTTTTATTATTAAGATGGATTTAGGGAATATTTTGGGTTAAAAGTTTAATGTGTATCACAGGGCAATAGCTCAAGGGTTAATTCACCCTCTGTGGCTCCACAATGTCTAGCGTCTATGAGAATTTGAAATTCTCTTCTGTGCCTCCCTCCACCTTTTTGATCAAAATTTTTCTACAAACTCTTTGATCAAAATGTTTAGCTAGCACCAGCCAGTTCTTCTGGTCTGTGGCACAGGAGGTAATTGCTCATGGTGGCACGGAGCCACACTTTCCATACCCTCTTCATTCCAGCGCCTGACTCTACTTCTCCTCTTGAGTAAACAAAGGCCAAGTTCCCTCAGATGTCCTCAGGCACTAGGCAATGCACTTTGAGGTAGAACAGAAGCCTTAAATGTGCACTAGACCCATTAAATTCAGGCAGAACTTGGTGCTGTCGTGGTTGTGAGTTTGGGCTGTGATCTGCAAGGTCAGCAGTTCAAAACCACCCTCAGTTCTGAGGGAGAAAGACTGAGGTTTCTACTCCGCAAACAATTAGTCTCTGAACCCCGCGGGTGGGGGGGGGGGGTTACTTTGAATTAGCATTGACTGGACGTCAGCGATCAATTAAAAGGGATGCACCATGACGCTGTACTTTACAACCAAGGAAACAAACCCGTGAGCAGTTCCTATTTTCTTTTTACTTTATTGTGGTAAGTATATCTATCACACAATTTTTGCCAATTCAACATTTCAAATGTATATAACTTATTGTGAGGAATTACACTATTGTGCTGTGCCGTCCAAAGCGTAATAAATGTGATTTTTTTCCCCTCCATCACTGTTAACTCCCCCTTCCCCTTCACTCTCTCCATTCTCAGATCACTGCCCTCAAGTCAATTCTGATTCATAGCGACCCTCGACGACAGGGTAAATGGCCCTTTGGATCACCCAGGCTGTGGTCCTTACCCCGCCGAGGGACACTGGTCGCTTTCAATTTAGGACTTTGCCAACTAGGCCATGACCGCACTTCTCCCTACCCTGGCTACCTCTTAGAAATTCTAGTCTCTCTCTATTTGCCTTTTCTTATGTTTTTATATGTGAAGTGAGACAATAGTTGTCCTTTTGTGATGGTTCATTTCACTCAGCATAATGTTATCAAGCTCCAAATATGGTGACTAGACATCCCGCTTTTGGGAATTTTTAAAACAATTTTTCCCGCATCCCGCGGCGTTTTAAAAAAGTCCCGATTTTTTGGAAAGAATGCACGACAAGCTAGGGGATACGGTTTTCCGCTGCGGTGTGGCTATTTTGCCAGGATGTTTTTATCAGTGGTGTCCCGCTGGTGTCCCGCTTTACCAATCTTAATCAAGACCTCCGTTCTCTCGGTGGCTGCGTCGTAGTTCATTGTATATACGAGTATGTGCCACTTTATTTTTTAATAGTCGTTTGTTGATGTGTATTCAGGACGTGGTTCTTCTCGCCTTTTGACGATTGTACACAGAGCTGCCATGACCCTCGGCACATTGCTTTTTTGAGTCCGTTTCTAAGTGGAATCGCTGAGTTGTATTACCATTTTGTTTTTAGGCTCTTGAGAAAGCAGTCCATTGTTTTCTGCAATGACTGTGCCAGTTTGCTTCCCCGCCAGCATTGGATAAGGGTTTCAATGTCCCCACTTTTTATTGGCGTCTCTCTGATGGCTAATGATGCTCAGCATCTTTTCCTGTGGGTAGTAGCTAAGGAAATGTATTCTTTGGTGAATTTCTGTTCAAGTCCTTTGCCCACTTTATGATCTCAAATTATGAGTTAGTGGTGACTTAGAGCAGTCTGATAGGACAAGGCAAACTGCCCCTGTGAGTTTCTAAGACGGTAGCTCGTTCCTGGAGAAGAAAGCGCCATCTTTCTGCATAGGGCTCCTTCATATTACTATTGGATTATTTACTTCTTTGTTGTTAATTATCAACAAACATTGTCAACTTTATTTATTTATAGTATACATACTATTCAGAGATGTGGTTTCTGAAGATGTTCTCTCAGTCAGTAGCTTATCTCCCCTCCTGCCCCCTGGCATTTTTGGAAAAGTTTTTTCATGAACAAAATATTTCATCTTTGTGAGGTCCCATTTATATATTGTGCCTTTTGTTCTTTGTTTTTGTTCTTAAGAAGATGATCCATTGCTGAAAGCTAAGCTGACTGCATTGCTGCTGTTAGTTGGTCTGAACATTTTCTGGCTTTAGTTTGTCTGTGTAGAACTTTAATCCATTCTGTATTTGTTTTTGTGTACGGTGCGAGGCATGGATTTTGTTCCATTTGTCTATATCTGGAAATTAAAAAATTTCCCTCACAATTTATTAAAGAGACTCTTTCCCCCCTTTGAATAAACTTAACATTCTTCCCTAAAATCAGTTGATCACAGATGTGGTTTACAGTTTTTTTGGTAAATGGTCCTTGGTAAAATGGATGGTATTATGTTGGGAAAAATCCTTATCATTATTTCTACTTGTACTATAGATACTTATTTATACTGCATGCATGATGATGATATTTTCATGCTATTTTTTCAGTAGACATTGATGTCCCCAGTCAAACACTACACAACCCAAATGAACTTTTCTTAAGTCTATTATGAAAGACCTGGTGGTTTAGCAATAGATTCAGTCCCTCAGCCAGGAGACCTGAGCTCCATTTATGACCAATGCTTCTCCGGTGAGGCCAGCATTTGTCTCCAGCAGTGGCTTATGTGTTGCTATGAGGCATGACCAGGTTTCAGAGGTGCTTCCAAATGCAGCGAGGCGCTGAAGACCTGGTGAATAGCATATGAGTCAGTTGACTTGGGTTATGGTGAAAGGAGGCGCCCTCATGGTAAGGTGATCAAAATGCTCACCTGTGAACCAAAAGATTCGTGGTTCAAACCCACCGGCCTCTCTGCAGGAGGAAGAGATGGCCGTTTGCTTCTGTCAAGAGTGAGTTATACCTTGGAAAGCCTTAGGGAGCAGTACTATAGGATTGTTATGAATCAGAATTGACCTAATGGTAGTGGGATGAGTAGGTAAAGGACCCTTGCCCTATTATCATGCATTAGGGGTTTCCCCCAGTCCTTGTTGCTGGTGTTTTGTTTTGGTTGTTTGCTGTTTGTGTTTTGTATGATGTCTGTATAGGAAATTCAGAATAGGTAAATCTGTAGAGACAGTAACTAGATTAGTAATTACCTAGGGGAATAATAGGGGAAGTTTGGTGGGGGAGGGGCACTAACAAGGACTACAAGAAGAAAGTGTTCTGAAATTTATTGTGGCCAGGATTGCATAATTTTTCTGAATGTGACTGAACAATTAAATTGTGTGATATGTGAAATATATGCCAATAGCACTTTAAAAAATAATGGTCTCAGTCATGCCATCCATCAACCTGACTCATAATCAGTTAATAAATGGTTTTTGAGGCTGTGAATCTTTGTGGGAGCAGAAAGCCTCACCTCTCTCCTTTAGGGTAAGGGAGGCCCACCACTGACCTGGCAGTTAACAGCCCAACATGTAACCTCTCAGGCCCGCGGGGACCATTTCATTAATAGCAGTCATGTTGAGTGACGTGTCAAATTGTGCTTAATGGAGTTCATCAGAACCATAAACTGATACTGGTTTAAGCTTTGCAAATTTTAAATGGTTGAAATAAGACATTCTCTCTCGTGTGTGTTATATGCCCTTGCGCAATTCTAACTTTCTCTTAGCAGAAACTGGTGGCAACAGTTGGAGTTAAGATGGGAGGAAGAGGATGAGGATTTCAGTGCTATCAGTGTTACTTCCTTGACAAGTTTCTGTCTTTCCTGGAAGCTGAGCTGCAAATGTCAACAGATGCTGCACTCGCCAGACAACAATTTTGATAACAGTGGAGGAAATGTTAGATAACAAACGGCCAGAATAGCATGTTACAGGCAAGATGACACACTGTAAATCTGGGTCTGCAGCTTGAATCAGCTGCCTAGAGTTTGGTTTTTGTTTAACCTGTCAAGTGGGGCCCACGATACTTATCAGTATTGTCAGGATTTTTTGGATAATAACAGAAAAGTATTCAGTTCTATATTTAGCATATAAATTAAAAACCATTCTCCTCCTTTTCAGTAATTATAACTCTTTGTTCTGGCTGTAAGGAGTCCTAGTGTGGGGTAAGCATAGGCCTGCTCAGTGGAAGGTCTGCAGCTCAGATCCAGGGGTCTCTGCAGGTTCCCCTGGAGTTGCCCTCTCTGGGATACTGGATAGGGTAGCCATGAGTTAGAATCCACTCTGGGGGATTCTGTTCTGGCATCACAGAGCGTCAACGAAGAGGCAAGCAAAATGAGAGCGCTAATGAAGAAGCAGTGTCTGTACTAGTGCCTCTTAAATCCTCTCTAGTGATTTCTAGAGGAGCCCAAGGGGCAGAGAGTATTTTTCCCTTCTTTCATGAGATGACCTCACACTCAAGTGGCTTCACTGGCAGCAGCATTAATTACTGTAAAACTTGATATTACAAAGGGACCCCCAGAGACTGACTCTTGGCTGATAACACACGTTGGATTTCACAATAACCAAAAGAACATTGTTTCCTTTCTTTTTTTAACTTTACATAGGAAACCCCAATGTTATAAAATTTATTTTCGTAGACTCAAATTCTAAAGTCAGTACTTTAACTCCTTAGGAATTACCTAGCAGGATTAAAACAAAATTAGATTTAGAACTCAAACGTCTTCCCCCCTTATTTTCATCCTAAATCTTTATAGCTTTTATGTCGGGACAACCAGAGGCTGCCTTTACTTTAGCAAGTTTAGATAGTTTCTTAGTTGACTTTTTGGCTGAAATCTTCAAGAAAATAGGTAAACTTGCTTTTTATTTTCCTACTGAAGTTTTCACCACACGTCACAAATGTTTCCCCCTAACTTGTATATCAAGTAAATTCACCCTTTTAAAGTCAGTGCTGGGAGCTTTGCTAGTGGTAGGAGCATAGGAACAATCTCTAAGTGGCCACTTGCCAAGGAATAATATTTTTTACTCATACACCCTCAATCTCTAATAGAGCTAATGTGTGAAATGCTGCCGGCCTGGCTCTGAGACAACTTTGAGAAATGCCAGGAGAAAACCAGAGGATGCTGGAAAGATTTCATAGATGCACTCCCCAGGGGCCATTTCAATATTGTTCATTTTTAACTGGTCTGGCTGCTGGTGTGCTTGACAATCAGCCCACTAGAAACATTTTCTATTGGACTTTTTTTCCCCCATCAGTTGAAGCTTTTATGCAGGGCATTTATGTAGATGCCAAAGTAGGCAGTCACGGTAGTGTTTCACATTTTTCTAGCAAATATTTTATCCCACGTCCTCAAATGGCATGACAGGTATGAAGCCCTGGTGAGAGAGCTCAGCTGCTGACTGAATGCTTGGCAGTTTGGTCCCACCAGCTGCTCCCTAGGAGAAAGGTGTCTGCCGGAGAGAAGATTTATGGCCTTGGAAACAAGGGGCAGTTGTACTCTGCACTGTAGGGTTGTAATGACTCAGAACTGACTGGATGGCTGGGTTTGGTCAGAAGAAGAAGGTGTATCAAAGAGGTTAGGAAATAACAATATGAAATGCTTGGACCAGTTTCTCATCTACAGATTGTGAGCAGTGAAGCATTGATTCAACCCTGGTTCCCTGTTGAACTTGTAGGCAACTCTTTTGGGGCCCAAACCAGATGCGGATGCTCTCGGGGGGTTGGTTTTTAATTCTTTTCAAAACTCGTAGAACAGGGTTATTCCAGAGCATTGAGTTTTTGCTTTTCCATGATAATTTGTAGCCCAGCTAGTTTTGTTTAGAAATTATACAGCCTCCGTGTATGTCTCAATGGATACAGTTTGACTACCAATAGGCTCGGCACCCACTCAATGGAGTGAATTTGGAGTGGGAAAATACATGTTTATTTTCGTTTTGCCATCTATCCAATTCTATCTCTATCTATATAATCTATATCTATCTATCACCTATTTGTATACAGTTCTTTAACAACTTTTACAAATTACAGCATTATTCTTATCAACCTTCCACTCATCTGTTGGTGTGTTGTAGTGTGGCTGCTTGGATGCTGCTTTTTCACTGGCATCTCAATATGCCGCATGCCATTCAAATGCAGCAGGAGTCCTCGTGGAGAAGAGATTTCAGGTGAACTTTCAGAGTAAGACAGGTTAGGAAGAAAAACCTGGTGATCTACTTCTAAAAATTAACCAATTAAAACTCTCTGAATTACAACTGATAATGTCCAATAGAGTGCTGAGCATGAGCTGCTTCGTGGGAAGGCATGTTACAAAGATGGGCACAGTGGTGCATTTGATGCTGCATGGCATTTCATGCCTTTGTACGTGGGGTTGTCATGAGTCAAAGCTGACTGAAGGCAACCCACAACAGTTTTATTAGCGTAATTCATCATAAATACTTACATAACTTGCTTGTCCCAGCAAAGGGAACATTCTTGCTAACCAGAACCATAGCCATTTCCACTGGGTTGGTTTCATCTCATCGTGGCCTTATATGAGGTTTCCGAGGATGTAAATGTTTATGGGAGCTGAAAGTAAGGTTTTCTCCACAGGAGAGGCTGGTGGGTTTCAAACCCTGACCTTGCAGTTGCCAGTGCAGCGCTTACCTAACCACATGTTCTTAAAGGGGGTCAAAGCCAAGCTTTTCCAGAAAGTGGGTAGGCTTATTAGCTAAGGTTGGAATCAAGTGACTTTGGTGAAGAAGTTCCCTGTGAGGTTATTTTTTTAACCAAAAAATGTTGATAATGACAAGAATGTTTTTAAAACGCCTTTGGTATTTTGCTGTGTATGCCTTTCACCAAAAATTTGAACTGTGGGACAGATACTGAGTGTTCTTAAAGGTACAGTGCTGACTAGGCCACCATTTCTTTCTGCAAAGAGCTCAATATGATAGAGTGTGCATATTTTTGTTTCAAGAGTGATTCTGACTATTAGAATTATAAGCGAGACAGCTAGGTAAGACACAATATGAATGGGAAGAACTTTCTTTTAACGATGATACCGGGCCTCTGCTCTACACCAACTAAAAAGAAACACACACATTAATGAACTCATGTAAATGATAATATACTGACCTAGCCAATTAGTTTATTTGCCCAACACATTAGAAAGGATATTTTTAGTGTTTGCCTCTTTGGGGATGAACATCCGAACTTCTCAATGCTCTGTTATCAACATTATAGTTTCCCAAGATCACACATTAGTACAGCCCAGCAAACGAGTGCGCATGTCTTAGAGAAGGGATGTTGTTGGCTTTCCATTGTGTACAGAGTAACAAAATCAAGAATCTTTAATAAAAAACAGGTTTTGTCCTGTATTATGCCACGGATTTGTAAAACAGAGGCCATCTTCCACATCTCCCTTCCAATGAAACACCCAGAAGGCAAAACTAGAACAATTCTTTTGTTCCATCCTAATTTCTAGTTTTGGGAATGAATTATGGGACATCACCAACCAGGGCAGAGGTTGGAGGGGAGAGCTCTTCCCGAGAGTCGCAGAGACGGCCAGATGAAGGGGATCCCCAGCAAGTGTCATTGGAGAGGCAAACGTTAGTAAATCAAATGAGAAAGTCAAGACAGGTCAAAAGGCAGCCTCAGATTGAGGCAGTCTTGGATAGGCTGTTTTTAAGCAGAATAAAAGGTGCACGCATGAAGGAGGATAGAAGTAGGAAGGGAGTGAAGCAGTTCTGAACCAACAGCTGAAAAAGGGCTATAGCTGGCATCTTCTCTTACCAGTTATTTTTGGCAAGATGGGCAGAAATATGAAAGAATGGCACAAGATAAAATGTGTCTGAGTTGGATTAATTTGGAGATGAAGAAAAGGGAGATTCAGGGCACCTCATAATCAAAATTAAATATGTCCATTTTAATGCCATTCTTACACAATGGTTTTTGAGGGTTTAAGGGCCATATGTCTAGTTGGATTTCACCCCATTTCTACCATGCTTTGCACCATTCTGAGAGATCATCTCCCTCTAGCTGTGCACTCCCTGTCCATTAATGTTGGGATGTATTGACTCTGCTGTGATCCTTAATTTGATTAAAAAATATCAAACATAAAAACACAAGCTTCTTTGAGAGTGTGTTTCTTGATTTTAGGGAATTCATCTTGGAGCAGAGAATTCAGCTGAAGCTAATTCATGCACTGATAGTCATCAATCTATAGCAATTGCCAAAGGTAGTTACCAGAGAAACCAGAGTTTAGTTCAGAACAAAACATCCAACATAATGCTTTGCACAGCCCAGTATGCAAGCTGCGTAGATGAGTTATACAAGGACAGCAAGGGCCAAGAGCCTTTGTTTTTGATTGCTAACCGTTGCACTTTCTGTAGGATTTCCGCTGGGGGGCGCACTTTTGAAAACATTCTGACTTGGTATGATCAGTGAAGATAGCAGTAGGTTACAATGACTATTTTGAAGTAGGGTTTAATAGGTTGTAAAATTCAGATAATTTCTTCAATATTATCACCTTTCCCAAGAAAATAGGCTTTCTTTACTTTTTTTTCAAGGATGGAAGCAGGGACACGCATGAGGCATATGGCTCTACTCTGTGAAAGCAATATTGTTCATAATTAGATATCCAAATCCTCCTAAAAAGATGGTCTGTTTATAGATTGCTCCATATTTTGTCATATAAATATTGAAAAATTGACAGTTGATAAAGTCCCTTTATCAACTCTTTCCTGTCCCCCACCCCAAATGACTTAAATATATTGAAAAATGTGAAATCATCACCACCCTAGATTTTAGAACACTTTATTCATTCTTGAACTCATGTCTTAAGTTCCCCATTACCCCTAATTTCCCCTGCCATAACCATAAGGAGCTATTAATCTAATCATTATCTCTAGGGATTATCTATCCTGAATTTCATAAAAAGAAAACCATACAAAAACCCCACCACCAACAAAATAAAACAAAATATTCAAAAGAAAAGCAGAAAATAATAGATACTAGAACAAATTATCACTACTCGATCAGCTTGTAATACTGTGGTGGTTTGTGTGTTGGTGTGATTCTGGACGGTATGTCACTGGTATTTGAAATGTGAGCAGGCTCACTCAAAGTGAACAGGTTGAAGAATTTCCTGGTGAAGATCCAGGATATCGCCCTTTACTATGGATCACAACTCAATGTCAGGAAGACCCAAATCTTCACAACTGGACTAAAAGATCATGAGAAAAGATTGACATTGGCGAGGATCTTGTCTTGCTGGGATGCACAATCAATGTTCATGGGAGATCAAGGGATATATTGCATTAGGGAAATCTGATTGACACTTACTCTCCCTGCCATCAAATCCATTTACACTCCTAGTGACGGTATGGGGCAGGATAGAACGGTCCCTGTGGGTTTCCGACACTGACTCTGTTTATGGGACTAGAAAGCCTCATCTTTCCCCTGAGAAGGAGCTGGTGGCTACAGCCACTGAAGTTAGGAGCCCATCTTGTAACCATCACTCCACCAGGGCTTGTACAAGACCTCTTTAAAGTGTGGACAAGCAAGGAGGTTACTTGGTGGACTAAGGTAAACCTGACCCAAGCCCCAGGGTATTTTCAATGGCCTCACAGGTATGAGAAAGTCGCACATTGAATAAAGATGACTGAAGAAAATAAATGTCTTTGAATTATGGTGCTGGCAAAGAATATTTAAAGGAATAAAGTCCAGCCCCAATGTTCTTAGAGTCAGGCACAACCAGACTTCACCTCAACTATTTGGACCTGTTAGGAGAGACCAGTCCTCGGAGGAGGACGTTGTGCGTGGTAGAGGAGACTGGTCTCTGGAGGAGGAGGACGTTGTGCGTGGTAACGTAGAGGAGGCCGGTCTTTGGAGATGTTGTGCGTGGTCACGTAGAGGAGGCCGGTCTCTGGAGGAGGATGTTGTACGTGGTCATGTAGAGGAGGAGGACGTTGTACGTGGTCACGTAGAGGAGGCTGGTCTCTGAAGGAGGAGGACGTTGTACATGGTCACATAGAGGAGGCTGGTCTGTGGAAGAGGAGGACATTGTACGTGGTAACGTAGAGGCCGGTCTCTGGAGGAGGAGGACGTTGTACGTGGTCATGTAGAGGAGGCCGGTCTCTGGAGGAGGAGGACGTTGTGCGTGGTCATGTAGAGGAGGCCGGTCTCTCGAGGAGGAGGACATTGTGCGTGGTAATGTAGAGGAGACTGGTCTCTGGAGGAGGAGGACGTTGTGCGTGGTCACGTAGAGGAGACTGGTCTCTGGAGGAGGAGGACGTTGTGCATGGTAACGTAGAGGAGGCCGGTCTCTGGAGGAGACGTTGTGCGTGGTCACGTCGAGGAGGCCGGTCTCTGGAAGAGGAGGATGTTGTACGTGGTCACGTAGAGGAGGCCGGTCTCTTGAGGAGGAGGACGTTGTGCGTGGTAACATAGAAGAGGCCGGTCTCTGGAGGAGGAGGACATTGTGCATGGTAACGTAGAGGAGGCCGGTCTCTGGAGGAGACGTTGTGCGTGGTCACGTCGAGGAGGCCGGTCTCTGGAGGAGACGTTGTGCGTGGTCACGTTGAGGAGGCCGGTCTCTGGAAGAGGAGGACGTTGTGTGTGGTAACGTCAAGGAGGCCGGTCTCTGGAAGAGGAGGACGTTGTGTGTGGTCACGTCGAGGAGGCCGGTCTCTAGAGGAGGATGTTGTGCGTGGTCACGTTGAGGAGGCAGGCCCTGGACATGCTGCCTTGACGCTATTGCTGAGATGGCGGGCTTAAGCCTAAGAACAGTTTTGTGAGGACGGCAGGGGCAGGCCGTTTTCACTCTGTTGTTCATGGGACCTCTGTGAGTCAGAACGGATTTGATGGCACCTACCATCAATTGAATAAATTTAAAATGGGCCCAAAGGGACAGTAATTTATGCTAGCTTATATTTTAACTGAACTGTTCTGTAGTAATCCACTACCCAGCGCCCTCTGTCTGAGAGCATGACTATCACATCCCTTGGCAATGGGCTTCGGTGGAGCCTTAAACCGTGTGGGGATTCTACAAATGGATTTTGGGCTTTCACTGTCATTCAGAACTTTCTGCAAACTGGCTATTTAGAATTTGAGCTTTAATAAAATTCCTTCCTCTAATTGTGGATTTTGTTGTATTTACAAGTCTTAGATCACATGGGCTAGTGTGCACCTTCTGTGTGGATGTAGCTGAGCGCTCACTTAAATAGATGACTTTTTGTTGTAAGACAAGCTGTTTCTGTTTTAAGACGCTATTCTTTCTGATAGCCAAACACCATCTGATTTCTTCACAACACTTTACAAGCGAGCCTGCAGTGATCATTTCAGGAGGGCAAGTACTCAGCAGGATCACATTTTAAGAACTAATTGTTCATAAATTAGAGTTTGCAATGGACTAAGAGCTCAAAATCCATTCGCATATTTAAAGTTTGTATATCTCTATCTCTGGTCCGTTTGAGCAGCAGCACTATCAGCTTGTTGAGCAATAATTTAAGTTCCTCTATGAAATATTTGCCTTTACCAGCTCTTTTCATGTTCTCCCTGGGAAGCTCCCATTGCCATCAAGTCCATACAGTGCTAAGCAGTTCCCGTGGTTGCCAGGGAAACAAATAGAGATGGTGTGCTGAGGGCAGAATGAGGATTACCTGAGAAAGGACGGAGATGGGAAATGACATGCACTTTTGTTGTCAACGTTGCCACCATTTTGTTTTGAATAGACTTTACAATTGTGAATATCCCCAAGAATTATTCTATTTACAGTCCTTTAGAAACATTTGGGCATGCATTTATTCATTAGATATGTGTTCTTTGCTTGACACATGGCAAGATTGTACAAGATGCTGGCATCTACTTGTTTTTATTTTTCCTGCCAAACATTTAACAATGGAAATGGCAACCCCAAACCCAAACTAGATATTCTCATTTCTATTTTAGATTCATATATTTTAAACCCTTCAAACTAGTAGCCCTATTGGAAAAGAAAAATGCTAGATGGGTACTAGTTTTCTAAGAGAAACAGGTCTGCAATGACACCAAACTATTGTTTTGGGCATTTAAGCTGGGACAATCACCAAGGTCCTTGAAAAAATTTGCATGCAAGGCAAAATTATCTTTAACCTACTTACACATTTCTTTTTCTATCCCTTTCCTATTTTTGGAGTCCCCCCCTGTTATTTATTATTTTATTCATTCACTCGCCATCCAACTCTTCATCATATAAGAATAAAGCACACCCAGAGTGGAGAAACAACAATATGGTAGAGAAAGACCTTATTTTAAGAGTTGCAGATTCTGTTATGAGGATAAGCCATATCTAGCCATGACAACACCATCTGGAGGAATGTGATAAATGCCATTGACTGTACATAATGGCGAGAGTCCAAAGGGTATAAAGCATCTATGTTTTATCCCAACTGAGATTTGTCTCCCTTGAAATACTTCTAAAGTACTCCTTCCTCTCAATTAGTGATTCTTAGCCTTGGCTGGACCTGGCACCTGCAGAGCTTTGAAAGGTTTTGATGCGCTTGCCAAACTACAGATTTATTTAAAAAACAAACAAAACCTCTCTGGGGCTGAGACTCAGACATCAGTATTTTAAAAATGATTCAAATATGCAGGCGAAATTAAGAACCACTATTTAAAACATCTCTTCCTTTAAATGCCTTGTTACATAAATTGCTGCATCATCTTTCCACATTATTGTGGAGAGGAACAGATGAAGGAACTACCAGGGAAAATATTCACTTTTGCTTTTCCTATTAATAATAGTAGCAAAACAAACAAAAATCAAAAACCAAATCAAACACAAAACAATTCAGAAAAGAACCCAAAATAAGCAGGTAAACAAATAAAAACATATCAATAACAACAAAGCCACTAGCCTTTTTAAGTTCTTGAGAGAAGAATTAAAAGTTGCCAAAAATAATACCAAAACATCTTAGTAATCAGTGATTCATGATGGAAGTGAGAATAAAGTGGTAAGAAAGGCATTTCTTCACATATGATGTAGTTTGAGAGATCCTGGGAAGAAATGCAACCTACCGAGGAAGGCGAAAAAGGACAGGCTAAGCCTATCTAGGTAGGTAGAATGAATAGGTAGAAACCTGTCTATCTAGGTAGGATGTGGTGTAGTGGTTACGTGCTGGCTGCACTCTGCAAGGATGGCAACTGGAGACCACCAGCCGCTCTGCGGGGAAAGACCAGGCTTTCTGCTCTCATAGAGTTACAGTCTTGGAAATCCACAGGGGCAGTTATACCTTGCCCTCCAGGGTCACTGTGAGTCGATTTCAAATCCATGGCAGTAAGTTTGAGAGGTAGATGGTCAAGACTTGCAAAATAGAACATGAATGATAGAAGCCCCGTTTGTTTAGAAAATAGATCTTTAGAATTGATTCCAATATATTCCAGATTGGATCGGTGATCAAATTACTGGGTCATTTCCTGGGACATTACCCTGTAAGACAACATCCAATGGAGGACTAAGATAATGACCTAGTGTGTGCTAGGTGGGCAGTAGTTAGAAAATAGCAACAAAGAACCCTTAAATTTAGCCAGTACTAAGAAAGTGTGAAATGTTTGGAAGAGACATAAAACTCTGTTGTTGGTGAATAAAGAGCTAAGTAAAAAAGACTCTAGGTGATTTATTTGGAAGAGTTCTGTTTCACCATGGTGCCTGAAGCCATCTTTCTCTGTGTTTGGTCCTTTCGTATTATTGGTAGTGAAGAAGAGTCGGAAGTCTATGAGTAACAGAACCAAACCCTGATTTGTTTCTATCTGGTGGAACTTGGATGAGAGTTTAAACCTCCAGGCTTCTAATTTCTCACCAGTGAACTGGAGATAATAATTGATAGAACAATATACTTGGGCCTCCTTCTTCCTTTTTGTGTTGCTGTGATGCCTAAGGCAACTCAAATCCTTGGAGATTCAGGAAAAATGCAAATTGTATACAACATAGATCTGCCCAAGGTAAATGCCAATTCTTGCAGGGGGTAGAAAGGGAGAGTGGGGACCGGGTGGTTTCAGAGCAGAGCCTCCTCCCCTGAACATGCTGGCTGAAATTGGCAATGGCAAGTGACTGAGCATATATGATCCAGAAAAGAGTTTTCTCTAGAAAAAAATGTCAGACTAAAAGGCTAATAGGATCCTTACAGATCTGGGGTGGGGATGGGGAGGAGCTGGCAAACTGGAAAGCAAGCATATGTGCTCCCTAAACATACGTCTAGCAGATTGGTGTCATGCAGATATTTAGACACAGTTGTTGCCAAGTGTGATTTTTTTCAAGAAATGTTATCAATTCAGATTTTTAATGTGAAATTACCTCATTGATAAGAATTGCGTTTTAATTCCATTAAAAAAATCTCAACATGATATAGGTAAGCAAAACACATCTGAATATATACAATCGCTTTCGTACCAGTTTGCAACCTGTGGATTTTTGAATGTCCCACATTCAATGTGTTTTACACCAAGAGCCCAAACATAATTGCATCCATTATCCAGAATAACAAGAGCCCATTCAAAACACTAAAAGTACAGTTATATCCACATATTTGCATAAATGTTTCTAATTGTTTGTGTTTTACTATTCACAAGGCCATTCTTATGTAAACAGCTTTTCGTGGTAAAGTTTCAAAACAGTGATATTTTCTGCTACTTGCTAAAATGCTCTGACTTTGTTTCCTGCACCACAATTATATGTATTTTAACACACCTGGTGACTGATTTCAATTCCTCAGGACTCAATTTTATTTTGCATTATTACGGGTATGTAAAACTATAATGCGCCTTAACGTTTGAAAAGCTGAGTAGTTTGTAAAAAGCTTACAAAAACGAGTAGAGAAACAGCCTCCCATCTCACAGCTAGGCTAATGTCCTTGGCCTGATAGCTTTGACATTAGACTGGGTAAACATTTTAGTCATACCTTCAACAATCCATGTTTAGATTTGTCATCCCATCTGACTTCCTGCTGAAAACATTATGGAAATTTCCATATATCCAATGAAATGAGTTCGCAGTCTGGGAAATGCATTAAACTTTATGCATACTGGTAGACTGCAAAGATTTGGCAACTCACCCATAGAACGTAAGATAGAGGAAACCGATCCTTTTCCCAAGCTTTAAAATTTCTCCTCGTTTGTCAGATGCTCCAGTGAGTCGCACTATGCCTACTTTCTTGAGAGTGGAGAGCCACTTGTATGCATGTTCATCATTTGCTAAAACATCTTCAAAATCCAGATTAGGTAGCTGTAACTCTGAGCCCCAGTACTGACATTCTGCGAATTAAGAAAGTACAAACACCAGATAGGGTTATGTTGTTCTTATACACAATAGCAACTTTAAATAAGAATTAGTTTAGTAGAGTTGATTTTTAAAAAATTTATCATGGGGTTTAGACACTCTAGAAGAAATCAAGTCATCAAACTTCTTTCTCCTGAAACTGTAGCAAGGAAACAATTCAGAGATTAATTACTGCATTCAGAGAGACTAACTATAGATAAACAGTTTGATTTCCTTTTGGTCTTTGTCATATATTGTTATGAAGGTCAAACCTTAGACCTCCTCCTTATTGCTCTTGCTGGCCTAAAACAAACACTCTGTTGCCGCTCGGTTGGTTTTAACACATGGTGGCCATTGGAATAGCAGTGTGCTCTGTAGGTTTCCAATGACCCCTTTTCAGAAGTAGATCGGGAAATCTTTCCTCTGAAGTGCCTATAGGAGATTTGAATCTTCAACCCTTCTGATAGCAAGATTTTTCAACTCTTCACACCATGCAGAAATATTCTGACATGTAATAGGCACACAATATGCATCCCTTGCTAGGGGAATATTGTTTGGTTTATGGATGAGTCTGAATCTGTGTATCCTTAGGACTTTGCTGCCTGTATACATCTTAGAAATAATCTTGAGGTATGATATGTACTAGAGCCAAGTCATATTGATCACCGTCAACTGGAAGACAAAATTGGGATGGTGAATTAGAGTAACATATTTTCATTACAAAGGAGAACCTTTGTCCCAGCAGATAAAGCTCATTCCCCTTTCTGTTTTGCCTGATAACAACATTCTCTTCTTCTTTTTTAAAAATTGTTTTATTAGGGGCTCATACAACTCTTATCACAATCCATACATACATCAATTGTGTAAAGCATATTCGTACAGTCATTGCCGTCATCATTCTCCAAACATTTGCTCTCCACTTAAGCCCCTGGAATATTCTCTTCTTCCAGAATATTTTTGAGAGTGAATAAGTGCAAGCTAAGAAGAAGGGAACATGAATATTTGACCCTTGGATGCAGTGCCACAAGAAATAAAATAAAACGCCTTCCTTTAGTTTTCTGAATTCTCATGACTAAATGCTCACAAAAATATTTACTTGAAAAAGCGTAAGAAAATCATGATTGTCTTATAAAACAGTCTCATCACAGATGAGAACTAATTTTACCCATAGAAAAAACTCAGACATCAACTACTGCATTCAGAAAATACTAACTATAGTCAACTTGTGAAGGTCAAACCTTATTAACATGTGAGATAAGAAGTTAGCATTTCAACAGCACCTTGAGTGATGTCTAATGCTTTCTTTTCTTATTTATTTGTGGCTAATGTTTTCAACTGGAGAATATACATCATATCCTATGATACATCATATCATAGAACACATCAGTGCATTTTTTGCATAGAAAATTACTGAAAATTGGAATGTGAAAGTTGGAAAAGAGGAAAATTCACTTGCTGGGAAAATATGGCCTTGGTAATAGAAATGAAGCTGGAGATTGTGTGATAGAAGTCCAATGACTTCTTCATAGCCAATAAATATTGTCTATTGACATGGACCTCCCCAGATGGAATGAACAGGAATCAAATTACATTCACCTGTAGGAAAAGACCATGGAGTAGCTCCATATTACCAACCAGGATAAAGCCAGTGGCTAATTGTGGAACAAACCATCAATTGCTCATATGCAAGCTCTGATTAAAGCTGAAAAAAGTAAAGCAAATCTACTTGAGTCAAACTATAACTTTAAGTATATTTCAATTGAATTTAAACACTATCCGAGGAGCAGATTACTGACATTGAATCAATAATGACTGAAGACCAGGCAAGTTGTAGAAGAACATTATACATGAAGAACAGTCACTAAAAAGACAGGAAAGACCAAAGTGGATGTCAGAAGAGACGCAGAAACTTTTTCTTGAAGGTAGAGTCGCTAAAGCTAATGGAAGAGTTGACGAAAAAAGGCTGAACAGAAATTTTCAAGTTGTGGCTTGAGAGTGTTTGGGCCGGTACGAACTAGGCACCCCTGTTTGGACTAAGCTGAAGCAGGCCAGGGCCCTGCACATGCTTCCCTGAGCATTCCAAAGGCCAGCAGCAGAGGGCACCAGATAAGATAACTGCCAGATAAGATAACCAGTGAAACCAGATGTTCCGGCTTTGAAGGCAAGGAGCCCACAAGCATTTCTCAGAGTTTCCAGACCCCATATGCTAATTGCCATAATTGCCATACATTCCTCACCACCCCTTTAAAAACCCACACCCCTAGCTGCTGAGCACAGCATGACTTCCCTGATCTGTTGGCCTAGGTCACTGGAACCTTGTCTGGGAGCTCCCCCTCCCCCCCAATAAAGCTATTTCTGTTTCTGCTCTTCCTTGTCAGTTATGTCTGTCTTCCTCCCTGTACCTCAGTTTCACCCTTTACAGAGAGGACAAAGTAAACTCTTATAATCAATTATGCAAATATTACCCAAATAAGAAACACACAACACAGTCAGCATTTCTCAAGTTAAACGAGTTGAATAAGAAATTTAAGCCAGGAGTGGCCGTACTGGGGTACTCTGGGCAAAATAAGGAGCTCTGGTGGTATAGGGTGCTACACCCCAAAGTCAGCAGTTTGAAACCACCACCCTCTCTGGGAGAAAGAGGCTTTCTACTCCCATAAAGATGTACAGTCGCAGAAACCCACAGGAGCAGCTCTACTCTGTTTTACAGCATCACTATGAATCCAGATAGACCCTATGATGGTGAGTGAGTGAAGGGGCAAAATATGAAACAATAAAAGAAGTATCAAAAGAAGATGGAAGGAATACAAAAACTCACTGTAGCAAAAAGAATTGGTTGACATTCAACCATTTTAAGACATAGCATATGACCAAGTCTAGGGTCTGGGGCAGCGTTACAAAGGAGAGCCACAGACATAGCTTCTGTTTGCAAAGCTCCGCAGCGCCAACAAGCAAGATGCGCGGGATGCATCATGTCTACAAAATTTATAGATTTTTTTTCGATTCACATTCTTTCAGTTCCTGGAGCCCTGATTTTTGCTCATGATTCCAGTCCAGAGTGAACTTTTCCTCCTTCAATATCATCAAGGCTTGGTGTAAGGTCTATCAGAGACAAGAGACAGAGCGAGACCTTTAATTAATAGACTTACTGGGGGCGATGAATTTTCCTTTATTCCCTCTCTCTTGCTTCTGACCCCTGCTTGCTACCCGAAACACCTGTGGTTTCTCTCTCTCTCTCTCTCTCTCTCTCTCTCTCTCTCTCTCTCTCTCTCTCTCTCTCTCACCCCCCGCCCCCTCCATTGCATTGATGTCATCTCAAAGAGACCTGGCTGTGGGTTTCAAGACTGAGGCACATGAGCCTTTAACTCTTTCCTTGCCAGACTCTGTTGTAATTTGTTAGTGGGTCTGTATTAAACCCAATTTTCTCTTCCTTTATATAATAGCAGCTCTCATGTACTTTATACCTTTTTAGTTAGCGAATTCTCTGGCTTTAGACAATGGGCCACCTCTAACCTTTCTTTATTTGGCTGTCTTAAACTCCTTTTACCTCCTTTCCTTTGATTTTCTACAAACCTCATCGCCCCCTGAGGAGTGCTTGAAATACTTACTAGTCTGTAGTAAGAAATTAAGAACCCAGTAACTTGACCACTGATTAAAGTAAATTCAAAGAAAGTTGACCTAATAGAAAGCATGGGTTATGGAACAATATAATTAATATCTCATTCCAGTAAAATTTTGTTGAAGACCATTCAACAATGCTTGCAGCAGTACATTGACAAGGAGCTGCCAGGAATTCAAGCCAGATTTAGAAGAGTATATGGAATAAAGGACATCATTGCTGGCAAAAGCTAGGTCTTGGCTGAAGACAAGCAGAGAATACAAGAATTGTGCTTGCTTATTCTTTATGAACTAAGCAAAGGCCTAAGACTGTGGATCATAAGAAACTTTGTATAACATTCTGAATAATGAGAATTCTAGAGCACTTAATTATGGTCATGGGAAACTTGTATATAAACCAAGAGGTGGAACAAATGGATGATACATTGTTTGAAATAAGAAAAGATTAGTTTCAGGTTCTATACTTTCACCATACTTATTCAATCTGTATATTGAGAAAGAATCTGAGAATCTGGACTATGGGAAGGAGAATGAGTCATCAGCATTGGAAGAAGGCTTACAATTGCCCTGCAATGTACAGACAGCACCATTTCACTTGTTGAAAAAGAAGACTGGAAGCACTTGCTGCTGAAAATGAAAGGCTGCAATTTTCAATATAGATTTCCACTCAGTGTAAAGAAAACCAAAAGCCTCACAGCTGGACCTGTATTTAACATCATGATAAACGGAGAAGATACTGAAGTCATCCAGGCTTTCGTTTTGCTTCAATTCACAATCAACAATCAAGCAAGCAGCAGTCAGGAATCAAATGAACTGTTGCATTGGGTGCATCTGCTGCATGGGACCTCTTTGAAGGGTTGGGGAGCAAAGACCAATGACTCGGGAAGCCCTAAGGAGAAGTCACACATTTGCATTGTGACGCTCACAAAGAGTATTGAAAGTGCCATGAGGTCTCAGAAGAACAAACCCATTTGCCTTGGGGGAAGTATAGCTGTAATGCTGCTTAGAGGTCAGGATCAGGACACTCCATATTATGTACTTTGGACATGTCATCAGGAGAGATTAGTCTCTGGGAGTGGACCTAAGCCTTGGCAAAACAGAGGGTCAGTGACAAAGAGGAACACCGGAAGGAGGTGGATTGATAAAGTGGTTGCCACCAGGGGCTGCGACATAAGAATTAATGTGAGGATAGCGTAGGACCAGGCTGTGCTTCCTTCTGTGACATATGGGGTCTCTGTGTGTCGGAGCCAACTCAACAGTGCCTCACAACAGCACAAGAATATTAACCCAAAACCCTCAGTTTTAAAATGCAGAATGGGTTCGTGTCCTCTTGTCATAGCTGCAGACTAGAAATCATTTCCTCTTAGAAGCCACAAGTCATGTTTCCTCACACATATGGCTTCCTGAGGCACCAGAGTCCCTTTTGTTTCAATAGATACATGCAGGTATGCGAAGCCCCCGCTTGCTCTTTCACAACTGCATCCGGGCGAACAGGCGCATGTCTATGGAAAAACCCAATTAGTCTCTAAATGCATATATTGCCAAAGGCTTTTATTTAATAAGCATAAATAATTTGTCTAATGAATCAAACTTTCTGAGTTTTAAATCACAGACTGTAGATGATGCCTCCCTGGTGTCTGCAAAAAGGCCCACTGGAGATGGTGGGAGATGAACCCTGGGCTGCTAATCACACTGTCCGACCTTCAGACCCAGCAGCTGCTCCGCAGGGGAAACATCAGGCTGCTTGCCCCTGTCAACATTTGTTGTTCGGTGCCATCACGCCAGCTCCGACTCCCGCAAGCCTGAGCACCACAGAACAAAACCCTGCCTGATCCTTTCCGCGGGGAAAGATCAAACATGCAATCAAAATGCATGAATAATTGCTGGTGATTGCAATACAAAAATTAGGAACTAAAGGAAAGCTCAGTTGTTAGCAAATGTGGCTCTGGTGACAGAAATGAAGCTGAAGATTGCATCATAAAATATTGCTGAGAACAAATACCCTTTTCACCAAAATAAACAGTGGCAATACATCTGGCCCTTGCTCTGTGCAATGCACAACAATCAAATGGACTACATCTGTGGGAAAAGACCAGCCTCTTCTGAAAGAGGCTCTGAAACTTCTTGAACAAAGAGTCTCATTCACTGACGCGAGTCAATGGTGACTCGCAGCCACCCCTGTGGGTTTCTGAGGCTGTAACGGTTTACAGAAGTGGAAAGTCCAGTCTTTCTCTTGCGGAGCGGCTGGTGGGTTTGAACTGCTGACCAACAGGATCGCAGCTCCACATGTAACCAGGGTTCCATTGAACCAAGAGTTGCTAAAGCAAATGAAAGAAACTATGAACTAAAAGAGCTAAAGAGAAAACTTCAAAATACAGTTTGAGAAGACAAAGTAAAATGTAATGAAATTTGCAAAGAACTGGAGTTCGAAATCCAAAAATCTAGAACACACTCAGCGTATCTGAAGCTGAAATAGGAAGGAAAATTCAAGACTTGGGTTGTAATATTGAAAAATTCCATGGACAAAACATTGAATGATGCAAGATGCCTCAAAGAAGAGGGACTGAATACACAGAGTGATTGTCTCCAAAAGAATTGATCAGCATTCAACCATTCCGAGAGGTAGTATATGATTAAGAATCAATGATATCGAAGAAGTGCAAGTTTACTGAATACATTAATGGGGTAGGAGCGAGCTCCAGGGATTGATGAAATGTTTGAACATGCTATTGAAATGTTTCAGCAACACGATGAAGCACTGGAGGCACACATGCGTCTAAGTCAAAAACTTTGGAAGACAGCCACCTGGACAATCAACAGGGAGAGATCCATATTTGTACCCATTCCAAGAAAGGTGACTCATTAGCATGCAGAACTTGTCAAACAATAGCATCAATATCATATTACATTCCTTGACCGTATTTCACATGCATATGGGGTGACTAAAAATACAAAGACTTGAGTCAGCCACTTCTTAGTCTTCAAAGTAACATCTTTACTTTTTAAAATGCTATAGAGGCATTTTGCAGCAGATTTGTCCAATGCAATATGTTGTTTGATTTCTTGACTGCTGTTTCCATGGACATTGATTGTGAATCCAACTCTAATCTTTTCTCTGTTTACCCTGATTGTTTGGTTCCGTTGGGAGAATTGTTTCCTTTAGGTTGAAGTGTAGTCCATACTGTAGTCAGTAAGCCCGTCAATTCCCCTTGCCTTCAGCAAGCAAGGCTGTGTCGCCCACACATGCCGGGTTTTAATGTGTCTAATCCAAGTATGGGCCTTTTCTTCATAGAGTCCAGCTCTTAGGGTTTTTTGCTCAGAATACAAATTAAATGCACTCTTTAAACCAAGTCCTCTGCCATTGTCGATTCCCACGCATTTGCTCAATAGGAATTCTGATGCTGAAAGATTTTGTGACAGCAAGCTAGCTCATCTGTCTCTCTCAGGTCGCCTGATCGGAGCTGCCACCCTTTTGGTCAGCAGCACAATGCTCTGTCCACTGTGCCACCACGGTTCCTCATGCAACTGCCAAAAAGACACTTCCATTGAGTTTGTTTTGATCTGCAGCTGCCTGTGTAGGATTTCCAAGTTTGAAGGAGATGCAACCAGACATTCTCCTTGGAGGTAAAAAATGAGGGGACTTGTCTCATGCACTTTGGACATATTGTCAGGAGAGACCAAACATTGATTCGAATATAAGTAAAATTTTGCTTAAGATCATCCCACAATGATTGCAGCAGTACATTGAGAGGAAATTGCCAGAAGTTCACGCTGGATTCAGAAGAGGCTGTGGAACAGGGATATCATTGCTGGTGTCAGATGGATCGTGGCTCTAAGCAGAGAATGCCAGAAAGATGTATCCTTGTGTTTCATTGACCATGCAAAGGCAAAGTCTGTGTGGACCATACTAAACCGGGATAACCCTGAGAAGAGTGGGAATTCCAGAACGCTTGATTATGCTCATGAAGAATTTGTACATGGATCAACAAGAAGTTATGTGAGCAAAACAAGAGAATGTGGCATGTTTTAAAATCAGGAAAGTGAGTCTCAGGGTTGTAATCTCTCATCATACTTGTTCAATTCGTATGGTGAACAGAGAATGACCATCAGAGAATCAGGATTATATGCAGAAGACTACACCATTAAACTTGGAATGCTAATTTAACAACCTATGATATACAGATGTCACAACCTCGCTTCTTGAAAACAAGGAGGAATTGAAGCACTTGCTGATGAAGATCAAGGATTGGAGCTTTTGGTATAGATTACAACTCTGTAAAAATGACCCAAATCCTTACAGCTAGACCAACAGGCTGTAACAGCATGATAAATGGAGACAAGCTCAAAGTTGTCAAGGATTTTATCTTAAGTGGATCCACAATTGATGCTTGTAGAAGCAGTAGTCAAGAGATCAAAAGATATATTGTATTAGGTAAATCTGTTGCAAAAGACCTCTTTAGAGCAGTGAAGAGCAAGGCTGTTACTTTGAAGACTAAGGTGAGCCTGACCCAAGTCATGGTATTCTCTATTGCTTCATATGCATGTGAAAGTTGGACTTGAATAAGGCAGATGAAAGAAGAATCAATGCATTTGAATTGTGATGCTGGAGAAGAATATTGAAAGTACCATGGACTGCTATAAGGACAGACTGATCTGTCTTGGAAGAAGTAAGGCCAGAGTGCCCTTTACAGGCAAGGATGGCAAGACTGTCTAGCATACAACTGTGAGGTTGGTGCAGACTGGGCAGTGTTTCATCCGGTTGGGCATAGGGTTCCTATAGGTCAGAGGTGACGATGGCACTTAACAATAACAGTTTTGTCCAGGAGGCCAAGGAAAGAACCGAAGTGAAAGATGGTATCTTGGCCATGGTACTATTTAAAACAAATCTGGGACAACGTACCAATGTTCATATACTGAGAATAGTATCAAAGAGGATTCCAGATGAGAGAATAATAAAGGCAAATTTCTGTTCTTTGAACTTGGAAAACCAAATTTCCACTCCCCCACCAAAAAGTTACTTTTACCTTTAGCCACTTTATGCTGTTTAACATTTATATCTCTTTTATATTCACAAGTCTCTTCTCTTCCAAGTGATATATAAAGCATTAAAAAGAAGAAAGCAAAGAGAAAGAAAAGACATCTAGGGTCTCATTTGTAATACTTATTCCTTACTTCTTATAACAATTCACTAAATGAATATTATGATTACAAATGTAGTGATGATACAGAAGAAGCCCATAAAATTAAATCATTTCTCAAGCTCCCACATTAAAAAATGGGGCTGGAGGTTGGATCTTTGTCTGTCCTTCCACAATGTCATGCAGTAGTCTCATTTGGAGGCTCTTTTGGTGTTTGTTAACCACATGCTTACGTACCACACTAGCAGTGGGAATTTTATTGTGAATTTATAATTGCTGTTTTTTATTGGAGAGGACTTTCTTTTTTTTCAAGTATGACTTTTAATTTTTTTTTCATTTGGGACAATTTTTAAATTATTTTATTGGGGGCTCATGCAACTCTTACCACAATCCATACATACATCAATTGTGTAAAGCACATTTGTACATTTGTTGCCCTTGGAGAGGGCTTTCTAAAACGACGGATATTTTCTTCTAAAATTACACAAGGAAGATTTTTCAGAATAGAATCCCTAAGTTCTAAGTGGACTACATTCAGACACTTCAAAGAAGTATTGAAGGAATATGTATATTTATTAAGCCTCAAATGGAAAGTATGGCTCCACAGAGGTTAGAGAGGGATAGACTGTGAGAGTCTCCTTTGGCACCTTCACATTGACTTTAGGCGTTCCTAGAGCCATTCGTTGTATTTTTTGAACGAGAAGTTCACCTAAACTGCAGGGGAAGATTCTCCTAGTCCTCGAATGTGTGAAAATATGCTAAAGGACATATGTTCTATTCCAAAGTAGACCACTGAAAGGATTAACTATTGTGTGCATGGCTATCTATAGCAAATGTTTTGTCTTTATCACAAAGTGATGAATATTCAGTATTATTTTAAAAAAGATGTTCTATTGAGGGCAAAGCAGCCTAGAATGGTAATATTGTTTACATTACAATGTTCTCCAACAGAACTTTTGGCAACGATATAAATATTTTGTAGTTCCTGTGTCCAATACTAGTCATATATTTTCTAAACCTAAGTACAACAGTCATATGGCTATTGCGATTTCACAGTTGGAGCAGCTGAGGAATGAAGGATTTTGTTTTTAACTTCAGTTCATTTTAATTACTTCAAATTTAAATAGGCACATGTGATTGGTACTATAGTTAAAAGCTTAGATATATAGAAAAGAAAACACAGATGCATATAGGATTGTGGTTAAACCATGGCCCTGCCTTGTAGGAGTAAAGGTATATGTTTCTTTCCTGAGCCTCAGTCTCTTAGATTATATAGTAGGCACCATTCTATTTACCTTGCAGTCCTTTGTGCCTGTGTGATGGAAGTTTGTAAGAAACTTAGTGCAATGCTTGGCTCACAGTTGTTGGTGGTCACCGTGCAGTTGACTTTGACACATGGTGACCCAATGTGCAGAGTAGAACTACTCTGTATGTTCTCAAGGATCTGACCTCTCGGAAGCAGACCCCTAGGCTTATCCTCTCAAGTTTTCAAGGTGGTTTTGAACCACCAACCTTTCAGCAAGTGGCCCAGCCCTTAATGAGTTGTATCATTCTGGAATTCCTAGCTCATAGCAAGCATGTTATACTTTAATATTAATATTTGCTGGGAGTATTTTCTAGGAGTATGGCTGAGTGCTAGGTGTTTTCATCTAGTGTTTCTTAGAATTTCTACAATAAATACATGAAATGGACACATTCAACAATCCCAATTTTTCAGAGGAAAGAAGAAAGCCCCCCACTGCCACCCTGATGTGGCTTATTGAGTTGTAGAGACAGTTAAGCAAGCTCAGCCAAAGTTCAGAGTCTTTACTCTCAATAACTACAGATAAAAACATTTCTGGGTGTCTCAAAACACTCTCACAATCTTTCCACAGTTAACATCTGGATGTCCGTAGGTTATTTGTCTCTTATAAAGGAAATCTGGTAGATAAAAAAGAAAACCGGGAAAGGTACAAATTGGAGCACTTTGTCTGAACATGTTTAAGCATACAATCTGAAGATAATCCTTGGCTGAAAGTTAGGCTTTTGAATGCAGAAAAGCATTATGATCAGGTTTCCTAGCATGGTATGACTATTTGTAACATGAAACAATGGTGTAGATACTTTAAATAACCCATTTTCTCCTATTTAATTTATATCTATACATTTCAGAGGCCCATTCACCTTTGATCTAATTTAAGACACTATCAGAAGTCCCCCCCCCCCCCCAAAGAGTTTTACTGACAGTATGGCAGGGAGACGTAGAAATAGAAGAACATTTTCACAAGATAGAAATGCTTTAAAAACCTTTGTGTTTGTATTTTGAGTGTATTGAAGATTCAAGAAGGATCTGTTTAGGTTATACACTAAATACATTTATAGCATGTTTCAATGGTTTTGTTTCTGCATAAGTAGCTTTTCCACTACAGAATAACATATACACGTGTATGTACACACATTGTCTTTACTTTTAAAAATACAGTAAGAGGTTCATTCTTTTAACAGATATGTCACTTTTGCATATGTAAAGCAGAGACTCCCTGCATAAAAGAAAGGCTTTTGATAATTAAGATCATTTCAGTTTACAAGATTTTATAATTAGAGAGTGATTACAGCCATTGCAGTCTACAAGTCCACATTTTTCCTACCATAGTTCTTATTCTGATGTTCCCTGTCAAGACCTGCACTGAAATCAGAGAACAAGGACTGCAGCCTATTGTAGGACTGATCCACAACCAAATATGTATGAGCCACTCATATGCTTGGCTCTGCTACCTAAGACTTTTAGATAATGTAACTAAATAGTTTCCAAATTCAGTATTACATTCTAAAAGCAAAGCATTTTAGTTTGGAGGAACATAAGCTATCTAACATGAAATCCCCCTAATAAGACCATGCTGTTATATCTGCAAAGAAGGCTTAATATAGAAAATGTAATATAAAAGCATGTTCCTAGTCTTACTCCCTTACTCCCAACTGCACACTACTGGGAACCCAAAAGAAAACACATTTGACTGGAGTAAATCATTTAACAGGAGAATACATTAAAAACAAACGTAAGTTTCACACTTGGGTCAGGATACATAAAGTGCATGGAAAATGATGAACTATTTAAGGTATGAACCACCCTTTCTAATGTAACTTATGGCCTCACTAATAAATACTTCCTTGGACATGTGCTTCACACATCATAAAGTTTATGCCCAGGCTACGTGCTGGCTGCAAGGGGCCATTTGTAAAATTCCCTTCTCAGGGTTAAGCATCACATTCCTGGATCCTGAGTTGAGTTTCCAAAGGAAAAGGCACAAAGAAACTTTTTAGTTAAAGATTCGAGTGCAGCACGCTCAGCGGCAATATGTTATTTCAAGAGTTTCAGGCATTCTTTCCACCTGCACTGACTGTTCATTCTGAAATGGCCATCTACTGTGCAGGGGCTTGGCCAATCTTTTAGCATAAATCACTTCCTAGGACCCAGTAAAACAACGCATATCCACCCCATCTAGAACTTGGGTGCTGGCGAAGAATACTGAAAGCACCACGGGCTGCCCTAACAACAAAGGAATCTCTCTTGGAAGATGTACAGCCAGAATGCTCCTTAGAGGCAAGGATAGTGAGACTTGGCCTCACGTACTTTGAACATGTACTTTGGAGAGGCCAGTTCTCAAAGAAGCACATGATGCTTGATAAATGAGAGGAGCGGCAAAAAAGAGGAAAACCCTCCAAGACATGGCTTGATACAGTGGCTGCAGCAATGGGCTCAGACACAAGAACAAATGTGAGAATGGCACATGGGTGGTGTTTTGTTCTGTTGTACATAGAGTCACTATGAATTAGAACTCACTCAATGGCACCTAACAACAACAACAATCTCCAAATGAAAAAGATCCTCATTGAGATGGATTGACACAGTGGCTGCAATTAGGAGCCCAAGTAGAATGGTGAAGATTCTCAGAGTCCACTTGACCAAACCCAACAACAACAGGGGAAGAAAGGTGCCCAAGTAGAAGGCTTTGCTCTGATGCACCTGCTCTAAGAGGGATCTGCCCTTTCTGGATGGTCTCCAATTTCTTGTTTAGAGAGTGCTATGTTTTTCAAGGTTCTAGTCGCTTAGTGCCCTCTGAAGTAAAATTCTTTTAGTGTCTAATCCTGAGGTGCGGCTCTGAATGCAAGAAAATAACTGCGGAAGTAGTTCTGTAAGCACTAAGGAGAGATGGGGAAATAAGACATTGAAGAACGCCTCTGGATGGTGTGGTAATGAATGAGTGAATGCTTCTGTCAACAGAAAGCTGCAGCCTTGAGCCTTCTTGGAGACACTGGAGAACATTCTTCCCTCACAGTTGTTATTGCTTGGGGCAAAGAAGCGGTAGTATTCCTGCTTGCTTCCTAAACCCATCATGGATTGAGGGCTGTTCTTCATAACATGAAAACTCAGGCCCTTCTGACTTTGGTGGGATGGCCATGCATGTGTCTGTAACAGTGAAATCCCTCCATCAGGGTGGAAGTCTTACATGAGAGGCTCCCGGCAGGTAGGGGCAGAGAGCTGAGCGACTGATGGGGCACTGACCATCTCTACAATCCCTTCCTCCAGGGAAACTTTCCCTCCAGTTAATGGTGGGTTGGATGGCCTTCCTCCCTGGTTTCCAGCATTACTCACAGTGCTTAGCACTCCATGTTGAAGTAATCTTTTTTTAGTCAACAATTATTTGTTAAAAGTCTTACTATCGGAAAGAGATCATATGAGTGAATAAAACCAGATGTGATTCTTGTCCTTCAGGAAAAACAGTAGATAAACAAGCAAACAAAACACAATTTTAGTATTTGCAATAGGGATAAAAAATGGGACATGTTGACAAGCGCTCGTTGAAAGTAGGGTGGGGAACTTACTTAGAGAGCATTGTTAAGGAATTCTTGAATAAGGAGATAATATTTCAGCCAAACTCTAAAGAGTAAGAGAAGCAAGTCATGCACAGGACAGAGAAAAAATTGTCCGGGCAGGAAGGGCAGTAGGAATATGGTGAATTGTTTGGCTCGTTTGGCAAACTGGTAGGCAATTGTAGTGGTTAGGTCACGTGGAGTCGGTTCCCTCTCATACAGACTCTGTGGACAACACAACGAAACACTGCCTGGTGTTGCACCATCCTCAAAATTATTCTTACATTTGCCCGTTGTTGTAGCACTGCATCAATCCACCTTGTTGAGGGCCTTCCTCTCTTTTGCTTCCCTTCCACTTTACCAAGCGTGACTTTCTCCAGGTATTGCTCCTGATAACCTGTCCAAAGCACATGAGACCAAGTCTTGCCATTCTTGTTTCTAAGGGCATTCTGGCTGCACATATTCCCAGACAGATTTACTTTCAAAGTTCTTTACCAGCTCCCCAATTCAAATACATCAATTCTTCCTTGGTCTTCCTCATTCAACAGCCAACTTTCACAAGCATACGAGGGAATTGAAAATACCATGTCTTGAGTCAGCTGCACCTTTGTCATTAATGTTAACTCCTTGATTTTTAACATTGTAAAGAGTTCTCGTGTAGCAGATTTACCTAATGCAATGTGTTCTTTGATCTCTTGTCTGCTGATTCCACGAACATTGATTGTGGATCCAATCAAGATGAAACTTCAATATTTTCTTCATTTATAATGATGCTACCCATTAGTCCAATTGCGAGGATTTGGGCCTTATTCATAGAGTTGTAATCCATATTGAAGGCCACAATCCTTGATCCTCATCAGCAAGGGCCCCCAATCCTACTCACTTTCAGCAAGCTAGGTTGTGTCATTTTCATATTGAAAGTTGTTAATGAGCCTACCTCTAATCCTGATGCCATGTCCTTCTTCATATTAGCCAGATTCTTTGATTATTTGCACAGCTTGCAGTTTGAATGAGCATGATGAGATGATATGACCTGGTTGCATATCTTTCTGGAATTTAATCCGTGCAGTCATGTGGGATTTCCTTGTTTGTTTTCACAACTGCCTCTTGATCCATGTACAGATTATTCATGAGCACAATGAAGTATTTTGGAATTCTCATTCTTCCCACGGCAAGCCATAGTTTGTTATGAGACCCCCACTTGAATGCTTTTGCATAGTCAAGAAAGCACAAGTAAATATATTTCTGGTGTTCTCTACATTCAGTCCAGATCCATCCGACACCAACAATAGTATCCTCTGTTCCATGTCCTTTTCTGCACCTAGCCTGAACTCTGACAGCTCCTTGTCAATGGACTGAAACCTCCATTGAATGATTTTCAGCAAAATTTTGCTTACATGGGAGATCAATGATATCGTTTTATCGTATGAGCATTCTGATGGCCACCTTTCTTTGGAATAAATACAGATACAAATAAAGATCTGTACAAATACAGATCTTTTCCATTTAGTTGGCCAAATAGTTATCTTCCATATTTCCTGGCATACACAAGTACTTAATCAGCTTGTTGAAACATTCCAATTGGTACTCTATCCAGTCCTGGAGCCTTGTTTTTAGCTAACGCTTTCCATGTGGCTTGGAATTCTCACTGTTGGTTCTTGCTCTGAAGCTTCCTCTTGACATGCGTGTTTTTGGTGCCGTGCCTCTGTTCTTGTCATCATCTTTTGATGCTTTCTGCATCATGTAATGTGTTGCCCACAGAATCTCTCGATAGTTCCACTGCAGACATGCATTTTTTCTTGAGATGTATCAGTTTAAGATATATTGAGCATATTCTTCCTTTCCTTTATAATAGTTTACTTTGTCTTCCCAAGCTTCCCTTGGAAACGCTCTGTCTAGCTCTTTGACTTCATCATTTATTCCACTAGCTTTAGCTACTCTATGATTAGGAGCAAGTTTCAAAGTCTCTTCTGACATTCACTTTGATCTTTTCTTTCTTTCCTGTCTTTCTAATTACCTTTTACTTTCTTCATGGATCTTGTTCTTGATGTCCTTCCACAGCTCATCAGGTCTTCTGTCATTAGTGTTCAATGCAGCAAATCTGTTCTTGAGATGGTCTCACAATTCCGGAGGGATACACTCAAGCTTATATGTGGCTCTTGTGGACTTGTTTGACTTTTCTTCAGCTTCACCGTGGGCTTAAATAGCACAAATCAGTGGTGTGTTCCACAGTTAGTCCCTGGATGAGTTTTTTTTTAAACTGTTAACATTGAGATTCTCCATTGGCTTTTCCCTCCAACCTAGTCTGTGTGATTTCTGTGTATTTCATCTGTAGGAGCCTACGTGTCTAGCCACCTTTTGTGTTGTTGAAAAAATAAATTTGCTACAAACAACTCGTACAACCCTTTCAAAATTCTATCATGCTATTTTTATCATTTATATTAGTTCATATCTTAATTTCTATCACCAAGATAATATTTTCCAAGTACTGTTCTTGTTTGTTTCAAACTTTTGCCTTTCAAACATCAATAATTTATGCATCTTGATTGCATTTTTTGTTAATTTCAGACTGGAGATGTTGGTAGAATTCTTTAATTTCTTGATTATTAGCTTAGTACTTGGTGCATAGATTTGTTTGAAAGCCGTGTTGACTGTATTTTAGTGAAAGCAGAGACACAGTCCTGTGGCAGACAGCCTTGTTCTTCAGGACAGATCTTGAAATGGCCTTGTTGATCATGAGCGCGAAGCCATTCCTCTTTGCGGTGTCATTCTCAGCACTGCAACCATATACTTTCCTCATTGAAATTGCCAACACCTGTTGATGGCAGCTCATTAACACCTAGAATGCTGATCTTAATGTGTTGCATTTCCTTTTTGATGACTTCCAATTTTCTTTGTTCCATATTTATATATTCCAAGTCCCAGTTATTAGTAGATTTTTTGGGGGGCTGTTTCTTCTCATTTTGAATTATGCCCTATCAGAAAATGGAGGTCCCGAAAGCTTCACTTCCACAAGCTTTACTCCATTCACACCCTCTGGTTGACTTTACTTTGAGAAGGCAGCTCTTCCTCATTCATATTTTTTGAGTGCCTTCTGAGCTGAGGGGATCATCTTCTGGCACTGTCTCTGACAATCTTCTGTTTCTAGTCCTTAGGCCTTCAGTATCTGACAGTGTTTTGATGCTGTGCATAAGGTTTGCAGTTGTTGATTCCTCCAAAGTGCTCTTTCTTTGTTGGTTGTTCTTTGTCTGGAAACTCTGCTGAAACCTTTTTACTTTGAGTGAACCTACCAGTGGCACAGCTTCCAGCAACACACAAACCACCACAGCACCACAACCTGCCAGGCAAGGGTGGTCCCAGGTAATAGCCTCATTGAACTCTAAAGCTCTTTGTATTATTGTGAAAGAGAAGTGTCTAAGAAAATTTATGTTACTTTTGATGGGAGAGGCATATTTTTGATTTGGGCACTTAGGTACTAATTATATTCTCTATGTTCAATGCTATGACTAGAAGGACTAGTTGGGGAAACAAGAGCATATAAGAATGAAGTGACAGTACAAGGCAGGGCATGATAAATAATTGAAAATAAAGAGAACTAGCATATATTGAGCACTTAGGACTTGCAGAAACTCTTCTAAGCACTATATATATTAATTAATGTTATCCTTACAACTGTAATAGAAGCTGCATTATTGTTTCTTTTTCATAGATGAGGAGACTAGCTAAGGTTCCTCAATAATTCATTCAATATTCTACAGCTAATATGTGTCAAATCGTAAGTAGACACAGACGATTTGATACCAGAAATTGAGAAGGAGTTGTATGGTCAAGGACATCAAGCACCAAGAGAAGACAAGAAAAGAGAATATTATAGCATACTTCTTTAGAGTCGGCAACGAAGGCAAATAATTTAGTCCTGCTCTCTATTTCTGTTTTGCTATGGTGGCTGTGGTAGAAGGTTTTAAGTCAGCTTATGAAAGATGTATGAAAGTATAGGGGTGAAATCCAACCTGTCAATCAGGTCATAGCTTGATGATGCCTCCTTGGAAATGTGGCCTTCTTATAAGAGGGGGAAGCGGAGACTTTCCTCTTTTACTGCCCCCTTTGCTGTCCTGATTCCTGGGACTCTGCTGCCAGACCTGAGTGCTACCTGTGCCCTGCAATGTGTCCACTAAGCTTGGATCCATGGGACTCTGTCCCCTCTGCCCTGTGATCTTCTTGCATTCTGTATCACCTTTCTACACCCTTGCCTGCAGCTACATGAAGAGGGCCTTGTGGGCTAGCATTGGACATATGGACTTGAGTTGGACTGGGCTGGGATGCTCTCTTTGTATACAATTATTTCTTGATATAAAGCTCTTTCTTATATATAGATGAGTATCACTGGATTTGTTTCTTTAGCCTACACAGATTAACACAGTAGTACAATGGTTAAGTACGCAAAAGTTCAGTGGTTTGAACCCACCAACTGTTCTTTGGAATAATGTTGTGGCAATCAAGTTCTGTAAGATTACAGAGGTTGTACACTGGTGCATATGGGGGCTGGAGGCACAGGGAATCCAGAGTGGACGATACCTTCAGGACCAGAGGTGTGAGGGGCGAGGCTGGGAGAGTGGAGGGTGAGTGGGTTAGAAAGGGGGAACTGATTAAAAGGATCCACATGTGACCTCCTCCCTGGGAGATGGACGGCAGAGAAGGGGGGGAAGGGAGACTCCGGATATGGCAAGATATGACAAAATAACAATCTGTGGATTATCAAGGGCTCATGAGGGAGGGGAGAGCGGGGAGGGAGGGGGAAAAAAAGAGGACCTGATGCAGAGGGCTTAAGTGGAGAGCAAATGCTTTGAGAGTGATTAGGGCAAAGAATGTTCGGATGTGCTTTATACAATTGATGTATGTATATGTGTGGATTGTGATAAGAGTTGTATGAGCCCCTAATAAAATGTAAAAAAAGAAAAGAGGAGAAAAAAATGATTAGGGTAAAGAATGTACAGATGTGCTTTATACAATTGATGTATGTATATGCATAGATTGTGATAAGAGTTGTATGAGCCCCTAATAAAATGTTTTTAAAAACTCTGGGAATTCTAGTCTGTCTTATAGGGTTTCTGAGTCTCAATTATGTTTGAGTTCACTCTCTCTGACAACCATAAAAAGTACCGTTCATATTCTTCTGTATAGGGCAGCATGTACTGATTTCAACCAGCTACAGTTGCTGCAAAAATTCTTCCTTATCTTGAAGCACAGTTTATAGAAGTCACTGCTCCTTTGGAACTAATTCTGTGCTACACAGAATTGGGGAGTCTTGGAAATGTCTACAAAGATAGAGACTGTGCTAAGTTTTTCTTTGCAAGGCTAAGTTGCCTCCTCCATGCTCCCCTATGTCTTCACGATTTATGGATCCCAACCCTTCCATAACCCCTTCAGTTTTATTTGGAATACTCTTTAGTAAGTTTGCTGACCCTCTTTGTGGGTGTCTAGAATCAGATATAATATTATAGGTGTGGTTTGAACCAAGCCTGCCTAGTAGGGAACTCTACTACAATTTAATTCATGCCGCTCAGAGCTAACTAGTCTTTGGCAGTCTCACCTGGGCGGACTCATATTACCTTGGCAGTTAATGAAAGCCCATATGAATTGCCTATCAGCCAAATCTTCTCCTTCTGCACTTGCATCTTTAATTTCTGAAACAGGTTCATTGAGAACTTACTATGCAGATAATAGTGATTTGGATGTAGGTCTAGTCTGAAAGGAGGAATTTTTTTTGAAGTTCATAGTTTAAGATTGAAAGATGAAATTAAGTCTAGATTTTGGTATTTCCCAAATGCACGACTTTCAGAAAGTAATAACATTTCTAAATTAAGCACCTTCCTTTGGAAAGTACATAACTCATAGAATGGTTGTGGATATTTAATGAGGTGATATCTACAGAGAAAAAAAGAGAGCGTGGCTTTTGCCTGATTAAACTGCACTTAGGTGAACATGACTGGAGGAAAGCACTATGCTGACTGATCCTATTTCACTGCATGACTACTTAGCTCTAGTCAGTTGCATCTGCGTCTCTTCTAGTTGATTGATTCTCACGCTGGCTATCCTCATATACCCCCTAATCATTCTCAGCTGAGAATGCCTCATTTTCTTTCATTGAAAACAATGGAAGGACTCAGAAGAAAGCTGTCATACTCCCCCCCCCCAAAATTCAGCATGCATCCTGCGTCTATGAATTTATACAAACCTTCCTTCCTGTTACAGTGGATGAATTATCATGATTTTAAACTAAGACAACCCTCTCTTTGTGTACAATAGAGCCTATCCACTCTTTCTTACTCGAGAATAGTACTCATGAAAAATTTCCCCCTCTTACACAATATCAACACACTCTTTACCACTAGATTATTTCTACTACTATTCAATATATTGATGAAAATGATTTATTGCATGCTTCTCTCCGATTTGTCTGTTCTCTTTCAAAGCAAGGATCTTCTGAGCAGGTATTTATATGAATATTTTCATTTCCTTATATCCAACTAAGAATATTCTGGTGCCCAGTCACGCTACAAAAACAGTTCTTGTCAATGTTAAGGATAAGCGACCACCATTCTCATGGTACAGCATTTACCTAAGTTTCCTTGAATCATCTTAGCTGGTTCGCAAGACTTGTGTTTTAGCTTTAATTGTACATGATTGATACTTATAGTCTCAACCTTCCTCAGGGACTAGTAGGCTAGAAATGCCTGGGGATTTATACCAGCCCCCTCTCAAGGCCAGAGTTAAGTAGGCTAGGATTTTGACAGCCAAGATGCTTTGCTTTGAGGTGAGACAATTTGGTTTTAGAGCTTCCTCTGGTATATTGAGATGGATACTTCACTGAAACTACATATAAAGCCACATATTAGGAGGCTTTTCTCCTAGTCTTGTCATGCTTCTACTTAAATTTGATCTTAAATAGAGTGGCAAACATGGATGGAAGAAATGAAGAAATAAAATAGCTGAACATTTCAAATGATGGCTTACGAAGGAAGTATTGTAATGGAATTTACCACATCGAGAGTTAGAAAAGGAAAAGGAAAGAATATGTTGGGAATTTTTTTAAATGCCATAGAAAAATTTAAGTGCCAAATTTTAATATTGAAGTAATGTGGTAAATTTTTGAATGTTGAAGAAGTATCAAAAGAAGATGAGAGAAATACACAGAAAAATCACTACCCCCATATTAGTGAAATGGACTGGTATTGGTCATTCTGAGTTGGACCGTTATGTGGTTTACTATGTCAGAAATGACAATTTAAGAGGAATGGCATCACATTCATCATCAAAATAGCATTGACTATTTTAAGATCCATCTTAAAACACTGCCAACACAGTACAACGCTGCCATGATAGGGTACTAACTACATGCCTAAAGGAAGTCCGGGTTCTGAGACTATTTGGTCAGCATGCAGATGAAATAAACATGGCGAAAGAATACCACCCTGATTGATGTCTGGCCCAATTTTAAAGCATGCTGTATTCCTTTGTTCTTTTTTCATGTACACGTTCCACATGAGCACAATGAAGTTTGCTGGAATTCCTCTTTTTACTACTATCTTTAGTTGATATGGTCTACACAGCCCAACACCATACTTTTGAATGGTTTTAAATCAGGAAAGGTGTGCATTAGGGTTCTATCCTCTCACCATACTTATCCAATTTTTATGCTGATCAAATCATTTGAGAAACCAGATTATATTGAGGCATTCCTGAAAACCGAACCTCCATGAATTGATGGAAACCCATTGAAATACTTTAGTGAATGATGAATACAGCCTTGGAGACTCACTTGTCTATGCCCCCAAATTTAAAAGACAGCAACCGGGCCAAACACCTGGAAGAGATTTATATTTGTGTCCCTTCCAAAGAAAGGTGATCCAATGGGATGAGGACATTGTGGAACAATGCAATTAATATCACATGCAAGTAATATTTTGTCAAAGATAATTCAATAAGATTGTAAGCACACAGACAGGAAACTGTCAGAAATTAAACCTGGATTCAGAAGATGATGTGGTAATAATTTCAGGTGGATCTTGACTGAAAGCAGAAAATAGCAGGAAAACCTTTATGTACACCTGATTAACCATGGTGCTCTAATAACAGCTGTGTGGATCATAATAAATTATGAATAATATTGAGAAGAGTAGGACTTCTATAACACTTCATTAGGCTAATGTGGAACCTGTACCAGGACCAAGAAGCAGTCTCACATATAAAATAAGAGAATGTTTTGGTGGTTTAAAGTTGGGAACTATGTGTATCAAGGTTGCACCATTCCATCACATTTATTCAATCTGCATGCTGAGCAAATAATTTGAGAAGGAGGGTTATATGAAGAAGAACATGGCGTCAGGATTAGATGAAAGCTCATTAGCACCCTATGAGAAGCAGATAAAGGAACCTTGCTTCCTGAAAGCAAGGAGGACATGGAGTGCTTGATGATGATCAGGGGCCAGAGACTTCAGCATAGATTGCGCCTCAGTGTAAAGAAAACCCAAATCCCTATCACTGGACCAATAGGTGTCATGATAAACAGAGAAAAAGGATAAAATTTCAAGGATTTCATCTTGCTTGGGAGATGAGAATCGAACAAGAAAAAAGTCAAACTTGTAGGCATTTAAGAAATTATCTTTATTTAATTCTAATCCCAAAGATGTAATTCTATAAACATAAAATGCCAATTAAAGAAAAAATAACAAAGAGACATTTTATTAAACATATAAAGATCTTAAGCTCTCTTCTTTAGCTTATAGTAAGAATCTCATTCTGGGCAAACTCATCACAGGGAATATTCCAGAGCTCACATTGAAAGAGTCTTCCTTATGTAGCAGGATGAAATTTCCTTGTAGGGCACTGATGGCCTTTCTTGTTCTTAGTCCTATATTGCTACCAATTCAACTGTCCTCCTAGTAAGTCTGACATTAACAAGATCAAATTCTTTTCAGGGAACCAATCTCAGCATGCTATTTTTACACTAGTGTGATTTTCCACCTGTCCCCCTGTCTCCCACCTCCTTCCCCACAATGGTGCTTAGTACATGAACAAATAGAAATTTATGAAAAAAATTGGAAGGAACGAGTCAGCCAGGGTGCAGTAGAGCACCAGTGCAACACACAACAGCCATCTAGTTATTTAAAGCTTCCCCTCCCCCCACCAACTGTCATGTCCCAGTTCTGCCTTGCAAATCCAGTTAGACCAGAGCATGTACATTGGAATAGATCATAGGTATAGATAAGAGCCCTCAACATATGGAATCCACGACAGATAAATCCCTAAGGAATAGTAATGGGAGTAACGATACCATGAGGGAAGGAGAAATGTGGGGGGTAAGGGGGCAAAAGGGGGAACCGATCACAGTGATCAAATTATAACCCACCCACCCCCCACTCTTCCTAGGGAGACGAACAAAAGATATGTGGTTGAAGGGAGACAACAGATGGTGTAAGATATGAAAATAATTTATAATTTATCGAGGGGTCCTTAGGATGGGGCAGGCAGGGGAAAAAGAGGAGCCGATCACAAGAGTTCAAGTAGAAAGAAAATGCTTTGAAAATGATGATGGCAATGTATGTACAAATGTGCTTGATACAATTGAGGTATGGATTGTTATAAGAGCTGTAGGAGCCCCTAATAAATTATTTATTAAAAAAAAACAGATAAGGAAGACCGAAGAAGAATTGATGCATTTGAATTGTGGCGCTGGAAAAGAATATTGAAAGCACCACACTAAAAGGACACAAAAATCTGTGTCAGAAGAAGTGAAGGCCAGGGTACTCCTTAGAGGCAAGGACGGCGAGACTTCATCTTCCATACTTTAGACATTGTGGTAGTTACATAATTTCATGTCAACTTGCTAAATAAAGTGTAGGGGTGGAGTCTAGCCTGTCAATCAGGTCACAGCCTGATGGTGCCTCCTTGTAGGCGTGGTCTTCTTATAAGGAGGGCTCTTGGAACCTCCCTACTCTCACTCTGCCTTGGCCTTCCTGTTGATGAGCCATGCTGAGACCTGTGGGGGCCCTGGAGATGCATCCACCACCAATGGATGCATAGGACTTTCTACCCACCTGGCTGTGATTTTTCTGAATTCGGCATCATTGCATGTACTGCATGAATCTGAAGAGGAATTTATGGGCTAATATAAGACTTATGGGCTAATCTCAAATTATGAACTTGATCTGGGTGGGCTGGGATGTTTTATTGATGCATAATTACTTTTAGACATACCTTTCTCTCTTACATGTATATGAGTGTCTCTGTATTTGCTTCTCTAATCAACCCAGTCTAACACATTATGGTACAGGAGTGGCATAGTAGAGAAACAACTCATGAAGATGGAGAATGAATGTTTTACTGACTTCTACCGTACGGTAGTTTTTCTTTAGCTAGCCAGAGGTCAAATAAGGCCAAACTATTTACTCGATTATTTTCTGGAAAGAACATGGGAAGTTAAAGTTTTGATTCTTAGAAGTTGTTTTGATTATTCCTGTCTAAAATGGTGAAAATGATTGTGATAAATATGAATCTTGAGCTCAGGGGTGAAATTGCCCTTTGAAATTCTCTGAGACCATGCTGCTTAGTGAAAATGGCTGACAGAAGCCCCCACCCTGGATTGACGCAGTCAGAGACCTAAAGTCATATTTCTTATGAATGGGATAGTTTAGATAAGATAAGGATTCAGATAAGATAGATAAGGGAACTTGAATGTTTTAAGGTTGAGTTTAGGATCTGGCTCCACTAATTTAGACTATTTTATTCTGCCTATTGTAATTAATATAATGATTGACATAAATGATTATTGGGAAATATAAATAGAGAGTTTGTAATTTCACTATTTTAGCCATCATTTTAAATCTGTAAATGGGTTAGGGCACACCTTCATGGAAGATTCTGAAAAGATAAGTCCCTCCCAGTGCTTTGGAATACTCAGGACATTTGTATTGGAAGAGACTTTCCTAGGGGGCTGTTGACAGACTGAAGCAGAAAAAAAGGAACTCTTTGACTTTTTAAATTTTTAACTAGTGGTTTGAGCCTGAAGTTGGAAAAATTTGGAGCCTGAAGAACTCTCCTATCGGACTGAACATTAAAGGGAGCCTGTGGGCATCCTGCAATACTCTCTAGGTGACCAGTTGGATACACTTGTTGAGTGGAAGTGGGAGAAATGCAATAGAGATCCAGGTTGAGTCTGACCATGTGAACCTGGTCCACAAGGACTAGAGGAGAAGATGAGAGCAGATTGGCTGGTCTGAAGTTCATGATCTAGCCCAAGAGTGTGTCAGTCTGGGTAGGTAGACTAGAGAAACAAATCCAGAGACAATTGAATATTGAGAAAACATCTCATTCTAGTCCAGATCAAGTTCATAAGTCCAATATTAGCCCATCTGTCCAATAACAATCTATGAATTCTTCTTCAGACTCTTGAAAGATATACAATAATGCAGAATGCAGGAAGATCACAAACCAGTGTGTGGAAAGTGTTGTGGATTCAGTGGTGGTGTAAGTATTTTAGATCTGTCATGGGTCTCCACAAGGCACCTCTAGCTCCAGGCCTCCAGTTCTATCAGTGTAGCTCCATGGGACTTGCCAACAGGAATGTCTTGCAGGGAGTAAGCTTGTATCTGGCCTCCAGTGAGCTATTTATCCCCAGAGCGCCTCCAAATGAGGTCATCAAGCTGCAACCTGATTGACAGGCCAGACTACACCCCTTCGCATGTTGACAGGAGATTATGTAACTGCCACAAATGGGGATAAGGTTGTTGAGAATTTGTAATGAGGCCCATGGTCTAAAGGTGAGGCCACCAGTGGACACGCTGGTGAGGCTAAATGAGGTGGCCCACATTGAGTTGAACCAGAATTCAACCAGATGAAGATAAGATTTTTGAGCCTGTGAATTGGTGCGTATAACTGCTGATTTTATGGACAGCCTGTACTGATTTGACTTTGATTATGGATGCAAACTCACAAGATTCCAACTGGAATGAAGATTTTTCACATCAAAGAATATGATTGTCTTCTCGGAGCACTGGGTTAATGTAAGTAGGCAGTATAGAAATTGGATATCCCAAATTGGGTAGGTAGATAACGGCATGAAGTGGCTGGTTTATAAACCTTAATTCTATAATCCTATGGAGGAATAGATTCATAGGATTATAGAATTAAGGTGTAGGTGCTTACTTAACTGTAATTGTTAAGTATGGAATACTTTTTGTTTTTTCACTTATATAATACTATGTTTAAATGAGGCTGGCACATTTTGAATTGTATGCATTTTAGTTTTTTTCCTGTTAGATACTGATAAGATTTTATTATTGTTTTGTTTAAAAAGTATGTGTGGCTAAAGAGTTGTATAAAGGTGTCAAGTTGATCAGGGGTAGTCTGTGGTAGTTGCACAATGTCATGTTAACTTGATAAAAGAATAAAGGATGGAATCCAGCCTGTCAATCAGGTCACAGCCTGATGATCCCTCCATGTGGGCGTGGCCTTCTCCTGAGGCTTCTGGGAACTTCCTCTCTCTTAAATCTGCCATCAGAGGAGGCAGGCCTCTCACTCTCTCTCTGCTCCGCCTTCCTGTTGACAGGCCAGATGGAACCACGCTGATAGCAGCCAGAACCTTGGACATGTGTCCACAGCCATTGGATTCACAGGACTTTGCACTAACTGGCCTGTGATTTTTCTGAATTCGGCATCATTGCATATGCTGCATGAGGCTGAAGAGGAATTTATGGGCTAATATTGGACTTCTGCGATGATATCTAACTTATGAACTTGATCTCGACTGGGCTGTGTTATATTGATGCACAATTACTTCTTGATATAAAGTTCTCTCTTACATGTATATGAGTGTCTCTGGATTTCTCTAGTCAGCCTCAACCTAACACATAGGCACTAGAGCATAGAAGCATAAATGTTTGAAAATAAGCCAAGGCAGTGGAATCAGCTGTTAAATTCTACAGGCAAAAAGACATTTCAAACATGGCTCATTAATTTCTATTTTAACCCACCAAATGCACAGCTGGCATTTTGAAAATCTGAAATCATTTTCAGCTATTAAAATATATGTTAAGCATCCAAGTAGCAGTACTCTGCATGTTAACCATGATTGCAGCCTGTCAGTATGACCATTTTCCCCCACTACTTAAATGAGGATAGTATCATTTCCACTGCACTACTTCCTGATAATACTGAGACATGTAAGCTATAAAACTGAACTTATCAAAAAATATTAATGGAGGAGCATGGGTATATAATTTTACAATGCTTAAAACCTTAAACTATAATAATAATATTAAAACTTGGCTTTTAGCCTCTGAGACAATCAAAAGAAGAACTTGGAGGATATTAAATACAAAATATAACAGGCTTATGAAATTAGGGTAGAGTTAAGAAAAATATTTTAAGTATCAGACAAAATCTAAATAAGGAATACTAATGCATTCATGATATTGGTATTTGGCTCAGATAATTGCTACTCAGTGAGGCTGCTGCAGCCTCCTTGAAGAAAGAGGAGCTACACTCACTGGAGAGAGTTAGGAAAATCATCTTTCCCCAGATGCCCATTGAGATTCAACCACCTAGTAGTCTAGATAAAGGGAAAAATGGATTCCTGGAGATTTGGTAGCAAATACTGCATCAAAATTTTTTGTCTCTCAGAAAGGTGAAAGTGAAGACAGAGGAAATTGGTTCTTGGCAAGATGAGCCTATGCTTGAAGAGGGATGTGACAATGTCCATCATACCCTATTGATACCCAAAGGAAGAGAGAACAGCTTGGTTCAAATTGATTTATCGGGACCATTTCCATAGCCAGTAAATTTCCATAAAACCATGGAGATTTTTAAAACTCTGAGGAGTTACCACGCATAAGTTTGAGAATTTTAGATTTGAAAAGGACAGAAAAGTACTCTAAGTAAAAAGCTCTCTTTTGGCAGATAAGTTATTATTTTGCAAGAGTTGAAGTGTTACAAAACTTAAAAAGTCTGAAGTCGGTTGATCAAAGGGACAGTGTTGAAATATCTTATTCAGAGTAGACCTTGCTTTGCCTGTGTATCAGTAAATGTCAAGGTTCTATTAAACCATCACATCCTTCAAAGATTGCTTTTGATTCACACAACTCATGTAATGAATCTCCAAAAAATTCAGAGAATGAATCAACACATGCACCCATCACCAGGACTTTAGTGGAATGGGTTACCATTGAGCTTTATCACTGTGTCCTTCCTAAGTGTTATATTTTAACAATTAATTTTGTTGCTCATCGCAACAATCTTATTTTCCCATTGGATCCTCCTATTTCAACTTTTCTGAACATTTTGTGGCACAGTACTTCTTGAGACCCACACAGACATGCCCAATGTACATGTACCCCTGTGGGCGCATACACAGCTCCCGCACACACGATCACATGCATAGTCATTGCTGTGTAAAATAGTTCTGTCTGCGTGTGCCATGTAAAGCAGTCCTGCTTTGTTAATTTTGTATTGTTTTGTCCTTAGACAACACTTCCGAAGGACAAATCTGCCTGTGATTTAGCTTGGACCTTCTTTGCCGTGGACACTTGGAGAGGGTCTGCAGTGAGCGAGGCTGTGCCAGGGAACACAGAGTAAGTCTGCTGCCCTCTTTTCCTTATTACGTCCACTCCACAGGCATCCTCTATACGCCTTTCCTTCCCGACTGCACAATACACATCGGCAACGCTTTAGTTAAACATCTCACACAAATGACAACGTTCGAACCAAAGGACAAGGGTTTGAATTGACTTCCAAGTAACTCCTTACTAGAGCACTTAAAAAGTCTGTAAAAACAGGGGCAGATTTACCTGGCAAAAACATTTCTCTTTGGAGTTTGGCTCTGGCCTGCTGGGAAAAGCATCTTTTCTTCAGCCAGTCAGCTTCAAATTCACTACAGTGCTCGTTGGGCCATGTGATGTACACCTTACAGTACAGAAAATCAACATCAACAATATGTACATTATGCTTCCAACTACAATTCTCCATGTGTGTTTGTAAATGTTATTTAAGTGTATCTGGAGTATGAGGATCTCTTTTAAATGAGCTATTCACAGACACAGAAAACAAGGAAGGCAAGGGATCCATTTGAGGTGAGATCCCTAGGTCCTAAGCAAAAAGTAGATACTGACTGGACCTGAAGTTCAGCAATATGTGGCTCTAAATAGATGGCTTTGAAATATATATCTATAGATATAGATATATAGCCTGATTCATAACAGCACCAAAATTACAGTGATGAAAATCATTTTAGGGTTGGGGGACACCACAACCTGAGGAACTGTATTAAAGGGTTGTGGCATTAAGCAGGTTGACAACCACTGAACCACTGGCTCTAGGACAACCTAATTGCTATAGTGACAATGGGAAGAAATGTGGCAGTCTGCATCCAAAGCAGCAAAACATTAGAAACTAGATGGCGGCAGCTCTCGTCTATCCTGTCAGACGCCTGTGAGTCAAGATTGACTCAGCAGTAGTGGTTTTTGGTTTGGGGCATTTGGATTGCATTTTTAAGAACCTCCCCAAACAAACCTTGCATATCCACCCACTAATTTGATGAAAAATATTAATCAAGACTGTATTTTGAGTGCTCACTGTATGCCAAGCACAATGCTAAACTTTTTACCCAGTTTATCTTACTGCATCCTCTATGAGAAAGTTTGGCTAGCATCCCGATTTCTGGGTGAGGAAACCAGCTAAAAACTTTACCTTTATTGTATAAATGATTTAAATTGTGTTCTTAAAGATACTGTCTACTGAAAACATAATGTGGAAACCTGCACATTTTATATAAAAGTAGAAATATTGATAATAAAAATAGGTACTAACAGAGGCTTCCACATATTAAATTTGCTTAGTTTATACCATGTATTATATATACACACAAACACACATATACATATATATAATCTAGTAAAACCAAGTTAGCCATTTCTAATTTTAGAGACTATCCCTTTATTTTATTTGGGTAAGACGAGAAAAAGAAGCTACTTTTAGAGAGAATTACCTTTTGTCTGTCAAAGGTCAGCTCTCTAATTCCAATGTTCACATCTAGACTTTCGATGAGAAGCTTCCGTGCTTTGGCTGAGTCCAGGTAGCAAGCAGAGCACTGGCAGTTGTCTCGCAGCCATATTGCCGGGTAAAGGGACTCTGCCCCATCATGCCAGATGATCTGCATCAAACGGGCCCCGTCCAGCACCTCTGCCCTTTGGATGGCACAACGCATGCTTCTGGTCTTTGAATGTCAATTCGGCCAGTTACCTGTTATGGCAAATTAGGGTGAAAAAGAAACTCCCCACATCAGATCTGAACTTGGCCTCTAAGAGGACGAATGGTTCAAGTGGAATCTAGCCTCTCCTAATCACATGCCAGAATCCACCGGTTGACTGTCATCAGCGGGACCTTTGCTCTACTGAGACTATGTCATATACTGTAAACAGAAGCACAGGGACTCAGAGTAAATAAGATTAATGTGCTGAGTCAGGAATCAGATGGAAACAATCACTTGGCTTTCTCACAGAAACTTTAGATAATAAGTTTACCACCAAAATGACATATGCAGGTTTATAATTGTTTGTGTAAGAAGCCTGGGATATTCAAGGGAGAAAAGGCTCCAAATTAAAAGAATAGAAATCATACTTGTTAATAGATAACCAAATCCACATGACTTTTGGGAAAAATAAAACTAAAAGGTTTCTATGATCCTAAATTAGTAAAAGTTGTTCTAACAAAGCAACTACTAGCAAAATTTATTTATTTTAAGGAGTACTCTAATTCAGTATATTGCATTTTTCCTGTTCAATCATTTATTTTCTTGCTTGTGCAGCATATTTTCTTAAAGAGCTATAGAAGTTTCGAGAACTGCACAGATTCCTTGGTTGGTATATATATATATATATATATATATATATATATATATATATATATATATATATATATATATATATATCCCTTTATTTTATATACATATACCATATCATTCCATCGTTCAATCACATCAAGCAGAATTGTACAGTTGTTACCACAATTAGTTTCCAAACATTCTTTTTCTACATTGACCCCTTGACTTCCTTCATCTCCCCTCCATTAATGAACCTCCGTCCCCCTGAAACCCTTATTCCCTTTGGGTCTCCATAGGCTCATCAATCCTGGGCTTCATGTATCCAAAAATGGAAAACAAATAACACAACTTCAAGCGGGTACCCTTCCTTTTCAGTCAGCATAGTGTTGCTTGATATTTCGGTTCGTTTATTGTAATTCATTACTGAGGATTTCTACTTGGGATTGACATAATGTCTTTTTATGAAAAAATCCACAAACTTAGGGAAATGTGTTATTTGTAGGAAAGAAAATCAAATGAAAAATAGACAGGATGATTGGTGCTTTAGACTTATCTTGATCCCATTAATCAATATATTGAATGTTAGAATGTCATGTCAATGTTCTAAATTTCACTTTCTTCAAATGTTATTTTGCATGACCCTAAACTTACATAAGAACAGAACTCCTCAACACCTTTAGAAGTGACATGTGACAATGGGAACAAAACTTCATTGCTTTTTATTTTAGTGGAGGCAAAAGTTTGTGTACATGCCTGCACACACAAGCACAGACACATATGCACAAACTCACACGTGAATGCACTTGGACTACTTCTGAATGTTTCCTATGAACCAGCACTTCAGTAGATTTTGTAGGATTAAGTGACAAGATGAAAATGCTTCTTGAATTTATAGAATTTACAAAATTTCAAAAAAAATTTATGTCACACAAAATAACTGGTGAAAAATGAAAACAGCTTTCAGGTATTTAGTATGTGTTTCTCTGCCTGGAATTTAGATGTGGTATTGGGAGTGGAGAAATGATTTTTCAACCAGTGGAAGGAAAAAATCTAAAAGGAGTCAGGTTTTGTTGGTTCTTAGGGAACCCAGTTCTGTTGGTTCTCAGTATTGGGCCCTCTATCTCTAGACTACTTTTTACTAAAAAAAAAAAAAAGTAATGAAATTTTTACCTAATTAAAATTATACTTGACCTTTCATCTTAATAAAAATAGTTTTGGGCAAGAAGAAATGCTTATTTGATTCATGCCATGGAGAAAGGGATGATTTAGACAAAGAACAAATATGAAAGTATGGAGTGTGAGCAATAGGAAAAATGCTCGATTAGACTGGAGCAAAACATTATGAGGGGTTGAATGGCTAAGAGAAATTACAAGTCCTGTTAAGAATGGATCGTGGAGTACCGTGCAGAGTAAAATACAGAGCTCATTCTATTATGATGGGAACACTGAATTTTTTCCAGGCAGAAGATTGGAAGGATTAGATGGAATAATTTTATTAGAAAAGTAGTTAAACTTTGGACTTAAAGGTGAAATGCCCTAGGGTGGGAAGATGAAGATGACTGCTATCCCGAAATTGTGGATTCAGAAGTCATTGGACTTTGGTTCAAACCTCGTACTTGTGAAGTTACACAATAACATAAGACTATCCTATATTTGGCACTTTCCATTGGGTTTGCTTTTTGTGACAGGTCTTAGTCTGCAGACATGGTTTTGTCTTAAAGTCTGTTACTGGGATTTCTGCCTTGAGTCTAACCCTCATGGTTTCCTCAAACATATCTAGTGACTTAAGTTTTGTCATTTCTATAGTTGAACATTCCATATATTTTAGTTTCAAAAGTTTCCATATTATGTGCGTGTTTATATAGATAGATATTTATCTCAATAGTATTTTAAATGATACCATTAGATGATTAATGATGCTATGGAGGATACTTATATTACCGCCTAAAAACTGGTAATGCTGCCACTGAAGTGACCAAGGATGTGTATAAACCTTAGATCTATGGATGAGTTTTGAGATCACACTTAATTGTAAGGCCCATTCTCAGATCAATTTGTTTGTATGATGTGGCCCTGCTTGATACTTGGCCTCATGAAGTGATCATTAAAGATCTCGGTGCTTTAACAAAGTGTGATGACGAAATCAGATAGTACCTGGCTATAAGGGAGAATAGCTTTTGATAGCCGGGCACCATCAGCTTGCTTCACCACATTTACTTATGCACCCACTTTGTCTTCAGCGATCCTATCAGGAAGATGAGCATCATGGAATGCCAGTTTAATAGAACAAAGTGTTCTTGCATTGAGGGAGTACTTGAGTGGAGGCCCAATGTCCATCTGTGCCCTTAATACTAAACCTATAAGTGTATGCACATAGATATATTTCCCCATCATCATATATAAATATATTTACATATATACATGCCTGTAATTAGACTGCTATAAATTCCCTTTACCTCCTAGTTCTTTCCTCTATTTCCTTTTACTTTCCTCATGTCCTGCTATCATGCTCAGCCTTCATGTGGGTTCCAGTTGTTCCTCTCGGTTACATTGCCCTTGATTAAGTCCTACAAGGCCTCTTATACCCTCCTTGCCACTGATTTTGGATCACTTGTTGTTCCCTTGTTCCTGGGTTGGTTCCGCCCACCCCATTTCCTTTCTCCCACATCCCCTTCTCCTGTAAGGCCGCCCCCCCAGAAACATTGGTCCCATTTTTTTCATCTCCAAATTGTCTATCCTGCTTATCTTATCTAGATAGACATACAGATATATTAATAAGTGCAAAACCCAGGCAAAGCCAAATAAAACAACAAAGGAAATCAAAACCAACAAAACAATAACAACAGCAGCATAAAACAAACACAAAATAATAATAACCTAAAAAAAGTCACTGACAAAAATGGAGAAGCCTATATATAGTTCAATGTCTGTTTGTTGGCCTTTATGAGTGTTTTCCAATTGAGTCTGATGGGGTGCCATACTCTGCCTCCAAAGTCTAATTTTGGTATTTCCCAGGGGTTTCATCAGTCTGCTTCCCCTGATGCTCTGCTGCATGTTCTGGGGCACAACCATGCTGGCATTCCTTGGTGCTCACCATCCCGACACACGCTGGAGACAAAGCAGGTGCATAAGCAAATGTGAAGAAAGCTGATGGTGCCATGCTATCAAAGGATATAGCGCCTGGGGTCTTAAATGACTGACCGTAAACAAGCGGTCATCTGTCAGCCACCGGAGATCCCCTTTCAGAGGGGTCTAGGGGAGGAGATGAGCCAGTCAAGGTGTGATGTAGTACCAATGAAAAATACAGCGTTCCTCTAGTTCCTAAATGCTTTCTTCCTTCCATCCCCCCTCACCCCCTGCCCTCAACTATCATGATCTGAATTCTACCTTGCAAGTCTGGCTAGACAAGAGGATATACACCGGTACAGATAGGAACTGGAAATCCAGGAAATCCAGGCCAGATGATACCTTCAGGACTAGGGGTCTGAGTGGCGATACTGGGAGGGCAGAGGGAGAGTGGGTTGGAAAGAGGGAACCGATTACAAGGATGTACACATGACCTCCTGGGGGCCGGACAACAGAAAAGTAGGTGAAGGGAGACTTTACACAGGACAAGATATGACAAAATAATAATTTATAAATTTTCAAGGGTTCATGAGGGAGTGGGGAACAGGGAGGGAGGGGAAAAATGAGGAACTGATGCCAAGGGCTTAAGTAGAAAGCAAATGTTTTGAAAATGATGAGGGCAATGAATGTACAAATGTGCTTTACACAATTGATGCATATATGGATTGTGATAAGAGTTGTATGAGCCCCTAATAAAACGATTAAAAGAAATGAATAAAACTCAGAAGCAACAAAGCCCACATGGAAGCACACCAGCCTGCGTGATCATGAGGAGTCAAGTGTATCAGGTATCAAAGAACAAAAAAAATCATATAATTGAGAATGAGGGACAGTGTGGAGTGGGAATCCAAAGCCCATCTGTAGACAACTGGACATCCCCTTACAGAAGGGTTGCAGGGAGGAGATGAGCCAGAGTGCAGTGTAGCAATGATGAAGCATACAACTTTCCTCTAGTTCTTAAAGGCTTCTTTGCCTCCATTATCATGATCCCGACTCTACCTTACAAATCTGGCTAGGCCAGAGGATGTACACTGGTACATATAGGAACTGGAAACATAGGGTATCCAGGACAGATGATCCCTTCAGGATCAGTGTTGAGAGTGGTGATATTGGGAGGGTGGAAGGAAGATGGGGTAGAAAGGGGGAACCGATTACAAAGATCTACATATAACCCCCTCCCTGGGGGATGGAAAACAGAAAAGTGGGTGATGGGAGATGCCAGGCAGTGTAAGGCATGACAAAATAACAATAATTTATAAATTATCAAGGGCTCATGAGGAAGGGGGCAGTGGGGAAGGAGGGGAAAAATGAGCTGATACCAAGGGCTCAAGTAGAAAGCAAATGTTTTGAGAATGATGATGGCAACAAATGTGCTCGACACAATGGCTGTATGTATGGATTGTGGTAAGAGCTGTATGAGCTCCCAATAACATGATTAAAAAAACAAAAACACCTGGAAGCTTGAAGACTTATATTAAAACAACAGCCCTTTAAGTGAGGTGTCAGCTCAGTTGACACAAAAGCACACGTCTGTGTGTACCAAGGATCATAAAGAATAAAATCCATGGTCACAGAAGGAAATTATATGAGGGCTTAAATTCTAAGCACCCAAAATGCAGAATGCTATGGATGACAATGAAAGCCCAAAGTCCGTTTGCAAAGTTCCCATGTGGATTATGCCTTCATTAAATTCCCTGTGCACTTCAACCAGGGATGTGAATAATCTTGCTCTAAAAATACATTGGAAAAAGTAGTCTTCCTTGGGGGCTTGTCTGGGTATGTCCTTGATGTTACGATCACCGGGAGATGGGGCGGGGGTCACATAAGCATGTGCTTGTACTGCTTTGGGGAGAGGCCTGTACCAAACTTGTAAACTCTGTCTACTAGAACACACATATTTCAATGGCGCCTCTCCCATCCTAGTAATGCCTCTGTAATTATGATGTGTTGATTGGCCATCAACTGTGCGTTTGTGTCAGTTTTACTTGGTCTCCTAGGTTCCTTTTAAAGTTCTGTATATCAGAAAACCCTAGGACACAATTATAACCTTATGAGTTTTCCCTCATCTGGATAATATTTCGTTCACTTTGTCATGTCCTTGTCCCATTTAACTTTTTAAAATGTTCTCTTTAAAAACATTTTTATAAAAATCTCAACAACAACAACAACAAATAGAAAGGTAGTTATGACATTGTGCATAGTGCTTTGGAAGCAGATCGAGACTAGAAATGGGAAAATTAATTTGGGGATTTTTATAGAAATCTACTTGAGCAGAAATTAGAACAAAGACAGTGGAAATAGTATTAAAAAGGGAATGTGAGATGTGAACAATGTTCCAAAGATATATTCTAAATATATATACTTAATATATAAAATATATTTAAAATATATAATAAAATATGAAAAATGTCTTAAAATAGCTTTTCAGCTTCTTTACTCATGAGGAGTTGTCATTTACTTCGTTAACTGCTTTATTAAAGAGTGATATCAACTATGTAGAATCTGCCTAATTAGCAATAAGAGGTTTCAAAACCAAACCAAACCAAGACTGCTAGGAAAGGTAATGACTTTGTTCCTTTTTTTCCCTTTCGGCTGCAATTTTTTGGAAGTTTGCTTTCAAAGAAAATCAGCACAGTTATTAAAGATAATTATGAAATGCACCGCAGCAGATATCTTCATGTGGACTCCAGTTGAAGTTGTGGCTATGTTTGCTCTGCATATAGTTACGCTGTGTTCTTCTTCGTTCCACCCTCTTGGCTCCCTCAATTGGTGGCAAGCAGATTGAGAAGGTTTTCGAAGAAAATAGCACAGATTGTAAAAAGATCACAAAGAAATAGAAGCAGGTTTATATTTCATATGTGTATCATATTTTAGTTATCAACTTATTCTTTTTTGGCACTTACCCACACAAATGGCTTGATGGTTACCTTTTTATGCTGACATATTTATCTTTTAAGATTAATGTCACCTATAGACCCTACCTTGGCTTCTCAAAATAAAAATAGGATGCGTTTCTCTCTCGTTAATAGTCCTTCAGTTGTAGATTGTTGCCATGCATCCCTTTTACTCCCTTTTCTGTAAGCCAAGTCTACCTACCTTTTACTTTCATTAGTTATGAGATGTGAATTTTACATTCCATAATTTTCAAAATTCCTGTCATGGTTAGTCTCCAGTTTATCAATGTCACCCCAAATCTGAGGCTATAAATTATACAAGATGTCATTGATGTATTATTCCCAGTACAAGTGACAGAAAAATTAGTACCTTACGTGAAAGAGAAGTGCTGGCACTGGCAGGTAAGCTCAGGTAACCTTTGGACTGCTAACTGCAAGGTTGACGGTTCAAATCCACCAGTCATTCTGGGAGAGAAAGATGAGGCTTTCTAATCCTGTAAAGATTTATAGCCTTGAAAACCCTATATAAGATCACTATGAATTGGAATCAATGACACTGGTTTAGCTTTTTGAAGGACACATGAAAGAAAAGTAAAGACTATCTAGCATGATTTCTTTGGGCCTGAGGGGTTGGAAGAATAATGGTAACTAATTTATACGTGTGTTAGTCCAAGTTTACTAGAGAAAAAAAATTAATAGATACTCACATGCGTATATGAAAGAGCTTTATATAAAAGAACAATTGTATATTGAGAAAATATCCCAGACCAGCCCAGATCAAATCCATAAGTCTGATATTAGCCCATATGTCCGATGTCAGTCTATAAAGTCCTCTTCAGACTCAAGAAACACATGAAATGACACCAAATTCAGGAAGATCACAGGCCAGTGGGTGGAAAGTGTTATGGATCCAGTGGTAGTGTAAACATCTCGGTACTGGCAGGGGTGTTTACGTAGCTTCTCCTACTCCGGGGCACTAGCATAGTTCCATGTGTCTTAGCAGGAATGTCTCCCAGGGAGTGCATGTGCGTCCCTCCTCCAGCGAGCTATTTATCTCCTTATCACTCCAAATGTGGCCATCAAGCTGCGACCTGATTGACAGACTAAACTCCACCCCTTCACTCATAATCGTCTCAAATTGACAACAAATTGTAACTACCACAATAGGATATCAAGAAGGTTTTTGTTTTACAATAAAATGAATGGTTTTAATAATTTTGGAAGTAAATTTACAGGTAATATATTTAACTGGTAATAGATCAAGTTCCCTGCTACTGACTGAAAGATCATTGGTTGGCACCCACCAGCCACTCCACAGAAGAAAAGACTTGGCCATCTACTCCTATAGCAAATACATGTATTATAGAAAACCTTAAGTAGCAATTCTACTTTTTCTTATAGGGTCGTGAGTCAAAATCAACTTGATAGCACCCAACAGTAAGCATCGGTATTAGTGGTAGTAGTAGTAGTAGACGTACTCGTGGTAGTCATCGTATAGTAGTAGTAGTAGTAGTCATACTCGTGGTAGTCATCGTATAGTAGTAGTGGTAGTCGTACTCGTGTTGGTCATCGTATAGTAGTAGTAGTCGTCGTACTCGTGGTGGTCATCGTATAGTAGTAGTAGTAGTCATACTCGTGGTGGTCATCGTATAGTAGTAGTAGTAGTAGTAGTCGTATTCGTGGTAGTCATCGTATAGTAGTAGTAGTAGTAGTAGTCGTACTCATGTTGGTCATCGTATAGTAGTAGTAGTAGTAGTAGTCGTACTTGTGTTGGTCATCGTATAGTAGTAGTCGTACTCGTGTTGGTCATCGTATAGTAGTAGTAGTAGTAGTAGTAGTAGTAGTAGTAGTCGTACTCGTGTTGGTCATCGTATAGTAGTAGTAGTAGTCGTACTCGTGGTGGTCATCGTATAGTAGTAGTGGTAGTCGTACTCGTGTTGGTCATCGTATAGTACTAGTAGTAGTCGTACTCGTGGTAGTCATCGTATAGTAGTAGTAGTAGTCGTCGTACTCATGGTAGTCATCGTATAGTAGTAATAGTAGTTTGTATTTCTTGATACTTTCTTCATGTCAGTCACTATTCTTATGCGCTTCATATACAAGTCAGTGAATCTTCCTTAGAACCCAATGGAAAAGCAATTGCCATTACTCAAATAAGCAAGAGAAGAAAAAGGGTTGTACATGAAGATATAGATGGTTGTAGAATTCAACTTAAGTTCTCAAAGGGAGTCAGACAGTTAAGGGGAAAAGTCCTATTTAATTTAATCATCAAATTCCAATGTGTGAATAGCTATCCTAACCGCAACTCACGTTTAATGACAAATTCTCTAATAAGTAAAACTACTTTTGGTTGCAAAGATTTTTGTACCACTTAAATTTTGACACATTGGGCACAAACTTTGCAAGGCACATTTTCTGCCACACTTGAAATGGCTCCTTTACTCAAATATGGAAAGGTGCCCATGTCACACCCACGGCTGATGTGACCCCACCCATGGACACCTGCATCAACAAATACTAATTGCATTCCAGCCTACTGTTTTAAGCCTTCCACTTTCTCTCTCTTTACATCTTTTTTTTTTATGTAGCAGATTTTAACTAGAAAGAGAAGAACTAATATGTCTTCAGACATTAGAAAAACCTAAGACTTTCCCTCCAACCCACCCGGTCAAACGCAATCCTGTAGATATTATAAGGGGCGTAGAAATATTAAGACTCTGAAGAGTGATAAGTGATAGAGACTGCTACAGACACAGGGAGTGTGTGGGAGAACTGGAATGGCTTGGGTGTTGGTGAAATTGAATTATTTGGATATCTATGAAGGAACTTGGCAAGATATATTGATGCTTCACAACCTTTTTCTTAACTTCATGACACATGGGACTGGTAATCCAAAAAAATGCATAGTCAAAGGGAACATAATTTCCATCTTAAGCTTTTTTTTTTTACTTGTTCACAAGTCTACTGGGGAAAAGATGATGACAATTTTAAAAGGAAATGTATCATCAACTATTGCAAAAACAAAAATCCCCTAATCTACCATTCATCAATCACTTAAAACAAAACCGAGAACGCATCTGGATAACGAAACAAGAGGCTAATGGAAATAATGAGAATGTTCACATATTGTAAGCACTGTAATCAACGTCACTGAAAAATTTGTATGGAAATGGATAACCGGGGACCTAAATTGCTGTGCAAACTTTCACCCAAAACACAAGAAAATCCAGAACAAAAAGAGTAACAGCAACAAAATAATGATCACTAATACCCGAAAGAAAATTCTTTCTGAAAATAATTAGATGTGATTTTTAAAATTTGGTTTTTAATTTAGCTCACTTGTTAAAATCAAGTCCAGCAGAAGCATCCTGACCATTTCGGTATTTGATGTGCCATTGTGTCTCTATAGATAAGTGAAATATAAATACCCTTGGCTATATAAGGTATGGGGCCCTGGTGGCATAGTTATAATGCCACTATGTTAGGATGCTAATCAGAGGGTCAGCAGTTTGAAACCACGAGCATGCCCTAAGGAGAAATATGAGGTTTTCTACTCTAGTGAAGAATTACCATCTCATAGCTACAGAGGTAGTTCTTCTCCATTCTAAAATGTTGTTTTGGATTGGAATTGTCTTGATGGCAGTGGGTTTGTTTTTTAATTAAGGTATATACCTTTTTAAATAATGAGACTTTTTGGGGGGCCAAATTGAAGACCATAAATTGAATGACTATTTTATGCTTAATTTGCACTTTGCTTCTTTTTACCTATAATTTTAACTTAGTTTATTAAATATTAGACTATTTTTGATGGCAAAGAGCATTTTTGCCTGTTCTGAAAAAAAATAGTCCTTGGATATTGGTGTATCCCTAAATGATTGGAAAGACTTTCTTTTATTTTATATCATTATTTGATGTGTTTTTGTTTTTGTTTCCAGTTGACCCATTGTAGTTTTATCTTTAGAGTTATGGGGAACTGTTTGAGACTCTTGTTTGTCCCAAGTAATTTGTTTGAGAAATTCCTCTGCTTTAATGATAGACACAATTTTTGCCTATTGCCTTTTCCTTTTCCTAATCAGAAAACTGAAATTTTATCATTTGATTTCTCTAATACTGTTTGACAAATCAAGAAAGTAGGTCTGGAAGTTAGTGAATACATGGACTTTGTAAATAAAGGGCACTTGCAACTGTAAGTGTTGTGGTTAGTACTCACGGCTATTGAATCATTGCTGACTCATAGTGACCCTTGTGGGTTTCCAAGACTGTAACTTTTTATGAGAGGAGAAAGCCCAGTCTTTCTCTTGCCGAACTGCTGGTGGTTTTGAACTGTTGACCATGAGGATGGTACCCCAACACATAACCACTACACTGCCAGTGCTCCTCTTTGTGGCCAGAAGCCACATGCGGTTATGCTGGGTTCAGTGCCCTCATTTGACAACCGGGGAAAATGAAGATCAGAGATACTGGGCGTGATTTGTCGGAAAAGACACTCGTGATCTATGTTTGCCAATTTAGTGTGCTTACACTAGCAATGTCAATCTTACTGCTATGATGGGATGTCCACTAAGGATGTAAATTATGGATTTTAAATAAAAATTCATAATTCAAAAATAATTACTCATTCAAATAGTTCCCAATGCATAATTTTGTTTTAATGTTATTGAAAATGTGAACATGTGATTTGTACATATATAAAGTGATATTTTTTGTCATAATAACAGAGAACATGGCGATTCCTTAAATATACATCACAGCTAAATTGAATCACAGACTTTGGTAGTTTCAAGAAGTCGATGCATAAATTTTATTGTTACTATACACAAAATTTAAATTATAGACATTTAAAAATGTTGGTCTGAGAAGGCCAATTCATCTAATTAGGCACATATCCCCCAAATAAGAGGCTGATCATTTTTAAATGTTTTCAGTAAAATAAGACAGAAATCCACATTATCAAATATTGGCATCTGTTATTTTAATCTTTCCAAGAATGAATTTTCACAAAAGTTATTAGCTAGCCAACTCAAACCCACTGCTATAGAATAGATTCTGACTGATAGTAGCCCTCATATAGGGCTTTTTTTGTGGTTATAAATCCTTGAAGGCATAGACAATCTCATGTTTCTCCCGAGAAGAAATCATGTTTGAAATGTTGATCTGGTAATCGGCAGTCCCACATTTATCTGCTAGTTCCACCAGGCCACCATGTCATACCCAGACCCTCTCATGTGGTTCCCCTCCAGTTTCTAGGTGTAGGAGAGGAAAATAAAGTGTGTGTTATATATAGAAACATTAAATACTTATACAGGATAATTTATTCAGTACTCCTTACTCTGTTGAGTGCTTTCCATGCTATATCCTTATTAATCCTCCCGAAGACCTGTTGAGATTGGTGCCATCACTTCTGTTTTCCAGAAAGCTTGAACTTGAAGAAGGAAAGTAACTAACTAGAAAGCCGAGGGAATCAGTGTCTTAACCATCACATGGACAATCGGACTGGAAAACGTTATAAACAATGACTTCAATTTGTAGTACTATTAACAAAGTAGCTTATTCTCAAGGTCGTTGAGTGTTAGTTAACCTCCCGTTAGATATTTTGGCTTTGAAGGGAGAGAGCTGAAAGAAATGGTTTCTAGATGCTACACTATAGAGAGAGGCTTAAAAATATTATTTTAAAGTATGAAATTATTTGATTTGTCAAACTTTATATCATAACCCATGAATTTTTACCTGGTAAGGATAGGAAGAGTCCTGGTAGTATAGTGATTTAGTAGTTGACTACTAATTGAAAAGTTTGTGCTTTGAATTTACTACCTACTCTCCTACTCTATGGAAGAAAGATGTGATAGGCTACTGCTCTATAGATTTATAGCCCTGGAAACCCCATTGGGGAAGTTCTACTCTGTCCTATATGGTGACTATGATTCTGAATTGATTTGATGGCCATATATGTATATATTTGCCACACTAATGGTAGACCAGACTATATTTGTGGTGTCTGAACTTTAATACAGTTTGAGTACAGATATCTTCTACCCATGCTACTTACTACCTAAGCCCTTTCAACTTAGAAGTTCTCTTAATTTGGTTTAATAAGTGAGAAAGATACTTTTTAATTTGTGAATGTTTTCTCCTGTAAATAATGAATTCTATAAAGACTTTATAAGTACCAGTCTATTCTTTTGTGTCAGCCATTTGCCTGCTATCTTTTGACAGTATCAGATCTCTCCCAAACACTTATATCCTAAATTATTAAAAGGGATTGCTTAAGGTCCACTCCAGTGGAATTACCATATTCATACTGGGGCTCAAATTATCAAGGCATTTATTTATTGATGTGACAGAGAGAACTGGTCTAGATATTACAAAGATTCCTGAATTATTTCAAACCAGTACATATATTCTGTAATAAAAAGCCTTCATTTTCAGTCAAATGGGTGCAGAGTTACTGTAATAGTTCATCTTGATTTTCTTTCTGGGAGAAAAACAATAAAAAAGGTACCAAAGATTTGATTTGAACAATATCCCGAAGAAACATGTCTTATTCATGTTTTTAGGTTTGACAAAAGTCCAAGGTAGACTATGCAGTCATCTTTCTTTGGACTAGGTCATGGATTATTTAGGGAACATTTCCAAAACCCAGCCAGGCTGCCTGTTGGCCTACCACCAATCCAGTTTGCTTTTTAGACAGTAAGTATCCTCTCTGTCACCTCAATGCACATTCTGAGTTAGCCTTGGGGTTACAAAGTAATTTGATTTTTAGACTAAGCCAAACATAATTGTGGAATCAAAGCTGCCAAGAAGCAATCAGATTCACTGCATTCCAGAATCAGGTCTGCTCCAAATGTCTGATGGACCATCTTCCATTGCAGCCCACATGGATGCAGGATACATTGGACTGGAGTTCCAATTGAATGTTGTCCCCACCCCCACCCCTCCCCAATCCCAACATACAAGCTCTTAAAATAAAAGAAAGTTGAGGTCAAGCATACCTGTTTGTTCTCAGATGAGATTTGGGTGCCAAATTATGTAAAACTTCGCCAGGAAAGACCACTTGAGCTTCAGCCCTAAATGTACTTTGGGAAGGAGGCCTCTTGATGCCAGTCACATCCCAGGGTTGGTCGGCCCTGGTTCTAATGTGGGGCAGGTCCTTGGAAGCCTCTGCTCCTGGCAGTTGCACTGTGGCCCTGCCCCCAGACACAGCTGGGTTCACACATGAGGATGTCCCAATCTGAGGGTACAGCAACTCCTGAAGGGAGGTAGGTAGTTTTAAACAAAAAAAGTAAAGAGACAAGAAGTTTTTTCACCTAAAGGGGAAGCAGTTAGTAAGAGAAAATACTTTAACTTTAAGCAGGTGCTGAAACCACAAATAGCCTGGGACTCAATGCAAAACATAACCTACATTTAAATCTTTTTAAGATAGGAGCAAAGGCTGTTCTCACCTGTCTCCTATGTTTTGTCTCTGGGCTGAATCAACTCCTCCCTTATCTGTTCACTGTGATAGCTTTTTTTTTTTTTTTGCATCACTCATTTAGAGATCAAGCATTGAGATAAGATGTACATTGACTTGGGAAGAATTAGCAGCTCCCACCTGCTCAGAAGTGAAGTGGTAGCTATTTGCCCTTAATATATATTCCTGTATAGACCTCTTGGTAAGGAGTGTGACTAATTAGTTGCTAGGGCCTAAGAGGAAGGCTAGGATTGGTTGTCCTCGGCCCAAAGCCTGCCTTCTGTTACACTTTGGCTAGAAAGACCTGTTGTTACCAAAGAACACAGGGCTTCTCTGATGGCATCTGGTTGCCCAGTGACTTGATTCACAACACACAGACCTTCGGGCAACAAAAGGGAAAGTCCAGCGTGGGCAGAATGCCAGGCATCCAGTGCCCATCTATCTGCCAGGCATTTATTTTGGGGGAGATCTCAGTACAGGGGGTGGGCTACATAAAAACTTCCTAGTTCACAGCAGAGTCAAATAACTTTAAAAGAAAGTCCGTGGGTGACAAGCTCAGGAACAAGACACATAAGCTCTCTGTCCTACACACCTCCCACCAGTGACACCCTTCCTGGGAAGACAGGGAGGCAGTCCCAGCCTGCAACTTGTTGTTTCTTGCCCACAGGACTCTGACAGCAGTGAGACCCAGGCAAGCAGGAACAAAAGAACTAACCACAAAGATGGTTAGTGAAATTCTCTGCTGGCCTCCTGTCTTTGTGGGATCTTTCCCAGTAGAATCCCCCTTCCAGAAGTACAGAATCCCCTCCCCAAGTAATACTATTATAGTTTATTTTCACAGTAACTCCTAAACTGTGCTTCTGCCCTTGTGGCCCCTTCCTCCATTTTCGTTCTTCCTTCCTTCGTTCCCCCAAGACCTCAGGTTAAATTACTGGCACCCAGTGTCCAGGGAAAATAATGACCTGTTTATTTCCCAGGCCTGGGTGGAGTGTGTCAGAAATGTGGAGCGCCGTGAGAAAGGTTGCCAGCACTTTAAACTCACAGTAATTGCGGTTATAGGTGTGCTTGAAGCAATCTGTTCATTATATTTTAAACATTCCAACTTATACACAATTAACTTTTATTTCATACCATGAGTTTGAGCACCAATTAGGTGGATTCTTTTTGGATTAAAAAAAAGTTGTTAGAAAAAACCAAAAGTGCTCTCTCAACATCATTTCAAATGACCAAGTTAAATAAAACAAAACAAAACAAGCCAGCTAGGGACTGTCAAGAGTTACCAGGTCAAATCCAGCACACCAAGAAATCGTTTGGACAAGGAAAGCAAGCAAACAACACACAAACAGCAAAACCCTGTAAGAAGCCTCCTGAAGATGGAAGAGATAATGCGAGAATATCTCTGAGGACTTGTCCCCTGCTATGTTAACCCCGCACCATCATCAGCTCGCTTTCACATATGGCTTCATTTACTTTCTTGGCAAGTAGAACGCTCACTTAATATTCTGGATTCCAAACAGAGCAAATTAGGCCAGATTGTTTTAGCGGCCATCAAATTGGCTCCCCACTCATGGTGATCCTTGACTCGCTGATTCCACGCACAAAAGACTTAAATCCAGCGAGGTCATGATCCCCTGATGGGTTATTGATTAGACCACAAAGATTAATTTGCTGGTTTGAGGGAGTAAATCGCCTGGCTTTTCTGTTTAGTGCTTCTTAGTTTGGAAGCTTCATGGAAACAACAGAGCTTTGTTTGACATCAGTGCACATGAAGCTTCTTGGCTGGAAATCAAGCCCAGGTCTTTGAGATGGAAGATAAGAATTCTACCACAGAACTATTGGATTATGAGAGTTGATAAAATATCCAAGAGCCAGCACTGCTACTGGATTCAGAGTTACTAACACTGCTCAAATATTGGTATTCCTAGGAAGCTATGAAATTGCCTTTATGACTCGTGGTACCAGGACTTGCTTGCCTTCGGCTATCAAAGAGCAAATCCAATTCAAAAGTTGTAAAAGGTTAGTAGAGTAGGCTGTTTCTTATAGAAAGAGCATTTGCTCTCATTGGAAAAGCACCCTGAGTACTCCGATTCTAACGCTGTAGTGATGAATAAACACGAGTAATAGATTTACAATTAATAGCCATGGTGTGAACGTACAGCATTAGCCTCCATCACCGAGCATGCCATGTCAACATATCAGTTCAAAGTGCCTGTGTTGCTGAACTTTGAATCTGACAGATCTAGGTTCAAGTCCTTGCTCCACCCTTCCCTATAGTCGGACATGATGGCATGGTGCTTGTAAAATAAGGATAGAAGTAGACTCATCTATTTTATTGTATAAGACATGGATAAAGAATAAGGAAATAGTAATCTGTCAATGAGTGGCAATTATTATATTTTACCTCAATGAAAAGCAGGGTGGTGATCCAGCCAATTTCAAGGTTAAAAATAATGATTTAGTTTATTATTTAATTTAATCGTAATTAAATTAGTATTTATTTTTTTGTTAAATATAATTAAATGTCTATTTATTTTTGTTTATTTTAGATCTCCTTTCAGTGAACTGTAAGCTCCATGAGGGCTTTGAAGTTTCTGTATTTTAGTACCAGAGGACCGTAGTACCACAGCGGTTGTAATTCACTTATAACCTAAGGGTTGGCAGTTCGAACTTATACAATGATTCCATTGATGAAAGGTCTAATCCTGATCTTTCCCCATAAGTACCTCTCCTCAAGGGTAATTGTTCCCTGGGTCCAAAAGTATCTGCTCACCCAGAGCCTGTATTATCCATCTGTTCTGTATAAGGCTCTGGCATCCCATATCCTGAAATTTTCTATCCCTAAATAATTGTGTCTCTTTTCAGGGCTTATGAGTGTCCACTTTTCTTCCTCAGACCACCAACTCTACACCTCCATAATGAAAATGTGTAGGCTTTAGGGCTGTTCCCGCAGCAATTTGAATGCGTATTGTGAGCTGGGGCATTGAGAGTCCACATAGGTTTGCATAACTTCTTCCTAGTTTGCGCTCAGACTTGGGATCGGATGAGAAGGGTTGTGAGCAGTACTGTGAGCCTCAGGCTACATGTTGGGGCTGGAGCCTTGTCACTGGCTCTCTCTTTGCCCTGAAAAATTCTGGGGAGGAGCAGTAAGAAATCTGTGCAACTAAAACTTGAACTTGACCTTTCACGTTACCATGAAGGTATACTTTTCCAAGGTTGGGAGATGGAACATGTTTTGTCCAACAGAAGTTGATTTATAAAAAGCAGTAAGCTGGTAAATGATTAAAAGCAGACAGAAGAAAAATGAGGTAATTTGTAGTGTTTGCCATTTACCCTGGTACAAATTCTCCTATCATGGCCAAGTTCAAGCTACCAATGTGAAACTTTGAATGTGTAGTGAGAAGACATGTGCACAATTGGCAGGTGTGAGTTTATGATGCTGCCTCCAGTATGTAACTGTCTGATCATTTTAAGCGTTTAAATCTATGGTATGGGAACTTACATTTATGCTCTTACCTAGTGCCCCCCAAGTGTTAATTATGGGCTCTAGTGCCTAGAAAATTTCAGGACTTTTTCACTTCTTTCTAAACATGTTTTGAATAAAAAGCCCTATTGTTTTTCTCAACTTGGGCAAGTTGTCTGTTTAGAAATTAGTCTGGACTTTCCAGGCTTCCTGACTATATGACAGTGCACATGAAAGTATCCAGCACAATCTCCAGCACTTTGTACACAATCAACCAGTGTTGTTGAAAGAATGAGCATTCGATTCCAATTAATTTTAGGTTCTCTTTATTATCATATCTCAGGCAATTGAAGGTTTTTATTTTAAGCTATTTTTATATGCTTGCAATTATTTGCAGTTGTTCCCTGGACAAATCAAACGCCCATTTCTTTTAGAGTTTTCTTTGAGACTCTTTTGGGACACGCATCGTATTTTTATGAAGTTCCCAAGGGAACAGACCTCATATAGTTACTCATATTAGAAAGTCTGGTAAAATTCCATTTGGCTACAAGTCCGTTATCTGAGTCTAGGAAAGGAAAGATTGTTTTCATGCTCTTTGTTCTCATCTGTGTTTCGTAACCTGGAAAAGAAGAGAGAAAAATGACTGAATTATTACTTGAGATTTAGCTCATTCCATATGTTGCATTCAGTGAGGAATGTATTACCTTTTAACGCTGAACACATGACATATAAAACATAAATATACTCAGCGAGTCATTTTCCCCTCCTCAGCAGTTATGGTTTTTTATTAGCTGAATGGCATAAATGGTTTTTTGTTTTAAATATTGACTTCTTTATAAAAGTTGTGTTAGCTGAACTGTTTCTATAAACTAAAATCCCTAAGAAAGGAATGATTTCCAAACAGCAAAGATCTTGCCCTCCAAAAAATGAAACTCACTGCCTTCAAGTCAATTCCAACTGAAAGCCACCCTGTACAGGGTATGCAAGATTTTAGAAATCTGTATGGGAACACACAGCCTCGTTTTTCTCCCACAGAGTGCCAGGGGAGTGTGAATTGCAGATCTTGCCATTAGCAGTCCTTATATTCTTCTAATGTACTATGAAATACTAACTCTTTCTAAAAAAATCTCAGAAAAATGAGAAAACTATGATCAGATCATAAGAATATTGAAAATTTATTTGAAAATGTTGCTGAATGAAGATGCAGAGTTGTCCACATGTGTATCAACTTAATGATAGTACTTGGGGAAACATTGGTAAATTAAAAAGTATAATAAGCTGTTTGGCAGAAACTTGGATAACTAACCGAACACATTGATTTTACAAATGTGAACCTGCACTACTTTAAAACTTAAGTAAAACCAGATATCATCAGGGGACAGAAAAGAGTGATGTAAAAATGTGTGAGGCAGAGACCAGCTTAGTGGAGCTGAGGGACAGACAGACCACTGTGGATGCCTGTGGAGAGTAAAGAGAAGAACGAGAGGAGATGAGATTAGAGAGAGGAAGATAAAAAGAATTAGAATCCAACAGAACATGGGAAATGGAGGAAACTTGAAAGAAAACAAAACAAAACTTTTTATTGTGAATTCAGTGAAAGTTTACAGATCAGATAGTTTGTTTTATATTCAACAAAATCAACAATTCATCCACATTTTGCTTCATCTCATGCACTGCAATTCCTTCAATTCAATATCGCTTATGACACCTCTTCCCTATATCCCAACATCACTTATGACACCTCTTCCCTATATCCCAACATCACTTATGACACCTCTTCCCTATATCCCAGCTATACTTTTCCTTCTCTCCGAACCCTTCTGAACCTGTCCTTGGGCAAATGCTGCCCCATTGCGTTCAAGTCGTTTATGAGACTAAGGAGCATGCACCTCGCTAGTGTCTTTGCTTCTCTGACAGACTTATTGTTTGGATGAAAATTGAAAAACCAAGATGAGTTTAGTTCCAGACCTGAAGGGCTACAGTTTTGGGGTTCCGCCAATGTCTATAAGTCTTTCTTGTGATTCTGTGTTTTGTTCTACCATTTTCCCACTCTTTACAGAACCTTCTAATGTGATCCCTTTCCGGGCCATTGGTAGCAGCAACTAGGCACCACTTAGTTAAAAAGTCCCCAAACTTATTTGGTCTACTTTCTCCTTTTCGGAAAGAAAGTTACTCAGTGCTTCCCTGGAAATTTAAAAAGGTTTTATACTATAGCCCATAATTCAGGATAAAGGGTAAGCATCTACAAATGATACAAGCTTCCTTGTATCATTTCAGTGCCAGACAGGAGACAGTATAGCCTGTTTTGTGAAACACTAATCTAGTGCTGTTCTCAGGATGGTGGAGATTGATGTTCCCATAGTTCATTAGTCCATTTAACTAAACGAGACACAAAGACAAAAATATTCTAAAAACCAAAGGATGGAAAATATCTATCAAGCTAATGGCAATAAACAAGGGCAGGAATGGCAATAGAGTTTTTTTTGATAAAATAAATTTCAAGACAAAAACCAGTATAAGAGACAGAGAAGAACATTATATAATGGTTGAAGGGCCAATTATACAAAAGCACATAGCCATCATAAGCATCTATATACCTAAGGAAAAGTTCCTCAGAATAGATCAATCACACGCTAGCCATGACACCTGAATGGGAGTAAAAACACCCAAGAGGACTAAGCTGAGAAGGCTCCAAGACAGAATGTTCTTGCTGATGCTTTTTTGCGAAGGTTGACACAGTCATTCTAAACTTTCATCCCCCATGATTCTGAGAACAAAGTTTTATTTGTGTGCGTCTGTATGTTTAAGACATGGGCGCCAATGCATTCTGTCAACCACTTGTTGGCCATAAACATGAGATTTTTTGGCAGTCTTTAACACAGTTGTGTCACACATGCATGATTGCAAGCTGGATTCAGCCATCTCAGCTTTCTCCACAATTTAGTGTTCAGAAATTTTACATTCTGAAATATTTGTGACAAATTTATGTTGGCTGATGTTAACTCAGCTTGAAATGGACGGAGTGAATGTTACCTCTGGATTTAAAGACAAAATCCCCATGATTATGAAACGGTTCCTTGACCAGCACTGCAGTCCAGGTCTAAATTCTACATCTCCATATTGAAATTAATTGGTTGTTTTTTAAACACAAGACAAAACTCCCATTCCCGGAGCCCTTTTTTTTGACTAATGGCATCAGTCTAGCTTGGGCTTCTTCCTTCAATGCCATTGGTTCTGGATCACATGCTCCCTGTATTAAGCAGGGTTCTCTAGAGAAGCAAAACCAGGCCACTTCTGACTCTATATGCATAAGAGGATAGGTTTGCAGAGTGAGAAGGAACATAACAGCAGACTAGTCCACACAGCAGTACAGAGGGCTCAGTTCAACTCACTTTCATGGAACAGTTAATACACTAGAAATCCTTCAGCTCATGTGGGCTCTTCCAGGTCCAAAGCTAAGGAAGCAGACATAAGAGTCTTTCCCCAGGCAAGGCAGGCAGAGTTTGCCTGAAGGCAGCAGACTGGAGGTGGGTCAGCAACACTCCGTAGCTCCAGAGCTTAGTGAAGCAGGTCCTTATGGGTTCTTGAACTCAAGTACGGTGGCAGGATCCACCAACCTTAAGCTCAAACAATGTATGTACCAGGTCTCAAAGGAATCTAAAGCTCTGGCAACAGGATCCATGGGTTGTCTTGGCCCACAAGTTGTGTAGCACACAGCTTGAGGCTAAGAATTAGCTAAAACAGCAGCGTTGTCTCATCACCAGGGAGCAAGAGAGATATGGGATGCTAGTAGTCTTCTTTTATCTCAGAAGCCCTTCAATCAAGCTGTGACCTGATCAAACTCCACCCCCATGTTCCTATTAGTGTAGTTGGCACAATAAACCAGGCTGTCACCCTACCTCTTTAAATGGTTGTACTTTGACCATTTATTTTTTGTACAGTAGCTATGTGTTTTACTTTAATCTTCTTCTGATATCTAATGACTCATTCAATATTTTGCTCATATATTCCTTTAATATTGCGACTTGGTTCTTGAATTTTTTCTTCAGTCTTTAAGGCTAAGAAATATTAAGCATGCTCTTTCCTATTGATTTCTTACTCCAGGTCTTGGCTCATATTACTATATTGCTTTACTTTGTCTCCTTAATCTACTAGTTATAATTATTTGTTGAACTCTTACTTTTTCATTTCATACATATGCTTTAACTACTCTGCACTCAAGAGCAGGTTTTGGAGTTTCATTTGACATCCATTTGGTATTTTCTTGCTTTCCCGCTTTTTAATTACCTTTGTTTTTTTCATGTATGATGTTCTAGATGGAATCCCACAGTTAATCTAGTCTTCATATTTTGCCTCTCATAGACTTTATGGAAGTTTAATATGAATCCAGATTTAAGCAAATTGATGGTCTGTTTCATCGTAGACCCCTGGTCTTGACTAGTAATGTTTTGAGCTTCTCTATGAATGCTTCCCACAGATGTAGTCAATTTGATATTTTACATTCCATCAGGCGATGTCCACATGCTCTATGATGTTGAATAAAATGTATTTCCAACAAAGACTCTGTTGATAGTGCAAAAGCCTATCATGAGACCTCCAGCATTTTTTTCTATCACCAAGGTCACCTTTTCAGAATACTCAACCTTCCTCATGTCCCCCAGCTTTGGCATTCCAATTGGCAATAGTTATCAATGCCTCTTGATTGCATGTTTCATAAATTTCAGCTCGAAGAAGTTGTTGTTAGGTGTGCCATTAAGTCATTTCTGACCCCCAGCAACTCTGTGCACGAGAATGAAACACTGCATGGTCCTGTGCCATCCTTAAAACTGTTCCTTTGGCTGAGCCCATTGCTGCAGTCACCGTGTCACTCCGTATCATGGAGGGACTTGCTCTTTTTTGTTACCCTTCTACTTTACAAAATATAATGTTCTTCTCCAGGGACTAGTCTCTCTTGACAAGATGTTCAAAATAGATGACTCAAAGTCTTCTCATCCTAGCCTCCAACGAGCATTCTGGCCTGACTTCTCCCAGGACAGATCGGTTTGCTCCTTTAGCCTCCCCGGCACTTTCAGGATTTGTCTTCAGCACCACGATTCAGATTTATCAATCTTTCTGAAGTCTCACTTATTCCGTGTCCAGCACTCACATGCATAGGAGGCAATGGAGAACACCATGGCTTGAGTCAGGCACATTTCAGTTCTCAAAGTAACATATTTGCTTTTCAGTATTCTGAAAAGGTCTTGTGTAGTAGATTTACCTAGGGCAAGACTTCTTTTAATCTATTGACTGCTGCTTCCATGAGCATTGATTTGAATTGAAATCAATTGATTGATTTGAAAACAAACAAGACAAAGCCCTTGATAACTTCAATCTTTTCTCCATTTATCATGTTGTTACCTATTTGTACAGTTGTGAGGATTTTGGCCTTTATACGTTGAGTTGTAATCCATATCAAAGGCTATAATTCTTGATCTTTGTCAGCAAGCATTTCAAGTCCTCCACACTTTGATCAAGCAAGGTTATATCATGTGTGTATTTTAGGCTGTTAATAAGCCTTCCTCCAATCCTGATGTTGCACTCTTCATTATATAATCCAGCTTCTTTGAGTATTTGCTAAGTATGCAGATTGAACAAGTATGGTGAGAAGATCCAACCATAGTGCATACCATTCCTGATTCCAAACTATGAAATATTCCCTTGTTCTGTTCACACAACTGCCTCTTGATCCATGACAAGATCGGCATGAGCTTAATGAAGTGTTTTGGAATTCCTATTCCACAGTTTATTATGGTCCACATAGTCAAATGCCTTTGCATAACCAACAAAACACAAATAAACATCTTTTTTGGTCAAGATCCAGCTGATATTAGCAATGATATCATTTGTTCCATGTCCTCTTTTGAATGCAGCTGAACCTCTGGCAGTTCCCTGTCAATGTACTGCTGCAACCATTGTTGAATGATCTTCAGCAATATTTTATCTGCATGTCATACCAAGGATGTTGTTCGATAGTTGAGCTCCAATGACACCAGTTCACTTTAGTTGACCCTTCTGGCATTTGAAATATCAGTGACAGCTTTCAGCATCATGGCAACACCAAGTTGCCACAGTAACAAAATTGACAGATAAGTGGTTGGTAGAATTCTTCAAATTCTTTGTGGCTGACTTTAGTGCCTGATATGTAAATTTGAGTAATACTTATATTAATTAGTCCCCCTGTGGGCATAGAGATATTATTCTACATTCACAGCATGCACTTTAAGATGCCCTATAATGTTCTTTTTGATGTCTTTATTTCTCTTTAATATGTTACTCCCTGCATAAGAAACAATAAGATTGCCCAATTTAAAATGGCCAATAACAGTCAATTTCAGCTTTCCTAGAATGTCCACTTTTATGAGTTTTTTGACAATTTCCAAACTTCTACATTCATAATTATTAGATTCCATCTTCTGATTCTTCATCGATGTTTTCAGCGATTTCTTCTCAGTTTGAGTGTGGTGCACCAGCAAATGAAGAGCCGCAGCTTTGCTCCTTCCACACCGTTCATGTCCATTCTCCTTTGAGAAAGCCGCTCTCCTTTGGCTATATTTTGGAGTACCTTCCAACTTGAGGGTTTTGTCTTCTACATCAGACCACATTCTGCTGCTGTTCGTATGCTTTTCAGTGGCTGATCCCTTAAGTGTTTTACTTATTCCTTCCCATGTATTAATTTTTGGTCTGGAAGCTCCACTGAAGCCTGTTCAACATAGGTGACCCTGATAGTGAAAGGTAGGAAGACCAGGGACAAAGGGGGTTGTCCCCATCGAATGCCTACACTGAACCAAAACTAGCTGGCCATGCCACAATAAAGGGGCTTGAAAGAAATCAGGCACACCAAGGGGGATCATCCAAAGCTGGGCCTGTGCAGACCAAGGTCACCTTGACACAGGTGAAAGTCAACCTGGGCATGCACACACTAGGCACCAGCATTACGTTACCCGTGTGCCTGAACTCAGCCACTAAGATGGGCGCGCGTGCGCGCGCGCACACACACACACACACACACACACACACACACACACAGCCCTCATGGGGAAAGGAGGGGATAAAGAGCAAACTGAGGGCAGTCCGCTCTCTCTCTGGTCTCCCCTCTCTCTCTTTTCAGGTCTCGGGGAGGTTCTATCCAATGTGACTGTGCACATGCACGTGTCCTTTCAGGGCTCTCTCTCTCACTCTCTCTGTTTTGTAGACTCCTCTTAAATGACCATTCCTAGGCCCCCACCACGTGGCCTAGCTTTCTGTTCAGAGATGGTGTGTACTATCTGAGACTGCACCACCCCAAACTTCCCTTGCCCCCATAAAAGTTACTTGGCTTTACAACAGTGCTTCTGCCGTGTGAACTCTTTGAGCGTTGAGCAGCAAGAACCAAAGTAAAGCGTCCAGAAACCTAGAAGTTTTGGTACTATAACTCAGTTAATCCTCTCGGACCCATGCACTGAGATTCGCCCAGATTCAGGACAAACCTTAGGGATCTCCCTGGCTCACCTTTCGCGATCATTCCTTCCTTTCGGACCTCTTTTCACCACTTACGCAGAAGCGGAGGGACCTGTCAGTGCGGTGAAACAGTGTCGGACTTCTGTGTGTCACACCTAAGCTGCCAGGGTTGCAGTTGAAAACCACTAGCTTCTCCGTGGGAGGGACACGGGCCTTCAGCTCCATCCATGGCCACGGTACTGGAGGTCTGAGTGACCATTCGGCCTTGGCCGATGGAGTAGCTCTGAGTCACAGTCAACCCTATGGCAGTGACCTTTTGGCCTACTGTGACCAGAGCCACATATAAGTGTCAGCACTCACGTGCTCTGACAAGATAGTTACTGGAACCCATCCCTGACCGTCCCCGACGTGTGTGCCTCCCCACTCTCCGTGCAAGTCCTGCTTCCGTGTTTTGCTACCCGCACCTTAAGCCTCCTTCTCTGGTGCCCTTGGAAGAATGTTACCGGTGCAGGCCCTGCATTTCTGTTCCCCAGGGCCCCCTCCACCTTCCTTTTCCTTCCAGGCAAGTTTCGCCCCTTGTCATGCCTTCCTTGTAACCCCCAACTGCTGCTCGTCCGTGCTGTTTAATCTGGTAGCCTCTGTACAGGTGCCCCCACTCCTCCTCACGTTTTCTCTTCTCAAGTCCCTGACTTTCCGCCATTTTCAAGAACAGCTGAACACATGACCCTCTGCTGACTCATAGCGAAGACGGAGTGTCTTGCTCCACCCACTGGTCTGGTCATGTGATCCTGGGGGCTGGACTGATTGGTTATTCAGCCTCTTCCAGATCCTCCAGGCATCCGTCCTCCAGTTGATAGATAAGCCAGGTGCCAGGGAATGCTTTGTCTTCTGTCTGTTTTAGGTTTTCGGTCGTTGTTTGGTTGTATGTTTTTTTTTTGCCAAGCATTGGCAAAAAGGCATTTGGAAGTCACTGAACAATTGCTAATCCCGTCACTGCCAAGACTACTCAAGAGGCTTTTTAAGCACAGCTGTGCTTCCTGCCTCCACACGATAGATAAGCCCACACACCAGGCTATATACATCCCTGGTACAATTTGGTTGGGTTAATTAATACACGGCCAAGGATCCCAATTTCCCTAGGGTTGGCTGCATTCGGATTTAGCCATTATACAGGTCCTGATGATGCCACCCATTACCCAGTGGTACCCTAATGCCTGGCTTGCTCTCTAGAAAATAGGGGCCTGGCCAACCAGCCTCAGGCTGGATCCTATGCCACCAAGGACAGAGATGACCATCTGAGGCCCTCACGTTCCACAGTGCAGGAACCTCTGGTTAAGACTCCAGGACACCGGGCCCTCTAACCTTTTGCTGTGTGTTTTCTAGATGGGCAACCAGGAGTCCGTTCCTTGGGCAATGGCTTTGTACTGAACCCTGTGTAACTGCTCTAGATTTGACCCACAGACACTAAAGAAGTGGAAACTAGTGTTCTGCAATGCCATCTAGCCCCAGTACATTTTAGGCGACTGGGAATCCTGGCCAAAGCACGTTGCATTCTCCCTCCCGACTCTAATACAATTAAAGCCTTTCTGTAAGAGGATGGGAGAGTGGGCTGAAATCCCTCATGTCCAAGCATTTTCCCTCTTGAGAGAAACAATAAAACCCTTTGTTTTAAATGGATCAAAGACCTTTAAAAGGCCTAGTGTCTGGAGCTGAGATTCTCCCAGCCCTGAGCCCACATATACTGCCTCTGATACTGAACCTATGGAACCCGAGAGAGAAGAGGACCCCTCCAAAGTTCTACCCTCCATAGAGGAAGCTGGAGAATTTGGTTCTTGGATGATTCCTGAGCCTTTGAACCGCAATTGAACTCAAGCAGATTAAGAGCAACCAAGACAGTCCAGAACAGTACACAAATACCTTTCAGCACCCCACCCTGGCCCATGACTTGGCTTAGAAGGATGTAATGATAATTCTAGGACAGACTATGATGGATTTTCAGAAAGAGCGAGTATTAAAGGAAGCTAAAAAAATAGTAGATGATTGTTATTGCCAATGCTACCTTTTAGAATAGAGACAAGATAGCAAGAGGCTCTAGCTGAGGAGAAGGAGTAAAGATGCTAGATATGTGCAGGTACTGGCACCCATAGCTAATCAGTGACCATTTCTGCCTCCCAGGTTCCAAAGGCCCCTGCACAGGGTACAAAGTACCATGTGTGTCAGAATTTGGGCCGCTGGGCAAAGGGATGCCCTAACAGAAATAGGTCTCCACAAGGGCATGCTATCCTTGTAAGCAAACCGGCCACTGGTAGCGGTCTGTCTCTTGGGGAAAACTCAACAGGAGAGTGGTCTGCTGGAGAGTCTGCAACTGATAACTGAAGATGAAGGAGCTCAGTCAGATGGCCCAGCAGCAAAGCATTGATGTTACTGCTCTGGAACCCTGGTTGTGCTAAGATGCTGGCAGTTAGGTCAGTACATGTTTTCCCCGCATGATGCTATCTACTCTCTCCTAACCTCTTTCCTCACACTCCAAGCAGTAGCTTGGCACTTAGATATAACTTATCATCTCCACTGTGCTTGAGGACAACAATCCTTAGGGCAAGTAGAGAGAATTAACCAACACATCAAACTGACCTTCAGGAAATTGACACAAGAGACTCAGATGAACTGGAAAGATGCTCTGTCAGGAGCTCTGTTACGTCTCAGAATTGCCCCCATGTGACCCCATGTGTTCAAGCACCTATGAAGTTTTACATGGGCAGCCTTTCCTCATAACAGAACACCCTGCAGAAGCTGAAGTGTCCTTGTACAGCAATATGTCATAAGAGTAGCCCAATGCCATGAGGCATTCCATCAATATGGACTTATCCAGGCCCAAGGTGGGGAGCAAACCAACTGCCCCCTTTGTGCCTTACTGGACACCAAGTTCTTGTAAAAACTTGGAAGGATAGTTCCCCCAATGCCCAGCTCTAGCCAGTCTGGAAAGGTCCTTTCCCAGTAATTCTATCTACCCCTATTACCATTAAAGTTCTAGGACAGACTGCATGGATCTACCATTCACAACTAAAGCTGTGGAAACCATTGTAACTGACTCCCTCAGCCTCAGATCAAAGGAAGCAAGATAAGTACACATGTGAACCTTTACTTTGCCTTATGATGGATTTCACCAGAACCCCGAGACAGATAAGTGTTCTGTAGGAAACCTTACCTCACATCCACAAGTCTTTAAGTTCATAAATGCTTTCACAGAATTCCTGTGTTAAAGTAAGCTCAAAGGCTATACCTGTCAATCCAGTGTTAAGAAACCTGAAAAAAATTTTTGGAACCTTCCAGTGTGAGACTAACCCTCACTTCAGTGGGCATTGCAATCCCTTAGCTCTTGCTCTAGCCTTACCTAAGTGGTTCACCTCTTTGTCTCTCCCAGAAGCCATCAGATTACAAATGACACCGAGCCAAGATTGCCATCCTTAGGATCACCAATGCCTGGATCACCTCAACCCCATTCACCATGGGCCCCTAAGCAGATGACAACCCTTCTAAGGGAGAAGGAAGGGTATGGACGGCCAACCTCCTCTTGGTGCCCATTTGTCAGCAGGAAGTGGCCAGAAGGACTATCTCTGCCCAGTATCCCCCAACGATTGGGGTCTATACTCCGTCAGTGGGGAATGAAAGATAGAAAAATTAGGGATAAAGGAACTTGTCTCCATCAAATGCCAACACTAAGTGAAAATTAGCTGGCCAGGACACAATAAAGGGGGTTGAAATAAATTAGGCACCGATGGGGATAATCCAAAGCTGGGCATTTGAGACCAAGGTCTCCTAGACACAGGTGAAGGTCAACCTGGGCACACATACATACTAGGCATGTGCAATATTACATCACACATGTGTCAGAACTCAGCCACTAAGATGGGCCAATACCCTCAAACATGGCCCCTACCCACCGTGGGGAGGCCGCGGTAATAGCAGACAAAGGGCAGGCTGCTCTCTCAGGTCTCTCTTTTCAGGTCAAGGGTGAGTAAGGGTAGGTCTCTCTCTTTTCAGGTCTTTCCCACGTGTGCTGTGTGAATGTGCACATCCTCTCATGGCTTCTGCTCTCTCTCTCTCTCTTTAGGTTCAGAGACTCCTCTTTTGGTTCTGTAGACTCCTCTTAACGGCCATCTCTAGGCCAGTGCCCACGTTCCCGAGATTGCATGTACTAGCTGAGACTGCACTACCCCAAACTTCCCTTTCACTCCTAAAAGTTACTTGGATTTACAGAGGTGTTTCTGCCATGTGAATTCTTTCTATCATGGAAAAGTAAGAACCGAGGTAAACATCCCAGAAATCTAACAATATTATTTAAAGTACCAGTGTTGTAGATTCTAACATGAAAGCAACACAGAAACCATCATAGTATGACAAACTGACAGATGAGATTGAGAAGAAAATATACTTTGCTAAAATTTGTTGAAGAGATTACTTTCCATTTGCAATTCTATGGGTAAACTTGAGTTTTTGAGACTACAATGATAATGTATTTTGATAATTTGAAATTAGAGCTTAAATGCATATTTGTGTTTTATCCAAATGTACTTATAATACCTTTTATTAGTTTGTGGCTTTATAGGGTTCAATGATATTTTGTTCTTCTTTCATAATCCATTTTCTAATTAGTTTCCAAGACTCTGGTGCATTGTTCACATCTATATATGTCAAATCTATAATTTGAACAAATCTATAATTTGAACAACTATGTAATTTGAACAGTGGGAGAAGAGAGTTGACATATCCTTTCTAAAAAGTATTTGTGGCTTTGCTATTTGTCTAGCCAAATTTTGATTCTTCAAAATACTTACTTTTTTTCCTACTTCAGAAAATATGCCATGCTAAATATAAAAGACCTCTCAAAGTGATTCATCCTGACATATGTCTTTAATTTTAGAAGTGAATTTTAATTTTGAGATATAAAAACCACAAAATCATTTTATTGGGGGCTCATACAATTCTTATCACTATCCATACATACATCCATTGTGAAAATGTAACAAATTTTGAAGTGTTAGGCAAACAATAGTTAAATATAAGCTACAATAAATTACCAAATGTAAAATAAAGTTTTTCCACTTGTTTGTCAAAAAAAACCCCCAAAAAACCATTTCAATAGAAAAGCTGATTTACCCTCCTAATAAACTACTTTAAAGGATTTAAGATGGCCCATTAATGGATTGAAATATTGATAAGCACAGAGCTCTGAAAGCAGAAACTGAAATAGAAATGGAAATCTGGAACTCATTTATTTTATAGTACATGAACATTACTTGGCTGCTTTCATGGGTTCAGTCACAGATATATGTAACATGGTTTATTAGTTTGGGTACTTTAGAGAAACAAATTCAAAGAAACTCATGTATAAGAGAGAGTTTTATATAAAGGTTAAGTGTGCATCGAGAAAACATCCCAACCCAGTGCTGCCAAGCCCACAAATCCAACATTAACCCATATGTCCAACACCAATCCACAAAGTCCTCCTCCATCTCACAAAACAGAAACAATGATGCCGACTACAGGAGGAAAGCCAAGTCATTGAAGTATCTCAGCACTGGCAGGAGGCTCCACACAGGTGCTCCAGCACCCAGGGCTGCATTGGGGTAGGTCCATGTGGCTTCTCCTCAGGATGTCTTGCAGGAAGTGAACCTTGGCAGCTAAAGCAGGAAACTGGCTAAGGCAGCCTGGTCCGACCATCAGAAAGCAAGAGACCCGATAACAAGAAAGGCGAGGCTCACTGAGCCATTTATCCCTCCGCCCTTCAATTAACCCCATATGTGTTTATTGGCCAGGTTGGCACAATAAACTAACTACCTCACATAGACTGTGTTTTTTGTTTTGTTTTTTAAAAATGCCACCACCACTCTTTAATTACTCAAGGACTTATTATTATCAATTACTTTATGGATAAATTATATTTTAAATATTTTATATTTAATATGTAGCTTAATGTTTGAAAAAGCTAATAAAATTAATGATAAATGTCTGGTTCATAAGAATTTTATCATATAACCTAAAGATACTGGATGATTAGTTTTTGTGAACTTGGTCATTGTCCTCTCTCCTCCTCCACAACCTCTGGCCTAAATGAAGACTGGGTCAGGATGGAACAGGAAATAGGCACTAGCTGGAGATGCAAATATATTGCTTATATTCACCACATGTAATAATAATTTCTAGCTTTCCAAGTAGGAAGACTTTAGCTAAAAGAATAAATGCATCACTCTTACAGGCACGTTGTAACTAGTTTATCAGTGTTCTGGAGCTGGACTTCGGGCTGCTTTTCCTGGTGGAGACTAAGAGAGATGAGTCAGGGAGATCTAGCTTCTAATACTGATTCTAATAGCTCCTAGTTTTGAGACTGTGGGAAGTTGCACTCTATAGTTCACACAGTGTCTTCATCTGAAAATCCAGAATTTTCAAAACATCTTTATGATGAAAGGACACAATGTATACAATATGCATAATGTTCTTTGTTACTGGTTGAATGGTTAATGGTATTGTAAAAATGTGAAAGAAAACTGATTAAGGTAGCATGATATAAATATGCCTGGTTAGAGAATACTTACCACAAACTCCTAACAATTTAGTCATATCCTATGCTAAAAATTTTACATTCGGCTAAAAGTCTTACTTTAGTTGATTCTGTTGTGATGTACCCATTTAATATCTCATTAGTATTATTTGCAACTTTTCCTTTGTTAGATTTACCAATTTTACTAATCATTAAAAATTCTAATCTTGTTGATGGGTTCTATTGTTTTTCTGTTTCAACAGGGAAAAATTGAAAACATTTCCCCTGAGAACCAGAAGAAGACAGGGATGTCCCATATTATGACTCTCATTCAATTGTGTTGGAAACCCTAGCATAATTTGTGACAGCTCATTATGGAATATTTTGTAGAATTCCCCTTTGGAGCCATTTGGTCCTGTGCTTTAATTGGAGGTGGGGGAGGGGTTAGGAGTTTCTTGATAACCTTTTCTATTTCTTCTTTTGTTATTTGGTCTGTTCAGGTTTTCTACATCTCTGTGCTAACTTGGGTAGATGGTGTATTTATAGGTAATATTCCATTTCTTCTAGATCAGATGTTAGCAAACTGCAGCATAAGAGCCTAAGGCATCTCCTCTGGTGTGTATGTGTGGCTCTGATGTTAAATTGAAAAATGTTGAAGGATGTCAATTAGATAATGATGATTTCATTCTTTTGTAAAAATAGGATTCTGGGTCTCGAGTGATTTTTAAATTATTGTGTAGACAGGATAGTCTCGTCCATCTTGAAAGTTTGCTGACCCCTGTTCTAGATGATCAAACTTGTTGGATTACGGTCTCGCATGGGAATGTGTTCTGATTCTTCTTACTGTATTTGGATCTATCGTGATGTTGCCCTTTTCATCTCTATTTCTAGATATTTGCATCTTCTCATTCGTTTCTTTGGTTAAGTTTGTCAGCGTTTGTCAATTTTGTTAATCCTTTAAAAGAGCCAATTTCATGTTTTGTTCCTGTTTTCCATTATTTTTCTGTTTTCCCATCTAATCCTTATGTTTTTTTTCTGTTGTTGGAGGGTTTGTGCTGTTGTCCTTGTTCTGGTTGTTAGAGGTGTTGTGTTAACATGTTCACTTTGGATTTTGCCTCTCTTTCGACTGTGTGTTGATTGCTATAAATTTCACCCCAATAGCTGCTTTTGCTGTGTCCCAACACCTTGGGTAGGTTGTGTTATTCCATTTGTGTCTATGAGTTTCTTAATTTCATCCTTTATTTCTTCTATTACCCAGTTTTCCCCCAAAACTATTTTATTAGGAGCTAATCCGGACATCATATCACTTCATAGTTTAATTGTATCAAGCAATGTTTTATAATTGCTTCCTTCTTCCATTCTTTGATATTAGCTTCTCTTTACCCCCTACCTCCACCTCCACACCCCTCAGGAACCCTCAGTCTAGTTGTTGTTTCTATCGGTACATATACCAAAAAACACATAACAGAGAGTCAAGGGGACTATCAACGATGACAAAGTTTAACAGAGTTAAACCTCAATATGAAAAAAAACCCAAAAACAAAACAGCACACCAGAGAAAATATTAAAATCCAGATCAAGTCCAAAGTGTATCAGAAGGGAAATCAAATGACAAGGTTTTAACTGTTCAAGTCAGGTGTTTACATTTAATATACTATAGTCGTCTTTCCAGTACGCTCTGTCTGACGTGGTATGTTGTCATCTCCGTGTGTTTTCTTCATGTATCTGTTCTTTGGATGATAGGATTTCAGGGTTATTTTAATTTGTTAGGTCTTCCTTTGTAGCTTAACAAGTGATATCCTCTAGATTGGGCACCATGTGTTCTGGGGTGGGATGCAGACTGCACTCTTCTCGGTTGGGGTGCTTTCTCCTTGTCTTCCTAATACCATGACCCTTTATTATAGTTCATCACGTGGTGACCCCCCAACCATAAAAATTATTTTTCTTCCTACTTCATAACAGTAATTTTGCTACTGTTACGAATTGTAATGTAAATAGCCGATATGCAGCATGTATTTTATTGTTACAAATTGAACATAATTAAGGCCTAGTGATTAATCTCAAAACACTGTGTAATTATATATTGTGAAATATTTCTTTCTTTTTTTTTTTTTTAACAATTTATTGGGGCTGATACAATTCTTTTCACAGTTCATACATATACATACATCAATTGTATAAAGCACATCTGTACAGTCTTTGCCCTAATCATTTTTTTCTCTTTTCTTCTTTTACATTTTATTAGGGACTCCAACAACTCTTACCACAATCCATACATATACATACATCAATTGTATAAAGCACATCCATACATTCCATGCCCCAATCATTCTCAAGGCATTTGCTCTCCACTTAAGCCCCTTGCATCAGGTCCTCTTTTTTTTTTCCCCCCCTCCCTCCCCTTTCCCCCCCTCCCTCCCCTTTCCCCCCTCCCTCATAAGCCCTTGGTAATTTATACCTCGTTATTTTGTCATATCTTGCCCTATTCGGGGTCTCCCTTCCCCCCTTCTCTGCTGTCCCTCTCCCAGGGAAGAGGTCACATGTGGCTCCTTGTAATCAGTTCCCCCTTTCCAACCCACTCACCCTCCACTCTCCCAGCATCGTCCCTCACGCCCTTGGTCCTGAAGGTATCATCCACCCTGGATTCCCTGTACCTCCAACCCTCATATGTACCAGTGTACAGCCTCTGTCCTATCCAGCCCTGCAAGGTAGAATTCGGGTCATGGTAGTTGGGGGGAGGGAGCATCCAGGATCTGGGGGAAAGCTGTGTTCTTCATCGATACTACCTCACACCCTAATTAACCCATCTCCTCTCCTAAGCCCCTCTATGAGGGGATCTCCATTGGCCGACACTTGGGCCTTGGGTCTCCACTCTGCACTTCCCCCTTCATTTAATATAATATATATATACACATACATATATACATGTACACATATATACACATACATACACACACTTATATCTTTTTTTTTTTTGCATGATGCCTTATATCTGGTCCCTTGGGCACCTCGTGATCGCACTGGCCGGTGTGCTTCTTCCATGTGGGCTTATTTGTTTCTGAGCGAGATGGCCGCTTGTTCACCTTCAAGCCTTTAAGACCCCAGACACTATCTCTTTTGATAGCCGGGCACCATCAGCTTTCTTCACCACATTTGCTTGTGCACCCATTTGTCTTCAGCGATCCTATCATGGAGGTGTGCAGTCAATGATATGATTTTTTGTTCTTTGATGCCTGGTAACTGATCCCTTTGGGACCACTCGATCACACAGGCTGGTGTGTTCTTCCATGTGGACTTTGTTGCTTCTGAGCTAGATGGCCTCTTGTTTATCTTCAAGCCTTTAAGACCCCAGTCACTATCTCTTTTGATAGCCGGGCACCATCAGCTTTCTTCACCACATTTACTTGTTCACCCACTTTGGCTCCAGCCGTTGTGTCGGGAGAGTGAGCATCATAGAGTTCCAATTTAATAAAAGAAGGTATTCATGCATAGAGGGAGTGTTTGAGTAGAGGCCCAAGGTCCTTCCACCACCTTAATACTTGACCTATAAATATCGACACAAAGATCTATTTCCCCAACCTCCTATATATATTTGCATGTAAATGTCTTTGTCTAGACCTCCATGAATGCCCTTTGACTCCTAGCTCTTTCTTCCATCTCCCTTGACCTTCCTCCTGCCCTACTACCATGCTTCATCGCCACCTGGGCTAGAGTATACCTCTTCTCTAAGCAACCTTACCCTTGATCATTTCCCATCAGGCCTGCCACTCCCCCTTCTCTACCCTTTGGGGTCCCATGTTTTTCCCTTGTCCCTGGGTTTGTTAACACCACTTCCTTACCCCCCCTACCCCCCACCCCAAGTCCCCCCGGAACTGTCGGTCCCGTTGTTTTTCATCCAGATAGTTCATCCAGCCTGTCCTATTCTGACAGACCTGTGGAGTCACTAACATGCACGAAAACTAGACAGAGGAACACAAAGCAACAGTATACAACCAGACAACAAAACAACCAAAACAAACCACTGAAAAAGAACAGAACAAAACAGTTCACAAGAGAAAAGCTTGTAGTTAGTTCAGGGATCTTTGCTGGCCCTTAGGAGCGTTTTCCAGTCCAGTCTGTTGGGGCCCCACGCCCTGGCCCCAAAGTCCACTTTCAGCATTCCCTGGGGACCTTGCCACTCCATTCCCTTGCTGTTCCGTGGCACTCCCCCAGTGATTTGCCTCGGTGTGGTGGGATCAGGTCAGGTGCAATTCCCACACTGTGTCTCCGGTGCTGTCCCCTGTATCGCCCTTAGTCACTGAGGGGCATCATGTCTCATAGTAGGGCCAGCCATGTTGTTCTCTCTGTGGACTGGCTGCTCTACTCAGGAACATCATCATCACGGCCTGGTGGGCCAGGCTGTGCTCCACTCTCTCCTCCTGCCCCTTCATCTGCTCCCGTGTGCTCTGATCAAATATGTCCATCTCCCATAGCTGCAGGGTCAATGTCGTCCTTTGGAACAAGTTCTTTTTGGGGGAGGGGCAGGAATCCACTTAATTTATGGTGCTGGGGCCAGCCTCCCAGATCTCTCCACCGGTTCCGTCCTCCACGCCGGGATATTGCATTCACACCTTGCGACACTGGGTTGAAGTCTGGTCCCACTTTCCCTGTGGAGATATAAACCATACCCTCCCCTTGGGTGGATTAATGCCCCATTTCTGTCATGTTGTTTGTACTTACCTCAGGGGACTCATGTTGTACCTGTCCCTTTGGGTCTGGCTTACCTCGCTTAACATAATTCCTTCCAGCTCTTCCCATGAAATAACGTGTTTCATGTGCTCATCGGTGCTTTTTAGTGCTGCATAATACTCCATTGTGTGTATGTGCCAAAGTTTGCTAATCCACTCGTCTATCGATGGAAACTTAGGCTGTTTCCAAGTCTTTGCTATTGTGAATTGTGCCGCAATAAGCATTGGAGCGCATATGACTGGTCGTGTTTTATTTGCTGCTTCAACCGGGTATATGCCCAGTAGAGGGATGGTTGGGTCGTAAGGTAGATCAATTTCCATTTTCTTTAGGTATCGCCAGATTGCTTTCCACAGTGTCTGTACAAATCTGCACGACCACCAGCAGTGGAGGAGGGTTCCTATTTCACCACAGCCCCTCCAACACTTGTTGCTCTCTGGTTTACTGATCTGAGCTAGCCTGAGGGGTGTTAGGTGGTATCTCATGGTTGTTTTGATTTGCATTTCTCTTATGGCAAGGGACTTCGAGCACTTTCTCATATATTTATTGGCCATATTGATCTCCTCTCTAGTGAAAGTTCTTCTCATTTCTTTTGCCCACTTCCTTAGGGGGTTAACTGTTTTCCTCTTTTTGCAGGTCATGATGGTGTTGTAGATTTTAGTAATGAGCCCTTTGTCTGACGTGTCATTACTAAAAATCTTCTCCCAGTCTGTGGGTTGCCTTGTCACCCTCTTGGCAAAGTCTTTCGAGGTGCACAGGTGTTTTATTCTTATTAGATCCCATTTGTCGATTTCCAGATCACCTGTGTGTGTCCCCTTCCCTGTTGCAGTGAGCCTATGTGCTCCCTGGGCCAGTGCTCTGAGATTAGTCCCGATTCCCTCCTTAATGGTCCTGATGGTTTGGGGTTTGAATTCTAGATCTGTGATCCACCTTGAGTGTATTCTTGTGCATGGGGTGAGGTAGACGTCTTGTTTCAACTTTCTACATGTGGATATCCATTGTTTCCAGCACCACTTATTAAAGAGGGCATCTGCTTCCCACTTGACGTTTTTGGGACCCTTGTCGAAGATCAGTTGTCTATATGCTGATGATTTTACTCCTGGGCTTTCTATTCTTTTCCACTGGTCTGAGTGTCTATCATTGTGCCAGTACCATGCTGTTTTGACCACTGTAGCTGTGTAGTAGGCATTAAAATCAGGTAGGGCGAGTCCTCCAATTGTGTCCTTCTTCTTGAGGAGTTCTCTGCTAATTCTGGGTTTCTTCCCTCTCCATATGAAGTTGGTGGTCAGTTTTTCCAATTCTTTGAAGAAGGTTGATGGTAATTGGATTGGTATAGCATTGAACTTGTAGAGTGCTTTGGGAAGAACTGTCATCTTTACTATGTTCAGCCTACCTAACCATGAGCAGGGGAGCTTCATCCATTTGTGAAGGTCACTTTTGGTTTCCTGTAATAGGGTTTTATAATTATGCTTATATAGGGCTTTAGTATTTTTTGTTAAGTATATTCCTAGGTATTTCAGTTTGTTCTTGGCTACTGTGAAGGGTACTTCCCTCTTAATCGCCTCTTCCATGGCCCTGTCCGATGTGTATAGAAACCCTACCGACTTCTGTTTATTGATCTTGTATCCTGCTACTCTTCCGTATTCCTCTATTGCTGTAAGTATTCCAACTGTGGAGTTTTGGGGGTCTTCAATGTATAGGATCATGTCATCTGCAAATAACGATAGTTTCACCTCCTCCTCTCCCAACTGGATCCCTTTGATGTCTTTCCGCTGTCTTATGTTGTTAGCCAGAACCTCCAAAACAATATTGAATAGAAGAGGGGACAGGGGGCATCCTTGTCTTGTACCCTTTTTCAGTGGTATTGTTCTTGTCTTTTCTCCATTGACTATGATGTTGGCTGTTGGTCTTTCATAGATAGCTTGTATGAGCTTGAGGAACTTACCTTCCAATCCTATCTTCATGAGTGTTTTGATTAGGAATGGGTGCTGGATGTTGTCAAATGCTTTTTCTGCATCTATGGATATTATCATATGGTTTTTATCCTTTTTCTTCTCGATGTGGTGTATGATATTGATGGATTTTCGGATGTTAAACCATCCCTGCATCGCTGGGATGAATCCTACTTGGTCGTGGTGAATGATATGTTTGATGTTCCTTTGTATTCTATTGGCCAATATTTTGTTAAGGATTTTTGCATCTATGTTCATTAGAGATATTGGTCTATAATTCTCTACACCTGTGGGGTCTTTTCCCTGTTTGGGTATCAAAGTAATGCTGGCTTCGTAAAATGAGTTTGGGAGCTTGCCGTTCTTTTCTATGTTCTGGAATACTTTGTGGAGGATCGGTGTCAGCTCTTCCCTGAATGTCTGGTAAAATTCTGCTGTGTAGCCATCTGGCCCTGGGGCCTTTTTCCTTGGTAGGTTTTTGATGACACTCTCTATTTCTTCCTTTGCTATGGGTTTGTTGAGGTTCTTGATCTCTGTCTCAGATAATCTAGGGATAGATTGTTTTTCTAAATATTTATCCATGTCTTCCAGGTTTCTGAATTCATTAGAATACAAACCTTCATAGTACTTTGTGATTATCCTTTTTATCTCATTGGGGTCTGTTGTTATTGCCCCCGATTCATTCCTCATCCTGGCTATTGATGATTGTTCCTTTCTATCTTTGGTAAGCTTTGCCAGGGGAGTGTCAATTTTATTAATTCGTTCATAAAACCAGCTTCTAGTTGCGTTAATCCTTTGCATTGTTCTTTTGTCTTCCCACTGGTTTAACTCCGCCCTGATTTTTATTATTTCTTTTCTCTTGCTATTGGAGGGGTAGTTCTGTTGACTCTGTTCTATTTGTTGGAGGTTTTGTGTTAACATATCTGTCATACGCCTTTCTTCTTTTTTCATGTATGCATTCAGTGATATCAAGCTACCTCTGATAACTGCCTTTGCAGTGTCCCATAAGTTTTGATATGTTGTATGCTCGTTCTCATTAGTTTCTAGAAATTTCCTGATATCCTCTCTGATCTGGACCTTAACCCATTCATGTCGCAGGAGATCGTTGTTTATTCTCCAACTGGTGGCCCTTGCTTTTCTGGGTGCCCTTCTATTAATCTCCAGCTTTATGGCATGGTGGTCTGAGAAAGACGTCTGGATAATATCTATGTGTTTGAATTTACTCAGGCTGGCCTTGTGCCCCAGCATGTGATCTATTCTTGAGAAAGATCCGTGTCGATTGGAGAAGAATGTGAAACCTTTTGCTTTTGGATGAAAGGCTCTATAGATGTCTATCAGGCCCTGTTGCCTAATTACATTGTTTAGCTCTCTGGCCTCTTTGCTGAGCTTCTTTCCCTGTGACCTGTCTTTCTCTGATAGTGGAGTGTTGAAGGCCCCCACTATTATTGTTGTTTCCGTGATTTCTTCTGTCATTTTTTAAATAGTTTGTTTGACGAAATTTGCCGCACCATTATTAGGTGCGTAAATATTCAGTATGCTTATTGCTTCCTGGTTTATTGAGCCTTTGAGCATTATGTAATGTCCCTCTTTGTCTCTTTTTATGTTTTGGATCTTGAGATCCATTTTGTCGGAGATTAAGATAGCCACTCCTGCCTTCTTGGAGTTACCATTTGCTTGGTAAACTTTCTGCCAGCCCTTTATTCTCAGCATATGCTTGTCTGCTTGCTTAAGGTGTGTCTCTTGCAGGCAGCAGATTGATGGGTTATGTTTTCTAATCCAATCCTCCAGCCTCTTTCTTTTAACATATGAATTGAGCCCATTTGTATTCAGAGTGATTATTACAATCTCTGGCTTCATGGTTGCCATATTCTGTTTTGTGTTTTGGCTCTTTGCCTATCTTCCTTCATATCAGTGCACTGCGTTTGAGTGGAAGGTTTCTATCCTGTCCTCTTTTCCATCTGAGACCCTGTTGTCCTGGTACGTGTTGCTGGCATGTTGGCTTCTAGATGGAGATGGGCTATATGGTGGTCTCCTGGTGGTTCTGGTTGGAGCTTGATCTTCTGGCCATAGTGAGTCAGCCAGTATGTTCTGCAGGGTCGGGTGACTTGCAGTATATTTTTTGAGTTCTTCCTTGTCCTGGAAGACCCTTATCTTACCCTCTATCTTAATGGATAACTTGGCAGGGTATAGGATTCTGGGGGAGACATTTTCATCTTTCAGTTTTTGGAAGATGTTGCTCCATTCTCTCCTCCTCTTCATGGTTTCTGCTGATAAGTCTGAGCATAGCCTTACCTGCGCTCCTTTGTATGTGACTGTCTTCCTTTCTCTTGATGCTCGTAGAATTTTCTCTTTTTCCTCTAAGTTGGATAATTTTACAATTATATGCCTTGGCGTGTTCTTCTTGGTGTTTAGCTTAGCCGGCGTCCTCTCTGCTTCCTGTATGAGAGTCGGATTTTCCTTTGTTAGGTTGGGGAAATTTTCTTCCAGGAATTCCTTTGCTATCTTGGCGGTCGATTTGTGTGTTGTGTTGTGTTCCGGTAGACCGATTATTCGAATATTATTCCTCTTCATAGCATCTGTCATTGATCTCAGGCTGTCTTCTGTTTCTTTAATTTTCCTATCTGATTGTTTTTCTCGCTTGCTTTGTTTGGTTTGAGCGTCCTCGAGTTCACTGATACGGTTCTCAGCCTCCTCAAGCCTAGATATAGCTTCTGTGACCTTTTGTGTGGCCTCTGCTACCTCCTCTGTTAGTTTCTGCAGTTCCTTTTGGTGGATAGTATTCATCCCCTCTATTGTGGACTTCATCCCCTCTATTGTGCATTTCATCCCTTCTATCGTTGCATCCTATTTTTGGTTTGCTTCTCTTAGCTCCTGTATTACTGCAAGCAGAGTTCTGAAGATTTCCTTTTGTGGCTGATCTATATCTGTTTCTTCTATGAGTGACGTTAGGTCTGTTAAAGTGCCTCGTTTCTCTGATTTTTTTGTTGGGAGTGATGTGGTCTGTTGATTTTTCCTTGATCCTTTAATAGGCCCCATGCTTCTGGGAGACAGGAGTAACCTTATTGTGTGGAGGCTCAGGCCACTGTGCCGTCTCCTGGGGTGGCTGGGGCGGGCTGCGGCAGGCTTAGGGCTGGCACTGGAGACCCAACAGGGCCCCAGGTGGTGAGAGCTGGCTGGAGCTCACTGACGGCTCCTCAGGGACTGCAAAGCCGAGACCCAGGCTCCACTGCAGGTGGAGTGTTTGATCTGCCCGGGCTGTGAGCGGGCGCGGGGAGGCCCCTTGGATAGCTGCGCAGGCAGCTGCGGGACACTGCAGGGAACAATGGTGTTCGCTCTCCGCCCTTTTGGCGCGAAACCGCAGGGGGTAATGGCGCCGGCAAAGGAGGCTTGGCGCGAAACCGCAGGGGGCAATGGCGCCCTTCCTCTGCTCAGGCTCAGAGTCGCGGCCGCCGGGGTCCCCGCAGCACCCTGGGGAGGGCACCTACTCTTGTGCCTTGCGCAGGGGGGGGGCCTTAGTGGGCAGACTCAGCAGCGCGGGGCGCGGCGCTCCGCGGAAGCTCAGGGTCCGGGACAGGCGCGGGTTGGGCTATGGCTCCTGTTGGCGGGAAGTGCTCAGCGCAGGGTCCCCGCCAGGAGTGGAGCTGGCGCTAGGCTGCCAGGGGCTGGCGGGGGCGGGCGGGGGTGGGAGGCCAGCGCACGGAGGGCAGGTGGAGAGGTCCGCGGCAGCGGTGCGGGTGGATGGTCCCCCGTGGGGGTCGCCAGACAACCCGCGGGTCTGCTCCCCTGAGCTTGGATGAATGGAGGGAGGGACGTGGGCCCGAGGGCAGATCGCTGCCCTGCGGGGAGAGGGGAACTGCGGGAGAGGAAAGCTTCTCTCCCAGTGGGGATCCGCGATAGGGAGTGGGGAGTGGGCCGCTGGAGTAGGCAGGGCAGGCAAGCGGCTCTGGGCTGGAGTCGGGTTTGGGGATGGAGCCTAAGCCGGTCGCCAGTGAGCTCACGGCAGCTTAGTAGCCAGAGATGTCCCACTAGTCCGGTCCTCTTTCACCTAGACCCCTGCTCCGGACAAATACGTGGGGTAGGACTGGGGTGCTGTCCCAGGGGGATATTTCACTCACCAGACTCTTACTATTCAGCTACCTGGTCGCCAATCCCGCTTTGTTTGGAGGAGCTCTCAGAGTATGCGGGTGTCCCTGTCGGCCATCTTCCCCCTCTCCCGTGAAATATTTATTTCTAATTACAAACAAATCAAGTTTTGTCTTGAAGCATGGTGGAGCATGGGTAACATTAAATATAACAATAGTAAACTACATTGCTACATTTTGCGACAGTATGTGTAAAAAGTCAATATCAGTGCGAAGGTTGAGATCGCTTCTTTCTCACTAGATCAGAAATTCTTGGGGCAGTCTTTGCAAGATCACAACGAAGATCATCTTCCACAAGTCTACTTCTGTATTTAGACTTGATAACCAACAAGCTTGAAAACCCTGTTTCACAAAGATATGTTGTTGGAAATGGAAGAAGGCGCAACACAGTCTCAGACAGAACAGGATGTGACTGCAAACACCTGATCCAAAATTTTGTAACTGGCATTGTATAAAAATCAGTTCTCACTGCATCCCTGTTAATAAGTTCAGTGAACTCTTCTTGTACTGTCACAGGAATATCTTCAACTTTGACTGTGAATGAACTTCTGGCAAGTGCAAATGGGGTGTCAGGTAGATTTGAAAGTACTATGAAATTTCATCTGCAAGCACATGCAAGTGTTCTTTAGCAAAATTATCATCGTAATTTTTGTCTGGTTCAATGTCATGTTCCTCAAAGAAAGCAGATAAGGTAGGCAATAGGTAAATTTTATTTTCATCCATTTTTTTTGGTCAAAGCTGAAATTTCATTTGGAATGATCAGATATTTTCAGACAAATCGAGGCACGTTGCATTTGGTTCTTGCAGTGATAAATTGAACTCATTCAAGATGGCAAAGATGTCAACCAAGTAAGCTATCTTCTGCAGTTCACTTTTATCACTCAAAAGTGCTTCGAACCATGGTCTTGCTTTCTGATAAAAAAACATTTTGAATTCATCACGGAGCTCAAAAACACATTTTGAAACATTTCCTCTCGACCACTATCTCACTTCAGTGTGAAATAGCAGAGCATTATTTAGCACATGCAACTCCTTGTGCAGTTGCGAAAACAGTCGACTGTTTGAAGTGCTCACCTTTTCAAAATTGACCGAACATATGACGCTTTTCATTACTTCTTGTAACTCTTGTGGCAGTGTCTTCATGGCTAACATTTGCCGATGAATCATACAGCTAGTCCTGATGACTTTTGGTGGCTCATTCAGTACCAAACGTTGAAATCCAGATGGACATCCTAGCATAGCTGGAGCACCATCTGTGCAAACACCACACACCTTTCCCCAAGATATCTGATGCTCTTTCAGAAATGAACCTACTGGGTCAAATACATCACGTGCAGTAGTTGTAGTTTCAAGAGGTTTGCAAAAAAGAGACTCCTCTTTAAAGTTGCCATGATTAATATACCCCACATAAACCAGTAACTGTGAACAGTTTGCAACGTCTGTAGATTCAAGCTGGATGTGAAATATCGGAAGTGGAGCAGATTTAATTTCCTGGATTACCTGATCAAGACTATCTGCAGGTATGTCATCTATTCTTCTGTGGACAGTGTCATTAAATAAGGAATTGCATTCAATTCTGTAACAAATATGTTTCTGATCATAACTCAAACAATGTCTTTGGCCGCTGGCAACAGTAAATCCTCAGCAATGGTGTGAGGTTTCATAGCTTTGGCCATTCTGAGTGCCACCAAATATGAAGCTTCAACCGGTGCTATGTTTTGTTTTTGGTACTTGCCACCAGTGTCAAATCTGGCTTTCTTGAGTCCATCAGCTTTGCTTCTAAAATAGTTGGTCTCCGTGACGGCAAAGCTCGGATGCTTGCTATCCAAATGCTGTTTTAGTTTGTTTGGCTTCATAGATGCAGCTGATAGAATTTCACAACAAATAACACATTGTGGTTTCTTAATTCCTGCTGTAATTCTTGAGGTAAAACCACAGTGTAAAACATCCTCACAATCTTTTCTTTTCTTAACTTTTTTCTCTACACGATCCATTGTCATGGGATGGTTTGCTAATGAAAATAATATACAACAATAGCTTTATTAATTCCAAAGATGACACATAGCATAGTTCAATCAATACAGTTCCTTAAAGTTTCCTATGATTTACCATCCTTTGTGTTGTTGTTTTTAACATACCTGTCACTATCACAAGGGGGTAGTATTCACATCAACCACAGCTGAATATTAAAAAAAAAAACCAAAAACCTATCAGCACCCAGTTCCCATGGTACATATATTTTTTTTTCAGTAATTGATGATCTTACAGTACATGATTTTACATTTACCCAGTAATTATAATTCATGAAGTGTTGTTTTACCTTCAGTACTGCAGCTTTCAACACAGCAGCTGCTTTCTACACAGTAGATGCTCTCTACACAATTGCTGCTCTCTACACGTGTGACTGGTCCGCATAAGTACATATGGTACCAGCCCCGTCACATACCCTTGTATTTGTATGGGGTATATGTGGCTGGGTTGACGCAATGATGTCAACACACCAGGTATATGTATGTGGGCGTATCTGCATGTGAGTAGACTCTTCTGGAGATGGACAGAGGAGCCATGTCTCGGTTCCTAAGACCCTGTGAAAGAGTTGTTCTACCCCCAAAGGAGTCACGGCCCACAGGTTGAGAACTGCTGATCTAGTTGATAGTATTGTTTAGCTTTTTGTTTCTTAATTGAGGATTTTACCCGATGATGTGTTTTTCCTTGAGAGCAGTATGTTGATGTTTCCTATTATTTTTTAGCTGTTTATTTCTGTCTTCAACTCCATGAGGATTTAATAGTTGTATTTCTAGGGTCCTTCATTGGGTCCACATATGTTTATTATGGTAATATGTTCCTGCTCCATTTTTCCTTTAATCATTATGTAGTGTCTATGCCTGTCTCTCATTATGTAATTTTATTAGAGGTCTATTTTATCAGAGAGTAACATTGCCACACTTACCTTTTGATGGTTGTTATTGGCTTGGTTGATTTTTTTTTGGCCATCTATTGATTTTTAGTCTATTTTTGTTTTTGAGTTTAAAAGGTGTGTCTCTTGTAGGCAGCATAGAGATGGGTCTTGTTTTCTAATCTAGTATATTACTTTTGTCTTTTGATTGGCACATGTAATCCATTGGTATTCAGTGTCATTGTTTATATATGTGGGTTTGTTGCTGTCATTTTGCTGTGTGTGAGTTGTGTGTTGTTTAGGCCTTCTGTATCTTTGTTGAATTTCTTGTTCTGTTCTTTATCAGAAGGAGTTTATTAAAATCTATTGTTTTTGTAGAGTTGTCTACTTCTCTCTTTGGTTCTGTTAGTTTTATGTATGTATTTTGGGGCTCTTTCATTAGGAGAATATATGTTTATTATGACTGTCTCATTTTTTAATTGAATCCTCTCCCATGTAATGTTCTTCCTTTCTCTTATGCTAGCTTTTGCCGTGACGTCTGTTTTGCCAGAAATTAATACTACCACTCCCGTTCTCTTTGGATTGCCATTTACTTTATATATTTTATCTATCCTTTGATTTTTTTTAGTCTATGCTTGTTTTTGTGTTGAAAGTGTATCTCTTTTAGAGAGCACACTATGGTGTTTTCTTATCCATTCTGCTACTTTTTGGTCTTCTGATTTGCACATTTAATTCATTTATGTTCAGTGTAATTGTCAGTAATTATGAATGTATTTTTTTATTCCACTGTGTCTCTTTTTGGTAGTGTTGTTGGGTTCTTTTATTTTATGTAATCTACTGTGCTGAGCTTTTTTAAAGTGGGATTTCTTATTTTAATTGCTGCTGATTTAGTGTTTACTCAATACTTATGATTTTTCTATTTTTTATTTTAGTGAAAAGCTTGTTAGTATAATTTGAGGTTGCCCTGTAATTTATTATTATATTCCCAAGTTTGAAGCAGTTTGTTCTATTTTGAAATCATCTTAACTTTCTTTCTATTAAGAAGTTATATAACTGAAATTTTTTTTACCTTGTAGCTGTCATTGTTTACAAATTGGTATATCTGGTTCCCTATTGTAGGTTTATTTTATATTTGGCACGTCTACATCTGAGCTGATTTCTGGGTGAGGTAGGCATGTGCATTAATAATTTTAGGCTTAATGGAATATCTCTGGGTCTATTACATCTCTGACCACCCAAGAGAGGAGATGTACATGGTGAGTTGTGGGAAAACATATTATTAGCATATATAACTTTGAATGCTAGCAATTCTTTCTTTAGATTTACCTTGGGTTTTGCAAAAGGGCCCTTTTAGTATAGCATGGCAACTGAGGTTTGGAAGGGTGATCTTGAGTAATTCAGAGAAACTTTGTTTTGGTGTATTTTGAATGAGTTTTTCAATTAAAATGGCTGTAAAAATGTCAGTTACAGAAATATGCTTCAGTTAGTGGGAGCAATGACTTGCATTGGCTCCTTGCGTGCTGGTGGTAGATAAAGGAAATCTAGCTCCTGGAGTCTCAGGAGCCAGCCCATGTTTGCGAATTCCAGGTGGGTAGGAGAGCATTCTAAAACTCCCATCATCCAAACTAGGTTTGTGTTAAGCAATTTTGGTATGGCTGTAGTTTGGCCTTAAACATATTCCAGATGAAGGAAGTCAAAGAGAATTTCTGTTCATTTGATTATGTATTCTGTGGTCCCCCAAGCAGGCAGTTGAACTATGTGGATAACATTCAAAACATACAGTTGAATAGCATCTTTGATTCTGAGTCCACAAGTAGTCAACTTTCAGTCTACGAAACCCCACCTAGTGGCATAACGGTCATGCATTGGGCTGCTAACTGCAGAGTGTACTTTTTGAAATCCATCAGCCCCGTGGGAGAAAGATGGGGCTTTCTACTCCTATAAGGCATTACAATCTCAAAAACCCACAGTAGTAGTTCTACCATGCCCTATAGGGTTAATACAAGTTGGCATGGACTCGATGGCAGTGATTTTGGTTTGGCTTTGGAAGCCCCTCCCATGATATTGTTAATTGCTTAGTATAGCCCTTCTAGCTATAATCTTTGTAATTATTACAGAATGACTGGGTAGAACTATGCAAATACTAGGTGCTTATGGCATACCAAGGGGATTGGATAGTTACTTTTTATTACTTTACATAAAGTACATGCCACCCTTGTCGGATGAGACCATTTAAATAAGGCTTGAATAGCCCGAATGAGGGGGGCATCGGGACTCTAGGACTCAGACTCAATTCAGTGGCAGTGAAAACCCTGTGTTAGAATTAAAGAAATCCTATAACACAGTGAGGAGACACCTCGCTCCTTCACCTCCAAGCATCAGGAAACCAAACAAAAACACAAAAATGTAACCAATAATATTATTCGTGATTTCAATTCAGTATATATTTTACATCTCCATGTGCCAATCAATGCAGCTATGGATTCTGACTGTGGTTAAACCAGAGCCCCGCACTAACACTGTGGTCCCTCACAGCCACTTACCATGGCACACTACCTACGAGCGGAGGCAGTTGCTTGGAACAACATTTCCTGGGGAGATTATTGCCAGAAATATGAGTAACACAGTGTTACACATAATTTGTCTAAGAAATGCTTCAATAAAGAGCTGCTGAAATCTTGTCTGTCAAAATTCCAGAACCTAATCTTGTGGACTCAATTTTCTGAATGGTAGTGAAATATTATCGTTTCATAAATGCTATGTGTCTCAAGAAGGCCTGTTTAATTTATTTCAACTAAATTAAATTTATTTCAACTATAAATTTCCACTCTAGCTCTGGCGGCACAGTGCTTACACATTGGGCCTGCAGTAAGCAGTGTTGGCAGTCTGAAACTATCAGCCACTCCCCGGGAGAGAAAGGGTGCTTTCTGCTCTCTTAAAGAGTTACAGTCTCTGAAACTCACAGAGGAACTTCTACCCCGTCCTAAAGGGTTGCTATGAATCGACATCTACTCCATGGCAGGGAATTTTTTCTTTATAGTCATCAAATATCTACCACAAGTTGGTTACGCTGACTTTATTGAGACCTGATAGTACTGTGGCTTAGGCATTGGGTTGCTCACTGCAAGATTGGCAGTTCAAACCCAACAGCTGCTTGTGAGAGAAAAAATGAGGCTATGTTTTCTCAGAAAGATTTAAAGCCTCAGAAACACTATATAGGGTCACTACGAGTCAGAATTGACTTGATAGTGGTAGGTTTTATTATGTACAAGCTATTCTCCTGGGAGAAATGTTGGAAAGTTATTTTTTCTGATTCCAGTTCATAAGGGGAGATTTAAAATCTCTTGGTAAGCAATAAAAATCTCTTTGAATACTTTAAGAAAATTGTGTTAGTCTAGGTAGACTAGAGAAACAAATCTAGGGAAACTCATAATGTGTAAGAGAGCGCTTTATATCAAGGAGTAATTGTTTCTTAAACATCCCAGACAAGTTCAGATCAAGTCCATAAGTCTGATATTAGCCTCTATGCCCACTACCAGTCTATAAAATCCTCTTCAGACTCTCCAAACCCATTAATGATGCCAAATGCAGGAATGTCACATGCCATTGGGTGAAAAGTCTTGTGGATCCAGTGGTGGTGGAAGCTTCTCAGCCCTGGCTTGGGTCTCCACCATGGCTCCCTCCACTCCAGGGCTCTGGCTCCATCAGTGTAGCTCCATGTAGTTTGTCATCAGAAATGTCAAATAGAGAGAGCGTGTCCTGCATCCAGGGAGGAAGACAGGGATTTCCAGAATCCTCAGAAGAAGGCCATGCCCACACAGAGACCTCATAGGCTAAGGCCTGATTGACAGGCAAGACTCCTCCCCTTTGCAAGTTGACAGGAGGTTATGTAACTGCCACGCAAATGGACTTAATGGGAGGATGTCAGGGGCTCATGGGATCAAAAAGTAATACAGGCAAGGTGTAGGAATAATAGTAAACAAAAGACGTGTGAGAGACCCAGGTGATAGGAGGCAAGTATCGTTAAATAAATATTTCCAGAAAGAATCACAGTGTGTCCTGTTCTGATTATGCTGCCATTACCTCCCTGTTGTCCTACCCTGTGGTGAATACCCTGTGGTAGCAAGGTTTGATTGCTTATTTGTCCTGGCTGAACCAGACCCTTTCCTCTTAGGATTCCACAGCTGGAGGTGAACATTTGCAAGCTAGGACCCACCCTTCTGTCAAGAACAGATACATCAAAAGGGAGATAATAAATTGGGATACTCCTGGAAAAGGAATGATACCGGACACCACCTAATGCAGGCCGGGTAGACATTGTCATGCTACATAGAGATCAAAATGAATTAGGGTAAGGAGAGGCCATTGAAGTGGGAGTTAATTCAAAAGTTCATTATTTATGTTCGAATGGACAAGACTGTGGTGCCATCTAAGAACAGGGGAATAAAGGAAATAAGAGTTAACTATAAAATGCACACTGTAGGTGTTATTGATCTGAGATAGGCAGAATTTAATAAAAGAGACAGAATGTTGGCCAAGTGAGCTGAAAGCTGATTGAAGGCATTTTCTTATCTAAGGGGGAAAAATAGTGTCATTCAGAAGAGATGTTGGCCAGAAAAACAGAAGAAAAGAGGCACAATCCAGAAAAGAATGTGTCCTGATGGGACGGTGTCAACGCCCCTTCCTTTCAAGCAGTTGCATGTTTATCTTGGAAGCAGTCGCGCTGGTTTCATCAAACATTCCGATCACCAGCGTTTGCTTCAGGAGCTCCGGCTCTTTGCTTACCAGTATATCTCTTGATTGATTAGTTTCATATAACTCTTCTATAGGGCATTAGCATGAAATGAGAGATAGCTGAGCAGTTGTGTTTTTTTTAACCTAAGTAATGGTGGGTTTTAAAATTAGTTTTTTTTAAGTTTTTAAAAACATTTTATTAGGGGCTCATACAACTCTTATCACAATCCATACATAAACATACATCAATTGTATAAAGCACATCTGTACATTATTTGACCTAATCATTTTCTTTTTTTTACATTTTATTAGGGGCTCATACAACTCTTATCACAATCCACGCATATACATACATCAATTGTATAAAGCACATCCGTACATTCTTTGCCCTAACCACTCTCACAGCATTTGCTCCCCACTTAAGCCCTCTGCATCAGGTCCTCTTTTTTTCCCCCCTCCCCCCCCTGCTCCCCCCTCCCTCATGCGCCCTTGATAATCCACAGATTGTTATTTTGTCATATCTTGCCCTATTCGGAGGGGTTTTCAAATTATTAATATTATTATTATTGTGTTTTAGTTTGTTATGCTTCTATGAAAAAAACAAAACACTTACTCTGGAGTTTACCCAAGTCAGCACAAATTATCATCTTGCATATAATCAGCAACGAAACTTCTCTGTCAGGCTTTCTGGAGCTGCCAGCTCAGGGTTAGAGCCTGCATTTTATTGAGTTCCCTAAAGTACACGAGGCTTCTTGGCAGCCAGCTAGCTGATTTCCCCTCCTAACAGAACTGCATTGCCACCTACCTAGTTTCAAATGTCTCCCGCAAGCAACGTTTGGGAAAAGCATCTCAATCGAGGAAACCGTGTATGAAAGCCAAACTTGATGGGGTTAAAGCGTGCACCTGTGTTAATAACGCTCCTTTATGCGGTGCTGTGTCCTGCAGTCTTGGCAAAGCACTTCCATTTCCATGATCACATTCGACACCTTCCTGAAGGAAGCAGGGATTTCTGAAGCTACTTTCCAGAAGGGAGACAGTGGCATTTGCAGAGATTATGCGAAGTACAGATGAGCAGTAGCAAAGCGAGAAGCCGTCCAGCGTGCCTACCTTTCCACTTTCCCATGACCGTAGGAACGCAGAAGGCGAGGGAGCCACCGTGAGTGACCCTCCAGGAGCAGGAAGAGCTATGAGGACACACACTTCCTTAAGCGCCAAGGGGAACAATTTCGCCAGCACTAACCAGGCTTAAGCACAACAATGATAATGGTGACAACAGAAATGCTCCTTGTTTTCTTAAGTCTTTCAAAGTTGGAGTTGGGAGGTACCGGCGGTCTACTTGCTGCTTGCCTCAGAGTGGTGGGAGCTGAAGCATATATCATTTTACAAAGTGTTGTAAAATTTTGTCATCGATCATTTTACAAAATATTGGTCACTCGAAATCCTTTGAGAACTCTTGGTTCACACTGGACAGGTATTTTAGTTCGAGAAAAGTGAAACAAAACGATACGAGAATTTTCCCACAAACTTGTTGAAGTCCCCTGATATAATTTATGCGTCTTTCCTTTGTTAAACTATACATTCTATACATTCTGTATGTCCAGTTCGTGGCTGCAGGCTCAGAGCGTAGCACAGAAAGAAGGTGCTCCACAGGTATTTGCTGACTTGAATGAAGAAAACACGGCCCCTTCACGATCACTGGTTAGATAGGCCCCACTGTCCAGGGGCTGCGAGCGCTGACTCAAGAGTTTAAACACAGATCCAAAGGAACCCAGAACCTGGCGTCGTTGATTCTTGATGCTCTGAAATACTGAATGATAGTATTTCCCCCATCAAACATATCTCAGAGTTTCGTACCATGAGTATTCCTCTTTGGCATGCCAACCAACCCGAGCTTTAAGCAAAAGTAAATCCGAGTTTTGAACAAGTGTCCAAAAACGATCTAGAGAAAAATTTCAAAACAGAAAGTCAAGAGGATATATGTCTTTTGAATTTTTTAATATGCAAAAAAAATAAAGAAGGTACATTGTGTTAATTTTACTCCCTAGAGCAGTGGGTCTCAACCTTCTAAATGCCGTGACCCTTTCATACAGTCCCTTGTGTTGTGGTGACGCCTCAACCATGAAATTATTTTCTTGCTACTTCATCACTGTAATTCTGCGACTGCTATGCATCGGGCAACGCCTGTGAAAGGGTCGTTTGACCCCCAAAGGGGTGGAGAGCGCAGGTTGGGAACCGCTGCCCTACAGATTACACAGTGCATCTGTCTATCGTTCTTTTCTTGTTAGTTTTGGCTGCCTGTAAACACTCTCTGACGCTTGCTCAAAACTCCCAACTCGGAGCAATGTGTGTAGTGTTCTGGCTTTAGAGTAACTCATCTTTAAACATATTTTGCTTTCTATTTTTGAGCATGGAAACATTTTCCAGGAAGAATAAGAAAAAATATCTTTCTATATTTTTCTCTTACCATCTCACTTCTTTAAGAATTATTTCTCTGTGTATAAAAGAAGTTATCAAATGGTGTCTGCATATGAAATATAAGATATTCTTTTTAAAAAATTTCCCTCACATTTAGAAATAGATATTGCCACCATTTAAGAAAAACACATTTTTTAATGTAGCCTTGTAAGAGATGAATGGAGGGCATTCAACATTTCAACTGTTTTTTTTTCTCTTGAGAAGCCTTTGAAAATTAATTTTAGTAAAAATCTCTGGATTACTAGTCTACTCAAGCAACTAATAATAGAATCCTTACCAGGTTGCTTATAAATATTTTTAATAGAAAAAGGCTTACTCTGCTGCCACAAAGAATTTAAGGTGATTATGTTACTAGGAAAAAATGATCAGTTTGACAGCAACTATTAATAAACAGTTTCCTCAAACCTCACCTTGGACATAACATGTGAAGATTTTATCTAAATAAAGCTACATTTCCCTGACTTTACCAGGAGCAATCTCCTTATTGTAGCTGTTAGAGGAACATCAACTTCTTAGTTACCATGTACCACTTATTCATCAGTTGGCAAAGATAAACCAGAGACAAGCAAATAGTTTTAGTTAGTGATTTTATATATATATATATATATATAAAATAAAAAGGTAATATGATGGAAAGGAAATGTGGTCAAGGCGGAGGAATGATGTATGTTAGCTGTCTATTATTGCATAACAAATGATCCCCAAACTTATTTGCTTAAAATAATGATGCCCGATTTTCTCCAAGTCTGTGGACAGACGAGGTTCAGCTATGTGGTTCTTCTGTTCCATATTGTGAAATCTTAGGTTACTTATGTGTCTTTATATAGCTGGGAACTTGACTGGGCATGGGACATTGGCGACGCCTTCTTATCTTGCATCTTTCTCCACCAGAATGATTTTATTCAGTAGTCTAACCCTACATTTGTCCTAGGAGCTGGCTTCCAAGGAGTAGAATGGTTGCTGCTAGATCTTTTAAAGTCTGAACCCAGAACTGGTACACGTTCACTTCCATTCAAGTCTCTTGATTAAAGCAAGCCCAAAGCCATCCAGATTCAAGGGGAGGTACTATATCCCTTCCCAATGAATTAAGGAGCAAATAAGTCATCTTTAGTTCACCATAAAGCAATTTTCTGTTTGAAAAATGGAATATCTTTTCCCCTCTATCAATGCTGTCATAGCATCCACTGTGGTTTAAATTGTATCTTTAGTATTCAACGCTGGCACCATATTATTTTTAAGTTTTATTGGCACTTCATCCACATATGCCATTCAATGGTTCAACCACATTAAAAGGAGGTGTACAGTCTTCACCACAATCAAGTGTAGAACATGTTCTTTTCCCCAATGCTCATTGTTATTCATGTCATTTTGTATATACATCATCACAATCAGCTCTAATTCTCCCTACCCTCTCTCTCATCCACTGATATATTTCTTAATTGATTGAGGTCTTTTCACATTAAGCATGGTAATTGGTGCCAGGGTAAAATTTCCTGCATCATCAATTACCAGGGAAGACGCTTGCCTCTCAGATCCAAATCTGCCATATTAATTCAAGGGGAGCCTTGAGGCACCAAATATATGATGGTTCTGTGTCTCCTTTCATTGGACATCCACGAAGCCAGGCATCCCCCCCAAGGACCAATGGCTGCCATTTCCACAGTCTTGGGGTGGCCACCCCTTGCATCTCTCCCATCAGGGCATTTCAGGCTTAAGTCCAAGAGTATGAGTAGTTATGAGGTAGGGTCAAGTTCAGTAAAGCTTCCATGCCAAGGCCTTCTGGAATGCCACTTGGTGGGTGCCATGTTCCCTGTAAGGCCAGTGTCTCCTAGGGTCATCATAGTGTGCAGTCCAGGGTGCGATTCACCAAGGGTTGGGTAGAAACATATTCAGAGTGTCTCCCTAGGACCATAGGGCTTTATTTTCCCCACAGATTCCCTACGATTATTGTTCAGCATCCCTTCCCGATGTGAGCTTGCTCCTCCCAGTTACCCACCATACTCCCCAGTAGAACCAGCAGTGCCTCCTCCGAAAGGCAGGTGCTCCTGTCCCCTGCCCTCAACCTGACTTTCCAGTAAGTTTCTCTTCTTATTCCTTTGGCGGGCCTGCTGCTCCATCACAGCTTTGTTTCAACGTTGTACAGCATCAAGTGGATGGTCTTCTCCCCTTTCTCCCTTCTTGAAGGAGTGACTCTAGCCAAAGGGAGGTCTCCTGCCTTGAGGGGGTTCTTATGAAGTGCACACAAGGGGGATGATGGTCCGTGGCCAGGAGGCAGGCATTCCACTCCCTTGTTTGGGGACTTGTACCCAACATTTGACCAATTAGTGTTTCTCCTTATAGCAGCAGACTCGTGCAATGTTTATCCTCTTGTGGGTGACTAACTTCACTCAGCATAATGTTTTCCAGGTCCTTCCATATCATGCAGTGTGTCATCACTGTGTTTTAGGGATATGTAGTATTGTATTGTGCGTGTATCGCAGTTTATCATTCTTCACTGTTGGGCATTTGGGCTGTTTCCAATTTCTGCTATCGTGAACTGTGCTGCTATGAACATGGGAAAGCATAGATCCACTCATGTTGTGTCTCTTATTTCGTTGGAGTATACACCTAATAGTGGTATTGCTGGGTCATATGGGATTTCGATTCCCAATTGCTTTAAGTGTCGCCCATATCATTTTCCATGTGGTTATATGTGCTATCAAAAGTTAATGACAATGTCCACAAATATCAGAAAACGACAAGGAAAACAAAAACCTGACTCACACTTCACTTTCATTTTGTGAGTATGACTGGCCTTGCTATGGATCATAGAACTCTTTTGCATTGAACTAATATTTTGCTAGCTTTGATGATCCCAGTAGTTTTTACTTAATCAGATTTGCCATGCTTTATATAAAAATTGACGGGAGCCCCAGAGAAGGGTAGGTAACATTAGCTGGGCTTGGAAAAATATGTAGGGGTTGGGGGGAAGAAAACAACTGACCAGTATGTTCACTGATTTTATTACTTCTCCTTAATATAAATTACAACAAAGCATTCCCTCTGGGTAGACAAATTAGGCAAGCAAATAAGCAAAAATGCCCTCTTCTGGGTGAATGCATCTGTTTGTGGAATGGTTTGATTCCCTGACAAAAACTTGTGTATGAAAAAAGGAACCTCTTTCTCTAGGCAGATGCATCTCTGTACCAGGGAACGTAGTTTGATCTCATACTTTTATGACTTGCTCAAATTTTCCAGGCATACAAAGCAACACTAGGCGGGCATTTGAACTTGAACAGAGGCAGAGAGACATAAATAAAGATGATGCTTGCATTCTTCATTTCCAAAGCCAGAGCTCTTGCTTCTTATAAGCAATGGTATTTCAGGTTGAAGATTTAGACCTGCAGTTCTTTATTTTAGAGTCGTTTGATTCAGCCCTGTGATCAGTTGAGTTTACAATGATGACCGATAACTATCCAAAAATGATTATGTATGCCAAAACCACAAAGTGGAAAATGAAAGACCCAATCAACTAGATGTTTTGTCTGCATTATGCTAAACTATTAGTTAGATCGAATCAGTTCCCTTTCATTGTTATGCCCACATTTAGAGAAAGCCTAAGACAATGAAAAATCCAGAAGCCTGGTATTTTTGTTTGTTGAAGTCAAAATGAGAAATAGTAAGAAGAGATAAATGTCATAAAGAAGTATAAAATGGGGTAAGGATGTAGAGAGGAATTTTTTCAGGGTGTTAAGGGAAACCTTCATGAATAGGTGATATTTGAGCAGAGGAATCTCTGGGAAAGAATGCACCAGTCATGGGAATAAGGGAGTACTAAATCTCTTATGTAGTACACTTCATGAATTCAAGGATAAGTGAGCCCAGTGTCACTGCAGAAGTTCAGGAAATGACTCTCTGGATTCAACTGTGTCCCCTCATAAGATATGTTGAAGTCCTAACCCCCAGTTCCTGTGAATTTGATCTTGTGTAGAAATTACGTCTTTGTATTTGAAAATGGTATCAGTTAATGTGAGGTCATAAATGGGTGATAATCAATAACAGAGAGATTTTCATGAAAGAAAAGCATACAGAATGGGCACAGAGAGAAGGTAGCCATGTGAAGACAGAGTTATAAATTGAAGTGATGTGTCTACAAGCTGAGGAATGCAAAGGCTCACTAGCTGTCACTAGAAGGCAGGAGAGATTAAACACAGAACACACTGCCCCTCAGAACCGTCAGAAGGAATGTGACTGGCATCCTGTTTGGGACTTTTAATCTTCAGAGTGACGAAAGACTACATTTCTGATATTTTAAGCCACACAACTTGTAGTATTTTGTTACAACAACAGTAGGAAATGAACACAGATGGTGAATGTGGAAGAAGATGAGGGGAAGAAAGTAGGCTGAAGGCAAGTCATACTGCGTCTTGTGGGTCATGATATTAGATTTTACCCTAGCCTCGGGCTTATGGCTTCTTTATGACATGTTTGTGATTTGAATGCCAATATTATGCATCTCCTGGGTGAATGTATCCCCTTTAGGGTATGGTTTGATTCCCTGACAAAAACTTGGGTATGAGAGAAAAGGAACCTCTTTCTCTAGGCAGATGCATCTCTATACCAGGAATGCAGTTTGTCCTCTTACTTTTATGACTTGCTCAAATTTTCCAGGCATACAAAGCAACACTAGGCGGGTATTTGAACTTGAACAGAGGCAGAGAGACATAAATAAAGATAATGCTTGCATTCTTCCTTTCCAAAGCCAGAGCTCCTGTTTCTTATAAGCAATGGTATTTCAGGTTGAAGATTCAGACCTACAGTTCTTTATTTTAGAGTCGTTTGATTCTGCCCTGTAATCAGTTGGGTTTGACTTTGACTTTCATTCATAGCCTAATTTCATAGCAGTGGCACTTTTAAAGTAGCAATTTTGACAATTTTTTCTTAATTAAATATCTCTCAAACATGTGGGCAGGTTTTAGTGGGGGAGGTTGTAAATTACCCACGCCCTTTCATACAGAGATATTATTCCTTCCTTTGGAGCCTCTCCACAGTGCTTGGCCCCATTCTTTCTTCAATATCAACAGAATTCACCCTTCCTATTTTCCCCCTGACAATTCTGTCCATTCATCTTTGATTGATAACACATTCTAGTCATCCCCAAAATGTATGGTATTAAAAAATAAAGCATTGGTAATGTTTACAAGGAAAGAATGGGGAGACAGATAATGTTCCAGTGCCATTTTGTCTTTTGTTTCTACCAAGAGCCGGGAGGAGGACGGAAGGAGGAAATGACGCTGGGCGGGAAAGGAGCAGGGACAGAGTGGGAATTGACCCCTGGTGTTTACCTTGTTGATCCCACTGGGGATGGAACAAAGACGGCTTGTTCTGCTTTATTTCTTTAAAAACACCACCTAATTAAATAGTTAACCATATCGAGTGGATGTGCTAGAGTTTCCTCAGTCGTTTCTCCTAACATTTCACTAGATAAAGCCCACCCTTTACAAAGAAGGAAAATGAGGCTCAGGTAGTTTCAACCATTTGCCCCATGAAACAGCAAGGAAGAGGAGCTATGACTCCAGGCCAGGCAGGCCGTGTCCAAAAGCTCCTGCTTTCAATTATGGGATCCTTCAGGTGGTTTGCTTTGGTTTCATCTTCCTGTTATCGAAAGCTGGCTCACCTGGGATCAAAAGCCAATTGAAATCCCGTCATGTATGTGTAGCATGAGTCCAGGGCTTTCTGTCATGTTTAATGACTTTCTCAGACCTTCCCCTTAATGGTAAGACCTTCCAAGCCTGAGCTCAGTACAAACATGAAACTTTTGGGAACGAGTTAGGAAAGTCTGGTGAGCTGTTTTTGTAGGAGTGAGAGAGAAAGTACCTTTTTCCAAGTCCCCACTTGGGCTGTTTATGCTTTCAAATTAACATGGGGAATCCTTTATGATAAAGACCAAAGTTAGATAAAAGGACCTTGATTCGAAGACGCTTCCCTCCTGTCTCCGTAAAGAGTGAGTGTGCAGAGCCCTGCGTGTCAGATGCTTGAGGAATTTATGACAGCAAGGGCCGGGCTGTCTTCTATAGGAAGCCAACCAGTCTCAGTAGCCTTGACCTTTTAATTGAACCTTTCATTTTGAGCTTTCTCCTCTCTTTCTATCACCCATTCACCCCCCCCAACTCCTGCTCCTTACCCCCCAGACTTCCAGGGTCTGGTCTTCTCCAGACTGGGCTGTTGATTCTATAACGCTCAGTTGTTAATGCACAGTCTAAGAAAACACCCAGTCAGACATCCATTCATCTTTCCATTTAAAATATGCTTGTTAAATTCTTACACAGTTTTAGACACAGTGTTACCCATTTTACATGTCATCATCACCACTTTACAAATAAGGAAACCAAGGTATGATGAAATTTAATTAGGTGCCTTTGGAACTGCTGTGTGTAAAACGGACAGTTCTGAAGTTTGCATATGAAGCTCATGCTTTTAATCCCTGTAGATTATTATGTCCTAGTAATAAAGTAGACATTAATTATTGTTCTGGATTATGTGGGGAAGGGTTAGAGGAGGTGGAGCTACTGAGCATGCTCAAAGTGTTAGTGAGTCTTTGATTGATGTTATATATAAATGGGAGAACAATGGTCCTATGGGCCCACTGGGTGAAGCAACACAGCGAAGATGTCAGTTCAAAATACAAATGGATTTCTAGGAGATAGGACCCTTTAATAAACAATGCAATCTCTTAGAAGTAAGTTTTGGGTTTTGTTTTGTTGCTTTAGCTGCCATCATATGAATTCCACTCCTGCAACCTCATGTGCAATAAAACAAAGCCTCCAGTCTAGCATCAGCTTCTAATCCTGCTACATCAATGCAGCGACCTGGAGAGGAGAGACCAGCTGCCATCAAGATGGCTCTGGTGCATGGTGATCTCATATATGTTAGATTAGACTGCTCTCCATAGATTTTTTTTAATGGTTGATTTTCAGAAAATCAGAACATTTTTTTCCTGGGGGCATTTTCAGGTAGATTCTAACGATCAATCTTTTGGTTATCAGTCAAAAGCCTTAACTATTTGAATCACGTATGGACACTTGAAAGGAAAGAAAATGCTACAAAATTTGAGACGTTCCACCATGGACTGTATCCCTTTGTAGGGATGTTATAAGGAAGATTCGGATACCCAGTGACCAATGAACTTGCTGCTCGGGATGTGCAATTCTCTGGCTTGGTGATTTTAATACTAGGAACTCAGAACAGTGTGACATAGAAACCTGGGTGAAGGGAACCAGCAGATGGCATAAGATATGAAAATAATAATTTATCAAGGATTCATGAGTGTGGGAGGAATGGAGAGGGAGGAAAAAGTGAGGAGCCAATACAAAAGGCTCAAGCAGAAAGAAAATGTTTTGAAAAGAATGATGGCAACCTATGGACAAAAGTGCCTGACACAATGGATGTCTGGATTGTTATAAGAGCTGTAAGAGCCCCCAATAAAATGATTGAAAAAAGAGAAAAGTATGACATATGATGTGTTTCTTTATCTAGTTTTATGTTCTCAGATAACTTAGCTCTCAGAGTTACAACTATTCAGGGGTATAATTAAAATTAATGTTTCATTATGATTTTAGCTTGCTAGAGGGTAAGATAATGTTGGATCTTCAGACTTCCATTCTAAGGTAGGTAGACCCAATCATAGAAATATGAGTCTGGGACCAACATTTTCTATGATAATTTGCACTTTTTTCCCCCCTCTCAGTTCAACCCAAATTTTGTTTTGTTACCTCCCTGGGTCATTGAGAAAGAACTCTCCTCCTCTTCTAAGCTTCTCATTTGGAGGTTTCCTGCCATTTGGAATTGGATTTCAGTGGGGAGCCATTGGCCTGATCCAAAAGTGCTGGGAGCTAGGGATGGGATTCAGGACAGGATGAGGGTTAAGGGGACACAGAAGAGCACTGGCATAGGCATCAAGTAATGTTCTAGGCAGGTAGTTGAGTCATTCACCGACAATTCTTAGAACTAGCTTTTGCAGTATTTACCTGTGAGGTGCTTTAAATGGCCTTCCTGGCACATAATACGTAGTATAAAATGTCATCTATTATCTGCTGCTATTGTTACTATTATCATGTGAGACTAGCACCGCAATGATACATATTAGGTCCTCAACAGAGAAATGAGCGAAGAGCTCTTGCAGTGTAACAAAGAGCAAAGACAAACGTAATGGTTGCATGTTTGGTAGTGAGAGGATTTTTACAGAGGCAATATTATAACTTGAAAACCTGTTAACAACACCATTTTAAACTGTTAGTCCATTTTTAAATGTGATTCTTTTAAGGACAAAACTCTGGTAAAGTAAAGGGTCTATAGAAAATGTGATGATGGTATAAGAGTTTTCTGAAGCTCTTCAAGGGACCCAAATGGCTTAAATTTAGGAAAGAAATCCTGCTCATTCATTCCTTTTACTTATGGCTGAAATGCACTTGTTAGCATGCACGGAGCTGGACTGCACGCTTTGGCACTGACAAGGATGTTTCTCTGAGCATGTGTTGGAGGGCCCATCCTGCCCTACCCTGCCCCTTGCTCAACTGCCTAAAGGCCTCTTCCTTTACAGCCCTGGGGATCTCATAACATTGCATCTCACACCAGAAAATTTGGCAGGGTACCTCCTCGCCCCTAAAGAAAGGAAAATCAAACTAGTGGTTATAGAGTCTATTTAAATTCTAATTTATGACCATCCCTTGTATGTGGACCTCTTTAAAGTATTAGAAAGCAAAGATGTGACTTTGAAGAGTAAGTTGCACCTGATTTAAAGCCAATTGATATTTTCAGTTGTGTCGTATGCATGTGCATTTGATCTGTATGCTGAGCAAATAATCAGAGAAGTTGGATTATATGAAGGAGCACACTGTGTCAACATTTGATATGTAGATGACATAACCTTCTTGCTGAAAGTGAGGAGGACTAGAAGCGCTTGATGGAGATCAAGGATTGTAGGCTTCAATATGGTTGCCACTCAATGGAAAGAAAACCAGAACCCTCACAACTGGACTGAGAGGTAGCACCATGATACAGGGAGAACAGACAGAAGTTGTCAAGGACTTTATCTTGCTTGGATTCACAAGGAATGATTTTGCGATCAAATGGCATGCTGTATTGGGTAAATGTACTACATCAGACTTCTTTGGAGTTTTGAAAAGTAAGGATGTTACTTTGAGGACTGAGGTGTGCCTGACCCAAGCCATGCTACTGTTTCATAAGGAAGACCGATGAAGAATTGATGCATTTGAATTATGGTACTGGCAAGGAATATGGAAATTCTAAGCACAAAGAATATACAGCCACGATGCTGCTTAGAAGCAAGGATGGGGTGACGCCGTCTCAAGTACTTGGGCTATGACATCAGTAGAGACAGGCCCTAGAAAAGGGTATCATATTTAGTACAGCAGAGAGCCAGTGAGACAGAGGAAGTCTCTCAACAGGTGGATTGACACAGTGGCTCAAACAGTCAAACCCTAGGACGGCTCAGGACTGGGCAGGGTTGCTGTTATACATGGGGTAGCTATGCTGTGCAAGGAAGGAAGTACGACCAGAATGTTCCTTAGAGACAAGATGGTGAGATTTCCTTTTACATACTTGAGACATGTCAGGAGAAATGAGTCTCTGGATAAAGACATCACACTTGGTAAAGCAGAGGGACAGCCCTCAGTGAGATGGGCTGGCACAATGGCTGCAACCCTGGCTCCAGCATAGGAACACATGTGGAGATGGTTCAAGACTGGGCGGTGGGTTGTTGTTGTTGTGTTGTTGTGCTTTTGTTCATAGGATTGCTCTGGGTTGGAACCTACTCAGTGGCACCTAAAATAAACAACCTGGCTTCAAACTGACTCCAGGGCACTTTGATTACAACAAAGCAACCATGTGCATTAGAGTAAAATTGGCCTCCACTGATTTTGGGGTGGCTGATATTTTGGAAGTAGATTTTTTCCTGAAGTGCCTACTGGGGGGCATCAAACCTTCAACGTTTTGTTTAGCAGCTGGACCTGCCAACTGCTAAGCTACATGCATGTGCCCTCAGGTTCCTCAGTGAAATCAAACCCACTTACATTAGAGCTGACTTGGGACTTGGATCAATACCTTCATTGCATTGGGAAGCTCACGGATGTCACAGACCTACTAGGCACTTCAAAGCCCTACCCACTGCCTATCATTTGATTCAGATTCATTGAACCCCTATTTAGAGTTTTCTAGAAATGTACATCTTTATGGGAGAAAATAGTCTCACTTGTCTCCTATAGAGTGTCTGGTGGTTTGAACCACTGATGTTGTGGTCATCAATCCCTTCCTTACCTGCCTAGGGACTTAGTGATAGCAAATCCTAAAGAGGGACTCGGGGTTATACAAAGAAATTCATATTGTCACCATAAAGATCACTTAGAGGTTGTCACCATAGCTGGGATCTGGACTTCAGTCTTAACATCTAAAACCTGGTATTTGTTAGTGCATCCAGCGGGACCAAACGTATGCTGGTGGTTGTTGCTGTGTGCCAGACAGCTGAGTTTGACTCCTGGCATCCCTATGTGACAGAGCAGAAGTGCCTCTAATGTTGTTCAGGCTACGAGCTACAGAAGAGCAGTTTATGAACTGTGATTGCTAGTGCTACACGATTAGGTACCTTTAAGTCGGTTCTAGCCAATAGCAACACTGTGCACCAGAAAGCAAAATGCTGGGCGGTGCTGTGCCATCCTGGCACTTGCTCCTGTGCTCGAGTCCATTGCTGCAGCCATTGTGTCAACCCACGTCATCGTGGGCCCGCCTCGGGAAACATGACGAGTGGATATTCTTATTCTCTCTCACACGGTCGGTTGCCTTATCACCAAGCTTTGAGAGTTCGCGCGCTATTGCCATCCACATCCTGTCAACAACAGGTTGTATGTAGCTCGGTTTCTTTTTGAGCCTCAGTCCCACCCTGAAGACAAAGGAAAGGCTCCGTTCACATGTGAAACGAAGAGAAAGCACATTTGCTAGCAGGCGTTTCCTGTGACAGCATTCCGCCTGGGAGGGAATATCTGCAATGTGAATGTGTGAATAGTATCCCGTGTATGGGCTGTCAGGGAGCTGGCATGCCTTTGGTTGTGAGGAGGCTGCTTGGTGCCCTTTCACACCCCACGAATGATGTGAACGGCATTTCATACCCCATGAAGAAGCGTCAATGTGGACTCTGGAAACAGAGTGTCTAGGGATTATTTGAAACACAATTTTCTGATCTCAACTTCAAGACACACATGGCATACCTTAATAAATGAGGTTTTGTGGTGACCTACATTGTCCAATTGTGTGGGAATAGTGGCATATCTTCTTGCTCTCTCCTTCCCATACATTCACTTATCAAATTCCTGCAAGAATCCTGCACAGTATGTATACATGGGGGATACTGATACTCTGTAAGGTTCTGCAATTCCCTTAAGTTCCCCACTAAGTAATTTGCAGAGCCATGATGTGAGAAGTCTCCTTCTACACACCATGTCCCATAACAGTGAAACTATACTGTCTGGGGGGCAGAGAGAGAGAGAGGCAGAGAAGTCAGAGAAACACATACAAGTTCACACGTGGTAGGAACATAGCTTGGTGAAAGCATGAGGCAGAGGAAACTGGGAGAGGGGAAAACTGACACTTGAAGGGAGGCAAAAGTATAATTCAGAGTAAAGTGAACCCACTAGACTTTCTGCACTTTATAATTTAATCTGTCTTAGAATCATATGGAAAATGTTAGTGGTTGACTCGGGGGGCTGCCAGCAATGCCTATATTTTAAAAGTTGATCTGAGTACCCATGTTTGCTTGGTCTTGGGGTGAGAGCTGGGCAAAGAACAAAGCAGAAGGAGAAGTTCAGAAAACACATTTCTTGAACGCAGGAGGAAACTTTTCACAACTGGAAAATGTAAGCCATCACTGCCAATGCCAGAGCAGAAAGGCCTTCCCTCATTCATCATAGCTGTCAGGTTCCTTTCCGTAAACAGCAAGCTGTTGACACACAAAATATCTTCTGTTTTTCATGGAGGAGCACAAAAGGAGAGATGGAGCAATATCCAAGTCAGTAGAGACAAGGCTCATTAGATCACAATGGAATGCTCTCTGTCCTTACTCAATGTTAAGCTATCTGAAATTAAAAAACCCTTGTAAGACTTCAAAAGAAGCATTTTATAATTAATGCTTAAGGATCCTCAGGAGTCCTGGTGGTGTAGTGACTATGTTATGATCCACATGTAGGCTGTGATCCACAAGGTTGGCAGTTCAAAACCATCAACTGCTCCGCTAGAGAAAGACAGGCTGTCTACTCAGGTAAACAGTCACAGTCTCGTAAGCCCACAGGGGCAGTTGGACCCTGTCCTAGAGGGTCGCTATAAATCAGCATCAATTCAACACCAGTGAATTTGGTTTGGTTGGAAGGAACCTCAGAAGAAGAAAAAAGTAGATTAAATAGAGATGTAGTGTTGGTGCTTGAAGTCATTGATAAAGGGAAGTGGTCTCAACTTTGGGGTAAACTGTTATTTTTGTGTTCTCTGAAATAGGAGAGTTTGCTTGTAGTACAGTGCAGTCTTGACTTTCACAGAGAGACTTGCATATTTCAGTAAATCAAGTCAACGACAGGTCAGCCAGTCCATATACCACCCCGACAGAACCGAGGAGAGCCGACGAAGCCCTTCATCTTCCGAACCTTTGATGACGTGTTGGGTTTGGGTACGAAAGCAGAGGGAACCAATCTAGCATCAAGTCCAAAGGAGGTGTAAGAGGAGAAACAGAGTCAATATTAATATTAATGGAGCTGGATCCATGCCAAGGTAGTTGGGAAGAATGCCATACAGTTTTTTTGGACAAAACCATAGGATAGAAGCCTCTCATCTCTTATCTACTTGGTTTAGTAATCACCGTTAGGTTACAATTGGCCTTGCCACTTTCACTCTTCCTACTCTGCAGGCTACACTCTTCGCAGAGTGGTCTTTTTGTGTAAATTATATCATGCCACTCCTCCGGTAAGATGCTCTAGTGCCTTGCAAGGAAATTAGACTAAAATCCAAACATCTTAGAATGGTTACCTAACCTCAGTCTGATTGTAAAGTACGTCTTTTTCTCCAATTGACTGTAATCACATTGGTTTTAATGTTTTTGAATCCTCTTATCAACATAACCAAGCTATCTCTTCTCAGCAAACTATTAATCTGGAACTCGCTGTTCTTTTATCTGCAATAATCTTGTCTTGGATATTCTCACTGTTGGTTTCTATTGAAAAGGACAGTTCAAATATGCACAGTGCTATGCAGATAAATATTTCTTACCTATTTTATTTACAATAACCTCTCAATGCCATTGATTGGATTCTGATTCACTGCAAATCTACATAGGGTTTCCAAGGCTCATAGAATTTTATAATCTTGCAATTTGGGGCTTGATTTTTTGCCCCCCCTGGAGTGCATCCAGTTTAATATAAGCTGGGCATGTTCTTCCTTTTGTGTTTTCAAACTCAAGGTCTTTGTATATTTTGTTATTGCTTGATCTTAGGGAGCCACCCCTTTGACACGCTCTATTCAGCTCGTTGACCTCCTCATCTTCTCCCCCATTTGACTTAGCTACTCTTTGATTAAGAGCAAGTTTCAGAGTCTCTTCTGACATCCGCTTGGATCTTGTCTTACTTCCCTCTCTTTTTAATGACCTTTGCTTTCTTCACCTGGGATATTCTTGATGTTATCCCACAGCTCATCAAGACTTCTTTCATTAGTGTTCAGTGCATCAAACACATTCTTGAGATGTTCATATTTTGGCTCTCGTGGACTTAATTTTTTTCACCATCAACTCAAGTTTATGTGTGAGCAATTGATGATCATCTGCCATCTTCAGCTCTCTGCAAACTGTGCGTTCAGAATTTAAGCTCTAATACTATTCCCTGCACAGGGTTTGGATGTTGTTATTTAAAACACTTGGATCACACAGGCTGCTGTGCTTCTTCCATGCAGACTTAGCTGATGTCTCCCTTAGAAGGCTGCTTGTTTTAGGACAAGTCTTTAAGACCCCGGATGCTGTTCTTTCTGATAGTTGGGCACCATCTGCTTTCTTCACCATGTTTTTCTATAACACTCATGTCTTCGGTGATCACTTCATGGGAGTAGCTCGGGAGCAGGGCCATGTCATAAGAACTATTTGTTCTTATTTTAGGGCTATGATTAAGTGGGAGCTCAAAATCCATCCACATGTCTATGGTTTATAAAAGTCCCTGGTTCATTTTCAAGATATCATTATTATTATTTTGTTGTGGACATTATATCATCCCCATGGGGCATATGGCAGCTCTATTGCTTTTACTGTTAATTTAGCCAGTGGTATAGCATTCAAAACACTGTTGAGAAAAAGGAAGTAAGCATGTATAAAAGAGGTTTGTTTGCTTTTTTAAGCCAAAAAAATACATGGATGGTTGATTTATACAGATTAACAATTTAGGTGAGTAGATGCTATTTACACTTAGATTGAGTGTTGAAATAGGGAAAATCTTGCATTAATGTTCTTTCACACAGGCAAACATAGTATGAACATAGAACATATATGGTAGTCTTGAATTGCCACTTGTTGCACACCCCCAAGGTAGGAATTTTGGACGAAATTCAATGACATCCACATCTGTCCTCGGCGCAGAACTCCTCTGTTAGTTCTCCTCCTGGGGAATTTTAGCACTAGGCCCAGGGAGTATTTAATTTCCTTTAATCTGCTACCAGTGTGTTTAGGGTGGAGTCCAGTTTGCTTAGTGTGAATTCGAAATCACATTCTCCTGGAGTGTTCTCTGAAGACTGTTAGGCACCTTGAAAGAACAGAGAACCGAGTCTAAAGTCCTGCTTGTCTATAATACACAGTCTGAGTCATTTAGGGCTGAACACAAACTAGGTCAAAAGAGCCCCATTAGGGATATTATAATGAACTTAGTCTCCATTGATGGTCTATATATTTAAAGTTGAGTGTTTTCCCCAATATCATGCTCCACCACCCCCACCCTCCCACCCACTTTTAAGTACTGACTGAAGTGGAATCACTTTCTTCAGGACAACAAACATGTCCTCTACCTCATCCCCTCTGAACTTGGGTTTCCAGTAAGGTTCCCTAATCAGTGTTTTAGGAGTGTCTGTTAATTTGGGGTGAGCATAGAATAATGTTATATGGTAGGAACTGGTTGGTCTTTTCCCCTGAGACCCAGTTAAAATGAGGCCTCCTCCATCTAACTGGTTTTAAGATGCACAAATAAGGGGGTGGTTGATGGTTCCTGAATTCTAGGTGGGCACACTACTCCATGTTCAGGGCGACTGGAGTAGGAGATTAGATGATCTGAGAGCAGAAGCCTGTGCTCAGCTAATTTTACTCAGCATTATGGTGTCCAGGTGCACCTATCACATCAGGTGTTTCGTAATTTTGTCACAGTTTTTTAAGGGGTGCATAGGATTACACTGTGTGTATGTACCATACTTCTACTGATGGGCATGTAGGCTACTTACAGTTTCTTGCTATTATGAATTGTGCTGCAATAAACATGGGAAAACATACATCAGTTCTTGTGCTATCTCTTACTTCCTTGGGGTGGATGCCAGCAGAGGTCCTGCTGGGTTGTGTGGGATTTCTACTTACAATTGTTTTAGGTCTTGCCATATCTCTTTCAATAATGTTGTGCATGTTTACAAGAACACCAGCAGTGTATACAAGTTTCAACCTGTCCACATTCCCTTCAGTATTTTTTTGTTTTCTGCTATTTGGAACTGAGATATCATTATGAGTATCAGGTAGTTTGATTTTTATTTCCTAGATGCTTAATAATTGCGAGTATTTTTCATGTGTTTGCTAGCTCTTTGAGTGTTATTTTTGGTGTATTATACCTGGTAGTCTGTAATAGAACCTTCAAGTTTGTCTAAATTTTCTCATTAGTGATCCTTATATCTCTGGGATTTACATTTGTGCCATCTTAATTTTTTTGCTGTTGTTTTTTTGTGGATGGGGAGAAGTATTATTCCTGCTTCATTCTTCATATGGTGGTTCCAGCACCATTTGTTGAAGACGCTGTCCATATCCTATGAGATAATTTTTGGTCCTTTGTCAAAGAGCAGTTGCCTGTAGGCTAATGCATTTCTTTCTGGGTTTTTATTCTGTTCAATTGGTCTATATCTATCATTGTACAAATACCAGGCTGCTTTGACTAGTGTGGCTATGTAGGAGGTTTTGAGGTTGTGTAATGAGAGGCCTCCTACCTGGTTCTTTTTTTGAAGAAGTTCTTTTTACATCCTTAGGTCTCTTCACTCTCCATATAAGTTGGTAATTGGTTTTTCCATTTCTTTAAAGAATGAATCGGGATTGTATTATATCTCTAGATAGCTTTAGTAGGTAGTATTGGCATTTTTACCATATTAAGTCTCCCTATCCATGAACACATATTTTCTTCCATTATGTAGGTCTTATTTTATTTCTTGATATGACCTAGAGGAGACAGGGAGTATGAGCCTTCTTAGAGGACAAGCTACTGCTCTTGATGACCTGGGATAATTGGAGTGGGTGGGGTGCTCAAGGTCACCCGGCACCTTGGCTGGGACTCAAGGCAGTTAAGAGAGTTGTCTGAGCCTAGGGCATATGGCTCACATGTTTTCCCAGGGGTGCTCCCCAGCCCATGTGCTTGCTAGCCTGGACGCTCCCCAGCTGAGGTACTTGGCAATGGAGGGGGGCTAGCCAGCTGAGACCCATCAGCAGAGAAAGGTCCTGAAGGCTGTACTGCCAAAGCCTTTATTCTGTCGGTGTTATGGTCAGCTCTCATTTGAGAAGGCCGCTCTTCCTCAGTCGTATTTCGAGTGCCTTCTCTCCGGAGGGGCTGATCTTCTGGCACTAGTTCTGACAATGCTCTGCTGTTATTCATGAGGTTTCCAGTATCTGACGATGTTTTGATGCCCTCCATAAGTTTTTCAGGGGAAAATTCCTCTGACGTGGATAGCCTAGTCCTTCCTTGTAGTCTGTTCTTCGTGTGGAAGCTCTGCTGAAATGTGCTCATTTTGAGTGACCCTGCTGGTATTTGAAATGCCACGGACCCAGCTTTCAGCATCACAGCAACACACAGCCACCATTATGTCAAAGTGACAGATGTGGTGGTATAAATCTTTACAGGAGCAACTAGACTCATCCTTTCTCTGGTGGGTTTGAAATACAGACCTCGAGGCTTAGAATCCAATGCTTACCCGACATTGCCACGAGAGCTCCTCTCTCATCTACAATAGCACCTATCAATTGCTAAAATTATTTTAAAATGTTTATTTGATTAGTTATTTGTTCCTCCACTACCCTATGGTAGTAAGTGGATGTGGAATCATAGCAGCCCTATAGGACAGAGAATTGCTCTACAGTGTTGCCAAAACTATAATTTTTTTTGGAAGCCGACTTCCATATCTTTCTCCTGTGAATCAGTTGACAAGTTCAAACCAAATGCTTTAATCAGTGGATCTTTTCTCTTTCTCCTTTAGCCAAATTGACTGCTGATGAATACATTCAGGTTTCACATAGTGCCCGCAGGACAGAGTAGAACTGTCCCAGGGTTACACAGGCGATCCTGAGTTACAGAGACCACCTGCCTCATCTTTCTCCCGTGGATCCACAGACGAGTCTGCGCTCTGACATTTTGGTCAGCGACTCCAGCTTCACGTGCCGTGCTGCCAGGCCTTCTTTCTTCCTCCACTCGAGGAGACCAACTCGAGGAATGTGCATACTTACAGATAAAGTCAATGAGAGCGTAACTTTTGTCTGACTGCTAGATCTTGGGCTAGTAGCTGTGACATAGTGGGGAGGGGGGTCAATGAAATTTTTTTTAATGAATGAATAAATAAGCTAGTGAAGGAAAGGCTTGTATGGCAAAATGGTAGCTAGATATAGAATCTTTATACCTGACTCCAGGAAATTAGTGACTGACCAATATACTATCTTAACAGCCTTAGGCCACAATTAGAGAAATGAATACCATGCACAGTCCTTGACAGTCTAATATCTGTAAATATAGATATATGTTAAAATGTGTAATGAATGTGAAAGCCCTTTAAAAATATAAAATTTAGCAACAAATTGCTCTATGACAAAGAATCACAATTACACTTAGAAATGAAAGTAATTACACTTCACTCTAATTAAAATCAAGTCTAAATCCAAAACTAAATGCACTGCCATTAGGTTAATGCTGACTCAGAGCAACCCCATAGAACAGGGTAGAATTGGTCCTGTGAGTTTAGGAGAAAAAAAAATGGAAGAACTTAATTTGGGTATTCAATGAGAAAAATTGCATAGGAAAATTTTTATTTTACAGGCCATTTATTATAGATCCCACATTATGAAGGCGACTTATGAAATAATATGTGCAGCTTATTAGACAAACGAAGAGCCAGCCTCTCTGAGTCTGTGTGTTGACCCCTTTCCTTTCTAGGTGTGAGGGCATAGGTAAATTGTTTAACGTCTTTGTGCTTCAACTTCCTTATGCAAAAAGTTCAGAACATATAATACCTGCCTTAAATATAATTTGGGGGAGGGGTTGCATTAGATAATAGAGGGGAAATATTCAAAGTGATGACTGTTCAATCATACTAGCTATTATTATCCCCTCATTACAAAATGTTTCAAGAACTTGTCCATTGTACAACTGAAGTATGCTGGGGCAAGATCTTGAGCCCAGAACCTTTGCTTCCTACAGCACTAAGAGTACATTTAATGGGATAAAATGCCATTAGACAGTCATGACATCCACAATAAAAATTAGCTGCAAAATAGTGTTTATTATAGAATTTTTCCAACTGTAGGTACCTACACGGTAAGAAAAATATACATAGTAGAAAGCCAATGTTTTGAGAATGATGAGGGCAACAAATGTATAAATGTGCTTGGCATACAATAGATGTATATATGGATTGTGATAAGAGTTGTATGAGCCCCCAATAAAATGATTTCTTTAAAAAAGGAGAAAAATATACGTTCATGATGTTATCAGGAGAGACAAGTCCCTGAAGGAGGACATAATGCTTGGTAAAGTGTAGTGACATCAAAAAGAAGAAGACCTTTGACATATAGATTGATACAGTGGCAGCAGACAATGGGCTCAAACACAACAGCAATTGTGCAGATGGCTCAGAACCAGGCAGTACTTAGTTCTATTGTACATAGGTTTGCTCTGAGTCAGAACTGAGTTGATGGCATCTAAGAAGTATGACAATGTACACCTACAATAAACATATATGAAGGAGCTTCAAAATCCACACTTGTTTAATTCCATTTTTCCATGACTTTTTTGAAGTTATGATTGGGTCAGTTCCAACTCAGAACAGCTCTATCTCTGAGTTCAGTAGAACAAGTGATGTCTGACTGTGCACCACCCCTACAGTCAACTGTTCCTGTGTTCGAGCCCCATTTGGAGCCACTGGGTCAGTCTCATTAAGGGCCTTCGGGTTTTTAATGACCCTCTACGCTACTAAGCATGATGGGTTTTTACAGGAAGTGGTCCCTCCTAATAACATTATGAAAGTGCCTGAGACAAAGTCTCACCATCCTTGCTTCTAAGGACGATTCTTCCAAGACAGATTTGCTCATTTTTCATTTATTGTATGGTATGATCATTATTCATCACTAACATTATGATTAAAATGCATCACATCTTCTTTGGTCTTCCTTATTCATTGTTCAGATTTCTTGCATATGACGCAACTGAAAATATCAATTGGGTTTGGGTCAGACACACTTTAGTCCTCAGTGTGACCGTTTATCAAGAGATCTTTTGCAGCGCATCTTCCCAATACAAGACATTGCTTGGTTTATTGACTCCTACTTCCATGAATGTTGATTCTGGATCCAAGCAAAAGAAAATCCTTTACAACTTCAATATTTTCTATATTGATGAGGTGGCTTCAAAAAAAAGGTTGAGGAAAAATTTTTTAAAGATGATCGATTTTTCCCATAAGCTAATTGAAACCCTTTCGTCTCTCTCTCTCTCTCTCTCTCTCTCTCTCTCTCTCTCTCTCTCTCTCTCTCTCTCTCTCTCTCTCTCTCTCTCTTCTCTCTCTCTCTCTCTTCCTGTATATACATGAATACACATGAGATATAGTGGAGATATATATAGATGCGCATAAAACATTGAAAAACACACGCAAGTTCTAATTGTGTCTATTTCCTGCCCCTACCCCCAATTGAGATTATGGGTGATTTTGTCGTCTTTGCATTTTGTTATATTTGCTATACTTTCAACAGGAATGGCTTTGTAACCTGGCAAAAAGCTATTAAAGAGGTATAGCAACAGTGTCTAAGGTCCTTTATCCTCTGAATGTATAATTGTGCTAAATCTTATTTTATTCATACTGCTTTACCTTTCCCAGGTGATTCTAGTTTACAACCTTAAAGAGTTCCCTTAGAACCTTGTCCATGCCCCTCCTGGTGGTCATCTTGTTTCTGCCTTCAATTTTTTATGTGTCAGTTTCCCCACCCTCCAACCCCCATAAGTCTGTACACAGGTCTATCTTGAGTGCCTCATATAAGCTCACTCAAAAGTGTTTGATAAATGATATGTCCCTTCAGCTTCAGAAATAGTATTCCTGAGGATCATTTTAATTCCAAATCATGAGGGTAATTCACAGGATGCATTGTTTATATTATATTATTGTTATGCAAGACCTCTTACATCTCCAATCATGTTCTCTTTTGTATTTGAGCATTTATAAGCCATATGTGGCATAGTGGGCATGTGTTGGTCTGCTAACTGGATATTCCACAGTTAGTTAGAAATTGCCAGTCCCTCTGAGGGAGAAAGGTGAGGTTTCTACTCTCCTAAAGAGTTGCTGTCTCAGAAACTACAAGGACAGTTCTACTCTGTCTTATAGGGTGAATATGAATTTAAATCAACTCGATGGCAGTGTTATCCAAGTGATGTTCCTTGTCAAGCCTATTTTAGCAAGCATTCTATGAAGAACACCCCAATGAAGGCTTACCGTACTGCCGCTCAGGGTGATTTAAAGAGGTCCAGTGATCTTCACAATAAACGCTAGCTAGGCAGACAGAACCTGCAGGATGCATCAAACTAGGTGTATGCAAGTTTTCTGATGGTCAGATTGAGGATGTAAGAATTAATGATTATTGAACAATGCATCTCACAGGGAACGTATTGATAAGTAATTCTGTAGACTGAGATCTATCCACAAAGTTCTGACAACCAGACAGTATCAGGTATGTGAATTGCTGTGGGATGGGGACTGAAAGGCCTGTAACAAAACAAAGGGGGAAGTAGCTGCTCTCTAGTGGGTCCTGACTCATGGAGACCAGAGGTATCTCTCAGTAGAACTGTGATGCATAGGGCTTTCAGGGACTCATTTTTTAGAAGCAGGTTGCCAGGCCTTTCTTCCAAGGCACCTCTAGCTATACTCAAACTTCTTTTAGTTAGCAGTTAAGCATATTAATTATTTGTATTACCTAGATACTTTGAATAGCCTATAGGAAACAGCTTTTGTTTAGACTGCTAAAAGTCCCAATAAATTTCTTCTTTTCTTTTACATTCTTCCTTTATTTAATCATACATCTCATGCTGTTAAAATTGAAAGCACATTAGAAAAACTGCTTTGGCTTTCTGGGCCTCAGTTATAAAAATAATGATAATAGTCATAATAAGAACTAACATTTTGAGAATTCACTCTGTGCAATGTGCTATTCTAAGGCTTGACATGCAGTACTTCTTTTATAAAATAATTTCTCTATACAGTGGTAAATATTAAAGGAAATAATCAATTATGTTTTTAGAATAGGAGCTAACCAATAATAGTGAGAAGCTAGTTCAATGCGTTTGCTGTTGCTTTTGTGTTGCTATTGTTAGTTGTCTCTGAGTCAGGGAAATCCTGTGAATTATAGGCTAGAACTTCTTGGGATTGTATTATAATTCCCTTACTACTAAATAACCCTTGCTTCAAATAAACCTCTAAAGACCTTTTTTGGAACTATAGTTTATAGAAGGACATATATATTTTTTAATATCCCAGAACTACTCACAATCCATATCTGATACACATTTTGATCAAAAAAAATTGTTGAACAAAACTCATATCTTAAATTGTATGGGTGTGTTTGCAAGTAGGGTTTACAGGGAATTGAGTATATACTTTTCTTCAGATCCTCGAAATGTTTCATGGTTTAAGGTATGAAGGAAACAGTGCTCTAAAAGAAATGTGTGACTCTGTGAACAGTGCAGTCATAGCGAGAAAAGCAAGAGTGGAGAGGAAAGAGCTGACTGGGTCGACTTTCCACCATAGGGAGCTTTGGAGATGCCTTGTGATGTTCGCTCTGCGCATTGCTCCTTCTCCCCATTTGCCCTCTGGGGCTAATTGCAGAAGGATTTGTAGAATTACTGGCTGTACATCTAGAATTGAATGGGTTTGATTCATTGCCAGATAATTTCATTCTGGTTTTGAAGGAATCCTAGAACTTTCATCCTGGAAAGAGCCTCCCGTGTAATCTCTTCATGATTTTCAAATTTATAGCAGATGCGTCACCAGCCCCTTCCCACTCCCATGGCAGACAACTTTACTTGAGGACAAAACTCCACTTCTGAGGCTTTTAAAACCTTCTTAGCATAATATTGTATACTGCCATTACCAGTTGATTGAAATTAGTATGCGCGATGATACCAGTTTTCCATGCCTATCAAGTATCCAGTAGCCTCCAATTACAGTTGGGATAACTAAGCAATGTCTGGGAATTGGACCTGAGGACTGTGAAGCGAGTGACAGGAAGAGATGTGATTCCAAATTATACCCATTAAAATACAGAAGATCATCTTTATCTCTGGAGTTTGTTTGTTTGTTTTCTCTTCTTCTTGCCCATAGAGCAAAGTTGGAAGCCTCTTTAAATTACCATTTGCCTTCTTTCCACGCAGGACGCTAGGGGCAGCTGAAAGCAGGGACCGAGAGGACTACAAAAGCATGGGCTTGAACATAGGGACAATTGTGAGGACGACGCAGGACAGGCAGTGTTTGCTCTGTTGTGCACAGGGTCACAGCATTGGAACCCACTCGTTGGCACATAACAACAACAACAACGAGATGACTAAAAGGTATTATGGGTGATTATTTGAAGAATTATTCCACGGTTTCTAAAATTTAAGCAATAATGCAAAGTTTTACATCTCAGATTATTTGTTCTTATCTCTCAGTGTCTTGGAAAAGAGATAGCATTCTGGAAGTGTTCTGAATTTAGCTCTTAGGCACCCGGAGCTGCTACAAATAGTAGGAATAAGTCACTTACCCATTTTGACCACTGGTCTCCTCCATTACAACAGGAGGATATTAGGTACTCTATCGGAATGGAAAACTGGAACTTCCATGTTCCTTGTACATGGAAGAGACGTCATAACTCACCTGTGGACACTCCAGTTTGGATATGTGTGTGTGTGTGTGTGTGTGTGTGTGTGTGTGTGTTGGAAGGGAAAGCATATTTAAAATAAAGGTGGGAGTTGGTCTAGGGAAAACTACAGAATAAAGTGCACTTCCACCATTTAAAAGCATTAAGTAAGTAATACAGACCTGGCTTCAAAATTATTAAATTTCTTTTAGTTATTTCTATAATTCAGCAAAGCAAAAAACTTCCTCTTGTTCAATGAGGGCATTATCACAAACGTTTCCAGTTGTTAATTGTGCAGGAAACTGGGGGGAGACATGGGAGACTTAAACAGACCGTCAGAGATCAAATCTAAATATTGGGGCACAGGCTTTTCCTGTTTTTTCTTTTGAAGACAGTTAGGGTGGTCAGGGAAAGGCTTGCCAAATATGTAGCCATCCCTTCCTCTGCTTTCTTTCTCATACACTGTAAGTAAACTGGCTGAGATCCCACTGGCCTCTTACTTTCTGCCTACCCTTCTCCCCTTGAATGTAAAAGTTACAGATGCGAATTCGAAAGTAAGCCCGTATTGTATGAGAGCATATTTATTGGCTGGATAATAAAACCTAGCTAAAGAGTCATTAGCAACTTAGAATTGCCTCAAGGTGAAGTACAACCTTCAAACAAGGAGCAGAAGCAAAATCCCCGATTGAGAACAGATACATCGGAAACCTACATCATAGGCATTTGGGAGTGAGCTCACACCATCGACTTCTTGGTGATTGACTCTGGCACTGACGACAAAGCATAGACAGGACCATGAGAGACAGGCACGTAACCACTCGGCAGTAACTCAGCGCACACATCATGGCAAGTCTGTAACCCTGACAAAACTGAGATTCCTTACATGTTGCAGCTTTGATTTACATACACCCATAGAGGTACCGCCAATGTGCCCTCCCCAAGTCAACTTGCATAGTTTCTAGCCAAATGCTCTTATAAAAACACGACTCAGAGACCATGGCTAATAAATAAGAGAGAAAGGGAGAGGAAACAGGCAATTTTCATTCGCTGGCAGACAAGCAGAGCAGCACCTTGGACCTCATTGGGAAAACAGGCCGCCTTGACACGTTCCGAGCCCAGCCGGAGAGAAGACTGCTGTGGAACCGCCCGCTCCATCCTGTTTCCAGAGTCTCCAGGATGGAAACGCACATCCCATCAGTTCCTACCATATCCACACACGGTGTCCTCTTAGATGTGGCTGAAATAGGTGTCCCTGCAGCGAGACACAGGCCTCTTGGCAAGGCAGGAGTCATTGCTTTACCTCGTCCTTTCCAGATGAACAATCAAGAACAGCAATCCCATAAATAATGCGCAAGCACGAGACCACACAACCAGAACCCCCACCAAACCACTCAGCTCTCACTTCTGTTTCAGATGAACTCAGATTCGTTCTCAACGTGCCAAACTGGACTCGACAAATCCTAAGGCTAAGGGACGTGTGCCCCCTCCTCGCCCATCGCCAATCTCCCCCGGGAGCGAGTGGGATGCCCTCTCCCTCCCCGCGGGGTGCCCTTCCCTCTACACTTTAAGATAGTCGTTTTTCAGTCGGCCCAGCCGGGTCCCGTGGCTCCGGATGGTGAGGGCCAGCAGGTCGTATTTGTCCCGGAGCCCCACGGAGATGCCCAGCGTTTCCTTGAGCAGAGACCTGGTGTGGACCAGCATCCCCAGGAAGTCCTCGTTGAGCCGGCTCTCCTGCTGGCCGTCCTGCTCCTGGCCCTGCTTGAACTTGCTCTCGAGCTCCGTCAGTGACCTGTCCGAATGGGAGTAGGCATCCCCGATCTGGTGGGACTCTCGCCGCAGGTACTTGCCATAGCTCTCCTCGCCGTCCAGGTCGTAGGAGATGCTCTTACTGATGCCCTCCAGGACGCGGCCCGCGTCCTCCACCTGGCGGCCCAGTACTGTGAACTCCTCCCGCAGGCTGAGGCTCAGGAGGCGGCTGGCCTGGCTCTTCTCCCCCATCGCAGAACAACGCTGGTGGTCACTCACCCTGAAGAGGAGCTGGCACTTCTCGGGGTCGTCGTTCTCCTCATAGTCCCCGTCGGGCACGAAGTAGTGGTGCAGGGTCCCGTTGGACATCTCGGGGTAGAGCGGGCCGTCGAAGTAGCCTTGACACAGGTGCCAGAAGAGCCCCATCCAGAGGAACGTGAGGAACGCCATCCTGCAGAGTCCGCTGGAACGGGACCCCAGGAGAAGCCCTGCGGCCAAGACGAGATGAAGGGGGCCCCCCTTGTAATCAGCGCGTCCCCCGGAGGGCGGCCGCGACTGCCACAGCCTGCTTGCTGTACGCAGGGCTCGCTCCCCCAGCAGGCTTCATTCAGGTGGCTGTGCCGGCAGCGCCTGGGGGCACCCTGCTGCGCTCAGCGGAAAGGCACCTTGAACTTGGCTTCCTGGGCTCTCTCCCAGACCCAGAAGCTCCGAGAGGAGGCCTCCCCCTCCACCAGGGCTCGGGCTGGGGTGGACACTCGTGGCTTGCCCACTCCGCAGTGCCCCCTTATTCCGCTGAACCTCTCTGATGCTCTCTCCACTCCTGGGCTGGGCAGGCAGAGCTGCTCCTGTGCCTAATGATATTCTGAGGATCCCTCTGCTCTCCAGTTACAGCTGATTTCGTCACTTGGAAGCCAGGGAACAAGCTTGGGAAGAAACCTCAGTTATTAAAGGCACAGGGTCTCTTTTTAAGGATTGGGAGGGGAGACCAGGAGAAGTAGAGCTGAACAGGAAGGGCCCAGAAAAAAGAGAAACAGCATTTCCATAGCAAACAGACACGTTGGCCTCTAACATATTGGTGGCTGGGGAGATCCACTCTGCAGAAATACTTTTTCACCATTGAAAATAGCTCCCAGGTGGGATTTGTTGACTATGTCTACTTCTGTCTTTCAAAAGTTGGTGACTTGGAAGAAGGGAAATTTGAAGGGTAGGAAATAGCATGTTTGACTGAAAATGGTTACTTAATTTACGTTCCTAAAACAATACTTTGGAAGCAATAACAATAGAAAACTGGTTAAATGTGTTGTTGTAGGGGAACCCAAGTTGAACCCGGGAATTTAAAATATTAAGTTTAATCATTTAAAGGGCATCTGAGATTGTTGTTTCATTTTATGAGAAACGGTCTGTCGTAAGATCCTGCATTGCATCTGTAAGGGCATTAGCCTGTACCTGTACTGGCTCTTTTGGGGATTCTGAAAAGGTTTTGAAGGACCCACAGCTAGTATTACGATCCTTCCATTTACAGGTGGAGAAACAGAAGGACCTGGTGGTAAGCAAGCTGTTCGGAGCCAAACGAATGGGCAGATGGTGGTGGAGGCAACACCAAGTCACAGAGTCTTATAATTTAATTTGGAGATTTTTTTCTGCAGCTGAAACCTGCTCATCTTTCCTGCTTTTCCTGTGGAATTATTATCTCTGAAAGCCCTGGGTCTTCGTTAGTCCTTCTCATCAGTTCTTCTCAGATCACCTTTTCCTTCTCCTTCACAGCACTTCCCACTATTGACAGCCGTGTTCATATATCTGCTTCTTTATTTGGGAGGCGTGTCTTTCTAGCTCTGCTACATGAAGACAGGAGCCATGTTTACCTCTACCTCCCCACTCTAGCATAGACAGTGTCTGAATCAAGAGGTGCTCCATGAATTGTGTTTGTTTCTTTTATTTTTGCCTTCCCCAGGTTATAATTTACTCTTTCAGCAATGCGCTTTTGTCATTAGTGTTTCAGAATTGTCCTTTTCTTTGTTTCTTTATAATATATACTGCCATGAATTGGATTGTTTATTATCTTAGTCTCTCTCTACCAATAAAGTGTGAGTTTATCAAGGGTAGAGAAGTAGTTTTTTAAACTTTACACTATGTGTAATTAGCACCAAACCAACCAAAAGTTCACTGCCAGTGAGTTGATTCTGACTCAGTGGCCCTATGTGCTTTCTGAAGCTATGAATCTTTATAGGAGCAGACAGCCTCATTTTTCTCCCATGGAGTGGCTGGTGTCTTTGAACAGTCAGCCTGTGGTTAGCCATCCAACACTTACTCAAGAAAGTTAACCAAAACGACAAACAAAGCACACACATACACACATGCACTGACATCGAGTCAATAGGACCTGAGAGCAACCTTTTCGAACAGAGTAGAAGTGGCCTTAGCCCATAAGCTTATTCCAGGGCGACAAGCTTTACCGAAACAGAGGCCACGACACTGTCCCCTGGAGGGCCCGCTAGGTTCTGAACAACCCTTTGGTTAGCAGATGAGGCTTGAACCACGTGCTGCCAGGACGCCTTTCAAAATATGACAGGGACCAAATATTTCTTTGTTGTCATCATTGTTAGAAAAGAGACTTTAAGGAATTTTTGATGCAGTTACGGTCTGGTAATCTGCTCTATTTGAAGGCATGTCTGGTCTGGCCAAGTCCGCCACTGACGGCCTCATGCTTAATCTCAGTGGTGCTGGCAGGAAAGAAGAGAAACCGCCTTGAGAGTTCCGGCTTTCAGAACACCAAGAAAGGAATCTTCCTCAGCAGGGGACTTGGGCCCATCTGAAGCAAACTGTGCAGCAATTCGTACACATGGTCCTAGAACATCCTAAAGAGTAAGCTAGAGAAGTGTGCGAACACCCTGCAGGGTAGTTTGCTCTCTGTTTAGTAAACATTTTCATTTTTTTTTTTTTTGCATTTAGAAGGCTGCATCCTGGGATATGGTCTATCAGGTCTGGGGAAGCATAAGATCTTGTTGATTTCTCCTCTTTGAGCCAGGTGTTATTGTTCCTCACCCTTTTAATTCTCAAGGTCCACAGAATTCAGTGCGTTGAGACGAGCCAGTGAGGGAGGGTATGAGAGAGAGAGTATATTCCAGATTCTGTTCAAATTGGCAAGCACTTTGTTCAGTAACCACAAATTTAAAAAAACAAAAACAAAAATAAAGAGGAATACTGGTATCTGTGGAATCTATTGGGTGTTTCTGTATGTAGGTGTGGTAATGATTTCTTTTAGAAGAATTAATTCCAGACTAGTCCCAGGAGTTGGAGATTAATGATATCCCAAATATCCAACTCGTCCACGATGCTGTTCAGTTCCATTTTCTACCTCCTCATCCTTTGATTATATTCTCTCACATTCCTGGATTCTGTGAATCACCGCAAGGTCACATAAAACTCATGAGACTTTGCGGACTCATCCCTTCTGGGGGTGGGTGCTGTTCAGTCCAAAATCTGAAGGTCAGGTAGGGGTGAGCCAAATGTATGGTCCAGAGCCAGAAGCCAACATGTCCAAAAGTTACAGCAAGTCCTCTTGTTTACCACAGGACTCGGTCAGGAAAAGAGTTATCTGCCTTCCCAGGTGAAGTGATGAATGTGTGGAGTTAGACGGCAACACCGTTACTTAGCCAAGGAAAACAGAATGTGGCTTGGTTCGCGCCAGTTCTAAAGATGGATCTTCTAAAGCAGCGGTTCTCAACCTGTGGGCCGCAACCCATTTGGGGGCTGAACGACCCTTTCACAGGGGTCACCTGATTCATAACAGTAGCAAATCAACAGTTATGAAGTAGCAACAAAACTAATGTGATGGTTGGGGGTGTCACCACAACATGAGGAACTGTGTTAAAGTGTCGGGGCATTAGGAAGGTTGAGAACCACTCTTCTAAAGATATCATCAAGGAAACAGAGTGTGGCTCCATTCACACCCTCTACTAAGGTCTTAATCCCATCTTCGTCCTGTTTCTCAGTACAGACTGCCCTCAAAAATGGGACCATAGCCACATGCATATAAAGTTCAGAAATATAATAGCTCACATAAGCATTCATGGCTAGAAGGGCCACATTAATTGACCATGACTCAGTGGGCTACACAGAGTCTGCAAATGTATCGGCGTCCATACTGCAGAAGTAACCAGCAAGGGCTATACTAGACGTGCCTACAAGAACTATGAGGATTCAAGGGAATGAACCATTATGGACGATTGTGAACAACAATATGGACTTCTCTCCCCAGAGCTGATGGTTTATGGTTCAAGCCTCGACTCAAATATCACATATGAGAAAAGATATCCAGGACCTCTTGCCAAGTGTGGTGTAGTCCCTAAAATATTTATTTTATGCTTTCACTTGTCTTTCTTTTGTGTGTACATGTTGTTGCAGTTGTGTGTCGCTGAGTAGACAGTGTGACTCCTAGTAACCCGAGGTGACAGAGCAAGACTTCCCCATAGAGTTTCTGAGCTGTAACCCTTACAGCATCACATCCATTCATTCATCTTTCTCCTGTGGAGCCACTAGTACGTTGAAATGGCCAAGCTTTTCATTCACAGTCCACCACTAGGCCTGACACCTAGAAGGTATAAAATGGATATATGCTGACTGAGTGAATGAGTGGATAAATTAACAAAGGAAACATGAAAAGTCACAAAGATTGGAGCAAATCATCTCTGTTTATGGGAGCCTGGTTTATCCTGTTTAGCTGTTAGAGAAGAAAAGAAGAGTATAAAAGAGATAATATGTAAATACAGAGGATAGTGGGGCATATCATAGATGTTCACTAAATATTAGATTCACCAACCAGACCACGTCCTTACCCTTGCACCCTGGACTAAAGACACAGTAACAGCCCATGCAGACATGAAAATTCCAGTCCAGACATAACAACCTCTCTCCTCTTGTGTAAGAAAGCTCATTAGTCTCTAAATGGTTCTTACTATTTTTAGGGTAAAAATAGTCCAATCACATTTGGGGGCCTTTCCCCCATTGAAAAATAGCTTTGTTGGAGTATACTTCACATGACATATTATTTAATTGTTTAATCATATTAAGATGTATGCAATCATCACCAAAATTGATCTCCGCACATGTTTCTTCTCATACTCATAGTGGGTAGTGCTCGGTTTCCCCTCATCCTTCCCTGTCATGCCCCAGGCAATTATCAACGGAGTTACTGTCTGTATAGATCTACCTATCCTGGATTTCATGTATACCAAAATTATGTAAATCACAAACAGGAACATCACAACTTTTGATGCATCCCATATATATATATATACACTATATATATAAAATATACAAATATATATAACTCTATATAACAATATAAACTATATTATATATATATAATATAGTTTAAATTGTTGGTTTTGTTCAAAGATTTTAAGCCAATTGGCTGGATCAAAAGCACATGAGGGCATTCATGTGTGATGAGTCTATGGAGCGTGTATGAAGATCCTTGAAGACCATGCAGAAAGTTCTAGAGATTTTATTATTCAGATAATGAAGAACCCCGATTTTTTTCCGTAGGTGAATGTCATCAGCAGAGCTACAGTTAAGACATCCTGGTGAAGGGAGAGGTTAGAGACAGAGATCAGTGGACGTGGTTGCAAAGAGCCACTGACAAATGATAGGATTGAATCAATCCCTGTATTCAGTGCACACTGTTGCTCTTGGTCTTAAAACTCAAACCCAAATGAAATTCTTTGCCAATTCTGACTCACAGCAACCTTATAAGACAGAGTAGAAGTGTCCCTTTGTGTTTCAGAGACTGTAAATCTTTAAGGGAACAGATAGCCTCATATATATTCCTTGGAGAGGCTGATTGCTTCAATAACCCATGAAGAAAATGTTAAACTGATCCCCCTTAAAAGTTAGTTCAGTATAGGGGTGGGGGCATATGACATGATCAACAACACCATTTTCTTATGTTTTCTTTTTTTAGAAAATAGAGAACTCTTCCACTTGTGTTTGTCTGCCTCTTTACACATGCAAGAGATTTTAAAATCATCTTGTAGTGAACAAGCCCTTGATTATGTTTTCATTTCAAACACAATTTTTATTTCTGAAGTAGTGCAGTTGGAAAAAAAAGATAATAGGGGCTATTTTAGAGATGGATCAAAATGAGCTCATTATTATTGCCTTTGGGGAGAACAATCTGAATAAACCTCAGAAAAATCAACCAGATCCCAGTTGTAACCTTTACTCCACTTGCTGTTTTAGTCAGCAAACACACGCCCACTGCTCTTTTCCTTGGCTTATTGCTTTATCTGTTCCATATTTCTGACTTAAAAGTCAGACAAAGAAAGATGGATGACTCCCCTCACCAAAATGTTTGTCGTATACAAATGCATCTTTTTGTTAAAAAAAATCATTTTATTGGGGGCTCGTACAATTCTTTTTACAAATCCATACATACATCCATTATGTCAAGAACATATGTACATTTGTTGCCATCATCGTTCTCAAAACATTTGCCTTCTGCTTGAGCTCTTACTGTGTGCTGCTTATTTCCCTTTCGCTCCCCACTCCACCTACCTCATGAACCCTTCATCATTTATAAATTATGATTATTTTGTCATATATTATACTGTCCAACATGAAAGAACTAAAAATCATATCAATGGATGCCCACCTCCCTGATACGATCAATGAAGAAACACGTGTGCATAAGCAAATGTGGTGAAGAAAGCTGATAGTGCCCAGCTATCAAAAGATATAGCGTCTGGGGTCTTTAAGGCTCGAAGATAAATAAGTGGCCATCTAGCTCAGAAGCAACAAAGCCCACATGGAAGAAACACACCAGCCTGTGTGACCACAAGCTGTTGAAGGGATCAGGTATCAAGCATCAAGGAACAAAAAATCATATATTGAAAATGTGGGTGAGTGCAGAGTGGAGACTCAAAGCCCAATGGTAGTCAACCGGACACCCCTTAATGAAGGGTTGTGGGGAGGAGATGAACCAGGGAGGGTAGCAATGATGAAACATATAATTTTTGATCTCTAGGCATGTCCTTCAGTCAGGTCCCATGGGGTACCATGCTTTGGCCCCAGAGTCTGTCCTTTGTAATCCCTCGGTGGCTCCCTGCTCTGCTCCCACCGTTGCTGTGTCGCATGCTTTTAGTGGTTTGCCTTAGTGTCACAGGGTCAGTCTGGGCCAGTCCTGACCCTGAGTCTCCAGGGTTGATCCCCTTAGGGCCCTGGGCCATCAGGGACGGTGTGCCTCTTTGTGGGATCAGCCATATTGTCCACTGTCTATTGGCTGCTTAGAGTGGGGTTATCATCCTCCAGGCCTGATGGGCCAAGATGTGCTCCACTCTCTCTTCCTTTGCTCCCATTTGTGCTGATCTGACATGCCCCTCTCCCCTAGCTGGAGCTTCAGTGCCGTCCTCTCAAGTAAATTCTTCTGGGGTGAGGGGCAGTTGTCCACATATCTGGTATGGGGACCGAGTCCTCAGGCCCCTCCACTGGCTCCCCACTCCTTGCCGGCACACTGCATTCATCTGACACTGGCTTTATATCTGGACCCTCTTTCCCTGTGGAGACACAAACAATACCCTCCCCTTGGGTGGGTCAGTGCCCTATTCCCTCACCACACACCTTTTTTTTCATTCTCCCTTTCCCCTTTCCTCCCTCCACCCCCGTTTTACCCCCGTTGGCTACCCCATTGTCTACCGTATGTACCCCTGGATTTGGTCTGGCCCTTGCCATACAATCTGGACCTCACTCCTGGAGTGTTTGTTTATAGTAGTTTTTTTTTCCCCTGTGTCCATTTTGAACTTACCTTTCTGTTCATATATATATATATATATATATATATATATATATATATATATATATATATATATATATATATATATATAATCTTACCTCAGCGGACTCATGTTATACTTGTCCTTTTGTGCTTGGCTCACTTCACTCAGCATAATGTCCTCCAGTTCTTCCCATGCGGCGATATGCTTCATGCATTCATCACTGCTTTTTAGCGATGCATAGTACTCCATTGTATGTATGTACCACAGTTTTTTAATCCATTCATCTGTTGATGGAAATTTGGGTTGCTTCCAGCTCCTAGCAATTGTGAACTGTGCCGCAATGGACATTGGAGCACAGATGCCTGGCCGTGGTTTGTTTTTTGCCTCTTCTGGGTATGGAGAGGGAAGAAGCCCAGAATCATCAGAGAACTCCTCAAGAAGGACAAAGTGAGAGGGTTTGCTCTACCTGATTTTAGTATGTACTATACGGCCACGGTAGTCAAAACAGTGTGGTACTGGCATAATGTCAGATATTCAGACCAATAGAAAAGAGCTGAAGACCCAGAAATTAAAACATCAGCATACAGACAACTGATCTTTGATAAGGGCTCAAAAATATGAATTGGGAAGCAGATGCCATCTTCAATAAATGGTGCTGGAAAAATGGATATCTACCTGCAGAAAAATGAAACAAGACCCTTACCTCACTCCATGCACAAGAATAAACTCAAGGTGGATCACAGACCTCGAGATAAAACCCCAAACTATTAGGGCCATCAATGAGGGAATTGGGACAAATTTGAGTACCTTGGCACAGGGATTACATAGGCTACAAGAAATAGGGAAGGATACAAATACAGAGGAGTCACAAATAGACAAGTGGGCTATACTAAAGATAAGACACCTGTGTACATCGAAAGAACTCACCCAGAGAGTCCACCGACTGGGAAAACATCTTTAGCAATGACACATCAGACAACGTCCTTATTACTAAAATCTACAATACTTTGCAAGCTTTCAATAAGAGAAAAACTAATTGCCCACTGAGGAGGTGGACAAAGGACCCGACCAGAAGTTTCACAGGAGCAGAAATCTGAATGGCCAATAAACATATGAGAAAATGTTCCCTTTCATTAGCCATAAGAGAGATGCAAATCAAAACAACTATGAGATACCACCTAACACCCTCAAAGGTAGCCCAATTCAAAAAATCAGAAAGCAACAAGTGTTGGAGGGTCTGTGGTGAGATTGGAACTCTAATCCACTGCTGGTGGACATGTAGGTATGTACAGCCACTATGGAAATCGATTTTGCGATCTCTCAAACAGATGGAAATTGAGTTACCATACGACCCAACAAGTGCATCTTAATAAGCTGTTTATATCTGTAATTGTCGTGAGGTGCCATTGAGTTGGTTCTGACTCATAGCAACCCTATGTACAACAGAACAAAACACTACTTTGTCCTGAACCATCTTCACAATTGTTGCTATGTTTGAGCGCATTGTTGCAGCCGCAGGATCAAACCATCTCATGGACAATATTCCTCTTTTGCCCTGACCTACTGCCAAGCATGATGCCCTTTTGCAGGGACACGTGTCTCTTCAGATACCCCGTCCAAAGTATGCATGATGAAATCTCCTCTTATCTAAGGAGGACTTTTGTTGTACTTCTTCCAAGACAGCTTTGTTTGTTCTTTGAGCCATCCACAGTACTTCCAATATTCCTTGCCAAAACTATCATTCAAATTCATCAATTCTACAGTCTTCCTTGTTCATCGTCCAACTTTCGCATGCACACGAGGCAATTGAAATTACTATGTCTCGAGTTACATACACCGCAGTCTTCCAAGTGACATAATTGCTCTTCAACAAATTAGAGAGATCTTGTGAAACAGCACAGTGTGTCCATTGATTTCTTGACACGTGCTTCCACGAGCATTGATTTGAGGTTCAAGAAAATGGAATGCTCACAACTTCAATCTTTTCACTGTTTATTATGTTGTCTGTCTCCCTTTGTGGTCCAGGTGTGATGATTTTGACTTCTTTTTGACATTGCGTTGCAATCTGTTGTAGGTGGCAGTCCTTGCCTTTCCGCAGCAAGTGCCTCCCGCCCTCTGTCAGTAAGCAGCATTGTGACAAATGCCCATGGGCTTCGACAGGAGGCCTTCCTCCTGTCCTGAGCAACTTCTTCCTCATGGAGTTCCACTGCGATTGCTTGCTCAGCACACAGATTGAGCAAGTGTGGTAAAAGGACACAAACCTGACTTCACCTCTTTCTTGATCTTAAACCTGATCTTATTCCTTTGTTCTGTTAGAACAACTGTCTTTGGCTTCATGTACAGGTTTTGTATGAGCATGACAGTGTTCTATCACTCAGTCCCTTTCATCTCAATGTTATCCTTAGCTTGTTATGTTCCACACAGTTGAATGCCTCTGCATAGTTAATGAAGCACAAGTGAACATCTTTCTGGTAGTCTTTGCATTGAATCAAGATTCGACTGATATCAGCAATTAATATCTGCAATGTCAAGTCATCTTTTGAATCCAGCATGAATTTTGGCAACTCCCATCCGAGGTACTGCTGCAACCATTGCGGAATGATTTTCAGCAAAATTTTACTTGCATGTGATTCTAGTTATATTGTTCAATATAACTTTACATTTTATCGCTCACCTTTCTTTGGAATGGGAAGAAATATGGATCTCTTTCAGTCAATTCGCCAAGTGACTGTCTTCCAAATTTTTTGGCATAGACAAGTGAATGCTTTATTTCAATTAATTTTCTGTCGGCCCCTGAGGCACTGTTTTTCCCTAATGCTTTCAACACAGCTTGGATTTCTTCCTTCTAAACCATTGCTTTTTGATCGTATGCTACCTCTTGAAATGACTGGATGCCAATAAATTATTTTTGATACTGTGCCTCTATGCAGTACTTATTTCTTTTTGATGCTTCCGACATCATTCAATATTTTCACCATAGAATCCTTCAATATTACACCTTGAGACTTGAATTTTTTTTCTTCAGTTCTTTCAATTTGAGATATGTAGAGTCTGTCATTCATTTTTAGCTTTCTATTCGGTATTTGAATGTTTATTGTAATAGTTTACTTTGTTTTATCTAGCTGCTCCTTGAAATTTTCTCTTCAGCGCTTTTACTTCATGAATTCTTCCATTCGTTTGACCTATTTTATGCCATTCTGACATCTACTTTATCTTTCCTTCTCTCAGGTTTTTAGATGACATTTTGCTTTCTTTATGTGCAATACTTGATATCATCCCACAATTTATCAGGTCTTTGGTCTTTGGTGTTCAATGTGTCAAATCTGTTCTTCCGATGTTCTTTAAATTCAGATGGAATATCCTCAAGGTTATACTTTGGTTTTCCTGGGCTTTTTTTGTCTTTAGCTTCAACTTGAACTTGCATGTGAGTAATTAATGGTATATTCCAGATGTCCAGGCCTTATTTTTGCTGATGATGTTGAACTTCCTGATCTTCTCATCCCACCGATATAATCAATTTATTATGGTATATTTTGTCTGGTGAAGTGCATTGTGTAGTTGACTATTGGCGGCAAAAAAATCGCAGTGAACTCTTTGTGTTGCTCTTTCAAAATTCTATCATTCTGTATCCAGCTTCTTCCAGCCAAATTTTCAAATGACTGATCCTTTGTTTTTGGCGTTCACTTTCCAGTTGCCAGTAATCACTAATGCATCTAGTTTGCAAGTTCCATCAATTTCAGATTGAAGAAGTTTACATATTTAATCTTAATTTAGAGTTGTGTACCACGGGAATGCTCTCAGGGCCCTTTAATCTGATATGTTCAGAGAAGGTATTTGGCAAAAATATTCAGTCTTTGTTGATGGAAATATTAAGCAAATTTTAAAAAATGAAGTTACCAAGTTGATACTGAACTTGTGTTTTGAACCATGGACTTGGAAGACACAATTCACTTGTTTGATCAAGACTCTTCAACTGTGCTAACTTAATTTGTTTTTGTAATTGTTTGTCTTCTCTGAATAAATTCTGACTTATGGTTATCCCGCATGTTCAAGAACCCAAAGTATGTTATCAGGGAACATCAATAGGCAGTTTCAATACAGAAAATTACATGCCTACTTACCGTATGAAAATGAAACTTTAAAAGTAATGGCAGCCCCAAATGCAATACCAAGATAATACATTTTCTAATATCTCAGCATAAAGAAATCATTTAATTCTCAGTGTCTTCGTGTTATAGCAAATCATAAATTCTTGTTCATTGAAGGTGGGATATAAATAAGTCTGATTTTCTGAAATGCAAATGGTTACTTATGCTGTGAAATTTAAAAATTTTCATATCTTCTGACTTAGTGATTATCCTTCTGAAAATATGCCCTAGATATAACCTGACCTGCATAAAAATATTAAGAACAAAGATTTTCAATGTTGTATTGCTTTTAAGAGGGAAAAACTAGAAAGACACAAAGAGTGAAAATATAAAACAAGGATTAATTGTAAGCGATATTGGTCACTTAAAATATTTTTTGCAACTTCTGAGCATCAAAATGTTCAAATAAAATGTGAAAATGAAGAAGGATTATTGAAAATATTAATGTAAAGAAAACAACAATCCTCCAGATTCCTGAGCCCTCAAACCTAAACAGTGGTCTGAGTGGCTCAAAGACAAAAGGAGGAAAGTGAAACTGAAGTGGACTTGGAGTCTTGTGACAAACAAGTTCACTTCAAACAATAACACACACACATAAGAAAACAACAATACAAAGTTTAAGATGCAATTTGACCAATTGTAATATATTGATTATTGCTAATTCTTTAGAGGGATTAAACACCATAGCTACTTTTAAAACTTTTGTCTTAATTTCTCACATCTTCAACACTGGCTTACAGTACAATTTTAAGGAGCAATAAAAGAAAGAGAAAATAGTACAAAGAGGACCAGGGGAATTTGGGTCACATTCTGAAAGCACTGGAGCTCTGGAACTTCTGGTAAAACATTCCATAGGCAGACATCCAGATCCTGGCTCTGAAGACTTATTTGCATGTGTTTCCTAAACCATGTGACTTTGAAGGCAATTACTAAAGCCTTTGGGTTCAGTTTCCTCTCAGCGATCTAGTGTACTGAAAAATAAAATCAGCATGTTCAATTATTGTACATTACTGTGTATTTTGAAGTTAAGTTTCTGCATTTTCAATTATTGGCATTTTCTCTTTTTCAATGAATCAAGATTTATTGCATAGCCACAGTGGGGTAGAGTGTAGAAATTTCTTTTTTTTTTAAACCATTTTATTGGGGGGCTCGTATAACTCTTAACACAATTCATACATCCATCCTTTGTGTCAAGCACATTTGTACATTTGTTGCCATCATCATTTCTAAAATATTTGCTTTCTACTTGAGCCCTTGGTATCAGCTCCTAACTTTTCCCCTTACCTCTCCCACCCTCCCTCCTACATGAACCCTTGGTAATTTATAAATTATTATTATTTTTTCATGTCTTACACTGTCCAATGACTCCCTTCACCCACTTTTTTGTTGTCTGTCGTCTAGGGAAGGGTTATATGTACATCCTTGTGATTGGTTTCCCCTTTCTCCCCCACCTTTCCCTTATCCTCCTGATATCCCTACTCTCATATTGGTCCTGAGGGTTTTATCTGTCCTGGATTCCCTGTGTTTCCTGTGTACATCCTTTGGCCTAGCCGGATTAGTAAGGTAGAATTGGATCATGATAGTGGCAGGGGATGAAGCAATAAAGAACTTGAGGAAAGTTGTATGTTTCATTGGTGTTATACTACACCTTGTCTGGCAGGCAGGAGATAGTTCCCTCAGTCACATGGGTCACAAAGGATGAGTAGGAGATCCCCCATACATGGAGGCAGGACTTACCCCAGAAGAAGGTGGGCAGGCTTTCCCCAGCTTCAGGTTAGCTGCAGAGGATGGAACTTCCCCAGCTGGGTGGTGGTCAAGTGTAAATGCTCTAAGCTAAGGGGAGTGGCCTAGAGGTTGGCAGTGGCATGTGAGATAAAAGAAGTAAAAACAACAACAAAAACTGAGCCTGCTGAGATTGTTGGGGGAAAGAGAGAGAAATAAAAGTGTCAGAAGAGAAAGAGACAAAGTAACAATATACCTGAGCCCTGATTGCCTGACTGCGGGGCTGGAGGGGTTTAAACTCTGCCCCAAGGCAGGGGCAAGCTGTGCCTGGGTTGAGATAGTGCCCCTGTGCTACTCCGAAGGATTCCGGCTCTGGCTGAGACAGTGGCAGGGCTAAGGTCAAAACCTAGCCAGCCTCCACTGTGGTAAGCCCAAAGCCCCAAGTAGGCACAGACCCACAAGGTTTTGAAACCTTGTGGGTCTGTGCCTACTTATCTTTATGATGCTCTTCCTGGGCCCCGGAAGTGTGGAATTTCCCTCTTAGAGACTCTCCTGCACTGATACCTGCAGAGTCCCTTCTGGTAAGTGTTACTCAGTGGCCATCTTGCCGGAACTCCCCAATGATTGGCATTTTCATTGCTATTCTTAAGGGTTGGGTTGGAAGGCAAGGTGAGGGGAGATTCATACAATTACTAAGTAGCGTAGTTTGATATTTTGTTAATGTCTTGTTTCTAGGCAAAGTAGACACATGTGAAAATTCTCTTTATTAGGCTTGTTGGAAAGCTGCTAGTGAGAAATTCTAAATAATAAATTAACAACAATCTTCATAATCCAGGATAATTAGATTCATATTTTATTCTCTTTCAGTTCCAGGCCCCTTGCAAATGTACTAAGATAGTAGTACTCTAGTTTTCACCCACATGCCACCTAACTGGGTAGGATGTGTATTAGGTAGCCTTCCAATCTAATATATATTTTGTAATGTGCACGAAAAACAATTCACATCATTAAACATTTGCTACACTTTTTACCCCCTTTCACATCTTTTTATAATATTGCTTTCTCTTGGAACTGGTTAGACCAAGTTTGAATATTTGTCATTGTTTCACATGCTATTACTTTTGAAAAGAAAACGAGTGGGCAAAGACATATTATTATTGCTAAGATATAATGACAAAGAAGACAAGTTTTAAGGTAATTTAAGAATTAAATTTTGCTTTGTGCTTACACCAATCATGAAAAACATTTTCTGAATAAATCCTTTTCTCTTAAAAATTTTTTATCATAGATTTTCATTATAAAAACTTTCAAACACAGGTAAGGAACAATCATCAGCTTCTTTTTATACTTGGTGTACACTGGCTATTTTATATTTCAACTTCAGTAATATAAAGTGATCATAATTTTTTGTCTGCTGTTATTCCTTTATTGTGTGAACCTATAATTTATTCAAACATTTAGACATTTAGATTCTTTCTTACAAGAAAGGCTGACATATTCTTTTTCAAAGCTTTGAAAAACTAATAGCAAAGTTGAGATTCCAGAAAAATTTAAAAACAGAGCATGCATGTCTAGTCAGCAGGTTCTGTCAGGTAACTAACCAGTGGTGTTTAGAAAGACTCCTACTAGGCTAAGTGGCTAGAGAGCGCTTTCCCAGTGGGCCAGCGTCTTGAGGAAGCCGACAGCAAATTTTAATTTATGAGCAGGGGAAAGTCTGTGACTTTAAAATAACATTGCTCTGGCAGCACCTTAATATAATAGGATTGAAGCAGTCCTTTTGTTTCTGTTGTTGAGAAAATCAAGATGTTCCCTGTCTTTTAAATGTTTCCTGTTAAGATTCTAGGGAGTTTTAGCAAACCACTGCAATATCGGCTCTGTTGCTAGTATCTGTTATATATTTGGATAGGATGAGAATGTGGGCTTCTGCCCAGGATAATCTGGAATGATCTATTGATAGTGGCTTTTTCTCAAAAGAAAATTCAACCTACCACTTTGAGCCAAATGGAAAAAGACACAACGATCCTCAAAGAAGGAAAATGTTCCCGTCAGGAACCATAATAAACAAGTTTAAAAATAACTGAAAGTGAGTTGTGATTAAAGATTTGTCTTCCACTTGCAGAAAGAAGGTGCAATCCCTAATTAGAGGTGAATATTTATTTTTAACCTTGTGGACTCTTACGTGTTGGGGTATAAATCGTTGCGCATCTGCTTGAAGAGAAGAAAGAGCTTAGCTTTGGATTGGTGAGTTCACTTTGATTTTCAATCATGTATGCACTCTGAGTTTCAAAAGCTGACAAGAAAAACAAAAAGTAAGCATTCAAATGTAATTTTTTATGGCACCAAATCTCAGGCTATTTAAAGATATCTAAATTTGAGATGTTTGGTAACATATAGGACAGACATTCCTGTGTTGGTTCTCAATTTAAATATTATAGCATATTGGAATCCAGGCCTTAAAATTTAAAACATAAGAGTTTTAGGTTTTTTTTAAATTGGGAAAGAACTATTTGATCGGAAAATGTTTGTACCAAATAAATAAAATCAGAATACAAGATCATTGTATCATCAAAATATAAATCAAAATATTGGAATGAAAAATAAATGTAAGGCATTTAAATTGGGTCACAGTGGTTCCTCAAAAAGTTAAAAAATAAATTGACCACGTTACATACCTTTTCACTTCTAGGTATATCCTCAAATTAATTGATAGCAGTGTCTGAAATATTTGGGTAGCAATGTTCATGGCATTGGTTTTCACTATATTCAAAAGCTAGAAACAATTCAAATGTTTATCAAAAGATGAATGGTATACTTACCTGGCAGGGGAGATACCATGATCACGAAGGTGGTTTTCCCAGAGCGAGGCTCACCCATTGCACTTCAGGTGTGCTGACCCCTGTGATTTCCCCAAATGTGGGAAACTCAACTGCATAATTTGTGGTAGTGGGGGACTGCGTTCGCGCTATCCCCTAAAAAAAAAGATGAATGGTTAATTAACATGTTGCATATAAATGAAAATATTTAATAATTCAATAAGTCATAAAAACATCGTATGAATTTCCAGTCACTGAAACATAAAAGTAGGTCAACATCCAATAATTTCATGAGGTAGCATGTCATCAAGAATGGATGATATTAATGGAAAAAGTTCAAACTATACTGACCACATTAGCAAAAAAAACCCGAAACTCCAAGAATTGATGGAATAACAATAGAAACGTTTCAATAAACTGGAAGACAGCTACCTGGCCAACCAACTGGAAAAGATCTGTGTTCATGCACATTCTAAAAAAAAACTGATACAGCAGAATGTGGAAATTCTTGAGCAATTTCATGAGTATCACATGCAAATAAATTTTTCCCCAAAGATAATTAAAAAATATTTGCAGCAGTACATTGGCAGGGAGCTGCCAGAAATTCCAAGCAGATTCAGAAGAGGAGGGGAATTAAAGGATATCAATTCTGACATTAGGTGGCTCTTGGCTGAAAACAGAACACGCATACATGCTTGCTGAGAGTGAAGAGGACCTGAGCACTTAGTGATGAAGATGAAAGGCGCAGTCTTCTGTACGGATTGCAACTCAATGTGAAGAATACTGGGCCAATAGATAACATAGTGATAAAATGAATAAAGATCGAAGCTGTCAAAGATTGCATTTTACTTGGAGCCAAAATAAAGGCTGTGGAAACAGCAGTCAAGAAATCAAAGGACACATTGCATTAAGCATATTTGCTGCACAAGATCAAAAGTGTTAGTAGTAAGGCTTTTAAAAATGTTAGCGAAAAGGATGTTACTTTGATGACCTGACAGAAGTCATGATGTTTTCAATCTCCTCATATATATGTGAAAGGTAGAAAGTTAATAAAGAGAGCAGGTGAAAAATGGATTGATTTGAATTATGGTGTTGGAAAAGAATGTTGAAAGTGCCTTGTACTGCCAGAGAAACAACAAATTTGTACTTGGAAAAAGTACAGCCACGATGCTCCTTAGAAGTGAGTATGATGAAAGTTTATGTCATGTATTTTGCACGTATTATCAGGAGAGTTCATTCCCTGGAAAAGGACATCATCCTTGGTAAAATAGTTTCAGAGGAAAAAAAGAAGACCTTCAATGAGATGGGCTTAGTGGCTGCAAAAAGGAGTTGCATATAACTACAGTTGCAGTGTTTTGTTCTTTGGACATCGGGGTCCTGTGAGACAATGCCCATTTGATAACATCTAATAATTCCATATGCATGCATTGACATGTAATTCAGCTAGAAAGACAAATAGAGTTATGATACATGCAATGACATTGAGGAATCTTGAATACATTTCTTTTTGTTAGTTGCTGTTGAGTTAATTCCATCTCATGACAACCTCACGTGTGCAGTGTAGAACTACATCATTGGATTGTCAAGGCAGAACCTGCTTTCTGAAGCAGATGGTCAGATCTATATTCCAAGGACCTTCTGGCTGGCTTTGAACTGTCCACTTTCAGCTAGTAGTTGAATATGTAACATTTGCACCATCTAGGACACCTCTTCATCACCCCCACCCCTTGTCTGTCAGTTAGTTGAAATATGGAAATTTGTGAGTTGCTATCATGCTGGAGGCTATGTCACTGGTATTTCCAATATTAGCAGGGTCACCCAAAATAAACAGGCTTCAGCAAAACTTCCAGACTAAGAACAGAAAAGAGTGAAGGAATCAGTTGGCCACTCTGGGGGACGTAGCTGCTAAAAACCTTATGCTTCGCTGTGAAACATTGTCAGATACTGATGACCTCATGAATGGGAGCAGAACATTGTTGGATGCACAATCAAAATCATGGAAACAGCAGGCAAGAGATTAAAACACGTACTGCATCAGGTGACTGCCTCACAAGCCCTCTTTAGAGTGTTGAAGAGAAGGATGTTACTTTGAGGACTAAGGAGTGACTGACACAAGCCATGGGATTTTCAAGGGCCTCAACTGTATGTGAAAGTCGGACATTGAATAAAGAAGACCGAAGAAGAAATAATACATTTGAATTGTAGTATTAAAGAAGAATATTGAAAGCTCTGTGGACTTCTAAAAAGACAAACAGATCTGTCTTAGAAGAGATACAGCCAGAATCGTCCTTAGAGGCATGGATGCCAAGGGTTTGTCTTACCCATTTTGGACACATTGTCAGGAGAGTCCAGTCCCTGGAGAAAGACATCATGCTTGGTAAAGGGGAGGGGCCGTGACAAAGAGGAAGTCCCTCAGGGAGATGGACTGACACCGTGGCTGGAACAACGGACTAAAGCGTAGGAGCAATGGGGCGGGATCCGGTGATGGTTTGTTCTGTTGTTTGTAGAGTCACTGTGAATCAGAGCCAACTCCATGTCTCCGAGCATCAAGAGCAGTGTGGACACCTCTTGAAACCACGTCCAGTGAACTAAGTCAGTTACAAAAGTATATACTTTTCTGTGCCCGTATTTTATGCTGACTGAAATAAGTCCATTATAAAAGGATATATATATATTTTAAGATCCTTATTTATGAGATATTTAAAATAGGCAAATACATAGAGACAAAAATTAGATTAGTTGTAACTAAGAGATTGAAGGAGGGGAAATGAGGAGTTATTGTTTCGTGAGCATAGAATTTTTGCTAGGGTGTTGAAAAAGTTCTGGAAATGATTAGTGGTGATTGCACAAAATTGTGTATATATTTAATGCCACTCAATTATACCCTTTAAAATGATTAAAATGGCAAATTTTGCGTTATAGTCTGCCACAATGAAATATATACAATGGTGACAAAAAAAGCGAATGACCAGCAACAGTAACAATATATCTCATCCCAAAATTAAAGAAATTTAGAGCAAAAATATTCATATAAAACTTTATTTTTATATATTTTAAAACAAGCAAAAACTTAAAATCTAAAAAAAAAATCATCTTTCAGGAAAGAAAAAAGAGAACGATTTGATTGTGCTCCTGGCCAAGATAAGTAACAGAGATGATTACATAAATACCCTCCTATGACAAAATATATTAAACAGCCATTTCCAGGACTTTGGGCAGAAGACAATGAAGGAAAGTAAGCCCCGAGGCAAATGGGAAACCAGCCAGGGTACAGGGAGAGAGATCTGGTGTGGAGTTCGGAGGCTTCTTTTAGTTGGGAACAGCTTGATTTTGAAAAGCAAAATAAAAGAGAAAAGGTCATGGCCAAGAAGAAATTCCAGGGATCTGGAGAGGTCCTCACGCAGTCCTCCTTAGATAAGTACTGGGCAGGAGCCCCGGTAAGGAAAATACCCAAGACCGAGGAGGAAATCACCCCAAAAACAAGAGGAAGCAAATGCTGTTGATTCGAATGTAAATCCCTTTTTATCTTTCAGAGAATTTTTATTTAATCATTTTTTGCAGGTGTAAGCTTTAGTGATATCAGTTTCATTAGTCATGCTGCACACCACTGTCCACAATCCATGCTAAATTTCTCACCACAATAAACAGATGCTCACTGATTCCTAAACGCGGACACAATCTTCACTGAATTGTGCTCAGTTGGCACTGGGAAGAATTGCCACTCTATACACGCTTTTACCATATATTTTTAAGAAAAACCCTTAACGTGTTTGCCTCTTTCCTGATTGAAAATTTCCAGATGAGATGGTAAGTAACTTACAGCTAGGTCTAAATTGTGCATAAAATTTTATACATCTGATGCCAGGGGCTTATGTGGAGAGCAAATGTTTTGAGAATGATGAGGGCAATGAATGTACAAATGTGCTTTACACAATTAATGTTATGTATGGATTGTGATAAGAGTTGTATGAGCCCCTAATGAAACGATTAAAAAAAACAACGTTATGCATTTCAATCTCTAGATCAGTGGTTCTCAACTTTCCTAATGGCACAACCCTTTAATACAGTTCCTCACATTGTGGTGACCCCCAACCATAAAATTATTTTTGTTGCTACTTCATCTGTCATTTTGCTACTGTTATGCATCAGGAGACCCTGTGAAAGGGTCACTTGACCCCCAAAGGGGTTGCAACCCACAGGTTGAGAACAACTGCTCTAGACGATCTTAATTTAATATCTATGGTTGGGGGTGCGAGGGGAGCAGGATGAAGCAAAATCAAAGAAGCAAAGGAGAGTTTGCACTGGGCTTCCAATTGTCATCCATTTCATTCATTGTGAAGCTCTGACCACGTACCACGACATCGCTATGCTTCCTTTTATGACACTCGTTAGTCCATATAACTGTAAGGCTGGGTAGACATTATGATCTTCATGATACAGGAAAGTAAATAGATTCTGAGTAAGATAAATCATTCTTTAAGAAGGACAGTAGAAATAATTAGAAAAACTGGGTTTGAACCCAAGGTAATCTCAAAATTGTATGTTTTCTCTACTACACCACCCTGTCATTGGTGCAGTCGGCGGGCGTTTCTGTTGTGTAGGTAACTAATCAAAGGGCCGGCTTTGCCTTCCTTCCAACAGATTGGAAAGAGCGTGTCTCCTTCTGTCGTGAGTATTTCTCCTGCTACACTAGCCCTTCCTCCTTTCTTACATGTTTTCATTGGGTCTTAAAATGGTACACAATTTGCAATTGAGAATTGTTGAGCCAACATATGGCTTCAATTGAACACTTCCAATATTTCATTGTGGGGGAAAAGAAGAAAGTAAAGAAAACACAAGCTAACCTTTGTACTCTTGCAAGTGCCCTTTAATAATAAAAACCTATGAAGTTAAAGGTCTAAGAGTTAAGTGAAGACACATTTATCTTTGTTTTTACCTTCACTGTTGAATATGTCTGAAAGCCTTAGACACAGCTCTCATCCAGTTGTTTTCATGAGTTCCCTGAAGTTTGTGGCACTATTTACTAGAATTTGGGGCTATAACTTACTGTGCTTGCCTATGGCCTTGTGATGACTCGTGAGCTACCAGATTGAGTTGGATCTTTGTCCCAGAAAGTGCATGATGATTTAATGTACCACTCTCATTTTCCTGAAAGAGAAGTTCATTTCCTTGGGTAAATCTTGCCTCTGACATGCCTCAGATTCAGAATCACTGAATTTCAACTGAAATGTGGTCATGCCCATCCAAACTAGATTGAAAAAACCTGCTGTGCTAAATTAGAAGCGCTGTTTGAAGTAGATTATGGGAATTCTAAGTCCTCAGGAAAGTTCCACACAGAATAGAGGAGCCCCTATTGTTTCAGTCCCGTGGTCACAATCATTGTCATAATTTGTGTAAAAACCAGACTTGATGATGTGTTTTTATATACATCATTACACTTTATCTTCATAGCATATCTTTTCACACATGTGTTATCAATGCATTACTCTCCAACTCAAAGATTATTTGAGGATAATTTGAGATACTAATGTATGTAAAGTAGTAATTATGGTATCTAGCACAATCATAGAGTAAATACACATTTTTATTTGCCCACTTTGCCATTTCAAATACTTTTCCATTCCACCTTTTTAAAGAACATGACTAAAATCATGAATGGATTCCTTTTCTGTGTCAGACACCATCGTGAGTTTTTAAAAATTTGCAATGAGTATAAGACTTCGGATCTTCAGGATTACATACAAGGATGAGACAATATTAGGTACTGCCATCATTGTTTTCAGCCTCAGTAAGGCGGAAGAGTTTATTTCTCTGTGAGAAACTCTGTGTCTCCCTGAGTGGCTGTGCTCTAGGGGTGAAGACAAGAGTTTCTATGCTTCTTGTTGAAGACTCTGAAGGTGAGACATTTTCCCTCCAACACTCGCCACTTTATAATCTTTTGGAGAGTGTGATATTTATCATATCTTAAGGGTTAGCTTACAAAGTACCTTCTACAGACAATAAGGTTCAACCTTAACTAAGGACTCAACTTCTTCCTAAATTCATTTGATAAGTGAATCAACAGAGCCTCTGAAAGCATTCCACTATTTTTCTTTCACCAGTGTAAAATTGTAGATGTACTACATTAAGATGTGTAGCATACTTTGGCACAACTTGCTTAATTAACAATGCTAAAATAGTAATATCTTATGATAGCATGAAAATTAAAAATAATTATATAAGTGGTATGTATCAAAAGAATTCATAGAGTACTTTTTCCTAAGACTCAAATACACCCATAGCTTCTTGTGTGGGATTTTTTTTTAGTGTTTATCTACATCAACATGCTATAATTCATGTAATTTTAACCCGACCTGGAAGATTGAGTTACTTCCATATTGATTTTTCAATGCCCCATTCTGTGCATGCACCACAAAAGGATTATTGGAACAATGGATGGACACAGGAGAGTGGGTGTATTCAGTTCATTTTTCTGAGTTATTTATGTAATTTAATTTTGAAATGTGCCCCATAATCTTTGATAAGTTAACTCTTCTCAGACTTTTACTTTCTTCATAAAATAACCTCTTTCTGTTCACCTAGGCAAAAATGAATAGAAAGTAACAACAATGCTTTTTAAAGTATTTACTACATGTCAGGAACTGTGGCATCCCACTCCTAACAACGTCACGTGACAGAATGTCGCTGAACCCCGGATTTCGGAGACGATATATATGTATGGGAGCAGCCAGCCTCATCTTTCTCCCACGGTTACTTAGCAAACATTATTTTATTCAAACTAGAAACAACGATATAAGAAATGAGTTATAACCACCGCTATTTTATAGGTTAGAAAATAGACTCAGAGAATTCAAGAAACTTATCTAAGCTTCAGGAGAAAGACGGGGCTTAATTCTCCCCTAAAGAGTTACAGTTTAGGAGACTCTCGGGGAGTGGTCCCTGTCCTCTCTCAATGGCAGCGCGTTTGTTTTCTGTGTTTGGTTTTCATCTAAGGTTCATATATCGTAGTCGGGGGATATCAGCAGAGTGATCCCAAAGCCTGGACTCGACCCCATACCAAAGAAAGTGACCAATGAGGAAAATTGTAGCAAGATGTGTTCTTTCAAAATCAAAATGCGGCTTAAGTAGTTAAAGATTTTTTCCTTCTAAGCGTTGCAGACCAGTGATAAATGTGTGCTGTCTGAGGTTATTGGAAGCAATAAGCTGGTTGCTCTTAGACGTCAGCCTGCGGTTTCCCGCCCCTGTGATTTTCCATGAGTATAGTTTTGGGCTATCTTGTCATTAGCTTCTTGATGCCAGGCCCCTCAGAATGCTGACGTTCTGTTTATTGGTATTTGTATTTCCCATAGACTTAACTCTCCCAGAATCACCGACAATTCTTCGCAGTTGTGTGGATAAGTTGCCCCTGAGGTGTCTTTCTCACTCTTCTGCAATAGCGTTCTGGTCCTGGGGGTGAGGCTTCTGTCATTTGACCATTTTCTGGATGACGCTTTCCAAAACATTTTCAATGGCAGCAAGCAGTGTGGGAGGTGTTTACATGCGATGGGAAAACCCGTGATTCCTAAGGAAAGGATGTGCAGGGAATTTTCACCGAAAAGACATGAAAGCTGTTTGAAGGGAAGCCTTGGCTGCTAACGTGGCTCTTCTGGTGCAATCTTTTCTAGGTGTCAGAGTCCAAAAGGAGAGAGGGAAAGGTGATCCTGCTAAGGAGGGGAATAATCCTGCAGAAAGCGTCGGTGCCCAAATAGAACACATCGTGAGGAGTGGGAACCCAGGACACGTCGCTGTCTTCTTTCAAAACCCGTGCATGGACCACGAGGGATTGTTGGAATGGAGCACACGGCTTCAAATCAGAGACGCTGCTGGTCAGCGTCTCCTCCTTTCATTATTGGATGCTGAGCCACTAATTAGAGACCCTGGGCTATATGAAGAAGAGTGTGGCATCTGGATCAGAGGAAGACTCACTATCAGATGTTACAACCTTGCGTGCTGAGAATAAAGAGAACTCGAAACATTGATGCAGATCCAGGACTACAGGCTTCAGGATGGATTTCATCTCATCATTGTGAAAATATTGAAGTTGTCAAGGATTTCTTGGATCACTTTCTAATTTGGCCAAGTGGTTTATTTAGCCTTATTCCTGAAGGCTTTCCCTAAGTCTAAATCTGGCTGGTCTTGGCCATTCATGAAGTCACCTTGTACTGTCTCCTCTTGGCACGGTAGCAAGGATGGAGAAATAGAATTCTGCTTCATAGAACAAAGGGGTGCAGAGGTGACTTTAATGGGTCAAAAACGGAGTAGATATTAAAAGAGAGGAATGCAAAAAATAATAAGAATAAACACAGGTGAAACCAAAGCTAGAATGGTTAAGAAAATGGTCTTCTTGTGCTGAAGGCTGGTTACTTCAGTGAGGGCACTCGCTAATTTCAGAGCCAACACTGTTGGCCAGAGATACCTTAGATGGACTGAAATGACCCATCAGTGGTTATGGCAGTTAGATGATTTTGTGTCAACTTAAGATATATGAAAGTGTAGGGGTGGAATCCAACCCATCAATCAGGTTATAGCATGATGATGTGTCCTTGGGGATGTGGCCTTCATATAAGGAGAACCCTGGGGCTCCCCCCTCTCTCTGCTCCTACCACTTCCTGTTTGCTGGGGTTCTGCCATTGACCTTGAGAGCTGCTGCTGCCCTATCATGTTCCTACTGACCTTGACTCTGCACCTACCAGCCTGTGACCGTCCTTCATTCTGCATCATTGCATGTGGCTACGTGAGTTTGAAGAGGGACTTATGGGTAGTATCAGACTCAAGGACTTAAGTTGGACTAGGCTGGGATGCCTTCTTTATATATAATTACTTCTTGATCTAATGCTCTTTCTTATACATATGAATGTCACTGGATTTTTCTCTGTAGTCATCCTGGTCTAACACACTAGTCTTGCAGACTATGAAAATTGCAATGTAAAAGATTTCAGTAATTATTTTCATTTTTTCACCTTTATTGGATTGTGAGGTTTTGAAGGACATTATCTGTCCTGCTTCCTATGTAATTGCCTGTATTTAGCACACCCTTTTGTCCATATGTGTGCTCAAAAAACAAAAACAAAAATTACAGTTGGTCGACTCAATGAATAATCCTGCATGATAGCTCAACCCCTTTCCCAGGTAGAGAGCTCAAGCCTGAATCCTGCTGTAACTTGCCACAGACTTCTTCATCAGGGAATCCTTCTGTTTGCTTTGTGCTCCTCCAGTCTGTGAAAGCTCATTGCCAGGCGGAAGTGCTTAAACCACCAAGTGTAACCAAGAGTCTGGCATCGTTTACACAGAGAGGGAGATTTTCCAAGTTCCTATGCTGTGCAGAGATGGAGTCAAACTGTAAGAGGGCAGAGGTGCTCTTAACACGGCTTTTGTGTTGTTTTCATATAAATATTTTTACTGGGACATTTTTTGGCAACCATAGTTCATTCCCAGAAGTGTGGAGAGCAAGAAAGCTTTGCTCACCGCATGCCAATGGTATGTACTTGAGTCAACTTAGGACCAGTGTGATTTGATAGCATGTCCTTTTACGCGTTTGTTCTGATGCCTTTCCACTGACTCAGTGTCTACCCTCCATCCTTTCGTCAAATGGGAAACAGCTGGGGTGAAGTGAAGTCTGCATCCAAAGTCTCCAACACTTTCTCCCTCAGTATCCCCACCCCTTTCCCCTTTCTAGCAAGGAAGTAGCAACTGTTTCTGAGCTATTAATCCCATTACAGATGTTTTGATAATTACTGAAAAGCTTAATTTGGCAGCTTGTTGGTGAAGTAGCTAAACTATACTGACACATATAAACATCTGTCACTCATACCTAGAGTTAGCGCTTACAGTTTTTTCTGTAATTGAGTTTGAGAAGCTCCGTGGGGGGTGCTGCTTAGCTGAGTTGGGTGAATTCCTTTAAGCAAATACAAACAGAAACCTGTTGATGTTTTCCTAGTGAGTGTGGCCAATTCCTCCTTGCATTCCCTCCACTTTGCAATGCGTAACCCTGAACTGTGTTAATGCTTGCTGGAGGAGAAAACTGATGAATTCAAAACCGAATGTTACACTTTTCTCTTTCTCCTGGTGTTACTTTGTCCAGAATATGGTTGATATGTTTTCTCTGCCAAAAAGTAAACTGAGAGAATATTTGGGAATTAGATCTTGTGGTAATAAAACCAACTTGCCTATATCAAGAGTTTACATGTATTTTTAAGTACTCCTTTATCCATAATCTTGGTTCATTTTGTTTACTTTATAAGATAAGAAAATAGATATTTTTCTTTTAATATATTTTTATTATTATAAAAATATAGATAACAATAAATTTTCCAATTCAACATTTTCCATGTATACAATTCAGTGAGATCAGCTATATCAAATGTGTTGGAAAAACTCTATCATTTTTCTTAATTTTTCTCCCTCTATTGGACTCCCACATCAATGGCATTGATTTTTGCCTCTGCAGAGGTATACTCTACCATTGCAGGTTCTTTAACTCAGTGATTTATAATCTAGAGTATTAATTTCTATTTCATAGACCTCATTTATCTTCCAGATTTCTAATTTTTCTGTTTGTAATATTTTCACTGAGGTGCTATTTCCAAAGCACGGAACTGATCTTGTCATTTCCTTTTTCTGACATGATGATGATGACTAGAGGCCAAGTCTGAAATTCTCAGTGTGCTGCAGAAGACTCTTTTTTCTTTGGTTCTTTCCACCCCTTTTCATTTGTGAGTGTTAAACCAGCTCATGTCTAGTCATACCTCTGTGCCTTTCACATGATACATATCTCATATGGCCTTCTGCATTTTGTATTTTTGGTGAGCTTCATATATATATGAATCTATATGTGTGAGGGAGAACTCCCCCAAAATAAACTAGAAATAAAGCTTCACTGAGCAAAACTTTCATAGTATGCATTTTCCTGCCAGGCGAACATCGACCAGCTCACTCTGAATGAGTGCACCCAGTGGCGTCACCTAGAAAGAGTCTCTCTGATCACGGGGGATTTTTTTTGGTAAAAGCAGTTTCACTCGAACCTCATTTTTGTGATGGCTGATTTAAGAGAGCAGCTTGAAGCTGTCAGATTTTGTTCCCTGCTCGGGAAAAATGCCACAGAAACGGTTGTGATGTTGAACACAGTTTACAAGGACAGCACTATGGGAAAAACTCAAGTGTACAAGTGGTTTTCTTGTTTAAAAAAAGGTAAAGCATTGATTGATAACAAACCTCATTCTGGATGTCCAACAAATTCCTCAACAGATGAAAATGTCAGCAAAATTCATGCACTTGTGCTCGAAGACTGACAGTGGACCATCGAAGAACTGGGGACGTTATCTGGACTATCTTGGAGCCTGGTTCAGTGAATTGTAGTGGAGGATTTGTGAATGAGAAGGGTAGCTGCAAAATGTGTGCCTGGGCTTCTAACTGACCAGGCAAACACGTCCAGTGGAAACCTGCCTTGCTTTGAAAGAACAGTTCCGAAGGGAAGGCCTTTTTCCAAGGTCATTACTGGTGATGAGACACGGCGCTATTCTTATGACCCCAAAGGCAAACATCAATCAAACCAGTAGAAGACATCATTGTCACCATGCCCCCCAAAATGCTCATCAAGTGAAATCAAAATCAACATGATGCTCATTTGTTTGTTTGTTTTTTATATGAGGGGATAATACATTTGGAGTTCATTCCACCAGGTCAGACTGTTAATCAAGCTTTCTATTTAGAGATTCTGAAAAGATTGCTTGTATATATATGCGGGGGTACCCACCAAACTCGATTTTTTCAAAGTTATGTATATAATTTTTTTTTATAACACAACCTTATCACCTTCAAAGTACTCGGCATTACACTTAATACACTTGTCAAATCTGTGATTCCTTCCTTGGAAACATTTCTCAAACCCATCTGTTTGCATGGCTGATGGCATCTCCCTCGTTTTTTTCTTCACCTTTCCTATGTCATCAAATTGCTGTCTGTTAGTGTCCTTCGTTATTCATGGAAGAAGTCCCATGGAGCGAGGTCAGGTGAGTAGGTGTCTAGGCCAAGGGAGGCATACTGTTTTTTTGGCAAAACCTTGTGCACTGAGATGGCTGTGTGTGCAGGTGCATCGTCGTGAATCAGGCTACACATTGTTACAGAATCTTTTCAGAACCTCTAAATAGAAAGTTGATTAACAGTCTGACCTAGTGGAAGGAACTCCAAATGCACTACAGGTCAACATTTTCTTCTGTTGGGGAAGTCGATGGACTTCCAGAATAAGGTATGTCATCAATCAATTTTCATCTGTTTTGAAATGAGGAACCCACACGTACACTTGAATTTTTCCCAAAGCACTGTCCTTGTAAGCTGTGTTCAACCTCACAAGAGTTTCTTCGGCATTTATCAAGAGCATGAAACAAAATTTCACAGCTTCAAGCTGTTCTCTTAAATCTCCCGTCATGAAAAATGAGGTTCAAGTGAAACATCTTGTATGAAAAACTTCACTGCAACTGGAGAGAACCTTCCTAGTCAATTCCACTGGGGGTACTCATTCAGAATGAGCTGCTTGATGCTTGTCCAGTGGGAGAAATGCATACTACGAAAGCTCCATTCTGCCCAGCACAATTCTGTTTGTTTTTTGTTTTGTATCATCTTGTGTGTGTGCGTGTGCATGTGTATAGTTCTGACCAGAAATTATTTTTGAAAACCTTAGCAGGTTTATTGACATCATTTGTATAGCATTCAATTCAGTTGTTTATACGTATTGAAAAGTATTGTGCAATCCTACCTGCAGCCAACTTTAGAAGATTTTCTTCATTTTTGTACTTGTTATTAGTAGCTCCCCACTTCCCACTTACCTCCTCTGCCGTAAGCCCAGGAAATTTATTAATTCAGTTATGGACTTGATAGATTTAGCTATCCTGGGTTTCATATAAAGGAAAACATACAAAAAAACAAAAGAAAAAGGAAACCAGAAAACATAAAACAGCAATAATGAAAGTAATAAAATGAAACTTTGAAAAACCTTTATTGGAAAGGTACCAGAAAATAAAGACTAGAAGAAATTTAAAATGGGTCAAAAGGGAGAACAACTGATAAGTTGTTAAATTAAATTTAAGTATATCTGTATTAGTCCCCTTTTCAATGCAGTCTGTCTGATAGCAAAACTATTCACATCCCTGGTCAATGGACCAAGGAAATTCACTGGGAACTTATTTAAATTGGGGCCTTGCAAATGGATTTTGGGCTTTCACTGTCATTCTAACCTTCTGCAATCTAGGTGCTCAGAATTGGCACTCTAATACTATTCCCTCCTCCAGTTTAGATTTCATTGTTTATAATCCTTGGATCACACAGGCTGATATGTTTCTTTGGTGTGGGCTCAGCTGTCACCTCACTTAGATGGGTGCCTGTTTTAAGACAAGCCTTTCAGACCCCATTTGCTATTCTTTCTGCTGGCCTGATATCATCTGCTTATCTCACCACACTTTTCTATAGACCCAAATCTTCAGTCAGCGATCTCTTCATAAGGCAAGGGTTGAGTAAAACTATGTCATAAGAACTAATTGTTTTTAGTTTAGGTCTATGATTAAGTGTGCATTCAAAATCCATGTATCTTTCTATGGTTTATATATGTTGCTAGTCAAAGTTAGAGACACGATTATACTTTTATTGGGGAATGTTATAAATCATCCCCATGGAGCATATCATAATTGTATTTATAGTATAATTAATTCATCCAATTTTTTCCTGTGCTATTATATACTTAAAATCATTTTATTGGGGGCTCATATAGGTCTCATCACAATTCATACATCCATCCATTGTGTTTCCAGCTCTTATCCCTTCCCTCCTTCCCTACCCGTGTACACGCTCTGGTCTAGCCAGATGTGTAAGACAGAATTGAATACATGATGGATGGGGGATGGGAAGTATTAAAGAACTAGAGGAAAGTTGTATGTTTCATTGGTGCTATACTGCACCCTGACTGGCTTGTCTCTTCCTTGTGGCCTTTCTATGAGTGGATGTCCAATTGTCTACAAATGGGATTTGGGTCTCCACTTTGCACTCCCCCTCATTCAGATTGATATGATTTTTTGTTCTGGGTCTTTGATGCCTGATACCTGATCCCATTGACACCTCATGATCACATAGGCTGTGTGCTTCTTCCATGTGGGTTTTGTTGCTTCTGAGCTAGATGGCTGCTTGTTCATCGTCCAGCATTTAAGACCCCATATACTATATCTTTTGATAGCCAGGCACCAATGTATACAATGTCATAGAATTTCAAATACTATTTAGAAAAGGAAAATGCACACGTATACAACATTTTTAGACTAAAATAAATGGATTGTTACCCTGTGCATATCAAAAACATAAATGACTGAACACAACACAAAAATGAGGGTTGGAGATAAAATTTTCAAGAACAGTGATTTGCAAAAGCAGAATCTTGCCTGCTAGACTGAGACAGTTCATAAAAAAATCAAAGAGAGTATGAAAATCACAAATATATAGTCATCCTAAGTTGCCATTCCTTGAGCAGCCTCAAAGTAAGAGATACAACTTAAACCCAATGACCTTGAACTCCGTAACCTTGGGATGGCAATCATCTACTTCTCACAGTGGGGTGTTTCTGCCTTCAGTCCAAGGGAGGATATCAGTTTCTTAAATCTGCAAAGGTGTGTTTGAGATATAGTACAGTTAATTTTTTTTTTTTTTTGTAGTTCGTTCAAGGATCGTTTGCTGGCCCTTAGGAGCGTTTTCCAGTCCAGTCTGTTGGGGAACCACGCCCTGGCCCCAAAGTCCACTTTCAGCATTCCCTGGGGACCTTGCCACTCCATTCCCTTGCTGTTCCGCTGCACTCCCCCAGTACTTTGCCTCGGTGTGGTGGGATCAGGTCAGGTGCTGTGTCTCCGGTGCTGTCCCTGTATTGCCCTTAGTCACTGAGGGGCATCATATCTCATAGTAGGGCCAGCCATGTTGTTCTCTCTGTGGACTGGCTGCTCTACTCAGGAACATCATCCTCACAGCCTCGTGGGCCAGGCTGTGTTCCACTGTCTTCTCCTGCCCTTTCATCTGCTCCCGTGTGCTCTGATCAGATATGTCCATCTCCCGGAGCTGCAGAATCAATGTCATCCTTTGAAACAAATTCTTTTTGGGGGAGGGGCAGGAATCCACTTAATTTTTGGTGCTGGGGCCAGCCTCCCAGACCTCTCCTCTGGTTCCCTACTCCACGCCAGGATATTGCATTCACACCTTGCGGCACTGGGTTGAAGTCTGGTTCCACTAGTACAGTTAATTTATTGAGGTTTACAAATTTGAACTTTCCGGTATGGGCTTATGAGGCAGTTACTCTCCTGGAAAGGACAGGGTCTGAAGTTCAGGCTATCTATAGCACATAGCCTGAATAATTGTTATTATTAATTAAAAAAAATTAATTTATAAAAAATCACTTTATTGGGAGCTTTGACAGATATCATAGAATTCCATAGCTCAGTCACATCAAGCAGTGTTTTCCAATTGTTACAACAACCAGTTTCAAAACATATTCTTTCTTCTTTTTTAAAAAGTCATTTTATTGGGGGCTCTTACAGCTCTTATAGCATTCCATACATCAATTGTATCAAACCTAGCTGTACACATGTTGCCATCATTTCCAAAACATTTTCTACTTGAGCCCTTTGTATAAGCTCCTCATTTTTTCTCTTCCTCCCCCACCTTCCCACCCTCGTTTATCCTTGATCAACTATATATTGTTATTGTTATTTCATATCTTGTACTGCCCATTGTCTCCCTTCACCCACATTTCTTTTATTCGTCACATTTGGGGAGGGTGTTGTTATATATACAATCATGTGATGGGTTCCCCTTTCTCACCGTTTCCCCTCCCTGATTATCCCCCTACCCTCATGATACCGCTCTTCTCATTACTGTTCTTGAGGGTTTTTCTTTCCTGAATTCCATGTGTCAAGAGCTCTTATCTGTACCAATGTGTGTTCTGCAGTCTAGCCAGATTTGTAAGTTAGAACTGGGTCAATGGTAGTCAGGGAGAAGAAGTATTCAAGAACTGGGTCAATGGTAGTGGGGGAAAGGAAGTATTCAGGAACTAGAGACACGTGTGATTGATTGGTGCTATACTACAGCTTGGTTGAATCATCCCTTCCTTATACAACTTCTGTGAAGGGATATCCAATTATCTGCAGATGGGCTTTGGGTCTCCATCCAACCCCACTCTTTTGCATTGGTATAGTTGTTTTAGATCTTTTGATACCTGTTGCTGATCCCATCGTCACCCCATGATCACACTGACTGGTGTACTTCTTCAACGTGGGCTTATTTGCTTCCCTGCTTGTTTGACTCCAAGACTTTAAGACATCAGATGCTCTATTTTGATAGCTGGACACCATTGGCTCTCTTTACCACATTTGCTTATGCACCCATTTTGTCTTCAGCAATCCTGTCAGAAGGTGAGTATCAGAGTCCCAGGTTATTAGAACAAAGTGTTTTAGGCCTTGAGTAGAGGCCCAAAGTCTGTCTATCTTAATACTTATCATAAATATATGTACATTGGCCTCTATCCCTTTAATTAACTATAAATTAATATATTTACATGCCTATAACTATATCTTTATAAATAGTTTTGCCTCCTATGTATTTCCTCTATTTTTTTTCTCCTTCCTCCTATCCCACTGTCATGCTCACCCTCCATTGGGCTCTCAGTATTTCCTCTCGGATACATTGCTCTTGACCAAGCCCCACCCAGCTTTATACACTCTCCTCACCATCAATTTTAGATCTCTTGTTATTCCCTTATCTCTGAGTTTGTTGGCTCCCCCTCCCCCTTCCCCACCCCATCCTCTTCCATGTGCCACCAGAACCACCAGTCCCACAGTTTACTCCTCAGTATTGTCGGTCCTGCCTATCTTATATAGGGAGACATGGGGCAAAAGAAAATGAAAAACAAAAAAACACTAAATATCCTAAAACAAACAAAACAAAACAGAACAAGAGAAACAAACAATAGACAGTTCCGGCTCTGTCTGCTGACCCTTATGTATGTTTTCTTACCAAGTCTGATGAAGTGACAAGCCTTGTCCCCAGGTCAGAAATCTGTTGTCAGGATTCCATGAGGACTTGGTTACTTTGCTCCCCTTGCTGCCCAGTTTCACCCCGCTGTGCACGGGCGGACAAGGTACTCTTCCGCACAATGTCTTCAGTGCTGTCCTTGTGGCTCTATGGGTCACGGAGGGAAATTTGTGTTTTGTGGTGGGACTGGTCCTTGAGTCCTCTCTATGCATTGGCTGTTCTGAGCAGGGATGTCATCTCTGGGGCTTAGTGGGCCATGATAAGGTTCTCTCTGTCTCTCTGTCTCTGTATTGCCTTCTTTGGGGGAGGGGTTCAACATAGCTCAGCTTGGGCCTGACCCTGTTGTCCTCTCTGTTAGTTTGCTGCTCCATGTCGATGTATTTCCCTTAAGGCTTGGTGATCTGGAATTGAGTCTGGTCCCTCTCTTCTTTTCCTGTGGAGACATAAGCAATACCTTCCATGTGGGTGTCTTAGTGACCTATTCCCCATCACCCTCATTTTATTTTTTCATATCTTTTCCCCCCTCATTTTTAGTTGACTGCCATTTGCGTCTATGATTTGAGTCAGACCCCTGCCAAAGTGCCTGGACCTTGACCTGGGATTTATGTATTAAATAGCTTAATACCCATCGTAACTTCTATGACCATTGTACTTTTTGAGCTTACCTCAGCAGACTCATGTTGTACTTCACCCTTTGTGCTTGACTAACTTCTCTTTGCATAATTTCCCCCCATCTCTTCCCATGAGGCAATGTGCTTCATGTGTTTGTCGCTGCTTTTGAGGGCTACATAGTACTCCATTGTATGTATGCACCAGAGGGTTTTAATTCATTCATTAATTGATGGAAATTTAGATTGTTTCCAGGTCTTTGCAATTGTTAACTGTGCCATGATGAACAATGGAGCACAGATGTCTGGTCTTGGTCTGTTTTTTACTTCTTCTCAGTATATGCCCAGTAGGAGGTTTGCTGGATCTTATGGTAGTTCGATTTCCATTTGTTTAAGGTTTTGCCAGATCAATATCCATAATGGCTGCACATGTCTACAGTACTACCAGCAGTGAATGAGAATTCCTATCTCATCACACCCTCTCCAGAACTTGTCGCTTTCTGTTTTTTAGAATTGGGCTGTTTTAAGGGTGTTAGGTGGTATCTCATTGTTTTAATTTGCATATCCCTTTAGCTAATGATCGGGAACATTTTCTCATGTGTTTATTGGCCATTTGGATTTCTGCCCTTGTGAAACTTCTTTTTAGGTCTTTTGCCCACTTTCTCAGTGGGCTTTTTGTTTTTCTCTTTTTGTAGGCTAGCAGAGTATTAGATATTTTAGTAATAAGGCCTTTGTCTGATATGTCATTGTTAAAAATGTTTTCCCAGTCTGTGGGCTCTCTTCTTACTCTCTTGAAGTCTTTCAATGTGAACAAGTGTGTTATCTTCAGTATATCTCACTTATCAATGTGTATCTCCTCTGTTTTTGTGTCCTGTCCTGTTTCTGATAGTCTGTATTTCCTGTGCCAGAATTCTTAGGTTTGTTCTAATTCCCTTGTTTGTGGCCCTAATATTTTGGAGCTTTACTTTGAGGTCTGTGATCTACCTTGACTTTATTCTTATTCTTGTACATGGAGTGAGGTGAGGGTCTTGCTTCACTTTTCCTCAGGTAGATATCCATTTTTTCCAGCACCATTTGTTGAAGAGGGAATTTGATTCCCATTTGATATTTTTGGGGTCCTTATCAAACATCAGTTGTCTATATGCTGATGTTTTTATCTCTGAATTTTCTGTTCTTTTCCATTGGTATTAGTATCTGCGATTATACCAATATTATGTTTTGACCACCGTGGCTGTATAGTAAGCATTAAAGTTAGATAAAGCAAGCCCTCCTCCTCTCTATTCCTTCTTTGTAGCCTGTTCTTAGTCTTGAAGCTCTTCTGAAACCTGTTCACTTTGGATGACCTTGCTGGCATTAGACATACCAGTTACATAGTGTCCAGCATCACAACACATAAGCCACCACAGTATGACAAATTGAAAGATTAGTGGTGGTCCAGCTGGTTTAGTCACTAGCATAATTATTATCATATTCTCAAAGGCAGACATGCCATACCCTCCGACTTCTTGAATTTCCATTAAAGTTCACTAGGTCCCTTTGTAAGAGTATCTGTTGATTTGGAGTGACATGGTCTATGGTAGAGTCTGGTTGGTCTTATTCTCCCTGCTTATGAGATAGTATCTCTGCTCAGGTGAGGCATCCTCTGCCCAAAGTTTTCACGATGTGATATATGGGAGTGATATAAGGCTCATCAGCACTGGATAAACTGAACACCTCATTGTTTGGGACACCAAATTAGAGGATTACCTGAGATAAAATGGCTTGGTGTTTGTGTTTATAATAGTGGTCTCACACATTATTTGTACTTTTGAATTGATTAACTTCACTCACCAAAAGGGTTTCCAGCTCATTCATGTCATGAGGTGTTCTATAGTTTCATCACTGATTTGTTAAGCATGAATTGTATTCCATTGTATGGATGCACCGGAATTTCTTTATCCTTTCAACCAATGTTGGGTATTTGAGCTATTTCCAGATTCTTGCCATTGTGAACCATGCTGTGATGAATATGGGAGAACAAATGTTTGTTCATGTTGTGTCTATTCAGGTCTTTTGCCTAATTTTCAATTGGATTTTTCTTTGGTCTTATGAAGATGTTGCAGAGTTCTATAGATTTTACTAATTAGTTCCTTGTACTTTGTGTCATTGACAAGGATTTCCCCCATAATCTCTTTTGATGGTCTTTTGGTGTATATAAATGTCTTATTTTTAGTAGGTCCTTTTACATTTACCAAAGCAGATGGCCTCATCCATGGAGCAGCTGGCGAGTTTGAACTGCTAACCTCATGGTTAGCAACCAGATGCTTAACACATTGGAAAATCAAGGCACCTTATATTCTTTTAAAATTTCTTTCACATCTAATGCTGATGACTCAAGGTCTTACAAACTAACAGGATATCACCTTAGATGCATCAAAAAGAGGAGGCAAGGGAAGGGAGTGGTGAGCAAACAATCCCATAGACAGGGGAACAACTAGGGAATGAAAGTCAATGACAAGGAGGACATAGAGATCCTGGGGGCATTGGATCAACAGCAATCTAGCTGAGTGGAATTCCTAAGAGGCAGAAGAAGGAAGGGCAAGTGTGATAGTGAGAAAGGAGCATGGTAAAAGGAAATAGAGGAAGGATCTAGGAGGCAAAGCTATGGATAGAGGTAAACAGAGGTGTGCACATATGTAAATATATTAATGCATAAAAATAGAGATATTGGCCTAGGTACATATATTTATATGGCAATACATTGAGGAAGTGGATGGACTTTGGGCATCTGATCAAGCCCTCTCTCAATGCAAGAACACTTTGTTCTAACAACCTGGTATTCTGTGATGCTCTCCCTCCCAGCATGATCACTGAAGACAAAATGGGTGCACAAGCAAATGTGGTGAAAAAAAGTTGATTGTGCCTGGCTATCAAATGATATAGTTTCTGGGGTCTTAAAGAGTTGATGTTAAATAAGTGGCCATCTAGCAGAGAAGCAACAAAGCCCACGTGGAAGAAGCACACCAGCCTGTGCTATCATAAGGTGTTGATGGGATCAGAAGACCCACAAACAAATAAACAAAACATATTGTTTAGAATGTGGGGGGTCAGAGCAGAGGCCCCAAACCTACCTATAGATAATTGGACATCCCCTCACAGAAGAGTGGCAAGGAAGGGATGATTCAACCAGGGTGAAGTATAGCACTGATGGAACACACAATATTCCTCTGGTTCTTTGAGGCTTTCTCACCCACCACTCTCTTGACCCCAATCCTTCCTTTCACTGTGGGCTAGGCCAGAGCATGTACACAGATACAGATAAGATTTCAGGACACACAGAATTCAGGTCAGGTAAACCCCTCAGGAACAAAAATGGAAGTAGTGATACCAGGAGGGTAGGGGGATGGGGGGGAGCGAAAGGGGGAAGAAACCAATAATAATAATAATTTATAAATTTATCAAGGGGTCATGAGTGTGGGAGGGAGAGGGAGGGTCAAAAGATGAGCTGATACCAATGGCTCAAACAGAAAATAAAGATGGCATCATCCGTACAAACATGCCTGATACATTTGATGTATGGATTATTATAAGAGCTGTAAGAGCCCCCACTAAAATGACCTTAAAAAAAAAAGAAGGGAAATCAGTCATAATGGCAGACAGGTGTGGATGCGCAGCTCACATGTGTTGTCTTTCTTCTCTGTGGACAACCACAAAGCAAGTGTTAACTGATTTGGGTAGCCTTTTCCTTTTTAGCATATCTTTTAAACCTTTGTGAAATCCTTGATGGTCTAGAGAGTAGACTACTTCATAACATTCTCTAAACTCAATTAAATTAATTTCCCCTCTTGTTACTGGCACGTATTATGTGTAAAAATAAATATTTATGGAAGCAATGAATTCTTAGCATTTTCTCTAACCAGAAATTCCATTGCCAAGGATCATGTTCTCTGAAATGACCCAACTCGCCATCATCTTTCCTTGTATTTCTCTTGGGAGCTATGGAATGGGTCATGTTGACTTTAATAGATAATAACTACCATGAATAAGGAAGCTTCACTTTATTTGTAATCGAGGCCAATGCCCCATTAATGAAGGCATTACCTTAGCTCATATATTTTGTAAATGGATGACTATAAAGTACAATTAAATACTGTGATAAGCACATGTGCTTTCATCCCGCATTATTATCTAAGGACATTGCCAAGCAGGGCAGCGCCATATCCCTACCTGCATCTATTTAAGAGCCCATGGCATAGTCAGAATCCAGGAATTATTTGCCAGTAAATTATTACTCACATCTGTGGAAAGATGGTCTCAGCAAAGATGAAACCAAGGCAAGATAGGGAGGTGCATTGTGGTGTGGAGCAATGTGTGCTAATGCTGTGGAAGCAGAATCATAAAGAGTAAAGGATGAACCATTTGCCTGAATTGATAAGATCACATAGCATATTTAATCTTAATTACTGTCATCTTCAAAGAAATAGAGATGATTTGGAACACATTCAGAGGAGTGGGACAAGGATGGTGAGTGACCTAGTTTAATATATGTGGACCATTTACTCAAGGAAGGAAGAACTTAGAGGAAGCATGATTCCAAAAATAACCAAACCCACTGCTATAAGTAGATTCCAACTCATAGTGAACTTATAGGACAGAGTAGAACGGTTCCTGTGGGTTTCCAAATGAAATCTTTTTGGGGAGCAGACATCTCCTCTCTCTCCCACAGAGTGACTAGTGGGTCCAAATCACAGTCCATATGGTTACCAGCTCAGAGAATAGACCACGACACTACCAAGGCTCCTTAGACCAGGCCAGATAGCTGCCTGAAAATATCTGAAGGGCCGCCATGTAGCAACTGGACTGATTTTATTGCATGTTGTTCATGAGAAAAATGGAGATTGATGAATAGAAAAGACGGGCAAGCCTGGATATGGGAGATCTCCTGCAGGGAATCTATGGGGAAGTTCACATTCACTTCTCATGGGCATACTATGTTTAACACTGCACTGTCTTCAAAGAGCAACCCATTTACCAGATTCAAGAATGTGTATTTATCACAAAAGACTCGATATAGCTTTTGAGATGACGTATGGGGATATCATGGGGACACACATATGGTGCACATTCCCTGCTTGGAAATCTTCATCCACTTAAAGAAATTGAGAGATAAGGCATGTTATATAGCAACACCACACATTAATTAGCTAAAATTTAAAATTTGAGACTTAAGAGACTGAATCCAGAAGATACTGGCACAAATCCCCGATATTGCCCTTTAAAGCCACTACTGATAATGGTCTCTGATGTATATTAATAATTTGAGCTTCACATGTATTTACAGCTTATGAACCACTTGGTCAGTTTTCTGTCATATCAGATGGATCTTGATAGAAAGGAGAGAATATCATCAAGATGTTCACTTGTGTTTTATTGACTATGCAAAGACATTCAGCCGTGTGGAGCATAACAAACTGTGGATCACCTTGAGAGGAGTGTGAATTTCAGAACACTTCATTGTGCTCATGCATAATTTGTACATGGATCGAGGGACAGTTGTGGGAATAAAACAAAGGAATACTTCTTGGCTTAAAAATCAGGAAGGTGTGCACTCTCACTGTATTTATTCGATATGTAGGATGAGCGAATGGTCAAGAAGCGGACTGATATGAAGAAGAATGTGGCATCAGGACTGGAGGGAGGCTGATGAACACCCTGGATCCACAGCTGGCCCAGCCTGACTTGCTGGGCGTGAGGGGGACTGGAAGCATTTGCTGATGAGGATTACTGACCGCCGTTGTCTATGGGATTGTAACTCAATGGAAAGAAGGCCAATACCCTCCCACCAAGTCCAATAGGAAACATCATGGTAAATGGAGAAAAGTTGAAGTTGTCAAGGATTTCATTTTCTTTGGATCTATGTATAGTGCTCATGGAAACAGCAGTGAAGAGATCAAAATACCCAGTGCATTAGGTGACTCTGCTCAAGACCTCTAGAGTATTGAAAAGAAAAGGTTTTCCTTTGAGGATTAAAGTACACCTACCCCAAACCATGGTATTTTCATTTGCCTCATGTGCACATGAAAGTTGGACATTGAATAAGGAAGGCCAAAGAAGAATGAATGAATTTGAGTTGTGGTGCTGGAAAAGAATATCGAAAATACCATGGTCTTCTAAAAGGACAAACCACTCTGTCTTGAGAGAAGTACAGCCAGAACGCTCCTTAGTGGAAAGGAAGGCAAGAGTTTATCTTACATATTTTGGACATAGTGTCTGGAAAGACCAGTCAATGGAGACAGACAGCATACTTGGTAAAGTGGAGGGGCAGTGAAAAAGAGGAAGACCCGCCAGGAGATGGATTGACACAGCACCTGCAACAAGGGCTCAGGCTTCGGAACAATGTTGAAGATGAAGAAAGTTCAGGCAGTGTTCCCTGCTGTTGTGCATAGGTCATTATGGGTCATGCCAACTCCATGGAACTTAACAACAACAACAACAACAGTTATTTTCAAGGTAGGTGGTAGCTCCTGAGGCTATGAAAAAAGCTAAGCCTCTCTGATTTACCAGAGGTTATACACCTAGTCTTCGAATAATCTTATACTAGGCAGTAGATTTTAATTTTGTAAAACCGATGTTTTCCTAAAGGTTGGGGTTGTCCATAAAGATATAGGACACTGCCTTGCTAAGTAGTATGTTTTCTGGAGACTTTTAAACCTTAATGGAATGAACAGTACAGTGGTACACTGCGGAAAGCAGAATGCTTGAACACATGGCCTTAGAAGGGTTTCATCTCACTTTTGGCCTCTCAACCTTTTCTGAGCCTCAAAAACAAACATAAAAGAAATCCACAGCTCATATTCTGCTTCTTCACTTTTGTTCTGAACTACTTTTCTTAAAGCAGTATTTGCAGCTGTTTCCAGACAGAATCTATCATCTTAGCAGCCAATTTTGTTGGTAGTCTTCCTGATTTGTTGTATCTGCATTCACTGAGCCTGGACTCACAGTGAGCTCAGGCACAGCAGGATCTGAGCTGGGGCCATTGTCACCATCAGCTGGGGTTTGGTCCATTGTGATCCGCAGGGCTTTCGGTGTCTGATTAGGAGACGTAGATTGCCAGATCTTTCTTCATTGTTTGCTTCTGCTGGGAGCTCCACTGGTTGCAATTCTACAAATCTCCTCTAAATCCCAAGAGTCTCTCTAAAGTTAGAGAATCTTTAAATCTCTCTCTTTCCCTTTTTGATTCTCCAGGCTGTGGAGACTTGCCCCTTGGTAGAAAGGAGCTGACCTCTCTTTTTACTCAACCACGTGGGAGACTGGGTTCTCACCACTGGCCCTGATTTTAGGGTTTCCAACCGTCACCAAAGCTGTTGCTGTAAACGCAGTAGAACTGGTGTGCTTCTCTCCCTCCAACTCTGTGTTTCCCCTATTGAACCACACTTTGGACCATGTAGCCGCAATTAAGCTGAGCAACGAAGGAAAGTGAGCCATGTGAAAGAAAGCATTTCATCTATTTTGCAACTATTCTGTTTAGTCTCACTGATTACGTAAACAATGTATTCTCAAGATGTCTTCACCGGCCCAGAGACAGAATGATGCCTGTCTGGATAGAGAGACAAATAATTCCATCTGGTCACCTTATACAGCATCCTGGATTTCTTATGCGTACTTTATGCTCAGAAAGCTGATCTTAGCCATGCCAGTGCGATTTACAGACATGGTCCGGTCTGGAAATGCATTATAAATGAGGATAATGCTGCAAAATTAAACATGAGCTAGCAAAGCATTTTAAAATCGTTACGAATGTGTTTCTCTTTGGATAGTGCCCAGAACGACCACAGCCACATGAGCTGAAACCTGGAGCGTGACACTGAGGGTGAAGTGTAGACATGTGAGTCTCTAGATCAGTGTTGTATCCCGACCACGGGGACTGACAGGCGTGGCTCTATGCTTAACTTGTTCCAGAAATTTGGATGGCGGAAGAGAGAGAATATTTCAAAGAACTGTCCCCTCCCCAGTTTCTTTTTATGAACTGACACTGCTTAACCTTCTGGGGAGTCACAGGCTTCTTTGAAAATCTGATGACATCTAAGGCTAATTAAAAATATTTTGTCCCAGTCCATACATGCATGGGCTTTTTCCAAATAAAACAGGTTCAAACATATTTCTGCTTTCTCTGCAATGGCTATAGACAAGTTCTCTTGGTCATACATCTATTTGAGTCTCCGTCGGGGGCTTTCAAAAGTCCGAGCACAAGAATGTCTTACAAGAGGATTTGCTGGGCCAGTTAACCAAAGGCTGAGAGGTGAGCTCAGAAGGTGGTGTTTTTTGGTTTGTGTTTTGGGTGTTGCTTCCAAGGAGTTTTCTTGATAGATTTTCTTGAAACACGGGGCAATAATGGGGACTTATTTGGAAGAAGTTTTCAGAAAATTGAAAACTACATTGTTAAAAGGGTCAGGAAAAATATGCCCTGGAATTTTTTTTGGAAACACCCTTCCAGGGTAGCAAATGCTGTCCTCAAAGAATATTTTGGAAGCATCACTCCCTGCTATTAACCCTTCAGACTTCACTTTGCTCCTGAAAGTGTATATATATATATATATATATATATATATACACATAAACACATATGCATATACATATATATTAAAGGCATGCAATTTATGTGCCTTGAGAATGTCATAATTGTCAATTTGATGTGTTATCATGAGAAGAACACAAAGCTCTTTGGGGAGAAGATGGAAACACCGCTTTTAAAAGTGTGTGCACATAGGTAAAGGATAGGATGAGATATCGTAGCTTCATGTTTCTACATCTTTGTTTAATAAATATTTCCATGATTTATAATTCTCACATAAGAAGTCCCACTAACATTTAGAAACACTCCAGGAGTCTTAGTTAAGGGGTGTGTGTTTGTGTGTGTGTGTGTGTTAGAATTTAATGTAAACATAAGGTCTATTTGAAGCTTAGAGCTAAATTAGCACTGCATATATTTTTAGATTAATTTCCTTTTATGATCCCAACAATTTGCTAGATACATTCCTACTGAATATCCAGTCATATGTGTCATCAGTAATTCAAATTCAACACACCTAAATTTTAATATTCAAGCTCAAAATGTAAGTAATTTTGGGCTGTCTGTCTGCATCCTCATAATAGTAGGTAACTCTGTCCCAGCAGTTCTTCCCTGTGAATTTCCCCTCCACCCTGGTGACACTGAGGTCATGCATTGGGCTGTTAACTGCAAGGTCAGCAATTCCAAACCACCAGTCAGTCTGTGGTAGAAAGGTGAGGCTATCGACTCGCATGCAAAGTTGCAATCTCTGAAATGCATAACAACCATTTCACCATGTCCTATAGGGGCTATGGGAGCTGAAGTCAGTGAAGTGTTGTTGTTTTAAACCCTATAAAATCTCTCTCTGTTGCTTTCCCTGCTGCTTTGTTGTTAGTTGCCACCAGTTGGCCCCTGACTCATGGTGACCTGGGCACAATGGAGCCCGATGCTCTCTGCTCCTGCTCCATCCCCACAAATGGCTGTGGAACCAGCTGTTGCACTTGACAGAGTCCTCACTGGCTAATTTTCAAGAGTATCACAAATTCTGACTTCCTAGTTTATATTAGTCTCTCAGAGCTCTATTAAATTGGGTTCAACATCATAGTAACACACAACAGACAGACAAATGGTAGTTGTACATTGGTACATTACCCCAGAATCAAACTTTGGCTTCTCTCATGAAAGCAATGACATTGTCACTACCTGTAATGTGGGTTGGCTTTAGGTTTCCAATTGATCTTCCTTTTCATCTGCATCAACAAAGTAATTCGCCCCCTTTTTTAACCTTTGGATCAAAAGCATTCAATTATCTTCACTATTATCGCATAGATCACATTCAACATTTTTAGCATGCTCTCAAGACATCACCTGGACTCTTTGGCTTCTATGTTTTACCTAAATGCTTCTCTTGATCTGGTGTTTCCACTTCTACTTACCCTTTCTAGGAATCCCTCACTCTTTTTATCCCCTTCCTTTTGAAAATCATTGCATTGGGGCCTCATACAATTCCCATCACAATGCACACATCCATCCATTGTGTGAAGCATATTTGCGCATTTGTTGCCATCATCATTCTCAAAACATTTGCTTTCTACTTGAACCCTTGGTATCAGCTCCTCATTTCCCCCCTCTCTTCCCATACCCCTCTCTCATGAACCCTTGATAATTAATAAATTATTATTATTTTGTCATGTCTTACACTGTCTGATGTCTCCCTTCACCCACTTTTCTCTTGTTCGTCCCCCAGGAAGGGTTTTATATATTGATCCCCGTGATAGGTTCCCCTTTCTGCCTCACCTTCTCTTTCCCTTTCTGGTATCACTACTCTCATTATTGGTCCTGAGGGGTTTATCTATCCTGGATTCCTTGTGTGTCCAGCTCCCATCTGTATGAGTGTACATCCTCTGGCCTAACCAGATTTTTAAGGTAGAATTGGGGTCATAATAGTGGGGGGAGGAAGCATTTAAGAACTAGAGGGAAGTTATATGCCTCATCCTGCCACAGTGCACTCTGACTGGCCCGTCTCCTCTCCGCCACCCTTCTGTAAGGGGACAGTTGCTTACAGATGGGCATTGGGTCTCCACCCAGCACACCCCCTCATTTACAATGATATAATTATTTTTGTTCTTTGATGCCCGATCCCATCGAAACCTCGTGATCACACAGGCTGGCGTGCTTCTTCCATGTGAGTCCTGTTGCTTCTGTGCTAAATGGCCACTCGTTTATCCTCAAGTATTCTAGACCCCAGAAGCTATATTTTCTGACAGCTGGCACCATCAGATTTCCTCACCACATTTTCCCATGAACCCACTGTGTCTTCAGCAATTGTGTTGGGAAGGTGAGCATCATGGAATGGTAGTTTAATAGAACAAAGGGTTCTTACATTGAGTGAGTACTTGAGTAGAGGCCCAATGTCCATCTGCTACCTTAATACTAAACCTATAAATAAATGCACATAGATCTATTTCCCCAGCATCATATATAAATATATGTACATGCCTGTATTTCAGCAGTTCTCAACCTGTGGGTAGCAAAATTACAGTTCTGAAGTAGCAATGACAATAATTTATGGTTGGGGGGGTCACCACAACATGAGGAACTGTATGAAAGGGTCACGACTGTAGGAAGATTGAGAACCACTGCTGTGTGGAGAGGTCTGAGGTCCTAGCCCTAATCCCAACTATGTGGACATCTGCCCCTCCCGACAGAAGAATTTATTTCAGAGGACATCACTGAAACTACAGCTCATGGAGAGGGATATGTCTGATCAGAGCACACAGGAGAAAATGAAGGGGGAGGAAGAGAGAGTGGAGCACATCCTTGCCCACCAGACTTAAGGATGATATTCCCGCTCAGAACAGCCAATTCACAGAGAAGACCATATGACTGGCCCACTATGAGACATGACATCCCTCACTGACCCATAGCCCTACAGGGGACAACACTGGAGACACAGTGTGGAAATTGAGCCCAATCTGATCCCACCACACCGAGGCAAAACACTAAGGGCATGCAACAGAATAGCAAGAGAATGGAGCGGCAAGGTCTCTGTTCAGGGAATACCAAAAATAGACTTTAGGGCCGGGGCTTGGCACGCCATCAGATTCGACCAGAAAACATTCCTAAAGGCCAACAAACATTCCTTGAACTAACTGCAAGCTTTTCCCTTTTTTTGTTGTTATGTTTTTGCTTTTGTCATTGGCTTGTTGTTGCTATTTGTTTTCTTTTGTTGTTTTTTTGTTTTCTTGTGTTGCTTTTGCTCTGTCTTGTTTTGCACATGTTATTATCTCTGCATGCCTGTCTAAATAAAATAGGCTGGATGAACAATCTGGGGGAGAAAACAATGGGATCAACGGTTCTGCTGGTAGAAAGCTGGGCCATGGGAAAAGGGGAGGTGGTGGGAAAGGAAGTGGTGTTAACAAACCCAGGGACAAGGGAATAACAAATGATCCAAATCTAGTGAGGAGGGTGTAGGAGGCCTGGTAGGGTGTGATCAAGGGTAATGTAACAGAGAGGAATTACTGAAACGAAAATGAAGGCTGAGCATGATCGTGGGACAAGAGAAAAGTAAAAGGAAGTAAAGGAAAGAGCTAGGAGGCAAAGGACATTTACAGAGGTCTAAATAAAGGCATGTACAAATGTAAATATATTTATATATGAGGATAGGGAAATAGATCTATGTGCACATATGTATAGGTCTAGTATTAAGGTAGCAGATGGACATTGGGCCTCCACTCAAGTACTCCCTCAATGCAAGAATAATTTGTTCTATAAAACTGGCATTCCATGATGCTCACCTTCCCGACACGACTGTTGAAGATAAAGTGGGTGCATAAGAAAATGTGGTGAAGAAAGATGATGGAGCCCAGCTATAGAAAGATACATTATCTAGGGTCTTAAAGACTTGAAGGTTGACAAGTGGCCATCTAGCTCAGAAGCAACGAAGCCCACATGGAAGAAGCACAGCAGCCTATGTGATCAAAAGGTGTCAAAAGGATCAGGTATCAGGCATCAAAGAACAAAAATCATATCAATGTGAATGAGGGGGAGTGGGAACCCAAAGACCACCTTGTAGGTAACTGGAAATCCTCTTATAGAAGGGTCAGGGGGAGGAGACAAGCCAGTCAGGGTGCAGTGTAGCAACAATAAAACATACAACTTTCCTCTAGTTCCTAAATGCTTCCTCCCACCTCACTGTCATGATCTCAATTCTACCTTACAAATCTGGCTAGACCAGAGGATGTACACAGGTACAGATAGGAACTGGAAACACGGGGAATCCAGGATGGAAGATCCCTTCAGGACCAGTACTGAGAGTGGTGATACCAGGAGGGTGGAGGGAGGGTGGATTGGAAAGGGGGAACCGACTACAGGGATCTACATATAACCTCTTCTCTGGGGGACGGACAACAGAAAAGTGGGTGAAGGGAGACGTCAGACAGTGTAAGATATGACAAAATAGTAATTTATAAATTACTAAGGTTTCATGAGGTAGGGGAGCAGAGAAGGAGGGGAAAAATAAGGAGCTGATGCCAAGGGCTAAAGTGGAGAGCAAATGTTATGAGAATGATGAGGGCAATGATTGTACAAATGTGCTTTACACAGTTGATGTATGTATGGATTGTGCTGAGTTGTATGAGCCCCTAATAAAATGATTTTTAAAAAAGAGCCCCACTGCTGTATTTAGACCTCTATAAAGTCTCCTGCCTCCTACCTCCTTCCTCCATTTTCAACCTTCATTTGGTTTTCAGTAATTCCTCTTGGTTACATTGTACTGATCAAGCCCCACCTGGCCTCCCACACCCTCCTTGCCATCTATTTTGGATCACATTTTTTCCTTGTCCTTGGATTTGTCAATACCCACTTCCTTCTACCCTCCCCTTCTAAATACCCCCCATAATCTCCGTCCTACTGTTTTCTTCTCCAGATTGTTTATACCATCTATCTAATCTAGGTAGACCTGCAAAATTATATGCACAAAAAACAAGACAGAGTGAAACAAAGCAACACAAGAAAACAACAACAACAACAAATCATGACCAAAAAAAGAAAAGCCTGTAAATAATTGAAGGTCTGTTTGTTTTCCTGTTGAGTCTGATGGGGTGCCACGCCCTGGCCCCAGTCTATTTGGTACTCCCTCGGGACTTCCTTGTTCTGCTCCCCTTGCTGTTCTGTTGCACGCCCTTAGTGTTTTGCCTCGGTGTGGTGGGGTTAGATTGGGCTCAATTCCCACACTGTCTCCAGTGTTGCCCCCCCGTAGGGCTATGAGTCAGTGAAGGATGTCTTATCTCAGAGTGGGGCCAGCTATATGGTTCTCTCTGTGCATTGGCTGCTCTGAGCAGGGATATTGTCCTCAGGGCTTGTTAGACCAGGATGTGCTCCACTCTCTCTTCCTCCCCCTTCATTTGCTCCCATGTGCTTTGATCAGACATGTCCCTCTCTCCCTGAGCTGTAGCTTCAGTGCTATCCTCTGAAGTAAATTCTTTGGGGGTGGGGGGGCTGTCCATGTAGTTGGGATTGGGCTGGTCCCTCAGACCTCTATTGGTTCCCTGCTTCATGCCCGTGTATTGAATTCACATCTTGGAGCACTGGGTTGAAGATTGCTCCCTCTTTCCCTGTGGAGATATAAACAATACCCTCCCCTTGGGTGAGTTAGTGACCTGTTCCCTCACCACCCATGTCTATTTTTTTCTCAACCCCTCCCCCCCTTTTTAGTTGACTACCATATTGCTATAGTTTATTGTGCCAGCCTGGCTGATAAATACAAGTAGGATTAACTGAAGGGCAGAGGGATAAATGGCTCGGTGAGCCTCACCTTGGTTCTTCTGTGCCTCAGTTTAAAAGGGTACACTACCTGTGGGATGCCTAGCCTGTGGACTCTGTCGCTGTAAGTTGAGGTCCCTTTAAGCCCACATGATTGGAATGTTCATCTCTGGAACTGGGGACCGACAGTTGATGACAGTTGGGGACCTGCCTTGCTGTTTGCTGCCTGGATACATATAGCCCAGCTCTCTCTACAGAAGGGGACTGGCAACTGGCAGCTCTAAAACCTTAAAGGACTGCTAGTGTCTCACTGCTATATAATTTAACTGTTAATGTCTTGTATTATCTATCTGTATGTAATTTAATGGTTCATTTCTTGAATTATATATCTATCTCTATAAATATTTTTATATATAATTACTAGCAATCTGGTTTGTCTCTCTAGAGAACCCTGTCCAATACACATATGCACCCCTGGATTTGGTCTGGCCCCTGCTATACTACCTGGACCTCACCCCAGGAATGTTTGTACACAGAGACTTTTTCCCTATGTCCCTTTTGCATTTGTTTTTTTTTTAAAAAAAGCTTATCTCAGTGTACTCATGTTGTACTTGTCCTTCTGTTCTTGGCTTACTTCGCTTAGCATAATTTCCTCCAGTTCTTCCCAGGCAGCGATGTGCTTCATGTGTTCATCACTGCTTTTAGAATTCCTCACTCTTGTTGCGACAGTTTGCCAGCTCGTCTTTCTCCATCTTGGAAATTATTTGTTCTTCTCTTAGAACTTCCATATTACTGTGCCTACATCTTGCTCCAAGCCTGCCTCTGCGTGTAGCCCCTCATTTTCCGTGTACAATTCAATCACTTGTAGCTTATGGACCAATTGCACCACAGTTCTCACCATTCAGGCCTTCATCTGTTTTGAATTTAATAATATTTACATTTCCATGACAATGATCATTTCTTTACTTTCATAATTTCAACCATTCTGAAGGTAGTTATTATTTCTAATTTATGAATTAAGAGCTTAAGACTTAGGGAGGTTAAATAATTGTTGAAAGTCACTCAGATTTAGAGTTTAGATGTAACTGCAAAGCCCCTATTTTTAGACAATCTAAAAGGTTGATTCTCAAATAAGGAAAAAAACTCCTTTAAAACTATAATGTACTTAGACAAAGAAATTCCTTTTATCCAATGTTATTCTATAATGTCTCAGAAACATATGCACTATCAGTAAACATATGTCAAACAAATTTATGGCTAGGTCTCTGATTTCATTATAAGATTACTTCATTGTTATTTTTGTTCTACTAATCAGCCATGCATTATCTTTGGGATTGCTACAGTTTTTGTCACTATGCTTTGGAGATAATGAGGTACATAAGGGGGATGGGTGGGTCCAATGACAATTATTCTTAGGTAAATAATCCCTGATTTTCATTTTTCTAATTTAGAGTATTCTCCTTGAAGGATGATGATAGTGAGGAAATGGGGGAACAAAGGTGGGAAAGCTAAGGTTGAAGGAAGGGAGTGAAGAATCAAAAGGGGAATGAAGGTGGAATAAAAAACCCACAGACTACATTACAGGGAAATGTCTTTTTTCGTCAAGAAGGCAATGTGGTGGCAATATAGGGTAGACACTGGGCTAACCACAAGGCTGGTGGTTCAAACCACCAGCTAGTCCATGGAAGAAAGATGAGGCTATCTGTTCTCATAAACATTTGTAGTCCTGGAAACCTGAAACAGGTTACAGATGGGTCAGAGTCCCTCCTGGCAGTGGTTTTTTTAAAAAAATTATTTCTTCATCATTTCTGTCTTGCAAAATAGAAATGAAAAATTAAATTCTCATACTTTTCTGATCACTCTGAAATTCTAAGATTTTCTAGGCAAAGTAGAATTAGTGCCATGGCAGTTACATAAAATATTTTTCTGTTAGTAGCTTTCATTTCAGTTTACAAACAAGTAAATATTTTGAATTTAAAGGAAGTTACAAGTTAAATATTCCTAATTTAAAGGAAATTCCTAATTTAAAGAGCAGAAGAAAATTTAAAATAGAAGAAAATAAAGTTAGGGAGAAACAGAGGAAAGAAAATGAAAAAGAAAGAAGGGAAGAGGAGAAAGTAAATACAGGAAGAAAAGGGAAAGAAAAGTAAGCGGAGGGGGAAAAGGAGAGAGAAAGACATAAACCAGAGAGTGAACAAAAGGAGCGAGGAGAAGGTTGCGAGAAGCCACTTCAAATCCCTTAAGCCAGCCTTCTACATTTTGGAGCACAGCTTTCTGAAGCATGGTTTAGCCACAAGCCTTGGCAAATTGAACTGGAGAGAGAGTCCGCCCTGAGATTTCTCTGAATGTTTTACCGCTGAGAAGACACGGGTGTGCATGGGATCCTCTCTGGGTTCCAGGCTTTGCTTGAAAGCAACCCTGGAAGCTCTTTTTTCCCCCCGTTTCCTTAAGGGAAGGATTCTTATCTTAAATTGGCCAGATGTGAAAGGCTCCAATCACGAAGTGAGTTTTACATTGCTGCCCGGAGGCCAGCTTGTTTGTCTTTTCTGGCCTTTCTCCAGTGTGATCTCAGCCATGGTGACATGCATCCTATCTCACTGCTTTGAACGTGGTCCTCATTGTGTAGACACGCAAGGCTTCAGCAGGACAGCATCAAGAACACCCTGGTGCCTTGGGGGCTCAGCAAAGAAAAAGTATGCTGGATTTTCTATCGAAAGTTTAATGTCCAGCTTTCAGGATGATGCACGAATCCAACAAACTCTTCTCCATCCTCCTTGCAAACGGACTACATAATCTGTGCATCAAGGTTCCTTGGTGGCATCGTAGACTGCACATTAAGCTGCTAACTGCAAGGTCGGCAGTTCAAACCCCACCAGCCACTCCAAGGGAGCAAGATGAAGCTTTCAACTCCTGTAAAGAATCACAGTCTCAGACAGTCATAGGGGCCATTCTACTCTGTCTTATAGGATTGCTGTGTATTGGAAGGGACTCAGTGACAGTGAGTTTGAAGTATTCTGTGTGTCTGCAATAACAAACCCAGCTCTTTCTGCCCAATTACACTATTTTTCATGACAATGACTTGCTGTCTGTTTTATGGTAAAGCAAAATGGTAAAATGCACTCATTACTGTAGCAAATATTGTTTATAATAAATATCACCAATTTTATTTTATCCTTCACCAGAGTACTAGGAGACACTAGTTCACACACATTTGTCAGGCTCAATCGCTTGTAAAACCAAATTTAGGCAAGGTACAGATGGACACCATTTTACTTGGTTGTGATTATAGTAGATCCATGTTATTTAGAAATTCTGAGCATTGCAGAGTCTTCAAAAGAGATTTATAGGAATATATGTTCCTTATATTTTGAAAGGAGGGAATAGGAGATATATATATATACCATTGAATAGGATATATATATATATATATGTACACCATTGAGTAATAACCAAGAAGGAAATTGCTAATGTTCCCTTAGCTATAGTTAGTGTTTATTTCTTATTTCTCAATCCAGTATTTTCTTTTCTTAAAATATCTGGGATTAAATAAGTATTTCCAGAACCTTTGACACTAATATACTGATTCCATGATCATATAAAAATGTGTGACATGAAATATTCCAGTTGCAGTGTTTTTTTCCTCAGAAAGTACTGACTTTACACTTAAGGATTGAGCTCATGGAAGAAAATAAAATTCTATGGGAAAGGCATTTTCTAGTTCTGTTTACTCTCTAGATTTCAAGTTACCCATTCACAAAACCAAATAAGCCTCGTTCACTGGCGCCGAGTAGATGCTGATTCGCAGCAATCCTATAGAGCAGGGTAGAAGCGATCCTGTGAGTGTCTGAGAATGTCTCTCTCTTTAGACAAGCAGAAAGCCCATCTCTCTCCCACTGGTGGGTTCAGATTGCTCACCTTGAGGTTAGCAGCCCAGTGCATGACCATGATGCTACCAGGGCTCCTTTACCCACTCACAGCAGCTCGAATAACCACTGATATTTGCTAGGTATTTCGATTTCAGTCCAATTTGCTAACATCTTCAGAGGAATTCCTTTCTACAGCCCTCCTTCCCTTTCTCCTTCCAACCTGCCTGTTTTCTTTCTTTTTACTCCCTCCCTCCCTTCTTCCTTCCAATCATCAGAAACTTTCAACCGACCCTCCTTGCAATGGAGTTATCACATCAACCTGGTGAATCTGCGTCTACTCCTGGGCAGGTTCACCAACCCTCTGGGGTCTCTTCTCCATTCCCACCCTGTGAGGGGGGCCCAGAGGTCCCTGATGGCTCCGTACTCACTTAGATCTCAGACCTTAGTGCTTACAAACCTCAGGCTAGAAATGTCTTGATCATGAGAATAATTCTATTATTCTATTTTAATTTTATGTTTAGTTAGCACCAAGTGAGAATTCCTTATTAGCCTAGTGCTGTTCTCAGTGCCTTGAAGACAGTGACTCGCATAGCCCTCCTTATACTCATTTTCCCCATTTTAAAGATTACTATTAAAGTAGAGGTTACATAATTTGTCTCCTTACTGATGCTATTATAGCTCTCACTGCCAGTGAGTCTACACTGACTCACAATGCCCCATAGAACAGGGTATAAAAGCCTTCATGAGTTTCCAAGACTGTAAGTGTGTATATGAGTAGAAAGTGCCATATATAATACAGTGATACGTCCAGAAGCCACCAGCTACTACAAAGGACAAAGATGAAGTGTTTCACTCCCCTAGATTTACAGACTCAGAAACCCAGGGTTAGTGCTGCTCTGTCCTGTAAGATCATATTGAGAAAATTGCATTTAGCTGTATGTTACAAGTGGAGTTCTGTGAAAACTGACTTTGATCTGGAGGTGAAGGGTCAGTAAGTGCATGATGGGATGCTCTTTGGATCAACTTGAGGGGAAAAGAAAGGAAGGAGAATTGAATGGAGGAAAAGCTGGGTTTCAATACAAATGCAACTACACCAGAAGCTACTCCGTAGGAATGATTGGAGCTAGACTTGCCCATCACTTACCCCAGTTAAAATGATTAGGACGTTATGCTCCATTTTGACCAATCATTTTATCTGAGAGGTTCTCTGTGGCTGAGATAATCCTTGAGCCAGCAGGGTGATGAAGGCCCTCTGATGGGAAGAGATGGAGAAGACCTGAGTGACACAACAATATATCCCTGGCCCCATAAATTACATGTGACATAACACATCATTTTGAATCATGGGTACGTTTAAAGGGTTTTTTTGCCTTGTTCATTTAAATTTGGTTTATTTTTCAAAGCAAACATTTCAGACACAGCAGTGAACTCATACAGTAGTTGTCCTTTTGTGATTGACTAGCTTCATTCAGTAGAATGATTTCTCCATCCCTCCATGTTGTGAGTTGTTTCACGGTCCCATCGCTGTTTTTTAGGGATGCCTTGTATTCCATTGTCTGTGTACACCAAATTATTTTTGTTATCCATTCTTCCACTGATGGGTAGTTGGGATGTTTCCAACTTCTTGCTATTGTGAACTGTGCCGCAATGCACATGGGTGAGCACCAGAATGGTCTCAGGCTCAGGCTTTCCGGCCGTCCAGTCCTGGTCAGGGAGGACAGACAGCTTGGTAGAGAGCCTGACTGGTGCTTAGGAACCATGCGACATCTGCTCTATGTGGGTGTCTTGAAGTTCACTTTGGTGGAGGGGCCCTCACATCAGCTGGGGTCAGAGTTTTGAGAGAGTGGGAGGGGAGGATACCTCTTAGTGACTTCCATGTAAAGGTATGATGAGGTCCCCCTGGACTGGCAGACATTTCCATCCGAGTGATGAGGGATACCGATGGGAAAGTCAAGTCAGAAGCGGGAAAGGGAGGAGACACATCTGGGAGATGACAGGTGCATGTCTGTTGGTAGAAAAAGAGGGAGGACCAACTTCTGAATGGGGAAAAATGACTATACTTTTAAGGATCCTAAGGGGCTGATGTGCCTGGTAGTATGGACTTAATAAACCTATTGGTCCAAGTTTCTGTACACCCCCTGGCCATGTGCCATAGAACATTGGGACATTGAATCTTGGATCTTCAAGGCATATAACACGTTTCAAGGCCACAAAGTGGGATACAATATAGAAACACTACTAGGTACACTAGCCTCTACCTTAAGCACACCTGTTACCTGAGGACCTAAGACTGAAATTACATAGTGTCCAAAGAGTAGAAGACTTCTATATCAAGAGTATTGACATCAGTAGGTGGGCCAACATTGACTTACTCATTCAATGCCCAACTTGCTGTGTTGAGATATGTTTTATTCTGGCAGACCTGTGACTGACACTGTTAGTGAATATTATTGTGAGTTTTGCCTGGCCACTAGCTCCCATTGTTTGTGCTAATAGTGTCAGGTCATGTAAGGATTTATTCTGCACAAGTGAATATTTCATGTAAGGATTTATTCTGCACAAGTGAATATCCCAGGTATTGTGATATGTAGTTAGCCTACACTTGTTCATCTCCCTCTCTCAATAGTGCTTTAAAATTAGCACCATTGACTAATCAATGACACTATAAACAGAAGGCTCATAAGCTCCAGCGAGATGATCAGGAAAATTCTCTACCCTAAATCAACAAGGACGTCTCTAAGTTGAACCAGAGGCAAATAAAAAACATAGATTAAAGAATGGATTTGGGGCTCACACTTAATCCCACCTCCAATCTAAGAACAACTTGTTCTCATGGCCTGGCCCTGCATGATGCTCATCCTCATGAAGGGCACACATAGGGTATGGGTGCTATTGCAAAGTGGGGTGCAGAAATTAGGCAGTGGCTGGCTATCAGAATAGCATCTGGGATCTTCAAGGCTTGTTTCCAAGCAAACAGTCATCCAAGTGAGATGCCAGCTAAACCCACATGGAAGAGGCAAACCAACATCCCTAATCCACGGATTGTAAATGATGTAATTCAAATCTGAAGGCGGGAATAGTAACAGAGCTTAAACTGCGAACCCCTGGCTTGCAGAAGGCTATGGATGAGAGTGGAGGCCCAAAACATAGTTGTAGGATTTACATAGAGGAAAAGCCAATCTAATCTTTTCTCTCTAATCATGACTGAGGAATGGGAATAACCTGATTATCAGGGAGAGCGTACTAGAGAGATGACTATAGTAGATCAAAATGATAAAGCTGACTTGAACAATTAAAATCTGGTCATTTATCTCCCCTCTGATACACTTTGGGCTTAAATTGTTGTTGTTTTTTTCATATTGGGATTTACCTCTGTTTTATTTTGTCATTGTTGTTACCCTTCTTGAATCTTTGTTAAATGTTTTTTTTTACATCTTTTTTTTACCCAGGTTAGATGAACCTATAGAGTCAACAATTAGAATATGGATTCCGGGGGGTTGGGGGTGGGGAGATGTGGGGCGGGTAAGGGGGAGCTGATATCAAGGCATTCAAGAAGGAAGAAAATGTTTGAAAATGTTTTGAAATTGAATAATAATTGTACAAGACTGCTTAAAGTGATTGAACTGTGGAATGGTATGATGGTCTGGATTAGCTATTAATAAAATGGTTTGGAACTTATATATACACACATATTAGAAAAGGGAAAGTAGATGAAATCCATATGATTTGGAAAATGAGAGAACATTTTAATACTATTTATTATATAAGGAATTCCAAATAAAATACAAATAGAATGGCTCCACTTTTACATGATTGAATTCTTTTCAATACATGCAATTCTAAAAATGTAAACAGTCCATTTTGATCCTTTTTAATAAAAGAGGTGTGAAAATAGATACACGCATATTTAGTTATATAAAAAGAATGTTTAATGTGAGTCAATGTTTATAACTTTATAGGCCCAAACAAAATTAAACCCACTGCCCTTGAGTATATCCCAATGCACAGTAACCTTTTAAGGCAGCGAAGTACTGCTTCAGAGCACCGGACTCTGAATCTTATTGAATGCAGACGGTCTCATTGTATGCCTGCAGAGTGTTTGGTGTGTCACAAATACCGGAGTTTCAGTTAGCAGCCCAGTCCTTGATCCACAGAGCCACCAAGGATCCTTATTCTTTGAAAAAAAGTAATTTACTATGATGAGTAAAAGTCTTTTGTCAAATAACTAAAAATTTCTCACTGAACTGTACAAGTCCATCTGAATGTTTAAGGGTGAAGTTAGGAGAGAATGGCGAGCCCTTCAAAGCATTGCTTGGAAAGCTTTTTCTTCTTTGTCCTCTAATGTCTATTTACTGGCTTCTTTTTCATTTTTCAAAGCATATTTCTGACCAATTTCCTTCTCTTTTCTTTCTCTTCTACTACTCTCCATAACTTGATGGAATAATTCTATCACTGTCCAGTATCATGGAAACCATGTGGCACTTTCCTTCTTAGCCTTACTACCATAAGCTTCTCTGTCTCAGGCCAAAAGGCCAGACCTAAATATGTGGGGATATACATTATCTTCCTCATTCCCATCTGTCCCATGTCCATCAAGGGAACTAGGAAACATAGAGGTGGTATATTGTCCTAGTACTTAATAACCAGTACTTCTGTCAAACATAGATGATTAGAATTCCAAATTTAGTTCTTCATAGGTGTGTCATGTTGGGAGAACTGAACTTTAGTTTCTATTCTGTAAAATAGAAGATAGTAATTTCTGAGGATTACATTAAATAATACATTCAAATTGCCTACTCAATAAATATTTTATTCAAGTACATTTATTAATATTACTGTTAGTTTTTGTCATTATGGTTCACTTCAGCATGAACGAATTGCTGGTGATTGAAAATAAAGGGGTTAAGCTTGACATCTTATCATTTGATCTCCATTTTGACTAATTTTAAATTTATTCTAGTTTTTAATATGTTCTGTTTTTATTCAATTGAGGTTTTTCTCTGTTTTGCATTGTTGTTTTGTTGGTATTTTTGTATGATTTTCTCTATATGAAATCAGGATAGGCAAATCTATAGAGACAATAACTAGATTAATGGTGCTGACATGAGAGAATGTGTGGGAGATGGGAGCTAATGATGAATATAAGAAAGAAATAATTGTGGCGATGATTGTATACCTCTTCTTAATATGGTTTAACTATTGAATTGTATGATATTTGAATGACACGCCATTAAAACTATTAAAAATAAAAAGGAAAGGATAAACCATTCAGCTAGGTTGGATTGTATTGTCCAATAGGAAACCATTGTATGCAGAGAAGAGGAATCATATATAAAATAGCGATGATCAAGTTGTATAAATATGTCAGTACATCTCTAGAGGGGATTATAGTTTTTAACCGTTAACTTTTTTGTCTCTGGAGAGAAACGCAACTTATTAAACTTTGATAGCTTGATAGCAGATCGCTTAAGGGCACAAAAAGTTTGCATTAGTTCTTGACTACTAAACTAGACATTTCTCTATCAATTTGTTGTCCTGTGGGCGCGTGAATGTTGCTGTGTTTCTTGAAGCAGAACTTCCAGATTAAGGCGAAGTGGGAAGGAGGAAGAGGAGAACCACTTCTGAAATGTCATCCATGGAAAATCTTACGAAGAGCAGCAGAACATTGCCTGACAGAGTGGCAGAAGACGCGTCACTCGGCGTGACAGGCATTCAAAACAAGCTAGCACTGCACGCCTCCTCGGGCTAGAGTTGAGGTTGAGGGTGTGAATGGAGCAAAGCTTCTGAGATCGCTATCTGCTGATGTGTTATGTTTCCAAGTGTGAAGAAACCCCTGAACCACCCATTAAAAATCGTGACAGAGACTATACAAAGTATGATTACAGAAAAATGGGAAGAGTTCAAAAGTGAAATGAAATGCAGCAAGATCATTCATTCTCTGAGGCATAAGTGAGCTGAAATGGACTGGTCGTGGCTGGTTTGAATCCAACAGACAAATAGTTCGCTATGTTTGATGACAAATTAGAGAAGAAAGGCATTCAATTCATAGTAAAAAAGAACATTTCAAGATCAATGCTGAAGTGCAATGCTGTCAGTGACAGGATGACAGTCATGTGTACAAGGAAGACCAGTTAATACGATATTATTTAAATTTACACACCATCCTTTAATTCTTATGATTAAAGAATTCCACCAACTTCTTCCGTTTGAAATTGATCAAATATTGAATTCAGCTTAATTAATAATCACTGTGATTGGAATGTGAAAATTGTGAATAAAGGGGAAGGTTCTGAAGTTGGAAAATATTGTCTCAGTATAGAAAGGAGAGAAATTTGCAAGACCAATTTGTTTATTGCAAGTACCTTTTTCCACTAACATAAATTGCAGCTATACATGTGAACCTTGTCAGATGGAATTCACAGAATCAAATAGACATCTGTGGAAAGAGAATAAAAAACAGATGTTGGCAAAGAGATGATGAAAAAGAGGATGGGATTACACAAGGGGCCAACTATGGAAAATAATTTCAGTAGATCATAAGAAAGTTCAAGAAATATTTAACATGTCTAAGGGTCAAACTACAACACTGAATATTTCGTACCTGAATTCAGAGACTATCTGAAGAATAGATTCAACTCACTGAACAATAGTGACCAGAGACCAAATAAGTTATGGTATAAAATAAGGAACATAACACCCAAGAAAGCAAAAGGTCATTACAAATTAGAAGAAAGGAATAAAATGCAAGAAGATACTCTAAAACTTATTTTTTGAATGCAGAAAAGGTAAAGAGAGTGGAAGGAATTATGAAGTGAAATACTTGAACAGAAAATTTCAAATGGTGACTTTGGCAGACAAAGGAAAATATTATCATGTAATGTACAAAGACTTATAGTTAGAAAACCCAAATGACAGATCATGCTTGAAGTTACACAACTTGAAAGATCTGAATGGAAAATTTAAGCCTCAATTTGGAATATTGAAATATCTGCTGGATAAAACACTAAATGATGCAGAAAGCATCAAAAGAAGATAAGAAACACACAGAGAATCACTATACCAAAAATAATTTATCCATGTTCAATCATTTCCGGATTGATAGTCAAGAACCGATGGCTCTGAAGGAAGACGTCCAAGCAGCAACTGAAGGCATTCATAACAGACAAGATGCCAGGAACTGACACAGTACCAACTGAAATGTATCAATACATGATGCGACACTGGCAGCAAACACTAGGTTATGCCAAGAAATTTGGAAGGCAACTACCTGGCCAACTAACTACGATTAATTTTTGCGCCTATTTCAAAGAAAGGTAGCCCAAGATCATGTGGAAATCACCATACAATATCATTAAGATCACACTGAAGTAAATTTTTTTTAAAGATAAATCAGAAAGAGTTGCAGTAAAGTATCAACAAAGAGCTTCCAGACCCACCATGCTGTTCAGGGAAGCAGCAGTCAAGAAATCAAAGGATGCTGACGGCGACCTCTGTACTGGGAGTGACGAGATCCAGCTTCCCCAAGCCATGATATTTTAAATCATCTCATATGCATAAGAAAGCTAGACAACAAATAAGGAAGACCAGAGAAGAATTAATGCAGTTAAATTATGGTGCTGTCAAACATACTGAATATACTATTGGCTGTTAGAAGAACCAACCAATCTTTCTTGAAAGAAGTACACTCAGAATGATCCTTAGAATTGAAAATGGAGAGAATTCTCATGTAATTTATCAGGAGTGGAAGGACAGCACCAGAGTCGACTTTCAATGGGTTGGCTGCAATGGGTTGGTTGACACAGTGGCTGCAACAATGGGCTCCAACACTGGAGCATTTGAGAAAATGGCCTTGACCGGGACATTTTGCTCTGTTAGACATAGGATTGATACGAGTTATAATTTACTGGATGGCACCTTGCAACAACAACTAACTTAAAGGTTGGAAAATTAAACTGATTCAACTATACCATGGAAGAAAATTCTCTTTCTGCTTTTACACACAAAAAAGCCCGATAGAAATTTCTATAACATTCGGGGTCTTCATGAGTCTGAATCAACTACAAGACAATGTTTTGTTTGGCTTAGATGTATATACAGATTTTAAGACAAAAATATGAGGGACGCACAAGTAGTGTGTGTCTGTGTGTATAATAGAGTTGGAAAGGCTGGTTGAAGTTAAACGGGACTATTCACAATAATGACTGTGGTAGTTACATATTCTGTTGTCAAATTGAGACCTAAGCATGAAGGGATGGAGTTTAGCTGTCAATCAGGGGTCAGCTTGATGACCTCATTTGGAATCACTAAGGAGATAAATAGCTGGCTGGAGGCAGGACACCTACTTACTCCCTGTGATACATTCCTGTGGAGAAGACACATGGAGCTACTTAGAGCCCTGGAGCTGAAGGAGCCACATGGAGACCTCTGCCAGAGTTGAGATGCTTCCACTGCCACTGAATCCACAAGACATTCCACTCACTGGCCTGTGATCTTCTTGCATTTGGCGTCATTGTATGTGTTTCATGAGTCTGAAGAGGAATGTATAGATTGGTATCGGACATATGGGCTAATATTGGACTTATGGACTTGATCTTGACTGGGCTGGGATGTTTTCTCAATACTCAATTGCTCTTTTATATGAAGCTCTTTTTTAGACTCCTAGGAGTGTGTATGAAGTTCTTTCTCTAGTCTACCCAGAATAATACAATACCGTTTTATATGCTAACGTTACTTCTAGAGGAGTCAAGCATTCGCAACAATTCCCAAATATAGTTGGGAATCCTGGTGCTACCATGGTGAACTAGTCCACTGCTGACCATAAGGAAAGCAGATGGAACCTACCAGAGACTTTACGACAGCAAGGCCTTGTGATATGCTCCCGTTCAAATGCACAAGCTAGGAAACCCCGTGGAGTAGTTCTGCTGTATCAAGCAGGGCCACTGTGAGATGGAGCCCACTGCCAGCACAAAACATTCAAATATACTTAAAGTATAAGCCACCATGGCAGATATTGGAGTAGTCCCTCAACAACTAGCTTTTGGAATTGAATTAAATTTGGAAAAAACTGAACGCAGCCTGTCATTGGTGGTAAAATGTCAAGTATGAAGAAAACTCAACGTTAAACCCCTTTTGCTGGTATTTCTGGTCTGAGTTTCCATTGCTTTGCCAAGTGTTGCCAGTCACTTGGTTTCCTCACTTTCAGGCATTCTCAGTCAATTCAGGTAGATCGCCGGCTCATTCAGGATTGTTCTCCAGCCCCTGTTCTCTCCAATTTCTGGATAGGATGTCTTTATACTGCTCATACGTACTGCCTTTGCTGAGACTTTTATGGGGTGTGGCAATTATCTAGTTTGCTCTTTAATGATCTTCTGAGGAGATGGGACTTCCAGATAGCTCATCTCTCAAGACGTCTCTGCCTCAAATTGGCTTCAGCCTTCCAAAGTCCATGTTACTTCCTTCATCCACATGTTCTGTTTCCATCAGTCTCCGGGATCCTTCTTGCCTCCTCCCTCCACGTGTCTTCAGCCATCATGTGTTTCTCTTCTCCCATTCTCCACCACATACCACTCATTGAAGCTATAATAGATGTCAGGCCTGCAAAATAAGATGTGACCACTGACCTTAAGAAACTCACTCCAGGGAAGCTAAAAATGCATTCCTTGAAAAGATCTAAATCTCTCAAAAGAACTTTTATATTAAGGAAATCAGACTCCCAAACACCAAAATAATTGAATCATCTTGTCTTAGAATCATTCAAAAGTAAATTCGACCCAACACCTGGCCAAGTCCTGGAAATAAAAGCACCACAAGGAGGCCACGGGTTTGCTTTGTTTGAAGATAAAGAGGGGTGTCTCATCTCCTTTAATTAATCAACAAGAACCCCCTTAATTGTGGCTATAAATGAGGTAAATTCCCTTAGCAAACTGGGGCAATATTTTCCAAAGGAAAGCAAATCTTGTTCCCATTGGCTCCTCCTCCTCATCACAAACATACGTAGGTTCCCAGCCTGCAAGGGCCCATAGTGACCATCTGGTCCGCAGCTGCTGTGTTCAAGTGCAAGCATCCAGCACGAAGGTCCGAGGGATCCTTTTACTTCTTGTAAATGACACTGTCTGCTTTGTTGGTGACCCAGCCCTCCCACTAGAACAACAACCGCCGCCACTCTCTTCCCTTTTTCCATTTCATGTGGCTGTTTACAATGGGAGAGCACATGTCAGGCACATGGCAGGGGCTATTGCTTAAATTGTAAGCATAACCAGTTGCATTTCATCCATTCTGAAAGCAGAGTTCTCAGAGAAAATCTCAGAGACGAAGTGGTAAGGCTAGAGATGGGGATGCAGGCAAATGCATGATCATTTGGTCAGTAGAGCGTGTTGGCTGAGTGCTGACAGTGGTTTCAGCCCGAGAGAGTACATCTCCCTGCCTTTTACTTATGTGTGACCACTTAGGTGATATAGTGAAGAAGAACAATAGTTAGGTTTCTTGGGTGATTTTTCCTTGTCACTGTGCTGAATGTTTTATATGCATTATCTTTAAAAATAGTATTAAATAAGGCAAGCATTTTATTTATTTTAATCATTTTACTGGGGACTCTTACAGCTCTTATCACCATCCATCCATCCATCCATCCATTGTGTCTAGCACATTTGTAAATTTGTTGCCATCATCATTTTCAAAACATTTTCTTTCTACTCGAACCCTTGATATCAGCTCCTCATTTTTCCCCTCCCCTTTCCCCACCCTCCCTCCCTCATAAACCCTTGAAAATGTATAAATCATCCCCTCCCCCATGTCTTACATCAACCTCTGTCTCCCTTTATCCACTTTTCTGTTGTCCATCCCCCTAGGAAGGGGATACATGTAAATCATTGTGCTTGGTTCCCCATTCCCCCTCCCCCACCTTCCTCTTCCCCTCCTGGTAGCTCTATTCTCATTATTGGTCCTGAGGGGTTTATCTGTCCTGGATTTCCTGTGTTGTGAGCTCTTATTTGTACCGGTGTAAATGCTCTGGTCTAGTCAGATTTGTAAGGTAGAATTGAGGTCATGATAGTGGGGGGAGGAAGCATTAAAGAACTAGAGGAAAGTTGCATGTTTCATCCATGCTATACTGCACCCTGACTGACTCATATCTTCTTTGTGACCCTTCTGTTAGGGAATGTCCAATTGTCTACAGATGGGCTTTGGGTCTCCACTCTTCCACCCCCACCCTTTCACATTGACATGATTTTTTTGTTCTGAGTCTTTGATGCCTTACACCTGATCCCATCGACACCTCATGATCACTCAGGTTGGTGTGCTTCTTCCATGTGGGTTTTGTTGATTTTCAGCTAGATGGCTGCTTGTTCATCTTCAAACCTTTAAGACCCCAGATGCTATATCTTTTGATAGCCAGGCACCATCAGGTTTCTTTACCACATTTGCTTATGCACCCATTTTGTCTTCAGCAATTGTGTCTGGAAGGTGAACATCACAGACTGCCAGATTATTAGAACAAAGTATTCTTTCATTGAGGGAGTACTTGACTTGAAGTCCAATGTCCATCTGCTAACTTAATACTTAACATATAAATATAAGTATATAGATCTATTTCCCAATAGTTATATATAAATATATTTACATACATACAAGGTCAAGCATTTTTAATTGAATTACTTTTGTGAACCAAACTGTTTTGCAAAGCAAAAGTATGCATAATGATAATGTTCATTGTTTATAATTTGAATAAATAATAACATGATAGAGAAATGTGAAACAGTGAAGAAATTATTGATACTATCCATTCAATTGCAAGTTCTTAAATTTTTAGTTGATCTCTTTTTAGGACAATTTATGCTCTGAACATAGAAAGTTTATTTTTAATACACAATGATAAATCTAGGAATTATCTCATTACCATTACCAGTTGCCATCAAGCCAATTTGGACTCATAGCAACCTTGATCGCATGTCAGAATAGAACTCCTTAAGGGGTTTTTCAGTGACTGCTTTCTCACAAGGAGCCTCAAGGCCTTCCTCCAAGCTTCTTCTGGGTAGACTCAAATCTCAAATCTCGAATCTCGCCAGGCATGTTAACTGCTCACGCTCTCTAGGCGCTAAGAACGCATTCCATTACGATTGTTGTTCTGGTTGCCTTCAGGTTGATCCCCGTTCACAAGCACCTCATGTGTTGCCGAGTGGAACTGCTCAAAGTTTTCTGCTCTTCTAAGTCCATCTGCCATTTCTCGAGCGTAGGCTGCGTGGATGACTTGCGGTTCGTGCAGTTCCACCGCGACGCCCCAGATGCGGGATGGAGTCGCAGGCGCCATGGAGGGAGCTCGTGGAGTGGGAGTTTGGGGACAAACAGACTTGGCCCACTAGGATCCGTGAACAGACTGCGGAACCTGCGCACTACCACATCTAGGGTGCCTGCGGTCAGCGAGCCTGGGCCTGGCTGCAAATGACTTGTCTTAATAAATATTATTAACCATCTTACAAAGTGGTTATAGATACTATCCCACCTTATAATTTCAAAATCTTCATCTTTAAGAAAGTGATTCTCGGGCCCAAGATCACACAGTCTACCTACTTCACTTTCTTTTCAATATGTTTGTAAGTTCTTGGATGCCTGAATCATGATTTTTCTGAGCCCCCAATACTTCATATTTTGCACAAAGCCTTGCTCACGGGAGATTCTCAAAAGCAACCAATGAAATGGATGGATAAAAGAAGTCATGGTCTTACAATAGACAGTTGTCTTTTTCACTTCTAAACCAGTGAATCTCTTCAACGGGCTGTGCTGAGAGTCGTCTCTATCTAGGAGTACAGTAGGGGCTAACACCACCATTGCGCCATCTTCTCCTGGAGCTCTCTTCACTCCCTTAGAGCCCAGTAGCTAGCCCTTCTTATCGCTCAATAGATGACAGTTGAAGTTGCCTCTAACTTCTGCCTTCACTCTCGTCTTTGGTCCTACTGTTTGATTCATGCATATGTCTCTCTGCTGTGCTTGTTCAATCCTGTCCATGTTTAATGGTCCGTTTAGACCTCATCTCCTCAAAACACCACCCCCTGGTGTTCTTTAATGTCTATTTGCTCAAAATTAGGGCTTTGAAACTGTTCGTTATTGGAATCACCTGGAGATACTGTTAAATTGTTGACTCTGGTTCAGTATATCTGGTTCGGAAAGGCAGGGTTAGAAGCACTGCCTCAAGCTTCTACAGCACTGGTTACAGTCTCATGAACACCCCTTAGAATCGGAGCAGTACTCAGCAGATTCTATTCAGGGGCTGAGGGTTTAGACACACTGGGGGGGGGGGGAAGTTTTAGGCAGAAATAGTCCTATATCACACATAGTACCTAGACCCATTGCCATTCCCACTCAAAGTGACCGTGCAGAGGATTTCGGAGACAACACATCATTATGAATCTGAACTATTGGTGAGGAAACTAACAGCCCAAAGCCTACAGCACTATCAGAGCTCCATCGAGTACTTATAACTCAGAATAGAACTAAACTCACGATTCAAGGAACCAGGCCTTTGGCGCAGATCTTTGTTCCCGTTCCTTCAGGGCAAGCACGGCCTTCTTTCCTCTGATTCTTTACATCTGTGTGGTTCAAACTGTGGACACAAAACCAAGAGTTTTCAATGACTTTTTCCCAAGGCACGTCTGGGTAGATTCCAACTGCCTATTTCAGATGGCAACGGAGCACTGGCGTGTTCGCACCATGCAGGGACTCCAGCTATGTACATTGTTTTCATTTTGTTGGTTAGGTGCGGTGGAGAATTCTGACTCACGGAGACCCTGAGTACAATGGAATGAAACACTGCCCAGTCCTGCTCCACCCTCACAATTGGTTATTATGATTAAGCCTATATTGCAGCCGCCATTTCAACCCCTCTAGCCAAGGGGCTTCCTCTTTTTTGAGGTCTTTTTAATTCACCAAACACTGTACCCTTTTTGAGGCCTCTCCTGAGAACACGTGCAAAGTACGTGCTATGAAGTCTTTTCATTCTTGCTTCTTAGGAATATTTTGACTGTATTTCTCACAAGACAGATTTGTTTGCTCTTTATGTAGTCCATAATACTTTCCATATTCTTATCTAGTACCAGAATTCAAATGCATCAAGTCTTGTTCAGTCTTCCTTATTCAATGTTCAACTTTCACATGCATATGAGGCAACTGAATATACTCTGGCTAAAGTTGGTTGCACCTTAGTCTTGGTTTTCAACACTCTAAAAGGGTCTTGTCCAGCAGATTTACCCAGTGCAAGATGTCTTTTTGTCTCTTGACTGTTGCTTCCATGAACATTAATTGTGGTTCCAAACAAGATAAAAATATCTTGACAAATTCATTCTTTTCTGCATTAATCATGATGTTACTTATTGGTGTGGTTCCGGGGATTTCTGTTTTCTTTACATTAAATTGCATTCCATACTGAAGACTGAAATCCTTGTTCTTCATTAGCAAGCACTTCAAGTCTTCCTCGTTTTCAGCAAGCAAGATCGTGTCATTTGCATATCACAGGTTGTTAAGAAGCCTCCCAACACTCATGCCAAATTCGTCTTCATATAAGACAGCTTCTCGGATTATTTGTCCAGCAGACAAATTGAATAAGTATTGTGATAGGACACGACCCTGACACACACCTTTCTGTAAACTATGCAGTATTCCCTTGTTCTGTTTGCACAAGAGCCCTTTAATCAAAGTACAGCTTTCGCGTGAAGGACAGTGGCGTGCTCTGACACACCCACTCTTCTCAAGGTTCTCCAGAGCTTACTTTCACCCGCACAATGAAATGCCTTTGCTTTATCAGTAAAACACAAGGAATCCTTTTTCTGTTATTCTCTTCTTTGAGTCAAGATCCACCTGCAATCAGAAATGGTATCCCTTGTTCCATGTCCTTTTCTGAATCTGTCCTGGGTTTCTGACATCTCTCCATCAATTTACTGCTGCAGCAATTGTTGAATGATTTTCTGCAAAATTTTACTTTCATGTGATGCTAATGATGCTGTTATATAATTTGAGCATTCTGTTGGGTCATCTTTCTTTGAAATGAGGACACATAGGGATCTCTGTCAGTCAGGGGGTCAGATCTTCCAAACTTCTTGGCACAGATGAGTAAGTGATTGCCGTGCTTCATCAGCTCGTGGAAACATTGCAATTGGTGTTCTACCAATCCCTGGAGTCTGGGCATTTTGTTAAAGCCTTTACTGTGGCTGAGACTTCTTCCTTCTGTACAATTAGGTCCTGCTCATGAGCTACTCTTGAAATCTTTCAATGGTGACTAGTTCTTTTGGATACAAGAACTGTGTTCCTTTGATTCTTGCTGTATCATTCAGTCTTTTGCCATAGAATTTTTCAATAATCTAATTTTTCTGCCAACCTTTTCAGTTTAACATATGCTGAGTGTGTTCTTCCATTTTGCTTTTCTTACTGTCTTTGTACATCAGCAATGTTCATTTTCATCATTAGAGAGTTTAGAGAATATTGTCATTGATATTTAAGTGTCTGTGTCAGGCAACTCACTAATATCACATCGCGAGTCTAGTGCTCAAAAAGCCAGGACAACAGAAAAGTAAACATTCGTTTGTCTGCCTAGCATTTAGGAAGGCTTCTTAGCACCAGTGGGTTCCTTCTCTGTTTATCTTCTTTTTCAGTCATGGGTGCTTCCTGGACTTCTTGTAGAATTTATTTCTCCTAGGTCAGTGGTTCTCAACCTTCCTAATGCTGCAGCCCTTTAATACAGTTCCTCATATTGTGGTGACCCCCCAAAAAATAAAAAATTAGTTTTGTTGCTACTTCATAACTGTAATTTTGCTGTTATGACTCGGGCGACCCCTGTGAAAGAGTCATTCGACCCACAGGGGTAGCGACCCATAGGTGGAGAACCACTGTCCTATCTGCTCCTGTTGAGAAGCAACTATTTGGGGGCTGGTGAATGTACTGTTATGTCTCCAAGAGCCTTTCCCAGAGAAAGGCTGGACATGCAGATCTTTAGCTATCAGGCGGGCTGTGAGCTCTGCTTTGCTGTCTTACTTGACATTGCGATTCAGAATAAAGGTATTTGATCAGAGTGTCATAGTTTATTCAGTGCTCTTGTAGGACTTCACTTGTGCCTTAAGCTTCACAAGATGATATAAGGGGATTTTTGTTCTTATTTTCCAAATAAAGAAACAGAGTTAAAGAGAGATGTGGTTTATGGTCATATAGCCTGACACATTCCAACACTCCATCCTGTTCAATATACCCTGTAATTCATTCTTAATATATTTTAGACAGTGCTAATCATATTAAAGCTACCAGCAATGTAGGTGCAAATATTGGTCTCTCCCTGTCTAGAGGAAAGGTGAGTGAAGGAAATTAAAGGCCTTTAGAAATAATGAGCTCCAAAAGAATGAATGGACTACAAGCAGACAAAATTTCACAATTAGTTATTACATCATAGCCCTACTCTATACTTGCCCTCAGAAACGGAACACTGAAGAGACAGGTGCTATAGCAAAGTCTGGTGAAGAAATTAGATGGTGCCCGGCTATCAGATAAAATAGCATCTGGGGTCTTAAAGACTCGTCTCAAAACACGTAGCCATCTAAGTGATATGTCAACAATGTCTACATCATCAGTCATGAAGGATTGTAAATCATATAATCCAAAGTCGAAGGAGGGCATAGTGTAAGAGCCTAAATTGTAAGAATCCAGTTTGCAGAAGGTTATGGATAACAGTGGGAGCCCAGGATACATTTTGGGAACTAAATAGGAAATAAACCTCCAGGGACCTCCTTCTATCCATAATCGAGAGATGGCGGAAAGTGGTTACTAAACAGAGTGCGTTGGAGAGATGCGTCTAGAAGATCAAAGGGATAAGCTGACTTGAATGGATGAACCTTGTCCATTGAGCCCCACTCTGAAGCACATGGGACCTGATCTGGTTTTCAACATTTTCTGTATTTTTGTTTGTTCATGTTAGTGTTCATTTTAGATGTGCTATGTCATGGGGGATCACCTTCTTGAATTTGTGTTATATGTTTTTCTGGTTTTTTTTTGAGGGGGCGGTTGTATATTAAACCCAGGACTGATGAACCTATAGGGACAGTGAGTAGAATAAGGGTTCTGGGGTGGGAGTACAGCGGCTGTGATGGGGGTGGGATGGTAAAAGGGAGAGATGTCAAGGAGTCCAGGTAGGAAAAGAATGTTTGGAAACTGATTGTGGTAGCAACTGTACAATTACTGCTTGGTGTGATTGAACTATGGGATGTTATGGTATATGTGTTACCTTCCAATTAAAATTAATAAATAAAAGTATTTTAAAATGTTAAAATGTTTTTTCACATCTCTGAGACTAGAAGAACTAGATAGGGTCCAGTCACTGCTACCAACTTCTCTAAAAGAAATCACACCAGAAGGATCTGAATAGAGTGGAAGAAATATATGAAAGAAAGCACAAAATAATAGAGACCAGACTTAATGGTCAGATAGAGACTCGATGAGACAATGGACCTTAGATTCTCTTTAGGTCAGAACTGAACTTGCCTCCCGGCTGGCTCTATTTCAGGCAAAAAATGGGGTGTGCACACCTTAGCTTGATCCACCATTTGACAACAAAAGAGCAGCGTTTTCCCCAGGATACAACTCAGAAGGATTAGTGTGGTAGACAGGATTCTCTAGAGAGATAAAACCAGATTGCTGATAATTATATATAAAGATAGATAGATAACACAAGAAATGAACTGTTAAATTATATACAGATAGATATATAATACAAGAAATGAACAGTTAAATTATAGAGCAGTACAAATGGCTCAGTACAACTCACTCCCATGAAAAAGTTGTGAGACACTGGTAGGCCTTCGAGTCTTGAGGGCCACGAGTCTGTAGAGAGAGCTAGGCTATCCCAGCACAGGCAACAAACAGCAAGGCAGGTCACCAACTGTCAGCCAGGTCACCAACTGTCAGTCCCCAGCTCCAGAGATGCATATTCCAATCGTGTGGTCTTAAAGAGACCTCAACTTACAGAGACAGTCCACAGGCTAGGCATCCCACAGGTAGTGCACCCTCTAAATTGAGGCACAGAGCAAGCAAGGCAGCTGCACACTGGTCCAATGATCAAAGAGCAAGAGACAAGAAAGGCAAGGTTCACCGAGCCATTTATCTCTCCACCCTTCAATTAATCCCACTTGTGTTTATCGGCCAGGCTGGCTCAATAACTATCTCAGTTAGGAAAGAAATGGACACATGAAACAGGAACCCAAAGCTCTGTCTCAGAAGAGTCTGATTTTACTGGTATGGGCTGAGCCAGGCTACAAGTTTTTCTTTTTGTTCCAATTTTTTAAAATGTTTTCCTCCTGTGAGAACCATTAATCTATAGCCTTCGTTTCTTTGAAGCTTGGAGAACTGCAAAGGACAATACAATTAGAAAATGATATAAATATTCGTGTTTTCTTCTTTGCAGTAGTCATCAAAAGCCAAACTGTGAAACTATTAAGTCCTTGGGTAGATAGTTTCTGTGGACTCGTGAGCTTCAAAATCAAGTGCTCTGTCCTAGAAGATGGTTTTCCACTCCCAACTGTGGGCTTCTTCAAGCAAAGTACGCCCCGTCCCGCCCCACCCTACCCCCGAAGGCTCAGTGCTTCACAGTTTCTTTTGACTTATAGTGATCCTGCCAGACCGAGTAGAACAACCCCATCGGAGTGCTCCCAAGATGTTAAATCCGTACAGGAGCAGATCTTCTCTTTCTTCCACAGATTGGGCTCAAATCCCTAACCTGGGAGTTAAGCTACAAGCCTCCGAAGCAAACTAAGAGGTAGAATTTATCTCCTTTAACTGGCCAGCTGCTGGCATTTATAAAGTTGTTTTTGCTCCTGCAGTCTCTCTGCCATGGAAAGTCTTTACTAGGGTTATCACCTGCTCACTTTTAGATCTGAACAGTTGCCTGGGAGGAAAATGTCAACGAGTTTACAGTTTATACTCTCTCGGTAGTTTTATGGTGAAAACACACTTTCCAATGAGTACATTCCTTTCTTCCTCTGTTTCAAGCATAACACTTTAGATGTGATCAGTGACTTGGACCCAGAAGTGTCTGCTCTTCCTGGCCAGCGAGGCCACTTTGCTAAGTAACAGCACACAAGTTAAAGAGCCACCGTGCGTGCTGCTTCCTCTAAGCTCACACGGAACGGAAGGTCACAACTGTCCAAATCTTCAGTGAAATATCTATTTTTCTGGGGGAAGGCGGGTATGACATGGTGAAAGTGAAAGGAGACCAACTTAGAGACTTTCATTTTCATGAATAATTAAAAGCTGATTAAGATTGAAATCCCACTGGCTAAGAACTCTCTATGCCAATTAATCTAAAGCCCCGTCCATTGTGGGATTCTAAGAATCAGCAATCAGGGCAGATTTAATTCATCTTTGAATTCTTCTCGCCTTATTTAGTGCCTTAATTAATTTAAAACTTATTTTTCATTAAAACACCAGATGCTCACAGTTGTTTGTACTTTAAGCAACACCCATGATACTTTCAAGCCTTATAACAAAAAACAGCAGTTTCCTCCATCACTCTTCTTACACCTTAATTTCATCCTCTAGAAACTGTTAAATGCTTTGACCTTTTGTTTTGGCAATTTATTTCTTATTTCCAAATAATATATCAGAGCTGATTTTTTTTTCAATGTTAGCAATTATTTTTGGTCTGAGGACACAGAGGAGAGCTCCTATGAGAGAAGTAGAGGTGGCGTCTAAATCAGAGTGTGTACAGAGTAAGTGTCCTACGTGTTTGTTGTTGCTTACACTCTATCTACTACTCGCCTTACAACCTCAGCCATATCTTTACCGGTGACTTTATTATGGTTTAACCGTTTGATTTTAACTTCAAACCAGGGACACTCAATCTGTGCTATTCTTCTCTGGCTACTTGGCTATTAAAAACAGAATGCTATTTAAGGAATAGAGTTTAAGGAGAGAAGCATAAAAATGGCAAGCTAGTGAAATACCTCCATTTTTATATCACCATAAGCTATACTACTTCTTAAAAATAGCCCATCCACTGTTTTAAAATTAAAAAAAATTTTTTAATCATTTATTGGGGCTCATATAACTCTTATCACAATCCATACATGCATCAATTGAGTTCGTTGCCTTCATCATTCTCAAAATCCACCTTCCGCTTGGGTTCCTGGAATTAGCTCATTTTCCTTTTTTTCCCTCCCCCTCCCTCCCTGCTCCCCCCTCCCTCATGAACCCTTAATAATTCATAAATTATTATTTTATCTTATGTTACACTGCCTGGTGTCTCCCTTCACCCACTTTCCTGTTGCCCATCCCCCAGAGAGGAGTTTATATGTAGATCCCCGAGATCGGTTCCCCCTTTCTACCCCCTCTTCCCTCACGGTATCGTCACTCTCACCATTGATCCTGAGGGGTTCATCTGTCCTAGATTCCCTGTGTTTCCAGATCCCAACTGTACCGCTGTGCATCCTCTGGCCTAACCAGCTCCGCAAGGTAGAATTGGGATCATGATAGTTGGGGGGAAGGAAGCGTTTAAGAACTAGAGGAAGGTTGTGATTTTCATTATTGCTGCACTGAACCCTGAGTGACTCATCTCTTTCCCACTACCCCTCTGCAAGGAATGTCCAGTTGTCTACAGATGGGCATTGAGTCCCCATCATGCACTCCCCTCATTCACAATGATATGATTCTCCCCCTCCCCCCCCACACACCTTTGTTGCTTGAAACCTGGTCCCCTTACCCCTTCATGATCACACATGTTAGTGTGCTGCTTCCATGTGGGCTTTGTTGCTTCTGGGCTAGATGGCTGCTTGTTTACTTTCAGGCCTTTAAGTCCCCAGACACTATATCTCTCAATAGTCAGGCACCATCAGTCTTCTTCACCGCACTTATGCACACATTTGTCTTCAGCATTTATGTGGGGAAGGTGATCGATCACACAATGATGGTTTTTGTTCTTTGGTGTCTGCTACCTGATCCCTTCAACACCTCGTGTTCACTTAGGCTTGTGTGCTTCTCCTCTGTGGGCTTTGTTGCTTCCGAGCTAGATGGCCGCTTGTTTGCCTTCAAGCCTTTAAGACCCCAGACACTATATCTTTTTGATAACCAGGCACCATCAGCTTTCTTCACCACGTTTGCATATGCACATGTCTGTCTTCAGTGATCATGTTGGGAAGGTGGGTATCATGGAATGACCGTTTAGCTGAGCAAGGTGCTATTGTATTGAGGTAGTGTGCACGAGGAGGCCCAATGTCTACCTGCTACCCTACTACTGAACCTATAAATATATGCACATAGGTCTGTTTCCTCCAATATCATAAATATATTTACATATGTACATGTCTGTATTTAGGCTTCTATGTATGCCCTTTGCTTCCTACTCCTTTCCTCTATTTCCTTATGCTTTCCTCCTGTCCACTACCGTGTTCAGCCTTCATTCTGGTTTCAGTAATTCCTCTCAGTTATCTTGCCCTTGGTCACTCCCTACCAGTCCTCCCATCCCCTCCCTCCACTGGTTTTGAACCACTATTTGTTCCCTTGTCCCTGGGTTGGCCAACACCTCCTCCCTTCCCCTACCTCCCACACTCTCATGTCCCTCCGGGACCATTGGTCCTGTTATTTTCTTCTCACATTGTTTGTCCAGCCTATCTTATCTAGGTGGACCTGCAGATATAGTAATATGTGCATAAAAATGCGGATGACTTTGACAGCACCAAAGTGGCACATGGGAACATGGCATCGACAGCAGCAACACTGACATGCTAACAAACAAAAAAGCCACTGATATACAAAGTTTAACAGAAGAGAAAAAAAGCAAAAGCAAAAGCAAAACAAAAAGACAGCAAAAACAAACAAACAAACAAACCCTGTTAGTATTTCAAGGTCTGTTTGTTGACCTTTAGGAGTGTTTACCAGACAAGTCTGATGGGGTGCCATGTCCTGGCCCCAAAGTCCATCCTTTATAGTCCCTTGAGACCTCCTTGCTCTGCTTCCCCCCTGCTCCATTGTATGCCCCCAGTGTTTGCCTCAGTGTGGTGGGGTCAGCTCAGTCTCATATCCCCCACTGTGTCTCAGGTGCTGTCCTGTGTAGGGCCATGGGTCAGTGCAGGATGTTGCATCTCACCATGGGGCTGGCTATATAGTCCTCTCTGTACATTGGGCCCTTCGAGCCGGGCTACCATCCTCTGAGCTTGGTGGGCCCAGGTGTGCTCTGCTCTGTTCTTCCTCCTTCCTTTGCTTCAGCTTCCTTCTTGGTGTGGTGTGGTAGGTCAGTTCCTTTCCCACACCAGATGATCTATTTTCATTTTCTGTGGTAATCCCTTCGATGGTGGGGGTCGGGCTAATTCTGGTTGGGGCCGGCGTATGGTCTCTTTGTGTATTCTTCTGTGCTATACGTTGCCCTCCTGGTTTGGCGTCTCATGGTGGGGTCCATAAGCATGTTCCAGTTCTGTGTGGACACAACCAATAATCTCCCCCGGGTGAGTTAGTGCCCTGTTCCCCCCATGCCATCCACTCGGTTTCTCCCCACCCCACTTCTCCCTCCACCTGCCCCACTTCCCCTTCTTTATGCTGGGCTCTCATGTCCCTCCCTAGGTGTGGCCTGCCCTCCTTCCAACTATCTATGCTTCCACCCGTGTATTGTAACATAGATGTTTATTCTTCTATTCCTGGCATGCTGATTGTACTTACCTCAGGGGACTCATATTATACCTGTCCTTTTGAGTTTGGCTTACCTCGCTAACATAATTCCTTGTAGCTCTTCCCATGAAATAACGTGTTTCATGTGATCGTCCATGCTTTTCAGTGCTGCATAGCATTCCATTGTGTGTATGTGCCAACGTTTACTAACCACTCTTCTATCAATGGAAAGTTAGGCTGTTTCCAAGTCTTTGCGATTGTGAATTGTGCCACAATAAATATTGGAGTGCCTATGACTGGTCGTGTTTTATTTGTTGCTTCCACCGGGTATATGCCCAGAGAGGGATGGCTGGGTCGTAAGATAGATCAATTTCCATTTTCTTTAAGTAGCGCCAGATTGCTTTCCACAGTGGCCGTACAAATCTACATGACCACCAGCATTGGAGGAGGGTCTCTACTTCACCACTGTCCCTCTAACACTTGTTGCTTTCTGATTTGCTGATTTGGGCCCATCCGCTGTTTAGTATGAAAAAAGAAATCTGTTCTATGCCAGACATATAATGAGAAAGAAGCTGAGTTTCCCAAAATATACAACCATATTAATTAAATTATAGTTAAGCAGTCCATGTCTAATGATTCTGAATAGCTTCTTGCAGACAACTGTGTTCATTGCAATTATAAACCCACTATAGATGTTCCTGTTACATTTATATATGTAATAAGCATAATTTATAATATGGAATTAAAATGTTCTCATCAGCCAGTAATTTTAGAATGAAATTGGCAGGACCTTCTTCCTAATGTGTTGTGGTCTGTAAACAACTCCACTGAAGCCTGTCCCTCAGAGGTGGCCCTGCTGGTCACCTAGGACATGTCAGTGGTACAGCTTTCCAGCATCATAGAAACATGTAAACCAGATGAATTATGGTGTTTAAGTATTCTATGGGTCAAATACTGTATTATACAGAAACATCAAAAGAAGATGGAGGAATTGATTACTGTTCAAACATTTCAAGAGATAGCATATGATCAAGAACGGGTAGTATTAAAGCCAGATGTCCAAGCTACACCGAAGGCATTGACAGCCAAGTTATCAGGGATGGAAAGACTATAAATAGAGATGTAGCAACAGTTGGATGTAACACTGAAAGCACTCTCTTCTCTATACCAAGAAATTTGGAAGAAAACTATTTGGCCACCAACTGGAAATCCCAAAAGAACAAAATCCAAAATGAAACTCACTGTCACTGAGTTTACTCTGATTCATGGTAACCTTGAAGGACAGAATAGAACTGACCCTGTGAGTCTCTGAGATGCTGAGACTGTAATTCTTTACAGAAGAAGAAATCTTTGTCTTTCTCCTGCTTAGTGGCTGCTGGTTTCAAACTATTGACCTTGCAGTTAACAGCCTAACATATAACCACTATGCCATCGGGGCTCATAAAGAACTAGAAGCGATCCATATTGTGGATCTATTTTTTTTAAACAAAGAGGTCCCAAGAGAATTCAGAAGTAAGCGTATCATTAATGTCACAACAACAAAAACCCCTAGCTTACTGCCTTCAAGTTGATGGCGCACCATAACAACCTACAGGACCGGGCATAGCTGCCTATGTGAGTGTCTATGACTAGAACCCTTACCTGGATTAGAAAGCCCCATCTGTCGCCTCTGGATCGCTGACCTTGCACTTATCAGCCCAATGTGCAACCACTATAACATCAGGGCTCATCGTGAGGAAGATTTTGCTGAAAATAATTTTAAAATGGGTATAGCAGTACATCAATGGGAACTGACAAAATGTTTATGCCAGATTCAGATGAAGACATGGAACAAGGGCTCTCATTGCTGATAACAGATGAATCTTGACTGGAAGCAGAGAATACCAGAAAGATGTTTAATTACATTTTATTGCCTATGCAGAGGCAGTTGATTTTAGAGATCTTAGCGAATTATGGATAATGTTGTAAAGAATGGAAGTGCTCAGAGAGAACAACATGGCTGGCCCTACTATGAGACATGATGCCCCTCAGTGACTAAGGGCGATACAGGGGACAGCACCGGAGACACAGTGTGGGAATTGCACCTGACCTGATCCCACCACACCGAGGCAAATCACTGGGGGAGTGCAGCGGAACAGCAAGGGAATGGAGTGGCAAGGTCCCCAGGGAATGCTGAAAGTGGACTTTGGGGCCAGGGCGTGGTGCCCCAACAGACTGGACTGGAAAATGCTCCTAAGGGCCAGCAAACGATCCCTGAACTAACTACAAGCTTTTCTCTTGTGAAAAGAAAAAAAAAAAAAGAATGGAAGTGCTAAGCAGTTCTTTGTGCTCATGAAAAGCCTGTTCAGAGACCAAGAGGTCAGAATTCATACAGAATGAGAGGATTTTGTGTGTGTCATAATCAGGAAAGGTGTGTGTCTGTATCAGGGTTCTCTCTTTTCACTATAAATATTAAATCTGTGTTATAAGCAAATAATCTGAAAGGCTTGACTCTGAAAAAGAATGTGGCATCATGATTGTAGGAAGATTCATTAAAAAACCTTGTGTGTCATCTGTATTTAGAGAGGGCTTGAAATTAAAGAGGATTTGAAGCATTTCATGATGAAGTTCGAAGAGTATATTTCTTAGTATGAATTACACCTCAATTTAAATTTTTAAAAATCTCATAAGTGGATCAGTAAACAATATAATGATAAACAGAGACAATATCATAGTCACAGATTTCATTTTGCTTCAATCCACAATCAATGCCCATAGAAGCAGCAGTCAAGAAACCAAACAGCTCATTGCACTGGGAAAACCTGCACAAGACCTTCTTAAAGCATTAAAGAAGAAAGATGTCATTTTGAGGATTAAGGTGCACAATACCCAGATCATGGTACTTTCAATTGCCTTCAATGCCTTAGAAAACTGTACAAAGAAGACTGAACAAGAATGGATGCCTTTGAATTGTGGTGAGGGGAAAGCATATTGACTATACCAAGGACCACAGAAAATGAACAAACCTGTTTTGGAAAGTATTTAGCTAGATGTTCCTTAGAAGTGAAGATAGCAAGACGTGGTGTCATGTAGTGCAGACATGCTATCAGGAGGGACCATTACCGTTGATGATGGGCAACATGCTTAGAAAAGTAGAGGGTCAGCTCAAGAGAAGAAACCCCGCAGTTCCCCGAATGGACCCAGTCAGTGTAATAATGGGCTCAGACACAGCTATGATTATGAGTGTGGTGTAGGGCTGGCTTATCGTTTGCTGTGCTATACATAGAGACACAATAACTTGGAACCAATTTGATGGCACCGAACAAAAACAGCAACATATAGTTAAAATAGTTGGGAAGATGCTCACGACGCCTAGGTAGGCATTGGGAAAAGCGGGAACAGAAATTGCCATCTGCTCTGTAGCGCCACCAGCACTGCAGTCGTTTTAATGCCTTAGTAGGTGCACAGCCATTATTGTCAAAGAAAAATATGCAGATGTGATTTTAAATAGATAATTCAACGCAGGTTGTGCTATTTTTTCTCTCCCACTTTTCATCCCTCCTTTCTTTCTTAAATCCTTACCTCCTTCCCATCCTTCGTCCAGGCTTTTCTTTCTCCCATTTATCAACTGGAATACTGCCAGTTTTAATCTGCTAGGCACAGCACAGGATGCAAGATATTACATACACTCTTTAAGAATAAATAAAAATATTGCTGCAAAATCAAAGAAGCATTGGTCTGTATACTTCCTAAGGCAGTGTTTTCATGCCTGTAGCCTTTTCCCGGAAGAATTCTGCACTCTTTAATTTACACCACGTCTAAACAACAGCAGTGTGCGCATCTTTGAGTGACTCAGATTATGTTCCTTTGAGAAGTCCTTTGAGTTTGGGGACCAAATAAAGCCTGTAGGGGCACGATCAGAGCTCTGTGGAGGGATGGGTGAGGTTCCCCAACATGATCCTTAAAGGACAGCCTGCTCTTGAAGAGGATCTCGTTGCAATCTGTCCCATAAAATTGTCTTCATGAACTTAGACTTTGCTTGAAAGAATGAGGAAAAGATAAGCTCTTTGAGCCGACTGAATTTTCTGCAAGACAGTTGGTATGTATCCTCCCTAAGGTTGCTGGGTCGAGAATGTTTATTTAAAATGGAAAATACTGAACCAGGTGAATTCACACTTTAGTAGCTATTCTGTCCGTTGTAATTCCACAGGCTTCTTCTCTCAGCTACAGTTTGATGACTTATTGAAGACAATCTTCCCTCTTCTGGCTCATCTGTGCAGACTTGCACACCATCCTTAAAATGCTTGCTCCGTCTCAGGACCTGTTTTGGGAAGAGCATCATTCCTCTAAACTTGTAACGTTTGAACGATTTGGGAACATGTAAATTGGAGTTTTGCTAAAAATTTTGTATTAGACCTGACTATCACATTTACCCCATGACATGAAAAGTATACTTTCACTTTGCTTTCGTAGACTGTCCAACAAGAGACCTTGGTCTACAGCGATGCACTAATCACAGACACGTTTAAACAGGGTTTGCTTGCAGTAAAGCTGTGTGTGTATGAACTAGAACTAGAGTGCTGACACTTCTTTCCTTACACAAAGTTCCATGTTTCATTCTCTCCTCTCTCTTATATTGCTCACTTTTTCACCCATTTCATTATTCTTCACATTTCAAGGGCTCCATAAAGACTGTTAAATTGAAATTTGAATCGAATCAAACATCATCAGAAAGGGCTAGAGAAATTGGTACCTTGGAGCAGACTCTGGTGCCTGCCTAGAGACCTTCCCCAGGAATGGGAGAATGAAGCTCTGCCCTGGGAGCAGTAGAAACCTGCTGTAAAACCTGTCACCTCGGTAGAGTCTGGGTACAACACCTACAATCTCTGAGATTTGCGGCTTATTTTTAGTAAAATTAGCATACTATATTTCCTTCTACGTCATTGGACTTTAGGAAGACGCATCACAATGTGAGCAAGGCCCGAAGTGTGCTTTCTTATGAGTTTCTTCTTGAAATTTGTCACTTACAGGCATAGTCTACATAGCATTTAAGCACATTTCATTTATGATGGTGTTTTAATGGAAAGAAATGAAAGGCATCAAACTATTGGTACAGATGACCTTTAAAATTTGGATCAAGGGGCTGCCTTTCATTCTTAGTGAAGAGAGGCTGGATTTATGCGGTGATAATACCCCCCAATTTCAGTGTTTGTACACGCCACTTTACTTCTCACTAATGTCAAATCTGCTGGAAGGGCCAGGGAGTCACCAGGGTAGCAACCAGGCAATGATTTGGTCACTCTTGCTATCTCTCCCTGGTTGCTGGCATAGAGGGGAAGAGAGATCAGAAAATCAGGCAGGGATTTTCACTTGTCCAGCTTGGAAGCACAACATCCCATTACCAGTCATATTTTTTAGCCAGAACGAGACACATGTCCCCTTCTTCCAAGGTACAGGGAAATGTAGTCTCCAAATCTAGTAATGGGAGCAGTAGTAATGTCTATTATCTTAATGGGTAAGGTCCCAAATTCATGGATAATCAGGTACAACAATGATGAAAAAGAAAGAAAATGAAGTGCTAACACCTAAATTTAAAGATATAAAATAAAGCTTTCTAATTTTTTAAAAATTGTAAAGGTCATGTAGCCAATAATGAAGAGCTGAGACTAGAACCCAGAGCTCCTGATTCCTAGTTCAAGACTTGCTTTACTTCCGTAGCATTGCTTAAGTGATTTCTTGAGAAGATTATCAAGTATCTCTTTCACATACACAAAAGTCATCTGTGATCAAATGAGTTATTCAGATATCTTTATTATCACTGAAGTTGATTTGAAATTAGAGTTTTCCCTTCAAAGGAATCGCTTTCTGGGAAAATGACATTTTTCTAAGTATGTTCTTGATTTTCCTTTTTCCCAAGTACACACCCAACCAAATGTGTCTTATTTACTTAGGGTTTTTATGTATTTATATTTTTGCATTCTCATATTACATGCCTTCAGGATATTTTAACAAATTGGATTTATTAGGAAGCCGGTGCTGCCTCTATGCTTACACACTCTGGAGAGAAAAGAAGAAAAAATAAACTATTGAATAGATTAGAGCAAGGCATTTGCCAGCGACTGCCATTGGGATGAAGCTCCCGGTAGTGTGTTAGAAGAGACAAATACTCCACTTTAGGGTTCCAGTGTGTGTGTGCATCACGTTTCCTTTGAAATGAACAATAGTGTATTTTTGTGGGTTTTTTGCTAGTTATATTTAGGAAAGCCATTCTTCTATCTAAATTTCTTAATAATAGAAACTAAATTACTTATATCAAACCAAAGGCTGAGAAAAGATTTTAAAAATGTGTTCAAAACGTGTTCTAGACCCCATTGCCTTCTTGAAAAGGGAATATTGAACTTGTGTCTACTTACCAGATAAACAGAGATCAGCCCTTTGGACTTCCATTCTAGCAGTTGACGGCGATAAGAGTTTGTGTTGCATGATGGTTTTATTTTTACTCTTTTAAATAATGAATCAAGATTGTCAAACATGTTTATTTCTCTCTCTCCTAGCCTATTTTATAAACGTAAAGATTTTGGTGCTGGAACTCTGAAATGGCTATTTTCTCCTCAATTCAAAGGCACATTCAGTGGACCAGGTTTTCTAAAATGTACATAAATCAATGCTTTATTTTTCTCCAGATCCTAAGAAATGTAAGCATTTCTCCCTAACTTCTTCAAGCACGCTTCAAATAATCACATAACTTTTAATTGCATGGAGTTTTTACAATCCAAAACACTAATGAAACAACTTTAAGTTCATGCCCAATTACTACCTTGTACCAGTACAAACTGTACAGCCTACAAGAACAGATTAGTTAAGTCCTGAGATACTGTGTGTGAGAGAGAAGTAGATGCTATAAGTGGATTGATATAATTAGTATGTTAAGTTTTTTTGACTTGAACTTTTTTTTGAAGATAACCATTTAGAGAGAACTTGGGGGATGCTTGTCTTTTGTATTAGGTATGGCACGAATTTCTTGTGTACACCAGTTATAGATGTTCAGATCACCAAACATACCATATATACTCGTGTATAAGCTGTTTTTTCAGCACCAAAAAATGTGCTGCAAAACTGGGCTTCGGCTTATACATGGGTCAGTGGTACCCCAGCGAGGTATAACATCTCACGGGTGATTGCCGTTCCTCCGCTGTTCATTCAAAGCCCTGCTGACACTGCAGGGCTTTGAATGTTTGTTTACTCACATCTAACCAATCAAAGCCGTCCTATGACATGGACTGGTTCCAATTCACAGAAGCACCCGTAGTGATTCACTTATGCAGACAGCTGAACTGGTAAGGATGTGTCTGTGGCTGTGCTCCGTCTCTCCCTTCTGGTCTCTGTGTTAATTCACATCCTGCAATTCCCACCCTAGGCTTATACCCGAGTCAATCAGTTTTTCTGGTTTCCCAGGTAATATTTAGGTACCTTGGCTTATACATGGGTCGGCTTATATTCGAGTATATACAGTAGTTTTTGCAGGAAGAAGCCAGAATCGCACCCACTGCCAGCCAAAATTATGCCATCTAATGACTTTTCACTGAGACTTAGTTTGTTCTGTTCCACAACACAAGTATTTATAGTTGTGTAATTCAAAGGGTTATTATCATCATAATGACTTCCTGTTTGCTTCTCTGATATACTATGACTGTCATATGTGTTATGACTAAATCATAGTATAAAAAAACATTCCTGTATTTCCATTGTCTCACATGATATCTCCTTCTTAGCCATGTTGCAGCAGACTGATCCTTAGCTGCCATTGGTGTGTGCAGTGTAGGCTGTTATACCTTGGCTCCGATTTGACCCAGTTCTGCTGCCAGCACACACTACAACCGATTGGCAAGAGTCTATACTCGGCAGAGGATTTTTGTGGCTTGTAATTGTACCTCAAGTTGCCAATAATGAATATTCCATACAAGGAGGGTTTGTTTTTTATGTTAGTGTTGTTCCAAACACTATTAGGGGAGTACACATCCTGTCAAAAATACTTATTTAGCTACACACGTTTCAACTTAGCAAATGATTTCAGAGAGTGAGCAGAAAGGTTCCAAGCATGGGCGCATCTACGTCCTAAGTGGAGTTTTCATGTACAAGCAGATGTGGATGAAACCACTCCAAATCAGGCCCCTCTTCCAAGAAGATGAAAGACTTATGCACATTTCCCAAAGGCGCAATTTCTAGGTAGAGTCTATTTTGTTTAGATTACTGGAAGATTTCTATTTATAAGCTATTGGAAGTGTCTCCATCAGTGATTAGGAAATCATTTGTTCACTGCTTGGAAGATGATTGACGCTTTCAGGTGGCGAAGGGATTTTGCATGATTTGATGTTTGTTTTTTTTTAAAGTAAAAATATGTGAACAGAAACTGGCTTCAAACAGCTATATTTGGAAACTTCTAGAGCTGAAAGACACCTTTGAAAGGGTCCAGTTAAGAGGCCGGATAGAAAATGAAGGCCTGTAGGTAAGAGGAAAAATAGATCTGTGTGCCTCCTGTAGGTAGGTTGACCTAGTTTGCCTGAGTTGCAGTTCTTAGGGCATTCCACCCCACCTGTTTACCATAATTTCACAAATTTGATGTGTTACTTAATTCAGGCACAGTACTTTGTTATGTTCTGAAGATTCAAAGATGTTTAAGACAATTTCTATTTTCAAGGAGCTCAACAATATCGGAAAGGAGAAACAATAAAACAGCTGCAAATCTACGGAGACATTGAAACATTCTTATAGTTGCAATGGTATGGGTAAGAATAATTCTGTAGGGGACGTCAAGGGTGCTGACAAAGATGAAGAAGGGCAGCAAGAGCCCGGATGAAGGTTCCTATAGTCCCAGAGGACAAGAACAGCGAGGAGTTCAGTGTGGCTAGAGCAGAGGCCACACTGGGACAAAACATGGATGACACTAAAATGCTGGACAGCATTCAGATGAAAGAAAAACAAATAGCTATACAAATTCTGTAATTATCAGTACAATGTGGAATAATACTGAAAGTTTAAATGAGGAGGTCAGATGGTATTTGCAGTCTAAAACCACAAAGATATTAATGTGGAGATTGAACTGGAGCATAAAAAGACCAGAGGCAAGGAGAACCCTATTGTTCTGGTAATTCTCACCTTAAAACATTCCCCTTTGACCTTCAATTTCCTTTCTTTTCTTTTGCTTGCATTTAGAGCACAACTCTCCTGAGACTCTATTATTAGCTGTCTCAACTTCCTTCTAGCAGTACCTAATACAGTTGTCTCTTCCTCTTTAGATGCTTGTGTGACATAGAATCTGGGACACCATTCTTTCTTGAAGAGCCATGCTCATATAACGGATTATGAGTTGGGATTCTAGCTGCAAGTTCAGCAGTACAAAACCACCAGCCACTCCTCAAGAGAAAGATGAAGATTTCTACTCCCGGAAAAACTTGCTGTTGTTAGGTGCCATTGAGTTGGCTCCAGCCCATAGTGGTCCTGTGTGCAACAGAACAAAGCACTGCACGGTCCTGCACCATCCCCACAATTGTTGCTACAGCTGAGCCCATTGGTGCAGTCACTGTGTCCATTCACCTCACCGAGGGCCTTCCTCTTTTTCACTGCCCCTCCATTTATCAAGCGTGATGTCCTTCTCTAGGGACTCGTGTCTCCGGACAATAGGTCCAGAGTACATACGCGATGAAGTCTTGCCATCCTTGCCTCCACGCAGCCGTACTTCTTCCCAAACAGATGGGCTTGTCATTTTAGCATTCCACAGTACTTTCGACATTCTTCTTCAGTCCCAGATTTCAAATGCATCAATTCTTGTATGGTCCTCCTTATTCAGTGTCCAATTTGCACATGCAGATGACGTAATGGAGAATACCGTGGCTTGGCCTGGCACACCTGACAGTCTTGGAAACCCACAGGGGCAGTTCTGCTCTGTCCAATAGAGTTAATATGACTTAGAAATGCCTAGATGGCAGTGAGAGAGAAAATTATCTCTTGTCTTAACCCCTGCCCTCTCTCATCCTTTGTTAGGTCTTGCTTATCACCTTCATCGGTCAACATTATTGGAGGGTCTCAGAACTCAATCTTTGAATGCCTTCCCATGTGCTCCCCAAGTGAATTCATCTAAGTGCCAGGACATTAATTACCATTTATACGCTAATGATGATAACATTTTCATTCTGCATCAATCAGTCCCCTAAACTCCTGATACTTCTTTTTATCTCCCTTTTCAGCATCTCTATTTAGATGTTAAATAGTCTCAGAGAAAACATATCCTGAACGATCACTGTTAAACTTCTTTCTTTACCAGATGCCCACATCCTTACACTTATTCAGGCCCAAATCATGCAAAGTCATCCTTGAGTCATCTCTTTTATACACCACATTCAATCGGTAACCATTTCCTGAGATCGCTAGAACAAATGACCTCAAACTTTGCAGCTTAAACCAAGACACTGAAATAGATTCTCCTATAGTTCAGGAGACTGGAGACTCTGGACCCCTATGCTTGCCTGGAAGATATATCTGTACCTGTTTTACATTTGGGTCTCCCATGACTGTTCCCTAAAATAAATCTGGACGGCTAAGAAAACACTTAAGAAAAGCACAATGTGATCAAATCATTATAAGGTGCTGAGGCCAGAGAGAGGTGGAAACAATGACCTCATCCTGAGGAAGGACTGGCAAGGCCTCCTTAAAAAGGTAAACTCTGAACTAGGACTTGAAGAGACGCAGGAAAAGGGGAGCAGCGTGCTGACGAGCAAAAAGACGGTGCCAAAGTTTAGTGGAAAGAAAGAGATGTTGTGTTTATGAAAGGGTAAGGTGTATATAAACACGACCCACTGCCATCCAGCTGATTTTGAACTGGTACTGTCCTGTAGAGAGTTTCCAAGACTGTAGCCTAATAGAGCAGGTAGCCTCATCTTCTCCATGCAGGGGTTGGGTAGAATGCAATTAAAAGAATAGGTAAGAGGTAAAAGATGACATTTAAAAATTGGATTTCTGGTCAAAGTCAATGATGAACAAAATACACACTGAATTTTCATAGGTCCATTCCGGGATTATTCATAAATTCTACTGTAATCTTCTCTCATTTAAGTCCTAATTCTTCTTACTCCAATGGTAAAAATATAACAGGGACATTTTCAGTTGCATGAGCTTTTAATTTTGTTTTTGCTTAAGTTTAGCTTATTGTAGTCCTCAGAATAAACTGTTAAAATTCTTGACCCACAACATCTATGTGGTCTCACCTCTGCCTTCTGTTCCAACTTCACACATTCCAGGCTTCAGTTGCCCTCCAACCACACTGCTAAACTTTACTTTTTATGACTGTACTATGCTGGCCACAGGACCTTTGCTCTTCCTTGCTCTTGGGATCAGGATAGACGACGGAGTGCATTGATTTAAAGGTTGACAGCTACGTGGTTGCCAGTTTGAAATGGCCAGCAGTTCTGCAGGAGAAAAGACCTGGTAATCTACTTCCATAACAACGACAGCCTTGGAAACCAGTGTAGTAATTATGCTCTGTCCTGTACAGCCACCACGAGTTAGAATTGACTTGAAAGCTATATATAATATATATTTAGCTTGGTGCCTCGAATTGGCTGCTTATTCCTTCCTGGTCACTCTCCTGATCATTTGCTGACACTGAAATGGACTGCAATATTCCTTCCACTTTACCAGTACCATGGCCGCCTCAGCAAGAGACCGTCTCAAGTACCCATAGCACACAGTCAGTTTGCAACATAAAACTTTCTCAGATCTGATATTGTTCCTCACTTGTATGATTTCTGAATGCCCCTGAGTGAAAATGTCATAGACTTTTTTTACATCGGTTTCATCAGTATATCAACACAGGCTCCAGTATCCTCAAGCATAGTGGGTGCTCAATAGATATGTGTTGAATCAATCCTTATGGTGTTCAATTCAAAATTATAGCCTAGATCAATATAGTCAATGACTTTAAAATTATTTCAAACAAAAATCCAAATGGTAAATACTGGTTAGTCTAATATCTCCAAAAATAATCTAATCCCAGTTTATAGTATTTCCATTAAAATTTTTTATATCCTTATTTAAGGGACAGACAATGAAAATGTTTCTGAAATTATTTTTACACATCCAAATTGAATGCATCTTAAAGTATGTAAGAGATATGATCTACTGTGACAATAAAAATAAATACTTCCATTGTGTCTGAGTTATTCCAGATGTCTCAGTGTGGTGTTTTTGTAAAAGTTTCTTCCAAGTTACCACTGTCAAATATAATTTGCTTTATATAAAGCTTTAGTGTACACTATACCTGAAGCACACAAAAGAAAATAGCATGGGCCTACAATGACAAGTTCTAAATAAAATATAGCATATGGTTCCGGTAAATGCATAGAAAGTTTCTATTTCAAAATATTAACAATGTGCTAAAGAACCAAAGAATCTTCTCTTCAAGAGGAATATGCCATCACTTTGTTGTAGCTTTTAAGTATTTTATGGAATTTATATTATTTTACAGCATGTTAATGTTTCCAGTCCATAATAGTCTTGTTGTTAGGTGCCATTGAGTCAGTTCTGACTCATAGCTGCCCTTTGTACAACACAACAAAACGCTGCCCGCCCAGTCCTCCGCCATCTTCACAATTGACTGCGTATGTTTGAGTCCATCTAGTTGGTGCTGATCTGGCTTGTTCAGGGTTTTCCTCTATTTTACCAAGGATGATGTCCTCCTCCAGGGACTGGACGCTCCTGACATGTCCAAAGTACATGAGATGGGCCTTACCATTCTTGCCTCCAAGGAGCATTTTGGCTGTACTTCTTCCAACTTGAAGGAATATCTCCTGTGTGAAGTCTTTTTTCCCGATAAAGTGTGCATAAAGTTAAAGAAAAAAAAAACACCAAGGCAGAATGAAACTGTGCCCATACATAGTTTTGTGATTCTTTAATTTATTTATGTAGTCCAAACAAAACCGCACTCACACAAAAGCCCTTTAGTCAGATTACAGACAAAAGAGTAAACAATTAGTGTAAGCTCATTTAATTAAGTGGCATTCCCTTCTCCCTCCTGCCTCTCTAGCAGTACTTGAGAAAGCTTAATGTACATGCTGATTAACTGGCGATCTTGTTAAAATATGCACCCTAATTTGGTTGGTCTTCAGAGTAGCCAGAGAATATGCATCACTACAGAACTCCCAGATCACAAAGATGCTGCTGGTCGGAGGAATTCACTTCAAATAGCAAGGAACTCGAGGTGAATTTTTACTGTCGTCCTGAGCTCTGCTGAGTGGCGTGTGTTGCCATAAATGTTGATGTTGGAGAGGTGAGGGTGCCATGTACCATGTCCCCTTATAGCCTCCACTTCTCTTCCATTTCAAACATGAACTGTTTGCTAGCTCTGAGTCTATAAATGTTGCCACCATTCTTCCAGCCATAAATATTTGGCAATTTTAAATTATCTTTGATTGCTCCTTTAGCTGTTTTTCTATCATCTATATTCAATCATTCAACACACTGTGTTGCTTAATTACCTCTCTTATCTTCTACTTTTATCTCAGCACCCCCTTCTTCATCTTCATCCACAACAAGACTTCAGTTGCTAACTACAAGGTTAGGGGCGTCCACACCACCCTAGCACTTGATCTGAATTCCCACCATCGCAAACCGATAATTCTTTTTTTAAATTAAATTTCCATACAAATTATCTTCATTGAGAGACGTTCTATCTGTCATTTTTTACAATTGTTTTAGCTATCTTGAAGCAATGGCTTCTGTAATATGATATTGCTTCAAGTAGTTAAAGAAATTCTAGTATTTATCCTTATCCTATTGTAACCAATATTTTAAGAACTGAATTATTTTTGCTGTTTTCCCATTATTCTTTTAAAAAAATGACTGTTAAAATTATTGCTTTCCAATCACAGGCTCTAGCACTGGTTTGTCTACCAGTTTGTCTACTGATTTGTTTGATTCCAGATCTACCCTCTAGTATCTGTATAATTTTGGGCAAATTGTTCAGTTTCTGAATGCCTATGCTTTCATCTGTAAAAGAGGAATAGAAGTACTTTATAGTAGGTTTAAAACTTACTTGAGAATGTAGGTAAAATTATTGTGCTAGACTGAAAAAAATTTACCTGTGCACAGGTTATGCCTGAGACAAGTACAGTATCAAATAAAATATTACTTTTTCACAAATATTTTTTCTCTGTGTACAACTCTTGTGGCAGAAGAAAAAGGTAAGAAATTTTCTGTGAAATATTCTTCTATCATTGCAGCTTTTGTTTTGGTTATCTTTATGTCGTTTGAAGGAAGTTGAAAACTAGGACATTGAAAAAAATTATGTAATGCTAAATTTATGGCTGGGTTAGTGGGAGAAGACAAATTCCATTTGAACTTATATTTATAAACCTAATACAAGTTCACACAAGGTTTCCTGTGAGCAACATACATTTTAAATTTAAGAAACATTTTCTTTCTAGCCTGTATCTCGGGAAATAAAGGTAACGAGTAAAACAAATTGCATTAAGGGAATTATATTGTTGTATCGTCTACATGTTGAACTCTTTGGACTGGAAGCTATGCATGGGTATTTCAAATACCAGCAGGGTCACCTGAGTTAATAGGTTTCAGCAGAGCTGCCAGACGCACAATGGACAGCAAAGAAGGATGGGGCTGTCCACTCTGAGGAATTAGCCACTGAAAACCTCAGGAATAGCATCAAAACATTGTCAGATACGGAAAACCCCATGAATTCTGCAAAAGATTGCCCGAGAGTGACAGAAGACGTGTCCCTCGGGTTAGAAGGCACTCAAACTATGGCTGAGGAGGAGCTGCCTTCTCAAAGTAAAGTTCACCACAATGATGTGCTTGGAGTAAAGCCATTGAGAACAAAGGGCTCTTTGCTAATGAGGAATAATTCAAAACGAGGGGGGATAATCTACCAGCACCAATTAATAAATGGAATGTACCAAGTGTGAATCTAGGACGATTGGAAGTTGTCAAAACTAAAATGGAATGCATAAACGTGGATATTCTAGGTGTTAATGAGCTGAAATGGACTGTTACTGCCCGTTTAAAATCAGAAAGTCAATGTTTTAACTACGTGGGGAACGAAATATTCAAGAAAAATTGTGGTGCGCTCATCATCAAAAAGGACATCTCAAGATGTATCTTGAAGTACAGTGTTGTCTGTGGTAGGGTAATATCTAGTTGCATACAAGGCAATCCATTCAATAAATCCATTATTCAAATTTATGCAACAACCTCTAAAGCTACAGATACAGAACTTAAAGAACTCTATCAACATCTTCCGTTGGAAATTGCTCGAACATGTGATCAAGGTGCATAATTAATTATTAGCCACTAGAATGTAAAAGTTGGGAACAAAGAGCAAGAATAAGTGGTTGGAAAATACAGTCTTGGTGCTAATATTAAAACTAGAGAGTGCATGATAGAATTTGGCAAGACCAATAACTTATAAATACCCTTTGTCAACAACACTAACAATGACTATACATGTGGACTTCTCAAGATCGAATACACAGAAATCAAATTGACTCCATCTGTAGGAAGAGAATATGACGCTCTAATCATGAGCTAAAATGCAATGTAATGAAAACAAGATTCATCACAACTGGACCAATAAGTAAAATCATGATAAACGGAGAAAAGAAAAGACTGTAGCTAACAAGGATTTTGTCTTGTTTGCAGCCATCAGGAGATCAAAGGATGGATGCAGTTCATTGGGGAAATCTGCTGCAAAAGACCTCTTTAAAGTAGTGGAGAGCGATGAGTTTACTTGATCACTGAGGCGTGCCTGATCAAGCCACTGTATTTTCAGTAGTCTCATACGCAAGTGGCAGTTGGACATAGAATAAGGAAGACCTAGGGATAATCAATGGCTTTGAAACACGGTGATGGTGAAGGATATTGAAAATACATGAACTACCAAATGAACAAACAAATCTGTATGGTTAGAATTCTCTTTACAGGCCAGGGTGGTGAGAGCTTGTCCCACCTACTTTAGCCATGTCAGGAGAGGGCAATGCCAGGAGAAGGGCACTGTGCTTGGGTACAGAGGCAGTGACAGAGGAAGACCCTAGGCAAGATGGATTGACACAGTGGCCTCAACAATAGGCTTGAACATAAGAACAATTGTGAGGAAGGTACAGGACTGGGTAGGGTTTCATTGTGTTATGCATAAGGTTGCTATGAGCCAGAGCTGACTTGTTGGTACCTAACAACAACAGCGACAACATGGACTGAAATGTTTGTTTAGATTACATATTACAAGCCTATATGGCAAGTTTGCAGCAGGATCATGCACACATAATCTCATTTTAAACTGACTGAAAACATATGGAAACAGTTATTTTTACGCAGCTTTTTGTTTTATGTGTGTGCAGTTCCATGCTGATAATGGCGGTTTGTTTCCCCAATGAGAGGATTGCTCATTTGTGGCCTTCAGTTAGTCAGAGTGACATGGCTAAACATATTTACTCTGATAGAATTGGCTGCATCTTTTTAACAACTCATTAAAACAAAACTGGACAACACTGCCCCCCCACACCGGAAATCTGCCTTTTTAGATGATATTAAACTAATTTGCATTGCTACACAAGTTTTAGTGCTTTAAGAACACTAAATTGCAACCTTGGTTTATAGTTCTTTTTTTTTAGAGTAAAGATTTCACTGGGAATTTTTAGCGTTTCACTACATTACTAAGTTTCATTACACTCACAGTAAATGGAAAACCAGTTTTGCTGAATGAAGACATCCTCAAAGCAGTGGCTGTTCTAAGACTGAATTTTAGAATACAAAGAAATAATTTTTTAGTGATTTGTATAACTTTTAACATTTTTCTTCATTGAAAGAGAATTTTGAGTTCCCTATGAATGTTGATTTCATCTCCTAATATCTTTACTACCATTCTTGATTATAATGAGCTAATCTAAAATAATACTGATATTTTAGTGTATTATCTCCCTCAGCTGCCAACCTGTACAAGAAACCGGTAACATGATGATTTTGTTCCTCCTTGAGACATTTAGAAGTCTGCTCCGTGTAAAGTTCATGTACAGCAAATGTACATCCTTTAGTCTGCTATATTTCTCATCTTCTAAAGCATTTTTTGAAAAAAAACACCATAATTGGCTCTGGGTTCTAGTCAACAAGAAGTGATATTTGTTTTTCCGATGATACCATTTGGAATACTTTATTATTTCTAAGTGGTCACAATGTCTGTTTCATAAAGCTGCTGAAGGAAATTTGACCGATGCCACTCAGTCCTACTCTATAGAACATTGAATGCATGGCTTTACGTGTTGGGTTTGTTTTGCTGTACATAAGGAGTTATAAAAACAATGACTTGATTTCTGATGGCTAGACCCTCTTTCCCACATGACTCCAGCAAGGAAGGCTGAGACTCAAACTGTCCCAACCTGTATAATTTATATGTCTGAGACCTGTGTTCACTGTCAAGGAGCCAAACCCCTCGGGCAGTCTTGCCAAAGAACTGTTCTACTCATTTGGGCTTCCTCATCTTCACGGCCTTCATTCTAACGTTGGCTCTCCTGACAACCCAAATGCAGGACACTAGCTCCTATTTGTGAGATAATGTCTTTTCCATTAAGCACACTTGGACCGTTAGAGAAAATTGTTCCTTTGTAAGTTGTTATACCTTTTTCAGGAAGTTCAATGTTTATATATCCAATGCTTATGACTTTATTTTGTGGTATATCCTCTTTAAAAGCATTTGTTGGATTTTAATGACTATATGGATAGACTCCTTGGTAAAATGACATCTTTCCCATGGGTAAAATATTTATGATTTGTCATTTTGAAGAAGATTGTAAAATAGGTAACTTTTGGTGAAATTATACCCACATTTGCCTTGTGGGGGGTAGAAATACATAATAGTTCAATTAAAACTCTTTTAGATTCATATTTCTTTTATTATAACAAACCATGAGAATAGTAGAAAAATAAGTTGGCTAGAAGTTAAAGAGCACAGGATACAGTCCTATTGCACCAAAGTCTAGTCATCTAAACGGTATCTACTAATATTTTTCTCTCTGGACCACCCATTTCTAACTGCCAAAGGAAGAATCTGGACTCAAGTGATTCTATAGCTCTGCCCAGTTTTTTAATAAGAATTCCTAGTGGCACCATTGGTTAAGCATTGAGCAGCGACTGCTCAAAACTAAAGCTATTCATTCCATAGAAGAAAGATTTACTGTTTCAGAAAACCCTAGGAAATAGGTCTACTTTTTTTTTCTTAGATGGTGGCTCTGAATCAGGATTTATTTGTTGGCAATATATTTTTTGAGTTACAATTTTATAATTCCAATAATTTAGACTATATTAGCTGAATATATATAATATGTAATCTTAAGTGAGTATAGCCAATGAATTTAGAGAGTAAGGTGGAAAAGCAAGAGGGAACTTTGGTGGATGCAAGTATCTCCCACGAATACGGATGAGGAAGCAGAAGACAGAGCGAGGGGGTGGGGACACATGAGAGATCAGCTTTGACTGAGGGACATGTTATCTTTACATACAGCAGACTAATCAGACCTTTTACATGCAGAGTGTGTGCTACTAAACTCTGACTTCCCTGCCTTTCTATGCTTCCTCCATTTCCTCTGCAGGGAAGATAGAATTTTGTGAAAAATGAGACACACAAAGGAGCTTCAAGAAGTTCATGGAAAATTGTCATTCAAAGAAAATGGATTTTATCCACAAACTTTTTTATAGCATGAGAAGAGACCAGACTATGGTGCAATGCTGTCCTGCAGTGTACTTGATTTCAGCCCAGAAAACAACATAGATGGACTGGTACTAGTTGCCCCGACTCAAAGACATTCTGCTTTTACTGCCAAGAGAAGCATTGCCATAGAAGCCTCTGTTGTGATACCGATGAGAAGACACATCTGGTGCCTTCAGAAATCTGATGGAAATTTTATAACCAGAGTCAAGGAAAAAGGCAAATACAGAGAGTGATTTGAATTTGAAATATTTTTATGAGGTTTTATTTATGAATGTTTATATCCCAATTGTACAACTGTACTTAGTGTTTAGTCGTCCAAACAATTCAAATCCCACAGGCATCCTAATTGGGACATCATTAAGACAGAGGGCCATATTGAAGATATAAACATGATGTTTTTCTTTAAAAAAAAAAATCACCTTTCAGACCTTCTGACTCTTGTCATCTTGTGAAATGCAGAACTTGCTCATGAATATTGCAAAAGGATCCAGATGAATTCTAGAAGATTCAACATAATAGAATCAAATTTTTTATATTTAACTATATTTTATTGTTTCTTTATAACTCATATGAAACACATTTGAATATTTAATTTTTACAGATAAACTGAGGAAAATATCAAAGTTATCAAGGGTTCAATTTTACATGGATGCACAATCAATGCCCCTGGAAAACTCTTATGTCTTCAGGCAGATATGCTGCAAAAGACTTCTAGAAAGTGTTAAAAAACAAGAATGCTGCTTTGAGGACTAAGGTAAGGTATGCCAGTCATTGTATTTTCTTTGTATGCCTGAGCCATTGTATTTTCAATCACTTTGTGTGCATGTCAAAGGAGGACATTGAATAAGGAAGACTTAAAAAGAATGCATGTATTTGAATCATCATGTTGATGAAGAATACTTTTTAAAATACTTTTATTGGGGCTCTTACATCTCTTATCACAATCCATACATTCATCCAATGTGTCAAGCACGATTTGCACCTATGCCGCCATCATATTTTCAAAGCATTCTTTTCCCACTTGAGCCCCTGATATCAGCTTCCCATTTCTTTCCTCTCCCTTCCCTGCCCACCCTCCCTCCCAAACTCTTGATAAGTTATAGATTATTGTTTTCATATCTTACATCCTCCTCTGTCCCCCCTCACCCACTTTTCCATTGTTCGTCCCCCTGGGGGGGTATAGGTTGATCCTTGTGGTAGATTCCCCTTTTCTCCCCCCACCCTCCCCTAATCCTCCTGGAATCTCTACTCTCCTTGTTCACCCTGAGGGTTTTATCTATCCTGGATTCCCTGTGTTTCGTGCTCTTATCTGTAGCAGTGTGCATGTTCTGGTCTAATCTGTTTTGTAAGGTAGAATTGAGGTCATCATAGTGGGGGGAAGGAAGCACCAAAGAACTAAAGTTGTATGTTTCATCAGTGCTATACTGCACCCTGACTGGTTCATCTCTTCACTGTGACCCCTTTGCGAAAAATGTCCAATTATCTATACATGGGCATTGGGTCTCCACTCCATGGCCTCCGCCCCACTATTCACATTGGGTATGATTTTGTTCTGGGTCTTAGATGCCTGATACCTGATCCCATCAACACCTCATGATCACACAGGCTGGTGTGCTTCTTCCATGTGGACTTTGTTGCTTCTCAGCTAGATGCCACTTGTTTATCTTCAAGCCTTTAAGACCCCAGATGCTATATCTTTTGGTAGCCATGAACCATCAGCTTTCTTTACCACATTTGCTTTTGCATCCATTTTGTCTTCAGTGATCATGTCAGGAAGGTGAACATCACAGAATGCCGGATTTTTAGAACAAAGTGTTCTTGTGTTGAGGGAGTACTCGAGTCAAGGCCCAATGTCCATCTGCAACCTTAATTCTTAGCATAAAGAGATGAGTACATAGTTCTATTACCTTCTCATTATATATGTATTTACATATGTACATACCTATATTTAGACCTCTTTAAATGTCCTGTGCCTCCTGCTTCTTTCCTCTATTTCCTTTTACCTTCCTCTTGTCCTACCATCATGTTCATCCTTCATTTGGGTTTAGTAATTCATTGCTGCTACATTTGCCCTTGATTAAGCCCCAGCAGGCATCCAAATCCCTTCTTTCCATTGCTTTTAGTTCACTTGTTGGTTCCTTGTCCCTGGGTTGGTTTCCCCAACCCCTTCCTTTCTCCCACCTCCTATATCCCTCCTGGAGTCATCGGTCCCATTCTTTTCATCACAGAGTTGTTTATCCCACATATCTAGATAGACATGCAGAGACATTAATAAGAGCAAAGACCAGCAAAAGCCAAACAAAACAACAAAGGAAGTCAAAACCAACAAACAAACAACAAGACAAAAACAAAATAGCAACAACAAAAAGAAAGCCACTGAAAAAGATGGAAAAGCCTATAAACACTTCAAGGTCTGTCTGTTGGCCTCTACGAGTGCCTTCCAGTTGAGTCTGATGGGGAGCCACATTCTGTCTCCAAAGTCTATTTTTGGTATTCCCCGGGATTTCATCACTTTGCTCCCCTTGGTGCTCTGTACGTGACCTTAATGTTTCGCCCCAGTGTTATGGGTTCAAATTGGGCACAATTCCCACACTGTGTCTCTAGCATTGTCCCTGATAGCACTATTCAGTGAGGGACGTCGTGTCTCGTGGTGGCGCAGGCCTTCTGGTCCTCTCTGTGCACTGCTTGCTCTGAGCAGGAATATCATTCTTGGGGCTTGGTAGGCCAGGGTGTGTTGCCTTTTCTCTCAATCCCTCTTTGTTTCTCCTGGGTGCTCTTATCAGACGTGCCCCAAGATGTAGCTTCAGTTGCTGTCCACTGAGGTGCATTCTTCTGGGAGTGGGGGTGGGGTGTCTACATAGTTGGGATTGAGAATGGCCCTACAGACCTCCCTGGGGGGGGGGGTTGTCCACATAGTTGGGATTGGGACTGGCCCCACAGACCTCTATATTAGTTCACTGGTACATGCCAGTATGTTGTATTCACATGTTGGCACATCGTGTTGAAACCTGGTTTCTCTCTCCCTCTCCTGTGGCGATATAAATAATATCCTCCCCTTGGGTGGGTGAGTGCCCTGCTCCTCTCCTACCCATGTCTTCTCCCGCCTCTTTCTTTCCTTCTTTTATTTAGTTGGCTGCCATATGTATCCCTGGATTGGGTTTGGACCCTGCCATAGTTGCTGGACCTCACCCCGGGGAGGTATGTATATAGTAGATTTTCCCCTAGGCCACGTTTTTTGTTTTGTTTTTAGCTTACCTCAGTGGACTCATGTTGTATGTGTCCTTTTGTGCTTGACTTACTTGGCTTAGCCTGACTTCCTCCAGTCCTTCCCATGCGGCAATGTGCTTCATGCATTCATCACTTCCATTGTATGTATGTACCACAGTTTTTTGATCCATTCGTCTGTTAATGGAAATTTGGGTTGTTTTCAACTCTGCAATTGTGAACTGTGCCACAATGAACTTTGGAGGACAAGTGTCTGCCCGTGGTTTGTTTCTTGCCTCTTCTGGGAATATGGCCAGTAGAGGGGTTTCTGGGTTGTATGGCAGCTCTATATCCATCTGTTTTAGATATCTCCAAATCAATTTCCATAATGGCTGTCCGTACCGACAAGTCCGCCAGCACTGAATGACATATTCTATTTCCCTTCCGTTCCTCCAACACTTGTTATTTTCTGATTTTTTGAATTGGGCTATCTTTGAGGGTTTAGGTGGTATCTCTTTGTTGTTTTAATTTGGATTCCTCTTATGGCTAATGATCAGGAACATTTATCTCATGTGTTTATTGGTCATTCAGATTTCTACCCCTTTGAAACTTCTTTTCAGGTCTTTTGCTCACCTCCTTAGTGTGCAGTTAATTTATTTCTTATTGTAAGCTTGCAAAGTATTGTAGATTTTAGTAGTAAGGCCTTTGTCTGATGTGTCATTACTAAAGATGTATTCCCAGTCTGTGGGCTCTCTTATTACTTTCTTGGTGAATTCTTTCAAGGTACACAGGTGTTTTATCTTCAGTATATCCCACTTGTCAATTGTGACTCCTCTGTATGCTTCCCTATTTCTGATAGGCTATGTAATCCCTGTGCCAAGGTTCTCAGGTTTGTCCCAATTCCCTCATTAATGGCCCTAATTGTTTGGGATTTTACCTCAAAGTCTGTGATCCATGTTGAGTTTATTCTTGTGCATGGAAGGAGTTAAAAGTACTGCTTCATTTTTCTGAAGGTAGATATCCATTTTTTCCAGCACCACTTATTGAAAAGTACATCTACTTCTCCTTTGATATTTTAGAGACCTTATCATAAATCAATTGTCTGTGTGCTGGTGTTTTTATTTCTGGGTTTTCAGCTCTTACCATTGGTCTGAATATCTATCGTTTTACAATATCACAAGGTTTTGACCACTGTGGTTGTGTAATATGTGCTAAAGTCAGATAGAGCAAGCCCTCCCACTTTGTCCTTCTTAGGGAGTTCTCTGCTAATTCTGGGCTTCTTCCCTCTCCATATGAAATTGGAAATCAGTTTTTCCACTTCTTTGAAGAAGGATGATTTTATTCATATCAGGATAGCATTAAACTTATAGAGTGTCTTGGGCAGAACTGACATTTTTACTATATTGAATCTTCCAATCCGTGAGCTTGGGATATCCTTCTGTTTGTTGAGGTCACCATTGGTTTCTTGTAATAGAGTTCTGTAGTTTTCCTCATACAAATCTTTTGGTTTTTTTAGTCAGGTATATCCCTAGATATTTCAATTTGTGAATGTAAAAGTACTACCTTTTTAATTGCCTCTTCTGTGTTCTTAGCTGATGTGTATAGCAGTCCAATGGGCTTTTGTTTGTCGATATTGTACCCTGCCACTCTGCCATATTTTTCTATTGCTTCCAACAATGCACTTGTGGAGTTTTGGGGTTTCTTGAGATATAAAATCATATCATTTGTGAATGACAATAGTTTCACATCTTCCTTTCCCGGACGAATACCTTTGATGTATTTTCTTTGTCTCCTGTTGTCAAGGACCTCCAGTACGAGGTTAAATAGGAGTGGGGACAAAGGGCATCTGGTCTGGTCTCCTTATCAGTAGGATTGTTTTAATCTTTTCTCCCTCGATTACTTCATTGTCTGTTGGTTTTTCATATATAGCTTTATTATATTTTGGAATTTTCCTTCCATTCCTATCTTCTAGAGTGTCTTAAACAGGAATTGGTGTTGGATGTTGTCCAATGCTTTTCCCACATCTATGGATATTATCAGGTGGTTGTTATAATTTTTCATGTCAATGTGGCGAATAATATTAATGGTCTTTCATATGTTGAACCATCCCCATATCCCTGGTATGAATTCCACTTGGTCATGGTGAATTATTTTTAATATAATTTTGGATTTGGACTGCGTTTTGTTAAGGATTTTTGCATCGATGTTTATTAGGGATATTGGTCTGTAGTTCTCAGTTCTTGTGGGATCCTTGCCAACTTTAGGTATCAGAGTTATATTCGCTTCATAGAAAGAGTGTGGGAGTTTTCTATCTTGTTCTGTTCCGGTAGAGTTTGTGTAGGATTGGTGTGAGTTCTTCCCTGAATACTTGATAGAATTCTCTTGTGAAGTCATCTGGCCCGGAAGATTTTTGCTGTTGTTGTTAATTCTTTGATGACCTTGCCTATTTCTTCTGTTGATATGGGTCTGTTGAGATCCTTAAGGTCCATCTGGGATAGTCTAGGGAGGGACTTTTTTCCCAAGTATTTATCCATGTCTTCCAAGTTGTTTGATTCGTTAGAGTATAGCCCTTTATAGTACTGTGTAATTATCCCTTTGATTTCATTCAAGTCCATTGTAATTTCCCCTGGTATCATCTCTCATCGTTGCTATTGAAATTTGTTCCTTCCTCTCTTTGGTTAGGTTTGCCTGCAGTCTATCAATACTGTTCATCCTTTCAAAGAACCAACTTTTAGCAGCATTAATTTTCCCCATAATTTCCTTGTTTTCCCTCTCCCACATCTCATCTCTAATTTTGTTATTTCTTTACTTTTTCTATTAGTAAGATTGTCCTGTTGACTCTGCTCTAAGTGGTGAAAGTATGTGCCAGAATATCAATCATAACTCTCTTTTCCTTTGTTCAGGTGTGCATGAATTGCTATCAGCCTTCCTCTGTTAACTGCCTTTACTGTGTCCCAAAGGTCTTGGTATGTCATATTTTCATTCTCCTTGTTTCCTATAAACTTCCTGATTTCATCTCTGATCTGGGTCAATATCCACTCCTTTTGCAATACTTATTCATCCTTCAATTGTTTTCCCTGTTTCCTTCATTGTCCTTTTGTTGATTTCCAGCCTTATGGCATAGTGGTCAGAGAGAGAGAAATCTATGTAATCTCTATGTGCTTGAATTTACTCAGGTTCGACTTGTGTCCCAGTATGTAGTCTGTCTTCAAGTATGTGCCATATGAGCTTGAAAAGAAAATGAATTTTTTGCATTGGGGTGGAAAGCTCTGAAAATATCTATCAGGTCAAGTCGTCCAATTGTGCTGGTTAGGATCTGTAGCCTCTTTGTAAGTTTCTTTCTCTGTGATCTGTCTTTTGCAGAGAGTGGTGTATTTAAGTCACCTACTATAATTGTGCCTGTAATTTCATTTTTCATCTTTTGGAGTGTTTGATTTATGAATTTCGCAGGTCTCTTATTAGGTATGTATATGCTTATTATGCTCACTGGTTCTTGGTCTATTGTTCCCTTAAGCATTATCTAGTGCCTTCCTTGTCTCTTGTTATGGCTTGTACCTTGCAGCAGATCGATGGGTTATGTTTTCTAAGTCAGTCTCTTAGCCTCTCCCTTTTAATGCCTCAGTTCTGTCCATTGGTATTCAGTGTTATTACATTCATCTGTGGCCTCTGTGATGTCATCTTGTACCTTTTGTGTTGGGTGTTTTACAACCAACCTATCTTATCAGTTAGTATTGTGTATATGTGTGGTTCATTCTTGCCTTCTTTCCACTATTGAGCTTATGCTATCTTCTTGCTGTTTTCTCTTTATCGTCTTCTGGGTGATGAAGTTCTATGTGATGGCCTCTTATTTGTGCTCATTGAGTGTTGCTCTTCTGCCCATACTGGTTTTGCAAGAATCTTTTGTAGGGCTGGGATTCTGTTCATGTATTCTTTGAGGTTTTTCCTTGTCTGGGAAGACTCTTACTTCTTCATCTATCTTAATAGGTAATTTGGCCATATATAATATTCTTGGGTTTGTGTTATTTTCCTTCAATTTTGGAATATGTTACTCCACTCTCTCCTCTTCTTCAGTGTGTCCGCTGATGGTCTGAACACATTCTTATTTGGTTACCTTTATAAGTGCCTATTACTCCTTTTCCTTCTAGTTGAATAATTTAACTATTTATGCGTCTTGGTGACTTCTTCTTGGGATTATGTCTAGCTCATGTTCTTTCAGCCTCCTGAATGGTTACCTGATTTTCATTTATTAAGCTGGGGGAGTTTTCCTCTAAGAATTCCCTATTTTTGCTATTGACTTCTTTGTTGTATCTTTTTCTGGTAGTCCAATTTTTATAATATTGTTCCCATTCATAGCATCAAATATGGCTCTTAGGTTTTCTTTGGCTTCTCTGATTGTCTTATTTGACTGTTTTTCCCATTTGTTGAGGTCTGCCTGGTTATCCTCTATGTCACTGGTGCGATTCTCTGCCTCCTCCAGTCTGTTGGAAAAGTATATTAATTTGCTCCTGGATTTTGTTATTTCAACCCTGAGATTTGTATTTCCGTTTGGTGCCTTGCCTTTATCTCCTCTATCTTTTTGATGAAGAATATTACATACACTGTGGACTGCCAGAAGAACCTGTTTTGGAAGAATAGGGAGAATTTTTGTTCTGTTTGAGCAATAACAACACATATCAAGAAAGAGCCTGGTCTACGTAAAAAATTCCGTACTTTAACATAATAAAGTATATCATCAAATCTCCCTAGAGATTGAGTTCTCCAAGGGGAACTCCATAATTTTAATTGCTAGCTAGAATATTGAATGGAATGAAGGTGTTTCTGAGTGTATTTTTGTGGGTCTCTACTGAGTTCAGATCTTTAAAGCTTTATTTGTGTGTATGTCAGCATTGTACTCTATATTTTAAACTAACCATTGATGAAAATTTGGATTGGGCTTTTAAGTTGAAAAGTGTTGTGTTGTGTAAGATAGTTTGTCAGGAATATGCTCATTACAAGAAAACACATAATATTTTATTGGCCACATGATTTTAAAAATCTCGACAATCATTATTACAGTTCTGACACTCAAATCATGAATTAATTCACTTTTATTAGTGGTAAAAATAGTTAAGCAAGTTTGGCATTAAGTAGATCCATTAACCTGCTCATATTCTAAAATTTTTACTTTTTCAATTAATTGCTGCTAGTCTAAGGAACATAATTTGAATAGCAAGGTCCTACAGGAATTTAAGATCTGTCATCATAACGTCTGAAGAATTGTTTCAAAGTTAAACTGGTAACTTCAATATTTTCTCCCAATGCTGAGAATTCCAGCCTTTGCCAGTCTTTGATACAATGCTTAGAAATGATTCTTCCCATTCAGTCATGTCTGATGAAGTGAAACATAGAGCCCAAATTTGAAAAATATGGGGGCAGGAATGGGAAAAATTATGGGTCAATGCACTGCTAGAAATGTAATCTCCCTCTTAGAAAATAAGCACAGTGTACATATTGCATAGAAACCAAATCTCTTGCATGACACAGTGGTGCCCTGATCAATGATGCTAGCCAATAAAGCACCTTTTGAATGTACAAGGGGGTACCCCTCATCATCTGGAATTGCGCTGGGTGGAGGGGAGCTTTTGCAGTATTCATACTCCATCCCCACCCCCACTAAGCAATCATAAAGCAGCCCTCTCTGAGTTAGTGCACCCAGTGGTGTTACCTGGAAACGTTCTCTCTGATCACAGTGAACATTTTTGTAAAAGCAACTTTGTTCAAACCTTGTGTTTTGTTATGGCTGATTTAAGAGAACATCATGCCTCTCTGACATTTTGTTTCCTGCTCAAAAAATGCTACAGAAACTGTGGTGATGTTGAACACAGCTTAAAAGGACAGCGTTATGGGGGAGACTCAAGTATGAGTGGTTTTCTTGTTTCAAAAATGGTAACATGGCAATTGATGACTTCGTTCTGGATATCCATCAGGTATGAAAATGTCAAATCTTAATGTTAGTGCAGTTTGACTTTTTTTCCATCAGGTCAGACTGTTTTCTATTAAGAGGTTCTGAAAAGATTGGATGATATTGTGTGACAAAAAAGGCCTGCTTTGTTGCATATGGGGGACTTATTTTTGCCATTACAATAATGAACCTGCCTAAGCTGCCATCACAGTACACTCATTTTGGGGAAAAAAACAGCATGCCTCTCTTGCCCCATGCACCTTACTCACCTAACCCTTCTCCGTGCAACTTCTTTCTGTTTTTACAAATGAAGGACATGAAATGACTGTGCTTTGAGGAGGTAGAGGAGAATAAAACCAAGGAGGTGCTACCAGCCATCTAAACAGAGGATTTTAAAAATAGTCTCCAAGAATGCAACTGCAGGTTTGACACATGTACTAAGAGTAATGGAGAGTACTTTGAAGGTGATAAAGTTGTGCTATTATAAATACATAGCTTTGGGGGGAAAAAGTTCCTTTTTTTTTTTTTGGCAGCCCCTCATATGTTGTCTTGGAAATAATGCATTCTCCTTCATCAGGTTCTTGAAATGGTTCACTATGCCAGTTCCATGGCTTTGACCTGTAATTTTCCACATTATTGTTGTTTCTGGAACCCATAGTTAAATTGTTTTGGTTTGTCTAAGTTTAATATTTTTTATGATTATAGGTTTATTTATTTTTAAAGATAATTTTATTGGGGCTTATATCAATTCATATGTCAATTGTGTCAACCAAATTTTTATATATGTTGCCATCATTATTTTCTAAATATTTACTTTCTATTTGAGCCTTTGTTATCAGCTCCTCTTTCCTTCCCACCCCCACACACATGTGACCCCTTGATAAATTATAAATTATTATGGTTTTCATATCTCACACTGACTACTGTCTCCTTAAACCCACATTTCTGTTGTTCATGCCCCTCTGGGCAGGGGAGAGGGGGATGATGCATCGATCATTGCTATTGGTTCCCCTTTTGCCCCTCTTCCTCCACCTTCCCCCTACCCTTCTGGTATCACTACTCCCATTTCTGTTCCTGAGGGGTTTGACACACACAATTTTCCTCTGGTTCTTTGAGTCTTCCTCGCCCCTCACTATCATGACACCCATCCTGCCTTTCAGTTCTGGCTAGACTGGAGCATGTACACTGGTACAGATAAGAACTCAGGCCACGTGGAATCCAGGTCAGATAAACCCCTCAGGAACAGTTTCACCTCTTTGGTGATGACTGAACCAGTCCAAACCAATTTTAAGGCCTGCTCTGCAGCTTGAGAAAGGATAATGCAAGACGAATTTTGGTTTTGTTGTCTAATGACACTGTATGGCTCAGAGTCGCATGTGTAGAGAGAGTTTTGTGCTTCTTGCCAATCTAAGGATTACTCTCACCCAAATCGCTGATCCTGAAACCCATTGACCTGGCAAATAAACCCATAAAATAGAGAAAGAACACGTGGAATATGTAGAACAAATGGGTCTCAGAGAAGCTGAATTGTTAAACAAGATGGACTTCAGAAATAAAAAGCAAAAGATGGTTTATGCAAAACCAGACACAGAAAAACAAAGCTTTTATATTTGTAAACATGACTTGGGAACTAAAAATATTTGAACAGATATAAGAAGATTAAAGTCCTCATTGAGGTATGAATTGAAGGTCTGGATTAAAAATATCAAATAAATAAAAACATTTTAATGAAATGAATGAAAATTGATCATGAAAAGAGTCTTAGAGAAGAGGTTCAGTATACATAACATGCTGGCCTTATGGGATTCACAGTGGAAGTACAGTTTTTTAAAGCTAATAATTAGATATTAATTTAAAATAATTATGAATATGGAAAAATATCAGTGAAATCTAAATAATGATAATGAGAAAATAACTTTATCTAGGTATGTGACTGTTGTAGAGCCAATTCTAACTCTTGGCAATCACATGTACGTCAGAGTAGAACTGTTCTCCATAGAGATTTGAATGGCTGATTTTTGGGATATAGTACTAGATCTTTCTTCTTAGTCACTTCTGGATCGGCATGAATTCCAACCTCTCAGATAGTAATTGAGGGCATTAATTACTACACACTTTGTTTTGCCAGGTGCCATTAATTAGTTGTGACTCACAGCAAACCAGTGAAAATGTTGTCTCCTCATGCTCTTTCCGCACAAATGTTGCCATGTTTTAGGCCATTGTTTCACCCACTGTGTTAATCTATATCATTGAGGTTTTCTTTATATTGAGATGTAATCCATATGGGAGGCTGTATTCTTTGATCTACAAGAGTAAGTGCTTCTGGTCTTCTTCTCTTCCCACAAGCTAAGACATATTCTTTCCTACGGACTCCTATATGTAAAAAAAAAATACTACCAACTATTTGATTCGGATTCAAAGCTACCCTACTTAGAGCCTCTGAGACAGTAAATCTCCATGGGAACAGACAGACTCATTTTCTTCCCTTGAATTGCAGACTTGACAATTAGCAATCCAACACATCTCACAAAGCATACCTTTTGGTAATGTTTTTTGGTTCAAGAATGGGGGGGGGAGAAGCAAAAAACATGACCTTCTTAATACACTTCTTAATACCAACACACACTCCAAAATAAACCAAAACCACCCAAAACAAACAAATAAAAATGTACTTACAAAAATATATAACTATCTGATTCATAGGTAATACTGAAAGCTAAAAAATGATGGTGTAACATCTAGAGATTATTAAGCAAAAAGGATTGCAACCTAATGATATATAACAAAACAAAAAAAAAAACTCTCACTACCACTGAGTTGATTCCAATTCAGAGCAAACCTACAGGAAAGAATATAACTGTGATTTTCCGAGACTGTAGGTCTTTACAGGGTGGAAAGCTTCCTCTTTCTCCTGCAGAGCACTGATACGCATGGTGGTTTTGAACTGGTGACTTTGCAGTTAGCAGCTGAATGTGTAAGTACTACACCACTTGGGTTAGGGAAGTATAATATCTATCTTCCCTTAAAAGAGAAAAAATATTTCAGGTACTCAATTTACCAAGGAATACAGACCACTAACTACTCTGATTTCAGTAACTCTTAGGGAAAGACACAAACAAACAAAAATATATAAATCAGATTCAAGACCTAAAAAAAGTATAATAGAGTCAGAATAGATAGGAGTAAAATATTGTTCAGTAGTTATAGTGAAAATCTCAGTGAATCATCAGAGTGTGACTTGGAATGTGAAGTTCAAGCACAAAATGAGAATCATTGAACTAAAAAAGAGAAATTATAAGGGAAATCATCATAATAATCTCAAACTTAAAGTATTAAACAGTCAGTCACCCAAAGGATTAAAGAAGGTAGACAGAGGGAGGAAGAAGGACAGAACTTTAATAATATATTGGGGAAGAAAATTGGATAAACAAAATACCTTGGTCAACAGAATATGTTACAATTAAAAATAGTTAAATGTGTATCTGGTTATAGCATTCAGAAAGAAAAGCTAACTTTAATTTAATGAGATGTAGAAATGCAGTGGAAATCCCAATTCACAGAGGCAGACAAAGAGCCACATCACCAAATCTTTAGAAAGAAGAAAGAAAATGGGGAGATAGGGAAATAAAGGAAAATGAGTTGATATGCCTGGAATCAAGGTTCATGAATCTGAAATATCTTGGTAATGCTCGTCATGTTATCATGAAATCATTATTGATTGAATAATTAATAAACCACCTGCCACGTTGTCTGCTCTGACCCATCGAGACCCTCTATGTGACAGTAGAGAAGTGCGCTCCCTGAGGTTTTTAAATGTCTTATTTTTCTGGAAGTCCATCCCCAGGCCTTTCTTCTGAGTGCTCCAATCATTGAGTAAGCAGCCAATCACATTAATTGTCTGGACCACCCAGATTCCCTGAGTGATACCATTCTCTGAAGGATAAATGTAGGAAATCCCACAGGTCATCAGCTCTCTCTATTGGGCAGCTTAGCCACACTGCATGCAAGACTGTCTGTTTAAAACTTGTACGTGGAAATAATGATTATTCAATGGAAGGTATTTCTGTCGGCCACTTGTTATGAGTCTTCATGCTCGGTACTGAACAACATCTGTGGAACTGCTCTAAGAATGTCTTTGGACCAGGAATTCCAGATTCTCAAACTGGGTGGAGTTGCAACACCTCTTTTTTTTTTGCATTCTGATGCTCCATTCCCCAGATCTAAATAGGTATCAGAGTAAAAGGTCTTGGAGTTAAATCAACTAGATTTAAATCTGACCAGGGATTTTTTTCTAGTTGAGTGACCTTGAGGAGGATCTGCTAAGCTGAGTCTCAACTTTGATGATAATAATTCTGGCATTGGTAAAGAAGGTGATAGCGCTGAATGGTGGCAATTCAAATGTCTTAGTTACTGATCCCACTGAGCCAAGCAAGGTATTTTGCAACATCTCACTCTACAAATCGATAAAGTGTGTACATTAGAAGACATATTTTGAGATCTTAAATCACCTGAAGTTTCCTGAGGAAATGTACCCCAGGGATATAAGAACTTTTGGTGAAATCTGTACATAACACTGAACCCTCATTCATCTGTGGCCCTGCATTGATTGAGATGGAGTTCAGACTGAAAGTTTGAGTTCATCCAGAGGTGCCTTTGGAGAAATGCCTGGTGATATACTTCTGAAAAAATATCAGTCATTGACAACTCTATGGAGTACTGTTCTATTCCGACATAGAGAGGGTCGCTTTGAGTCAAACATTTGAAATGCCTTCTCTCGGATTTGCTTTCTCATTATACATGTCAGATATCACGTCAAGAGGACAGATGCTCTCTTGCCTAGGGCTAATTCTGAATCATGCTCAGCTCCCTCCATGTGCTTCTTTCTTGCAGTCTTCTTTTCCGTAATTCCACTGGCGTAACTGTAGCTATTGTTCTCGATTTCAAAGCTCCTCTTCTCCAGGATTTCTGTGTTCTATGTGTTCCATTGTCTTCCTGGCTGCAACATTTAATTCTTACTTTTATTATTATTAATTGTTTTTAATCATTTTATTGAGAACTCATAGATGTCATAACATGCCATAATTCAAATGGATTGAGCATAATTGTATAATTGCTACTACACTCAGTATCAAAACATTTCCTTTCTTCTTGAACTCTTTGCTATCAGCTCCCCTTTATCCCCTCCCTCCTCCTACCCTTCTCCCCAGAAATCCTTATTGTTACATACATTATTCTCAATCTAAAGGGTCATCCATCCTGGCATTCCTGCATAAAATGATCTTATATATCCAAATACATAAATCTAACAATATCAGTGAGGTAAAACATAAGTCTTAACAGTAGGGGGAGGGAATATTAAAGAACCAGAGGATCATTATGTTTTCCATCAGTGTTCTACTGAACCCTGGATATATCATTCCTTCTGTATGGCCCTTCTGCGAGGGACTGTCCAATTAGCTTACTACATCCACATCCCTTGGTTGCTTGTTTTTGAACTTCTGGATACTTCTTCCTGTGAACATGCATGGCCACACAGGCTGGTGTACTTCTCACATGTTGACTTTGTTGCTTCCCTGATAGATGGCCTCTAGTTTAACTACAAGCCTTTAGAACCCCAGATGCTATAGCTTTTAATAGCTGGGCACCATCACCACATTTGCTTATGCACCCATTGTAAGGGGAAGGTGTTAACTATTACTTTTAAATTTTAAAAAAAACCATGACAACAAAATTTAGCAAGGTCCAGTGATTGTTAACATAGAGATTTTTTCATTTCATAACAATTTAATTTTTCATAGCAATAATTATTCTTTTACAATGTCAATTTTAGTGATTGCCTTTTTGTTTGTTTATGGAACTATTAATTTTTATTTATTTAGTATTATTTATTAGAAGCTATTTTGAAGTGATTTCCAAGTTTTTGCTCATAAAATCGATGTTGCACTGTGGTGGTGAAATTTTTGTGTCCATCAATGATTATTGCTTTAGGATAAAACACATCTTATAAAATCAAGAGTTCAGAAACATTACCCCAAGCTGAATTTAGATAGTATCAATATTTTCTTTCATTAAGAAGTACAAGAATTATTTTCTCACATCTATACTAAGATGTTAAATTGACATTTTAAAAAATCTTAGTCAACTTTATGGAAAAGAATGCCATTTCTTAATGTGCTGTGCATTTATTTGATTAATAATGAGATAGGATATTTTAGCTTATGTATTATCCATTTATATATTTTGTTTTGTGATTTGCCTACCAGTGTTAGGCATCATTTCTCTATGAAGAAATTTTTTTTTTAATACGGGTGTGAAGGCGGATTTTTATATATTAAATATACTAATCTCTCAAGAGCCATGTTTAAAATAATTTTCCGATCTTGTCATTTGCCTTTGTTTTTTTAAAATTTGCTTACTTTGAGTTAGGATAGAATTTGTAGAAGATTTGTAAAAATAAAACAGAGTAGCTTTGTTCCTTGTTCCCAGCTTCTCTTTACATTAACATCCTATAAAATCACTGTACAATTACAAAATTGACATTGTGAAAATATTAAATTAAATATACTACAGATTTTATTCAGGGTTCATCTATTTTTTTCAGCTAATGTTCTTTCTTTTATTCTAGAATCCAATTCAGGATCCCAAATTGAATTTAGTTATATACTTCATCATCTTTCATAAAATTGATGCATTTGCCCTTTATGTCTTTAATATATGAATGTTACTTTTGGAGACACTGAATGTTTATAACTTTTATTAAATATTTTTATGTTCTTAGAGTTTCTACATCTGGTGTTAAATATAAAATATTTGGAAACAAGATCCTGCTGTAAGATTATACCAATATTTACTAATATTTTCTTACAATACTTTGTCAATAGGTAGATCAATAAATAAACTGTGGCACCTACATACAGTGGAAGATATTCAGTCATTAGCATAAGTGAAGTCCTAATACACGTTAGGTCATGGGCGAACTTGAAAACATTTTGTTGTTTTTGTTAGGTGCTATGGAGTCAGTTCACCCATAGGGACTCTATCACATAACAGAATTTGTGTTGTCCTCTGCCATCCTCACACGTGTTGTACGCTTGGGCCCATTGGTGTCACTCCACCTCCTTGAGGGCCTTCCTCTTTTTCGCTACCCCTCTGCCGTACCCAGCAAGGTGTCCTTCTCCAGGAGCTGGTCTCTCCTGATAGATGTCCAAAATGCGCAAAGGGAAGCCTCGCCATCCTTTTCTCTAAGGAGCCTCAGACCACACTTCTTCCAAGACAAGTTTGTCCTTGTCCTTGGAAGTCCATGGTACTTTCAATATTCTTCTCCAGCACCACAGTTCAAAGGCATCGATTCTTCTCAGATCTTCCTTATTTATTTATGAATGTGTATATGCATATATTTATTTATGTATTTATTTATTTCAGGGGAGAGCCTGAGTGCAGTCCCTCACTACCACAAATGACGCAGTCGAGTTTCCCACATTTGGGGAAATCGCAAGGGTCGGCACATCCGGGGTGCAATGGATGAGCCTCGCCCTGGGAAATCCACCTTCCTGATCATGGTGTCTCCTCTGCCAGGTAAGTATATGGATCTTCCTTAATTAAGCTATAACTCTCATATGCATATGCGGGTATTGAAAATAGTGTGCCTTGGGTCAGGTGCATCTCAGCATTTCAACCTCCCAGCATTTCAACTCTCTAAAGTAACCTCCCACATTTCAACACTCTAAAGAGGTCTTGTGTAGCAGATTCGCCCAATACAATGTATCTTTGATCTCTTGCCTGTCCATTTGTCATATTGTATTTGAACACTTTTCTGTCACTTTGTTGTACTGTGGTGGCTTGTGTGTTGTTGTGATGCTGGGAACTACATCACTGGTGTTTCAAATGGCAGCAGGGACTCCCAAAATGAGAAGAAGGATCAGTTGACCACTTTATGCAGAGCATGGAAACACTGTCAGACACGGAAGGCCTAACGATAGGAGCAGAGCCTTGTCAGAGACGGCCTGAGAGGATGAGTCCCATGGGGGGAAGGCACCCGAACTATGACTGAGGGGAGGGAAGACCGCGGTGACAGGAGAGGAGTAGGCCTGTGGGAGTAAAGCCTTCCGGATGGTCCTTTGCTGAAGGGGCTCAACTCAGAATGAGAAGAAACAGTTGCAACAATCTACTAATAAAATGAACGTGGAATACTCAAAGTATGAAGACATTATGCTGAGTGAAATGTCACCCAGAAAAGCATACACATTATATGATTCCATTCACGTGAAATATTAAGAATTGGTAGAAGTGTAGAGACCAACTTTTTTTTTTTTAGTGTTTACCAGAGACAGGGTGGAGAGAAAAAGAGAAAGTCATTATTTAGGGGACATTGAGTTTCTCTTGATGGTCGAGCAACTGGGAACATTCTAGCAGTGGTTGTTGTACAACAGGGTGAATATAATTAATATTAGTAAATTATTTAAAATGTTGACACGGAAATGTTCTGTTATACATATTTTTACAAAAATAAAATATGCACATTTTAGTCCTGTGATCTACCTCACAATTATTGTAGACCTTTGTGCTCCTTAACTGTAGCAGGCATGGTTCTAGGATCATTGGGTGGCATTATGTTATCATCTATTGGAAAAACCCACTCATACATATTCCTTTTGTAGAGTTCTCTCATCAACTGGTAGGTAAAGAAAAGGGATGTCAGAGGATAGCTTTCAGCACCCTAAAACCATGAGAATATAATTCTTTCATGTCCTCTAGCAGCTTAAATATAGATCAGTAATAATGATAGAACAGTCCAAACACCACATAGTGAGGTCTAGCTTGGAGTCAGAAGGACAGGTTAAGGTTGTGTCAGAGATCAATAGTTTTCCCTTAATATACTTTTTAAAAAAATTATAAAATCCAGTCCAGGATCTCATGTTGAATTTCATTATCATGTCTCTTTAGTCACTTGTAATGTGTAATTGCTTCCTTTTTTACCCAGTTAGAATTAAATAAGGATAGAGAAAATTAAGGTTCTTACTAATAAATCAAGTCCAATAACCACTTCAAGGGCAAGATCTTTTAAAATGAGTCAGTTTGTCCAAATTCATATAAATCAAGTTTTAAAAATAACTTTGATCTGGTTCTTTTTTGTTTTCCTTTGTTCTTCTTATTTTTAAATAAAAAATCATATTATTGGGGGCTCGTACAATTCTGATCACATCCCATACATCCATTGTGTCAAGCACATCTGCATATTTGTTGCCATCATCATTCTCAAAATATTTGCTTTCTTTTTTTTAAGGAGTGAAATATTTTATTATAATTATTTTTAATCATTTTATTAGGGACTCATACAACTCTGATCACCATCCATACATACATCAATTGTATAAAAAACATTTGTACATTCATAGCCCTCATCATTCTCAAAACATTTGCTCTCCATTTAAGCCTCTGGCATCAGCTCCTCATTTTCCCCCTTCCCTCCCTGCTCCCCACTCGCTCATGAACCCTTGATAATTTATAAATTTTTATTATTTTATCATATCTTACACAGTCCGACGTCTCCCTTCACCCACTTTTCTGTTGTCCGTCTCCCAGGAAGGTGGTTATATGTAGATCCTTGTATTTGGTTCCCCCTTTGTACTCCATCTTCCCTCCACCCTCCCGGTATCGCCACTCTCACCACTGGTCCTGAAGGGATCATCTGTCCTGGATTCCCTGTGTTTCCAGTTCCTATCTATACCAATGTACATCCTCTGGTCTAGCCAGACTTGCAACGTAGAATTGGGACCAAGATAGTAGGGGGAGGAAGAATTTAAGAACTAAAGGAAAGTTGTCTGTTTCATTTTTGCTACATCGCACCCTGACTGGCTACATCACACCCTGACTCTTCCCCGTGACCCTTCTGTGAGTGAGTCTACAGATAGGTTTTTGGTCTCCACTCTGCACTCACCCTCATTTACAATGATATGATTTTTTGTTCTTTGATGCCTGATACCTGATCCCTTCAACACTTCTTGGTCACGCAGGCTGTTGTGCTTCACCATATTTGCTTATGCACCCACTTTGTCTTTTGCAATCCTGTTGGGAAGGTGAGCATCATGGAATGCCAGTTTAATAGAACAAAGTGTTCTTGCATTGAGGGAGTATTTGAGTGAAGACCCAATATCCATCTGCTACCTTAATTCTAAACCTATAAATATATGCACATGGATCTATTTCCCATCATCATATATAAATATATTTACATATGTACATGCCTGTATTTAGACCTCTAGAAATGTTCTCTGCCTCCTGGTTCTTTCCTCTATTTCCTTTTACTTTCCTTTCATCCCACTATTATGCTCAGCCTTCCTTTGGGGTTCAGTAATTTCTCTAGGTTACATTGCCCTTGATCAAGCCCTACCAGGCCTCTTACACCCTCCTCACCTCTGATTTTGGATCACTTGTTGTTCCCTTGTCCCTGGGTTGGTTAACACCACTTCCTTTCCTCTCCTCCCTCTCTTCCATGTCCCCACCAGAACCATCGGTCCCATAGTTTTCACCTCCAGATTGTTCATTCAGCATATCTTATCTAGATAGATCTGCAGAGATAATAATAACATGCACCAAACAACAAGGCATAGCAAGACAAAATGACAAAAGAGAACACAGCAATGACAACAAAAAAGAAAACCAATGACCCAGAAAAGAATAAATTAATTAAAAGAAAAAGTTAAATAATTTTAGAAAGAAAGAAAAACCTATAAATAAATGAAGATCTGATTTTTGACCTCTAGGCATGTCCTCCAGTCAAGTCCGATGGGGTGCCACACTCTGGCCCCAGAGTCTATCCTTTGCACTCCCTTGGGAGCTCCCTGCTCTGCCCCCCCTGTTGCTCTGCCTCACACCTTTAGTATTTTGCCTCAGTGTAAGGGGGGGTCAGACCAAGCCAATCCCGACACTGAGTTTCCAGTGTTGTCTTCGTAGGGCCATGAGTCAATGAGGGACGTTGTGTTTCATTGGGGGATCCACCATATGGTCTACTCTGTGCATTGGCTGTTTGGAGCTGGGATATAATTCTCCAGGCCTGGTTTTTATCTAGTATTTGATCAACTTCCTTGGGAATTCTCAGAGATCTAAGCTAATTGGATTTACTTTTTGAAACCAAGTACTACCTTTCTAAATAACAAACTGAGAACAATTCACACTCTGGGTTTACTTTTAGAGAGACTTTAAATCTTTCTTAGTCATTTGAGTTATTGCATACTTATTTGGTGAAATGTTTATGGTTCGCTCAGAGGGTGGAAGTACAAGTAGCTATATGTTTTTATTGTTGTTAGATGCCATTGAGTCAGGTCAAATTTGTAGTGAATGCACAACAGAATGAAACATCACCTAGTCCTGTATTATCCACACAGTTTTTGCTATGTTTGAGTCCATTGTTGCAGCTACTGTATGAATCTATCTTTGTGCTTTTTTCCATTGACTGATCTCTCTTGATAACATGTTTAAAGCACTTGAGAGGAAGTCTTGCCATCTTCCATCCAAATAGCAACCTGGCTGTACTTCTTCCCAGAAGATTTGTCTGTACTTCTGGAAGTCCCCTGTAATTTTCATTGCCAGCACCACAATCCAGATGCATCCATTCTTCTCTAGGGTTTTTATTCATTGTCCAACTTTTACATGCATATGAAGCAACTGAAAATAAGATGGCTTGGGTCATGAAGACTTTGGTCCTCAAATTGACACATTTATTTTGCAACAGTTTTAAAAGTTTTGCGCAATGGATTTGTGGAATGAAATACATCATTTGATTTTATAAGCATTGATTGTAGACTTAATTAAAATGAAATCCTTGACATCATCATCTTTTATCTATTCTCATGATGTTTTTCTCTTGGTGCTGTTGTAAGGATTGTGGTTACACGGAGTAACTCAATTACATCAAGTTGTCATCTATTCTGAATTCTGAAACCTTTGATCTTCATCAGCAAGCACTTCAAGTCCTCCTCACTTTCAGTAAGCAAGGTTGTGTCATCTGCATATTAGAGGCTTTAATAAGTGTTCTGCCAATCCTGATGCTGCATTCTTCTTCATATAGTTCAACCTCTCGGATTATTTACTCTGCATGTAGATTGAATAAATATGGTTAAAGGGTACAACCCTGACACAAATCTTTTCTCATTTTAAGATAGGCAGTATTCCCTTGTTCTTTTCCTGTGCCTATTATTTTGTCCATGTTCAGGTTCCCTGTGAGCATGATGATGTGTATAGGAATTCCCAGTCTTCTCAATATTATCCATAGCTTATTATGATCCACAGAGTCAAATGCCTTTGCATAATAAATAAAGTACAAGTAAACTTCTTTCTAGCATTTTTTTTTTTTGCTTTCAGCCAAGATCCATTTGACATCAGCTACGATATCCCTCCTGCTCTGTTCTCTACTGATTCCAACTCAAATGTCCAGCAGCCTGCCTTATGATGTATTGCTGCAACATTTTAAAAATTATCTTTGGATGACATGTACTATTCATGATATTATTCAATAACTTCCACATTCTAGTGGTTATTCTTTTTGAGAATTGGAAGTGTGGTGGAGTGAAATTTCTCAATAGGATTCTCCTATCCAAGCACCTGTGACTCCCACCAACTAATTGGGTAGACTACACAACCAGGCTATGTGAAACAACACTAAGGCCTGCGACTGTGGAACTGTGGGACAAAGCAACAAGTAGAGGGTTTCATGGCCCACAGAGGCAATGGCTAAGGGACCATGTGGCAGAAAGACTGAGGACTGTTGAGAAGCGTGGCTACCATGTGGCTGCGAGGCTGGGAACCAGAGGGAGATCAATTTAGCTGAGCTCAATGATGGTATTCTTACTATTTGCTGATTCTCATTTGTGCTATCTTATTGACTTCTCTATTAAGCCCCATTAATTTTGAGCATTGTTATTGAGTTAGATGTGGAGTGGTGTGAGAGGAATGATTGGTGTTAGACTAGGTTAAAAACAAAAACAATGGAGCGTGGAGGCAAGTGTGACTCTTGCCTTGTGGCAATAGGGAATCCGGAGGAGGCCAAATATGGCCCTCCATTGCCATTTATTGCAGGCCCAAATATGGATCTCTTTGCAGTCAGTTGGGCAGGGAGTTGTCTTCTAAACTGGCTTTGGTAGTTAGTACTTCCGGTGCTTCATCAGTTTGTAAAGACATTTCTATTGATATTTCATCATTTTAAAAATCTTGCTTTTGTTAATGCCTTCAGTGGATCCTAAACTTTTCTTTCAGTATTGTTTATTTTTGAAATAGTGTTCTACCTTTTGAAATGGTTGTCAATTATTTTTGATACAGTGACTCTTGAATAGTCCTTCCATCTTATTTATTATTATTTTAAAATTTATCCTGCATTGCTCAATATTGGAATCTTTGGAAACTTTTAATATTCCAACTGCGGCCTTTATTCCCCCTTCAATTCCTCCAGCTTGAGATATGCCAAACATGTTCTACCTCTTTGGCTTTCTATCATAATACTTTATTTTTTTATTATATTACTCTACTTTGTACTCTTGAGCTACCATTTGAAATTTCTATTTAGCCCTTTTTTTCTTCATCATTTCTTCCATTTTCTTTAGCTCCTCAATTTTCAAGAGCAAGTTTCTGTTGACATTCACTTTGGTCTATCTCTTTAATGGCCTTTGCTTTCTTTGTTCTTGATGCCATTACACAGCTTGTCCGATTCTATTCACAGCACTACTATTCTGTGTCTCATCTGTTCTTGAGATATTCTCAAAATTCAGGTGACTAAACTTAAGGTTGTATTTTGTTCTTCATGGACTTGTTTTAATTTTGTTCACCTTCAACATGAACTTTGGGCTTTTGCCAAGGTCTGCCATATTGCCTGCCAATCCTGGAACTTATTAGTGACCTGCCATCTAACCAGCCATTTACAAGCCATGATTGGATTCATTCACCTCTCCAGTCACAAGCCTGACTGCTGACCATGTATTCATGTCCCTCGTAGCCTATGGTGTTCCTGCTAATCTTGGGTTCATGAGCTTCTAAAACTACATGTCAGGAGAAGTCTCCCGCTTAACATCTGACCCACAGACTTAAAAGTGGACTAGACTTACTCCCTTCTACCATTGTGTGAGCCATTTTTCTTTTCTTTTCTTTTGGAAACAGACATCACAAATTTATTGAAAGTCTAACACTAGCAGGTACAAATGATCCATATGTAACATTTAATTGGGAAATTCTGTCAAGTAGATTCTGACTCATAGCAACCCTATACAATTTCCGAAGTTATACATCTTCCAGGAGCAGGTCACCACCTTTTTCTCCCTTGGAGTGGCTGATGGGTCACCTAACTTATGGACAACAATCCAACCCTTACCCACTTGAGCCATATTCTTGATATAATTTTCTCTTTATATCTCTCCATATATCATCTATATATAAAAGTGTGGGTTGCACAGTGGCTATGTGTTAGACTGCTAACCACAGGTCAGCAGTTTGAAACCACCAGCTAGCTCTGCTGGAGAAAGATGAGGCTTTCTATTCTTGTAAAGAGTTATAGTCTCAAAACTCACAGAGACAGTTCAACCCTGTTCTGTAGGGCTGCTATGAGTCAGCATTGACTCCATGGCAGTGAGTTTGGTTTTTATATGCCCATCACACTGGTGGATTTGCTTCCTTAGAGAATACAACATAACATATAGACATAGATATTATTCTATCACAGAGAGCTTTTGTACTTCAAGACAGATTATGAAACTTTTTATTTATTGGATGATGATGGATGTGACACCATTCCTTTTGAATTTGTTATTCCAGGCATATTAAATGGTATGACTGTCGGTTACAAAGTGGCCAATAGAAGTCCATTTCACCTCACTCATGCCTATCATATTAGTCTTTATGTGCTGTTTTTAAGTTTTGACCACTTCTACTTTTCCTGGATTCATAGTGCATACATCCCACATTCTTAGTATTAATAGATGTTTGCAGCCGTTTGTTTTCATTTTGAGTCTGACCCATCAACAAGTGAGGCCTTGTAAACTTTAGTCCATACGCATCAGTAAGATCAACTATATTTTAAGGAGTCGCCTCATCGTCATTCATATTTTAAGTGTCTCCAACCTGAGAAGCTCATCTTCAGTCACTGTGGGAAACAGACAAGTTAATCCCCAGGTTGTACGTACCCCCATAATATATGCCCAACCTACGGTGCTGGTTACAAACACATGGTCACTGACTCTACACTTGGAGGTCAATTGCTTAAAGATTATCTGCCTGAAGGTTCTCAGCCATGTAGAGCAATCAGACCCTATAGTCTGTCCCCCTATAAGTAGAGCCCACCCCATTCCCTTCTGGCTCATTCCACTGAAGGAGAACCCAAAGACACCTAAAGTCAAGCCAACTCAGAGATGACCAAGGTTAGGCTGCCACGTTGACTTTAGAGCCCGTCAATCTTGTTATGTGTATGCCTTCCTGTCACGCGTATGCCTATTGTTCAACCCCTTCCTGTTGTGCACATGGTTACCTGTAATTAGGGGGGTTGGCATGGCCCTAGAGTGAATATAAGCCTTGGTTGGAAATATATTCTTTCTCTCTCTCTGTGCTGATATGGCTCCTGATGTCATGATGTTCCTGTAAGTGAGCACCTGCATGCTTTATTTGTTTGTTGTCTCTTTAATTTTACCCCTCAATTACACAGCCACCTCTTGAACCCATTTGATTGTGGAGGCTGGTACCCCACAAGTCACTATAGTAGCTATATAGTTATGGTTTAATTCAGAATTAAAAATTGGGGATAATTGCTGCTGAAACTAGTATTAAATTCTATAATGCTTATAAGAAAAAATAACTTCAATATCAAAGATGATAATGCAGAATATGAAGATATAAAATGATGTCAGTATTTTAAATTAGATTAAAAGAAATTTTTTATATTCTTTATCTTATAAAGCAATTTACAACTTTTCAGTTATGCATTATTATAATTCCCAGGCACATAAAGAAGTAGGATGAATGACTTTAACTACACTCAAACACATAGCTAGTAGATACAGGAACTGCTCAGGGACATCTGATTCCATGTAGTTTTCACTATACTAAAATGCCCTAGTCAAACTGTAATATAATTCTGCTACTATGAAAATATATGAAATACACGATGATGAGAAATGCATATTTGATGCTAATAATGATGATAAAACATATGGCCATCTCTCATGCTCAACAAGAATGATACTTCAGAGTGTTATTTTGAGACCCTGAAAGTCCCTCTGGCACCAAAGAAAGATTGAATAACCACTCGAAAGCATCAGAAGCCTGAACTATCATCTCCTACATGTCAGACACTGTGCTAGGCGGGACCGATGCAGGACCCCTGTCTTCAATGCACCCACAACTTCACATAATTAAATAACATTCTAGTCTGAAGGAACATGAGATGAATAGTGTCTCAGATCATTAACATTTTACAATAAAGGGATTCAAGGCAAACATTTACAGGAACCTGGGGGAACAATCAATAATGGTGATAATCTTCCAATGCTGACACAAAGTTCCTGCTTAATCTCTAAATGATAACAGATTTGGTGTATAAAGGAAGGAACAGGGATTGAAAGAAGGTTAGTCATTTCTTGGAATCTGTGAAGTCCGTACAGCATCATGTCAGAGGGTGGCGATTAGCATGTTCTCATAGAATAGGGAAGCACTTTATTGAAGCACTTTATTGGGTTGGCTGTTGAGTTAGGGATAAAACTTTTGTTTGGCATGGAAGGTGGGGATGGTTCTAGGACCTGCTTTGTGAACACAAATGTATATGAAACATTAAAACAAAATTTAAATGAACTTGTATATCACTAAAAACTCCAAGTCCACTTCAGTTTTACTTTTTCTGTTTAGCCACTTAGACAAATATTCATATCTGAGTGGTAAGGAATCTGGAGAGGTTTTTTTTTAAATGAAGCAATTTTTTTTTCATGTTAAACAGTGCAATTTTGTTCCCTGCCAACTGCTCTCCTCTCCCTTAAAGGAGAATAAATGTGGTTTATACACCAATAAACAAGATTTTGATGACTATAAGAAGGTCAAGGGCTCGGGTGGGAACATGGAGCAAACTTAAGAACTTGTTTTAAAGAATTATTTGATTCAGTAGCACTGGTATGAAGACGTGAGACTGAATTTTTAAAAAGCCCCCTGTCGCTTCTAGTCCATTTACTACAAGTAGCAAAACCCTCCAAATAAAAGGATACATTTTATGAAACTAAAGCAAAGAACCGGGCTTGATTGGCCAGAAAGTGGGTTCAAAGAAAGGGGAGGGATGAGAGGTTTACATGAGGATTGGAGAAGGCTTATCAGGGATAGAATAGAGAGTATAGGTAGGAGCAAGATAGATTTATTGCAAATCTCATGAAAATATGCATTAGGCATCCTGACTTGATGAATTTGATACAGCAAGATATCTTTTGGAATTGCTTAAAGCTGTCACCGTTTCTCTCCCTGACTTCTGTTTTTCTTCCTTGTTTTCCTGTGTCTGCTAGTACTTAATTAGCGCTGTCTATTTTGGGGGGATACAGTTAAGGAAAGATTGAGTTACGGATGAATTTAGTTTGGGTTTAGCAGGATATATTTATGTTGCTTAGAGTCATCTCCATATATAGTCAAGTTATTGTTAGCCATCTCGTTTTAGTACTGACGAGCAGGAGTGAATCTTACCTTCCCCTGTGACGTTGCAACCAGCCCTGTGACAAAATGATTAAAAAATGATTTATCCAGTTTTCTGATGATATGATTGTACTTATGTACCTGAGAGTCGAAGTAGGTGAGTGGTGGAAAATACATGAGCTTTGAAATGAATGGAGCTTATTGTACATATCTTAATAGGCATCTTAAATTTTATTTTAATTTTTTGTATTTTTTAATTTAATAACTTTATTGGGAGCTCTTGCAGATATCATAAGATTCCATAGTTCAATCACATCTAACAGTATTGTAAAATAGCTACTACAATAAATTTCAAAATATTTTCTTTCTTCTTGAACTCTTTGAAATCAGCTCCCCTCTATCCCCTCCCTCACCCACCCTATCCCCCAGGAACATATATATATATATATATATTCATATCTTACACAATCCAATATATCCATTCACATACAATTCTGCTGTTTGATCCCATAGAATGGGGTTATCAATGCTTTCAGCTCCATATCGCCCACACCGACCCCTTCCCATCCACTCAGGGAACCATTACTCCTGCTACTGTTTCTGAAGGGTTCTATCTTGGCTTTCATGTACTGAATGATCTTAAATATGCAAATGAACATATGCAAATCTAACATTATTTATGAGGTAAAATGAACAAAAACCATAATAATAAGGAGAGGAAATATTAAAGAACAAGAGGATAGTTATGTGGTTCATCAGTTCTCTACTGCATCCTGAATTTATCATCCCTTCTGTGCGACCCTTCTGCAAGGGATTGTCCAATAATTTTACAAGTGGGTTTTAGGTCTCCACTTGCTTGATTTTGAACTTCTGATACCTCTTTCTTCATGATCAGACAGGCTGGTGTGTTTCTTCCATGTGGGCTTTGTTGCTGTCACTTGTTTAACTACAAGACTTTAAGAGCACAGATACTATCTCTTTTAATTACCGGGCACCATGAGATTTCTTCACCACATTTGCTTATGCACCCATTTTGTCTTCAGCAATCAAGTCAGGAAGGTAAATATCATATAAAGCCACATTATTAGAACAAACTATTCTTGTACTGAGGTAAGATTTAAGTAGAGGCCCAAAGTCTATCTGCCTCCTTGTTGCTTTCACTTATATATACATATATAAACAAATATACATCTATTTTTATATCTACATATATGTTTCCCTTTTTCCTCCTTTTCTCTTTTTCCCCCTTCTGCTCCACTATCATGTTTATCCATCATTCACCTCTCATTAATCCCCCTCTGATATAATTTGCTTTATCAACCATGACCAGAAAAGCTACAGCTTCCTCGCCATCAATTTTAAGCTTCCTCGCCATCAATTTTAGAACTCTATCTGTTCCCCTGTATCTGTTAGTGGCTCACTGCTTACTTCCCCCCTGCCTCCTTCCCTCCCAAGCCCTCAGGATCCATTGGTCTAGTCGCTGTCTTCATAGAATTGCCTGTCCTGTCTATCTTACATAGACAAACAGCCCCTCTGCCCCCCCCCCCAAAAAAAGAAAAACTATACAGCTAGGCATAAGTCTACACTTTTTATCATCAGACATGCATCATTTAAGGCTGCACATATAGTTCTTAATATAATGTGGTCCAAATGGAAGCTTTCTCCTGTAAGGAATGTACTCAATCATGTAACATATTAACTGATAAAAGTACCATAAAATAATATTTCAAATTTTCTTGCTGACCGTCAACAAAAATCACTCTGACATTGAAAAATATACTGTAATTTTTTTCTGATTAAACCCAAAATAAGGATTTATAAAGAAAGAGAAACATTTTAATGTCCAAAGTGAGTAACTTTTTTTTTCAAATGTGGCTGGTATTATCGTCACGATTTCATTTACATCTTCTGTATGAGGCACAAAGTAGTTCAGGGAATTGTACATGCCGGTAGAACTAATACTTGGAAGGTCTTAGGATTTGATAGCAAGGATCTGACACCAGAGAACATCCACCATATGCTATTTTAGTACTGGATTGAAATAAGTGATCAATTCAAAACATTTTTTTTTGCAAAACAAGAAAGCAATGTAAAGTATCACCTTTTATTCTCATCCTTAGAACTCTTAATTTCTACTTAGGCAGAAAATTGAAAGCTGGCCTAAACTTTAGCCACGAGAGAAATGTTTCATGAGAGAAGTGATTCAATCCTCTTCAGGATGAACCAGCATTTAGTTAAGCAACGGAAAGAGCCAACCCGCCAGGATGAAAGTGGAAAAATATACAATCATTCATTAACTATTACAAATTGTGAAGCATTTTTAAAATTAAACTAATCAACTAAAACATTTTAACTCAAGTTAGAGGAATGCAGTAGAAACAGACATAACGAAACTCTTGAATTTTAGGAGAAATTGCAATGTCCTGATTCAAGACATAAATCTTGCGAGCTAGACTCTCAGGAGTAAAACTAATAGGTTATAGTGTGTTCATGTTCAAAGATGAAATTGCCATTTCCCCTCCAATGGGAAATGATTTAAAAAATTATACAGTACAGCAAAGGAAAAAATGTGACTTCGTTTATGTCAAATAGAACTACAGGGAATGCTGCAGTACCAAATTTCACTTGTATATTTCATAGCAGAAGATCTGTTTTAAGCTATGTAAGCCTGGTTGTACAAGAAAGAGTTCTACTAATTCTGGGGAAATCATGACTCACAGTAATTCAGTCCTCATGAGACCTTGGCAGAATTCAAGTATTACTTCACAACAGCTGCAGAATCTGCTTGGGCTACCTCTGTGAATGATCATTGATGAATGGCCAATGGGAACATGGGGCTCCGCTTCAGTTGAAAGAGTTTTAACAGAGCACACCGGTGAGTTAGAGCTGTCTCTGGGGGATAACAACACATGTTTCTGACTCTTTGGGCTCAGAACGTCTAGTTATATGAAGACTGATTTAGTAACTGAAATGAAGATTCTGGCAGCTGATAACACTGGTAAATTGTCAGGATTGTTTTCAACAGCTGAGCCAAACCCATCATTTCATTTTGAGCCCCAAATGAGCTGAGGATAATATTCAGGGCAACCTGGGCTTTAAATGTAAAAGTTTAAATTATATATCTGTCCATGATAAATCTAATACTGTGCAAAGTATTGCCACTTTCTTGATCCACCTTGATCTTGGACAAGGGTGAATTTGGGTAGCTGAATGGCACTAGGGCTGTGTGTTTTTTATTTAAGACTACTATCTGGGCTACCAAGATAAGAATTTGTTAACATTATTGGTTATGTCTCCCTGGCTCATGGTGTCTTTAAGATACACTAGGAATCAAATGAAGTTGTATCCGTGGTTTGCCTAGTAGTCTGACTTTCCTCTCAAGTGTGCTGCGCGGTCCTTTCTGTGAATGCACAATTAGCTGCCCTAAGAATGGGACTAGCATTCCTGTGAGGACTAAACCCCAACGGGAAACTCTTCAGTTAGAACACATTAGTGGCTGTAACAGAAGCAATAAATTCCTGGTGTACAAGCTGTAAACCTGATCTCAAACTGAAATGCCTAAATATTCATTTGATTATTTTCATTTTCCTTGTTAAGTGATTGCAGTGATTGTGTAGGGGTAAAGACTGGGTATTTTTTGAAGAATTGCTTAATCGACTTTCAGTTTTTTTAAATTGAGGGGATTAAAATATTACTTTTAAAATATGTATAAGTATATCTTAACTGTAATTATATTTTAAGTGGCTTTGTTATAATAGCATGCATGTCAAATATAAATGCATTTATGAAAACTTTTGTAATAAAATAAAGATTTTTCATTTCTCAAAAAAAAAGAATTTAAAATGTGGAGATTTTAGGTCCAGTTTCTTCCAGTGTCAATCTTCCCAATGAGTGGTAATTGTTGAAATATATAACAATAAAAATGACTGTTATTGAATAATAAAAGAGATTTTAAAAACATCTGTTAGTCATAAGACACTAACCCATACCAATAAGTTTACTGCTTGAATACTTCTATCCCACTTAAATGAATTGCAACCCTTAACAAAAAGTAAAATAAGAAAGAAAGAACATACCTGTTCACAGAGCAAAAAATTCAGTTAGCAAATCAGTATAAGAATGGTGGTCTTTGTGGATATCTGCTCCCCCCCCCCCCAAATAATTTATTTCAGAGGACAGGGCTGAATCTGCAGCTCCAGGGGAGGGACATGTATGATCAGAGCACATGGGAGCAAATAAATAGGGAGGAAGATATAGTGGAGCACATCCTGGCCCACCAAACCCTGAGGATGATATTCCCGCTCAGAGAAACCAATTCACAGAGAGGACCATATGGCCGGCCTCATTATGAGACAAGACATCCCTCACTGACCCATAACCCTATAGGGGACAACATTGGAGTGTGGGAATTCTGCCCAATCTGATCCCACTACACCGAGGCAAAACACTAAGGGTGTGGAACAGAACAGCAAGGGGAACAGAGCAACAAAGTCCCCAGGGAATACAAAAAATACACTTTGGGGCCAGAGCTTCGTGCACCATCAGACCATCAGACTTCGTGCACCATCAGACACCATCAGAACACACTCCTAAAGGCCAACAAACAGTCCTTGAACTAACTACAAGCTTTTATTTCTTGTTGTTATGTTTTGTTGTCATTGACTTGTTGTCTTTGTTTTGTTTTATTTTGTTGCTAGGTTTTGCACTGTCTTGTTTTTGTGCATGTTATTATCTCCACAGGTCTTTCTAAATAAGATAGGCTGGATGAACATTTTTAGGAGAAAACAATGGGACTGACAGTTCTGGGGGGACATGGGAGAAGGGGAGGTTGGGGGGAAGGTAGTGGTGTTAACAACCCAGGGACAAGGGAACAACAAGTGGTCCAAATTGGTGATGAGGAGGGTGTAGGACGCCTGTTAGGGCATGATCAATGGTAAAGTAACCGAGAGGAATTACTGAAACCCTAATGAAGGCTGAACATGACAGTGGGACAAGAGGAAAGTAAAAGGAAATAGAGGAAAGAACAAGGAGGTAAAGGGCATTTATAGAGGTCTAAATATAGGCATGTATATATGTAAATATATTTATATATGAGAAGGTGGAAATAGTTCTATGTGCATATATGTATAAATTTAGTAGTAAGGTAGCAGATGTACACTGGGCCCCCACTCAAGTACTCTCTCAATGCAAAAATACTTTGTTCTATTAAACTGGCATTCCATGATGTTTACCTTCCCAACACGATCGCTGAAGACAAAGCGGGTACATAAGCAAATGTGGTGAAGAAAGCTGATGGAGCCCAGCTATCAAAAGATATAGCATCTGGGATCTTAAAGGCTTGAAGGTAAACAAGTGTCCATCTAGCTCAGAAGCAACAAAGCCCACATGAAAGAAGCACACCATTCTTTGCAATCACGTGGTGTCAAAGGGATCAGGTATCAGGAATCATCAGAACAAAAAATCATATCATAGTGAATGGGTAGGGGGTGTACGGAGTGGAGACCCAAAGCCCATCTGTAGGCAATTGGAAATCCCCTTACGGAAGGGTGCAGGGAGTAGAGGAGCTAGTCATGGTGCAGTGTAGCAATGATGAAACATCCAACTTTCCTCTAGTTCCTAAATGAATCCTCCACACCACCACCCCCACTATCATGATCCCGATTCCACCTTACTATTCTAGCTAGACCCAGGATGTACACTTGTACAGATAGGAACTGGAAAAACAAGGAATCCAGGGTGGATGATCCCTTCAGGACCAGTGGTGAGAGTGGCGATACTGGGAGGGTGGAGGGAGGATGGGATGGAAAGGGGGAACTTATTACAAAGTTCTACATATAACTTCCAACCTGGGGGAAGGACAAAAGTGGGTTAAGGGAGACGTCAGACAGAGCAAGATATGACAAAATAATAATTTATAAATTATCCTGGGTTCCTGAGGGAGAGGGGATCAGGGAGGGAAGGGAAAAATGAGGAACTGATTCCAGGGGCTTAAGTGGAGAGCAAATGTTCTGAGAATTATGAGGGCAATGAATATACAAATGTGCTTAATACAATCGATGTGTGTATGGATTGTGATAAGAGTTGTATGAGCCCCTAATAAAATTTTTTAAGAAAAAGAAGAATAGTGGTCTCTTAATTCACTAAGGCTGAGAGCTTCAGTGGAGCTAATCTTATTGTAGATCAAGGGTTTAATTTTAATGTGTAATGGTAAGTGTTGAGCCATGGAAGAGAGTGAATCTGTGTGTACTCAAGTCATTCACCAACTATTTATTGTATCTAACATGTATCTGGATTTTGAACTAAACCTCAGATGGCCGGTAAACAAATGCATTTAAATAATTAATATACATTTGATAAATAAATTGAGAGTGGAATTAAAATGCTAGCTATTTCATATAGGTGCATGCACATTAAGTGCAGAGAACATTTATAGTAACAAGAAGGTAATAGGTACTTATACATATTTATTATCTTTTTCCTCCATATTTTTGCACTCTTTCTCAATGTTTCTCTATTTCCAATACTTTAATGCACATTTCTCCAGCTTGTAGAGAATTTGCAATAGATATTTCGTGATTTCAATAAATTGGCATCCATATACATAAGTCTCTATAGAGTTTTAAATAGACCATCATAGATTTATCACGCATTCATATATTTATTAAGCCCTTATTCTTAACCCTAGTATTTTCTATAATTCGTGTTGAAGCAATATAAGACATATCAAATGCCACTGAAGTGTACTGGCTGATCTTTGGGTTGCTAACTGCAAGGTAGATAGTTCGAAATCATCAGCGGCTCTGAGGGAACATGGTGGGGCTTTCTACTTCTTTAAACACAGTTACAGACTGGAAACCAGATAGGGCAGTTCTGTTCTGTCCTGCAGGGTCGTTATGAGTCAGTATCAACGTGATGACAGTGAGTTTTTTGGTCTTGTAATGAAGTAAAATTTATACGTATTGATTAGTGTAGCATTTCTTAAATTGTGTAATGCAGAATGCTAGTAAGTTGTAAAATTTTCATGGGTACAAAACTTGGGGAAACTTGGTTAAACACTTATTTCTAGTTGTAGAATTTCACTTATCTTTTGAAACTTTATGTTCATGTAGAACGCTAAAGACAATGATAAAATTATACAATATAGTGTTGCTCTAAGGACAGTAATATTCCACAAACCTCAATGTTAGAAAAGAATAAAGGGCTGGGAATGAAAAAGTGTCAACATTAGTCATATCTCTACCACCAAATAATTAGGTGATAGGAGGCAAGTCATTTGACTTATCATTGCTTCTGCTTCCTCAGCTCTTTAACAGGGATACTAAAGCCATGACCAACATACTCAGGACAAGAAGAGAAATGTGAAACTCATTCTGAAAAGCACATGTTGGTACAGGATGGAAAGGCCTTTATAGATGAGTTGGAAGAAAATAATAGGAGACAGTCTAGAATATCATATTAGAAACTGCTTCGTGGTGGGATTTCTGCTGAAGCATTTTCTGTGGTAATCATAAAAAAGTGAAAAGAATAAATATAAATCACTAGCCAAGGATTACAACATTGGTAAATTTATCAACGTCTGTGTAGAAATTATTCTGGTATCTGCATCATTACTTTAACCGCTTAGTAAAATACCTTCAGATGTAGATGAGCCACAGTCTCCAAATAGTCCCACATATAATTGTATTCATATGTAGAAATAAGCAGCATGAAGTAATGGTTGGATCATTTTCAAAGATCAACTTTACTGTGTTTCATTTATCTCCCAATGCATATTTAATTATGAGGGTTTTTTTCCTATTGAAAGAAAATATGTAATCATGTCAGAGTTCTTCAGAGGATAATTGAATAAAGGCAATAATTACCCATTAGTCATGTGCAACACATCATGTGGAAATATGCATCGAGTGAACAGCTATAATCACATAATTTTTTTTTACTATGTGACAGGGAAAGTTACTGATGTCCACTTGTCATTATGGACTGACGGATTCCTTAAATTGGTGTGCTAACTTGTCTTTTTAATCATCTCTGCCAGTTTTCTTATAGTGTTATAGTAACTAACAAGGTAACCCAATGCAGTGATGATGGATTGGTCCCCACAAAAGGGAGATAAAAGGAGGAGGCAGTAAACATAATAATGGGGAGAATTGAAGATACTTAGTGACTAAAATGAGATAATGAAATTAGGCAACTCAACTCTGACTCAATTACTTGCCATTTTATGCTATTAAAGACCATTCTGATCTATGAGAAGTTAGAACTCTGCAGTTAGACTCAGGATGAATTAGAATTGAATTTTGTGGGTCTCCTCTTGTCAAGCTCTTGCTTGTGGGGCCAATTCACATAGTACTTGAACCCTAGCTTTTACTCCTTGTCATCATCTAAGAGTAGAAAAATAATATTTTAGTGATTTTTGAGAATTCAGTTTATACACACCATAGAATGAGAAACCATGCCCTTTGAAATATTTAAGAACATCAGAAAAATAACACAGGAATACAATATTTACCATGGATACTCCAAACACTCATTTCCCTAGCACATGTGAGACCTCCAAATTGGATCAGCAAACTGTTCTCTTTCGTTCTACATTTTTGAGACCACCCAGAAGTTCTAGCTGGAATAGCTCATAGCGGCTTCTTTCCTCTGAGCTGGTAGCCAAGAGGAACCTATTCTAGTTCTGTACTGCTCTGTATACATAATACCTGGGCTCAATTGAGTGTGGCTCTAGGATATAGACACAATGCCTGAGCCACATGCTTTTGAGATTGTTTTTTTGAGCATCATGCCTTACTTTGGTGATACTGGGGCTGAGCACTTGCTGCCAACAGTAGGATCTACTGTTGGGACCTGACAGCTGCTGTGCAGAAGGACAAGGTGGCAGCTTATGTCTGCTAAGACTGCAGCCTGGAAAACCCTGAGAAGTAGGTCTCTTCCCTCAGATAAGGTCACTCTGAGTCACAATCAAACCAAAAGCTATACGTTTTTATTGCTCCTGTCTTTTCACCTTACTTTGGACAAGAATTCCTTATCCTATATAAATTATAATAATAATGTTCTTAATTTTGTCCATAAGCAATGCATGCTTAAATATTTTTCACTAAGTTAATTGACCTCCAAATTAATTAATATACAAATTTATTTTGGTGAGACTAAGATAATTCCCCCAATATTTACTAGCTGGCATATTAAAAATTCTACCCTAAGATAGTGTTTTGGGGTAGGATGATAATGAGTGGAAATGCAAAGTTAGGATCATGTTTAATAGGATACTATCTCATTGGGTTACTGAAGACAACTGCACCTTATAGGAAGGCATTAGACAACCATTCAGTAATTCATAGAATGGATTATGAAGTGCTAACTCTCACAGTTCAAATTATAGACCCACTGGTTTCTGTCTGTGGCATTGAACAAGATGAGTTGCTTCTCTGAATGTCATTACCTAATTTGACCCATTTTAAAGTTGTTTCAGTTATTAATATTTTCTACTTTCTTTTTAGTTGAGGTTTTTCTAGTCATTGTTGGGTTTTTGTTTCTTTGTTTGTTTCCAATTTGTCTTTTGTTTGATTTTCTGTTGATGAAATCCAGGATAGACAGATCTATGGAGACAGTAACTGTATTGATAATTGCCTACAGGCATGGCAGGGGAAAACAGAAAGGAACCGGGAGCTAATAATGACTCCAAGAAGAAAATGTTCTGAAATTGATTGTGGTGGTGACTGCAAAAATATTCTTTTAAAAAAAAACTATTTTATTGGGGGCTCATAGGCTCTTATCATGATCCATCCATCCATCCATCCATCGTGTCAAGCACATTTGCCCATTTGTTGCCATCATCATTCTCAAACCATTTTCTTTCTACTAGAGGCCTTGGTATTGGCTCCTCATTTATTTTCCTCCCCCCCTTTGTCACTCTCCCTCCCTCATGAGCCCATGATAATTTATATATATTTTTTCACATCTTACACTGACTGATGTCTTCCTTCACCAACTTTTCTGTTATCTGACCCCTGGGTGAGGGTTATACGAAGATCATTGTGATCAATTTTCGCCTCCCACCTTCCCCTTCCACTCCTGGTATCACTACTCACATTGTTAGTCTTGAGGGGTTATGTGGCCTGGATTCCCAATATTTCCAACTCTTATCTGTACCCAAGTACATGCTCTGGTGTAACTGGATTTGTAAGGTAGAATTGGAATTGTGATAGTGGGGAAGTTGGAGTGGGGAAGTTGAAGCATTAAAGAACTAGAGGAAAGTTGTATGTTTCATTGGTGCTATACTGCACCCTGACTGGCTCATCTCTTCCTTGTGACCCTTCTGTAAGGGGATGTCCACTTTTCTACAGATGGGCTTTGGGTCTCCACTCTGCACTCCCCCTCATTCACTATGATATGATTTTTTGGTTGTTCTGGGTATTTGATGCCTGATACCTGATTCCATCAACACCTTATGATCACCCAGGCTGGTGTGCTTCTTCCATGTGGGTTTTGTTGCTTCTCAGCTAGATGACTGCTTGTTTATCTTCAAGCCTTTAAGACCCCAGGTGCTATATCTTTGGATAGCTGGGCACCATCAGCTTTCTTCACCACATTTGCTTATGCATATGCACCCATTTTGTCTTCAGTGATCGTGTTGGGAAGGTGAGCATCATGGAATGCCAAGTTATTGGGAAAAAGTGTTCTTGCATTGAGAGAGTACTTGATTCGGGGCACAATGTCCATCTGCTACCTTAGTACTAAACCTATAAATATATGTACATACATCTATTTCCCTATTACTATATATAAATATATTTGCATATGTATATGCCTGCATTTAGACCTCTATAAATGTCCATTTGACTCCTAATTCTTTCTTATATTTCCTTTTACTTTCCTCTTGTTCCACTATCATGTTCAGCCTCCATTCGGGTTTCAGCAATTCCTCTTGGTAACATTGCCCTTTATCAAGCCCTTCCAGGCAGCCTATGCCATCCTCACCATCGATTTTAGATCACATGTTGTTCCCTTGTCCCTGGGTTTGTGCACAAATAGTCTTAATATGATTAAACAATTAAATTATATAAGATGTGAAGAATATTCTAATGAAACTATTTTCAATCAAGAAGATACTAATAGTATCTTGTACAATATGCTACTGAAAATTTTTGATGAGAAAATCCAAATAAAGTACAAGGGAAAATACCTGAATAGTATTGTCTTCAGTTACAATTAGTTAAAATAATAATAATAATAAACTCATTACCATTGAGTCAATTCCAACTCATAGGGGCAGGGTGGAACTGCCCCTGTGTTTGAGTTTTGGGGTCTATAATACTTTATGAGAACAGAAAGCTTCATCTTTCTTATAATAATAACATTCCATAGTTCAATCATATCAGGCAGTATTATACAATTGCTACCACAATCAATTTCAAAACCTTTTCTTTCTTCTTAAACTACTTGATATCCCTTCCCCTTTATCCCCTCCTTCCCCTACTTTACCCCCAAGGAACCCTTATTTATTTATTTAGTTGTGTCTTAAACCATCCAATATGTCCATTCACATACATTTCTGTTGTTTGCCCCCCTTGAGTGGGGTTATACAGTCCATTAATGTTATCAGCTCCACTTTCACCCTCTTATCTACCCCCTCTCTTCCTGTACCTTCAAGGAATCATTACTCCTGTTACTGTTTCTGAAGAGTTATCTATCTTAAATTTCCTATATCAAACAATCTTAATTATACAAATGAACATATGCAAGTCTAATAAGATTAATAAGGTAAAGCAGATAAAAAACATAATAGTAAGGGAAGGAGACGTTAAAGAACTAGGGGATAGTTATGTGTTTCATCAGTTCTCTACCATACACTGGATTCATCATCCCTTCCATGTGATCTTTCTAAAAGGACCTGTCCAATTATCTAACAGGTGGATTTTGGGTCTCCACTACATACATGCTCCTTCATATTGATTTGGTTGCTTGGTCCTGAACTTCTGTTATCTATTTCCATCAATATATCATGATCAATACATCATGACCACACAGGCTGGTATGCTTCTTCCCTGTGGGTTTTGTTGCTTCCCAGTATCTACCAACTTCAAGTGGCTTGATGGCTGCTTGTTTATCTGTAAGCTTTTAAGACTCCAGATGCTATACCTTTTAATAGCCAGGCATCATCTGCTTTCTTTACCACTTTTCCTTATGCACCCATTTTGTCTTCAGTGATCATGTCAGGAAGGTATCATACAATTCCTCATTGTTAGAACAAAGTGTTCTTGTATTTAGGTAAGATTTAAGTAGAGGCCCAAAGTCCATCGGCTTACTTGTTATATTTATATGTATATTCATATATAAATACACCTGTATTTATATATGCACATCTATCTATCTATGTATATACACCTGTATGTTTTTCCTTTCTTCTTAGTTCCTCTTTTTCTTTTATCTTTCCCCACTATCATGTTTCCCCATCGTTCGTTCACCTCTCAGTATATACCTCTCACATACAATTTGATTGACCACCTGTGACCAGAAAATCTGCACACTCCTCACCATCAGTTTTGGAACTCTTACTATTCCTTACTGGTTCCCATTCTTATTGGCTCACCACTCACCCCCCCCGCCTCCGTCCCTCCCATGACCCCAAGAATTGTTGGTCCTGTCACTGCCTATGTAGGATCACCTATCCTGCCTATCTTGTATAGATAAACACCAACACAAAAAGAAAAAAAAATACCATGCAAATTGTCCTCAGTCCAACACAGAAGATACATCAGTCTCTCTGCTAAATAGCAAGAAGGGCGTGTTAAAATCCATCAGTCTAGTTCCCTTTTCTTTCAGGGTTCAATATCCCAGGACCGACTTACCTAACAACCCATACACTTTTGGTCTTCTGCATTTGTGTCTGAAAGGTGCACATCCTAAAAGTCTCCATTGTTATTCCTATAGTGAGGGTTGGAGTGGTCTAGTGCCTACGCCCTTCCACAGCTAGACTTTAAGTGTGCCTTTCTTGTGAGTAACCCCAATTGTTCATATGAGGTGCCAAGTTCCGCTGAGGCAGAAGTCTACAATTGGAATTCCTCAATGACATCATGGCTTCGCTCCCATCATTTGTCTCTTGCACTCCCTTCTTGGTTTGTTCTTTGTGGTGGTTCAGACCAGCTGCTCCCCTGAATTTTATCTTCAGGGGTGTCTATGTAGCATTGTAATTTAGGGAGAGGACTTCCTGTCCCTAGCTGAGGCTGGCTCTGTAGTCAACCCTAGGAATGAGCTCCTCTGAGCAGAAATGTCGACCTCAAGGACTGGCGCTCTGGATTGAGGTCTAATTTCACTCTTTCTTTCCTGTGGAGACAGAAACAATATCCTCCCCTTGGGTGGGTTAGTGCTCTGACCCCCTGTGTTAGTCAGGGTTCTCTAGAGGAACAAAACCAGGACACTTATGATTATGTATATAACAATAGATAGATAGGTTTATACAGCATGAAGAAATATAAAAGCTAATTATTCTACACAGCAGTACAGAGGGCTCAGTTCAACACACTTCAGTGGAGCAGTTTATATACTAGAAATCCTTCAATTAATAAGGGTTGCCAGGTCCCAGGTCAAGGAAGCAGACAGTTGAGTCTTCCCTTAGGCAATGCAGGCAGAGTCTGCCCACAGGCAGCAAACAGCAGGGCATGTCACCAACAGTCATCAGCTCAGGAGTTTAGCGAAGCAGACCTGGATGGGACATCGAACTCAAACAATGCAAGACAACAGGATCCACCAGCCTCAAGCTCAAGTTTTGTATCTGCCAGCAGCATGGCAAATCAGGTCTCAAAGGAACCTCAAACTCTAGTGGCACAATCTGCGATTGGCTGTCCCACAGGTAGTATAGGTCAAAAATTGAGGCAGAAAACTAACTAAAGCTGCTGTACATTGGTCAATCACCAGAGAGCAAGGGAGCGAGGGGCAGGTCTTGCCAACATATTTATTTCTTTGCCATACAATCAAACTGTGACCTGATCAATCCCACATGTTCCTATGAGCCAGGTTGGCACAGTCAAACTTCGTATCACACACTCCCTTGTCAATTTCCTTCCCCCACCTCTATGTGGGACTTAAAGGCATATGAGAGAGGGTGGTGGAAGTGGAAAGCTGCCTTTCATCACAGGTCTGATCTGCATTTGTTTTTTATGATTTTTTTATGGTGGGTTTAGTCTGGTTCTTGCCAAAATATCATGTCCTCAGCCCAAGGATTGTGTGTTGTGTGCATTTTCCCTTATGCCTGTTCTGCTGTTTGAACTTACATCAGTGGACTTGTGTTGTACTTGACCTTTTGTGCTTGGTTAACTTCACTCAGCATAATATCCTCCAAATATTTCCATGATATGAGGTGTTTTATCCTTCCATCACTATTTTTTAGGGATGTGTAGTATTCCATTGTGTGTATATATCAGAGTTTTTAAAATCCATTCATTTATTGATGGAAATTTAGGGTGTTTATAATTTTTTTGATGATGTGAACTGCACAGCAATGGACATTGGAGAGCAGATATCTAGCCATGGTCTGTTTTTTATTTCTTCTGCGTATATGACCAGTAGTGGTATTTGCTGGGTTATAGGCTAACTTGATTTCCTTTTGTTTTAGGTAGGACCAAACTGCTTTTACAGAATCCAACTTCTTAAAGCAGGTCCTCCACTGGAGTGTTAAGAAGGTGCAATTTAGATGCTAAATCAATTGATAAAGAATTTCATTTTGGAAGATGCATGGAAAATATCTAAAAGATGCAAACTAGTATATAGTCAGTTCCTGAGTTGTGAATAAAATGTGTTTCTCAAGTGCCTCTTAGGTTGAATTTGTAGGTAAGTGGGGACAGGCACATATTCTTATTTGACCTTACTTTAGAAGGCTCAAGGAAAATGTCGTGGCATGTTGGGTCAGGCACTTGGCTGCTCAAGGAGAGAGATGAGGATTTCTGTAACTGTAATGATTGGAAGCCTTGGAGTCCAGAGGGAAGCTCTATTCTGTTCTCTCGGCTCACTGTGAGTTGCTATTGATGTAATGCAGTGAGTTCGGAGTTTGGGTTTTAGAAGGTCCAACCCTTTTCAATGACTTAACCTGGAGGCACAGCAACTGCAGGTGACTGCGCGGAAGGCATTTTTGTTAGTAGAGGTCGGTTCAATGACTTCAAAAGGAGGGAAAATGTACAAAAGATTAAAGGTTAAGTATAAGTTTTTCTTAGAGTCCAATGTTAGTACATGGGGACTGCCTATAAAAGAAGAATTACCCAGGATTCCTCTGAAAGTTCTGGAAATTTCCTTTGCACTTCCTGTATATTAAAAATACACTTCTGAACAAAGAAAGATTCTCTAGTCCAGTCCCTAGGTTTGTTCTGTTGATGAAGTCATTTAGATGTATATCTTGCACTTTTTAAAGTAAAAAGTGACTACAGTGTCTTAAAACTGCTTTTCTTGAAGTTGTAAAAACTAATTTTATTGAGATTATTTCTCAAGAGCTTAATAAAAACTTTTATGGGTGAAAATTTGGAGGTGAAGCAAAATGACTATTTCAGTTTTACATCTAGGTTTATTTAATTTGAGAATATAAAAGTTAACTTATTTCCTTTTTAGCAAATTCTTTTCAAAATATGTTGATTAGTTAAATTTTCATCTAGTTTCTAGGTTGATGATATCTATTGCCTATGTCTGTATTTTTAGTTTAGAAACCTTTGATCATCATTAAAACTGAAAATGATAAAATAAAATCTATTATGCATACTCATAGATAGCTTCTTGATTCAGTTCCAACAATGATTTGACTATATCTTAAAGTTCATAAATATGATGTAATATTTTCAAATTTTCCATGATTCACATTGTAAATACCAGATTCTTCCTGCCTTTTTCCCTCTTCCTCCTTTTCTCTCTCACTCCCTTCCTTTCTTTCTTTCTGCAAGAATGACGTGGAAGAATTGTGTGACCTCCTCTAACTTCACAAGTGGGAAGAAGATCAAGATCAATAGCGCAAGGTTAATGCTTATGAGAAGGTCACCCTCCAGCCCTTTTACAAGTTCTGACAACCACAGTCCCTTTCATTGCATTCTCTGTTTCTCTGATGAGTTTACTAATTCATTGAATGCTCACACTGGAACCACAGACAATAGTCACAGTTATGGGATTTATTACGGAAATAGCAGGTTACAACGCAGTCCAATGAGTGTGAGCGTTGAGTTTCCTCGAGGTTTATTGGCATAGTGCACCGCATGGACTGGAAAGCCTGGGGCTCTATCTCTTTCCAGTCTCTTGGTTCTGCTACTCTGTTGCTGCTTCTCCTCGTAGCTCACAATTTCCAGTATCGCAGTTGTCTGTTTCCTGGGTCAAAAAGGCTCAGTATAAGAATCTTGGCTCCCAAGGATATACTCTATTCCACCTCTTCTCTTTTAATGGTATGAGATCCCTGCTTCTAATAAATGGGATGTCAAAAAGAACTACCGTATATACTCGTATATAAGCCGACTTTTTCAGCACAAAATATGTGCTGAAAAACTGGGTTCGGCTTATACATGGGTCAGTGGTACCCCATCAAGGTGTAACATCTCACGGGTGATTGCCGTTCCTCTGCTGTTCATTCAAAGCCCCACTGACACTGCAGGGCTTTGAATGTTTGTTTACTCACATCTAACCAATCAGAGCTGTCCTATGATGTGGACAGCTCCAAGTTGCAGAAGCACCCGCAGTGATTCACTTATGCCAGCAGCTGAACTGGTAAGGATGTGTCTGTGGCTGGACTCCGTCTCTCCCCTCTGTTCTCTGTGTTAATTCACATCCTGCATTTCCCACCCTAGGCTTATACTCGAGTCAATCAGTTTTTCTGGTTTCCCAGGTAATCATTAGGTACCTCGGCTTACACTCAGGTCGGCTTATATTCGAGTATATACGGTAGTTTTCTTTTTAGGGATCTACGTAAGTTATTTGCATGTTTCCACTCTGATGAGGGTGCAAGCCATGCATCCCATCCCCTGGGATTGGGAAAAAGGACCTCACTTTGCATAGCTGTACCTAGTCATTTAGTAAGAACTACAAAGCACATAGCTAGCAGGGTTATATTAAATAATTCACTGGACTTTCTTTCTTAGACCTCTGTTGTCTTAGGTGCTGTGGAGTCTACTCCACCTCATAATAAGCCTACAGACCATAGAAGGAATCCGACCCAGTCCTGTGCCTTCCTCACCATTGTTGCTATCTGTGAGCTCATTGTTGCCGTCCAGTCTCTGCGGGTCTTCCTCATTCTCAGAGACCCTCTACTTTACTCTGGGGGATGTCCTTTTCCTGTTAGCATATCCCACATATGTGAGATGAAGTCTCACCATCCTTGTTTCTAAGGAAATTTCTGGTGGTGCTTCCTCTAAGACCGCTTCCTATTCCTCTAGGATTATTAAATTTTATTTGCAAAATACACACAAATTAGAAGAAAATATAATATGTTGTATCATTTTTGTTAAAGATGTTTGGTTAATTAATTAGTTTATGAGGCATTAATAATCTTTAACTTTGGATAGTGACTGTTGACATAGGCATGCAACTATTTAAATTTGCATACATTTACATTAATTTTTCCTGCTAGCATCTCTGGATAATAAAAGGCAACAATCAATGAACTATACAAGTTTATATGTATATGTTCGGAACCAGCACTGGATTAGGCAAACTTTCTAAATGAACTGTTTTCAAAGACTTTTGCATGTTGTCAGGTTGTTTCTGACCCAGCAATCCAAGATAGCAGAGTAGAAGTATCCTCAGAAGGTTTCCGGTATACATTCTTTACAGGAGCAGATTGTCATATCTTTCCTTTTTCAGAGCTGCTGGTGTGTTTGAACTGCCAACCACCCAGCTAGCAGTAGAGTACTTAACCATTGCATCACCAGGGGTTCTTTTTCAATGCCTACATGATACCAACCTAAGCTGGATAATACAGAAAATCCAATGAACAAATTAGTCTCAGAGATGAATAATCACATTTTAAATTGGTACATATTTTCCAGACAATCTGATTGCTTTCAGCTATTTTTAAGGCTAAATTCCAAACATCTGTAATATGTCTTAAGCTAAAATCTTATGATTTTTCTATGGCTACTTTGGAATCTCATTAGAAATTCCAATTTAGGAGCAGAGTGTTATGAAAAGTTTTGTTTTTTTTCTGGGAGCCGAAGTCCTGGGTTCTAAACCCATTTCTGCCACACACTGCGTCAATGACCCCCTGGAGCTTAATAAATCTCTCTAGAACTTCGTCTCTTGCATTGTAGAATCAAAAAGATGTCTATAATAACCCCTGTGGATTTCAAATTCCAATATTCATTAATGAATCTGCCAAAATAATGGCTAATGGACCCAGTTCAGATGTGGCCATTTCTATGGTTGAAGTGGATAATCACTTAATCCTCAGACAGAATGTAAATATCTCGCTTAGAGACTTATTATTGTTCTTCGATGCCATCAAGTAGATTCTAATCCGTAGTGACCTTATTCTCCATAGTAGCCGCACATGACAGGGTTGAACTGAAATGCTTATAGGAGCAGATCACCAGGTCATTGTACCCATGAAACACCTGGCTAAACTTGAACTGCCGATTTCTCAGTTAGCAGCTAAGAGCTAAACCATTTCCCCTCTCAGAGCTCCTTCTTTATAGCCTCCGGGATTACATTTTCTTTGAGAACTTCTGCTGAGTTAAATATTGCAATTTCCTAGACGACCTACTTTTGCTGTTTTTAGGCACCTTGCCGTCAACCCTGACTTGTAATAAGGCTGTTGAGCAAGGTAGAATCTCCTAGCCTATATAATCTTTATGGGAACAAACCACCAGGTGTTTTCTCCTGCAAAGTGACCAGTGTTCAACTTTCGTTAGCAGCTGGTCAGTTCACCATTGCACCCCCAAGGCTCCTTGAGGATCCACAAAATCTCTTGCTACCATACCAATTTCAACTCAAAATGATACTACAGGATCACTGCAGAGGCTTTCCCAGGGAAATTGTAATTCAAGGAAGCAGATTGCTTCATCATTCTTCTTCTGAGTGGCCAGTGAATTTGAGAATTTGAGTTCCTGGCCCTTTTGGTTAGCAGTGAAGGCCTAAACCACTGTGCCATAGACCTCATTCCACCAGGATTACAGAAAAGGCAATCCAATGGGGCATTCTACTCTGTCACGTGGAGTTTCTATGAGTCAGAAACACTTTGACAGCCCCCCAGGACAACAGTCTTCTTCCAGTCCAGGAGGAAATTCAGTTAAAAAACCTGGTGGTTTGGAAGGCAAGCCTCGAGGTATATGAGATCAAGGAAAATGGGTAAGGGATTTAATAAGCATTAAGCCATCTCAAGGGCTTTCAAAGCAAGAAAGATGTACCTAACAAGTTAAATTATTCATCTCAAAAATAAAGTCACACCATTCGGCTCCTGGACATAGTCAGTTTCCTTGGTCCTTTTAGCCTAAGTTAATATAGCTCCTCCAGTACTCCTGAATACATGTTATCACCAAATTGAAAATCGCATTGTACAATCATTCCCATAACTTGTTTTCTTCCAAATTAGCTTCCATGTAAAGCAACAGCCTATTTTAACTTAAATGCCTGTATTAGTAAATTTACAGGCCAGTCTAATTAGTATGAGAAGGTACATTTGAAGGTCACCCTGATTAGTATGAAAAGGTAGTAATTATTCCACAACTAAAAAGAAGTCTTGCTTCCCCCTGCCCCACCCCATCTAACTCTCCATATAAGAACCCTCTCTGGATAAAGTTCATAGGAACTCTGATGCAGATAATACATTATTAGAATTTTTTTCTAAATCCAGTTTTTCTAGCACAATTTATTGAAAAGGTGTTCATTCTCCTTCCCCACTAAATTTGACTTTATCAAAAATTAGTTGTCTGTAGGTATTGGTTGTATTTCTAGGTTCTCAATTCTAATACATCAGCTTTCATATCTATAATTTTACCAGTACCAACTTGTTTTGATTCTCATGGTTGTATCACAGGTTTTAAAGTCTAAGAGTGAAAGGCATCCTACTTAGTTATTATTTTTAAGTGGTTTATTCTGGATTTATTTCTGTTCCATATAAAGTTGGTGATTAGCATTTCCATGTCTTTGAAGATTTGTAGTGGGATTTAGATCAGGATTTGTTGAATGTGGAGTATTCTAACTTGTTCCATTGGTTTACATTTCTTATGGTTTCTATGGTGGGTTTTGTAATTTTCCTGTATAATGCTTTCATTTCTCTAGTAAGATTTATTCCTAAATGTTTTATTTAGTTTAGTTGTTATAACATCTTTTTCAGTGTCAGCTTTAATATATAAGAATTCAAATGATTTCCATATATTGATATGATAGCTTGCTTTGCCACCAAATCTTTCAATTAGTTCCAACATTTTAAAAACAGAGTCTTTGCAGTTTTCTATACATAGGAGTTTTGTTTATTCTATGCCTATGTGAACACCTTTAATATCTTTTTTATACCTTAGAGTTCTAGCTAAAACTTCCAGGACTACATTAGATAAAAGTAGTGACACAGGCCAACCCTGCCTGGTTCCTGTTTAAAGTGGGAGTGTTTTAACTTTCTCTCCACCAAATCCAATTCTAGTCTTTTGTTTCACATCTATGGCCTTTATTATGTTGAGAGATTTCCCTTCTATTCTTATTTTATTGATTTTTCTTATCAGAATACATCATGAATTGTATCAAATGTCTATTTTCAATCAATTGATACAATCATATGGTTCTTTTATTTTATGGGGTGAATTACAATGACTCTTTCTCTAATATTAAGCCATCCTTGTATATTTGGTATGAATAAATGGTATGTATTCCACTTGATGGTGCTGTAATATTTTTTTTATTTTGTTGAGTTCTGCTGGCTAGGATGTTATTGAAAATCATGGCATCTATATTCATCAATCATATTGGTGTATAATTTTCAATTCTGGTGATATTTTTGCCTGGTTTAGGTATCCATGTTGTAATTGTTCCAAGAAGTAAGTTTGGCAGTTTATTGTCCATTTGTGTTTCTGAGGAGCCATTAGAGAAACTCAAATTGTGTGCTACCAACACTTAAAACTCCTAAAAATCCATGAACACCAAACCTACTTTCTTCTTTTCTTGATGCATCGACACCGTGGCTGCATCCGGGTCTCAGGTATAGGAACAATTGTCAGGATGGTGCAGGACCGTGCAGTGTTTGGTTCTGTTGTGCCTAGGGTCACCATGGGTCAGAGCTGACACAATGGAACCTAACAACAACAAAACCAAGAAACAGAAAGCCAGGATTTGGTGACAATTTTTCAAGCATATAGGGAAATGATAACATTAATGTGGTAGGTACATCTTAGAAATCTCAGTCATTTGGGATAAAAACAGTGGCATTCCTCAAGGACAACTTTCAGCAGAGTTAGAAAAGGCGGGATGGAAACCAGAAACACAAGGAGTACAAGAATGGTGGAAGGGTCAGTGAGTGAAATGGAACAAAATCTGTATGAATTGTGGAATGTGCATATGACGATTTGCTCTTTATATTTCCAGTTAAAAATAAAGACATAAAATGCAATCTTGGTGTGTGCTGACATCATTTTATCGCACATTTCCTGAGTGCCAATATTCGCAGTATTTACTTTACTCAAAAAGGCTGGTTTTCAGATACCCAAATTATTTCTGTAATAAAATCTGGGTATAAATAGACTAATAAAATTATTAAACAAATAACTGGGTGCTTAAACTGTAATGTATGCAATATTATAATTGGACTGACTGTAAATACAAAAGCCTTTGTGCCCTGCCCTGATCTCCAGGGCGGAGCATCTCCTTGCAGTCGGTTTGTCCTTCAGCTGCTTACATTGCCAGCGGAGGAGAGATGCAAGTGCCATCAGCACATCCCCTCAGGCTGACGACATCGCTCTTTGATCTTCTCTCTTTTCCCCTGAATCTCATAATTCACAGCAACCTGAGAAGAGTTTTTCATTCCAGCATCCCCTCACTAGTCTGTCATACAACTGACACGTAGATGGATGCTCTTGCTTATTGTGCACTTGTTTCTGATTCATAGCGAGACACACCAAATCCTCTCGGCAATTGGTAGCAAAGACGTTTTTACAGCGTTGTGTACAACTGCGCACGGGAGCCTCCTCCCATTCACACTGCAAACTGCTCTGTGAGGGCTAGGGGATGACGTCCGGAAGCAGAGACCCGTCAGGTCTCCATCACAATGACTTCCATTCTCCTGTTTTATTTTGAAAACCTTTTGGATCAAAACTCCAAAGAAGCTGATGGAGTCATGAACACCTTGGCAGTGAAAAAAGTCAGATATTTCCAGGCCAGATATAAAAAAATGTTATGTTTTTACATACGATTTCCTTGAACTTATTTTCTAGAGAAATAACCTTACAGGCCAATATGGTGTGACCTGTGTGGGCAGCCCCTTTCTTTCACATAGTGTTGGCTCGATGTGGAAGGTGGAATAGTTTTATTGATCTCTAATTGGGGATGGAATTGACAGTTTATAACATGCAGTCAGATTCATGACTTTGTTTGATCTTTCCAGTAACCCAGTGGCTTATTTACTCCTTGATTGATGATGGCTATTTTACAGGGGAGAAAAACTATGAGTCAGAGAGCTAAAAGTTGTCCATGATTGGGAAAACTTTGTGCCCTCTTGGTTCTCCTGCAAATGCAGACCGAACTCCTCACTTACCTAGCAGCGTAACACCCCATCTTCACGGGAGGCATCACCCACTGTGCTTTCAGTCTTCCAGGATAAATATCTTGCTTAACCTTCGACTTTCCCTCCACTCACACTTCCCATAATTTGTAAAGAGGCTAAACCCTCTTGTCTCTGCCTCTGAAGTGCCCCTGCCATCTTTTACTTCATTACCCTCTAACTACTATTTGTCTTGTTACTGTCGATCTACATTATAGCGATACTTTTATCTTTATCTTTTTCTATTTCTTTATCTTTCTGCTCTCAGCTTCTCTGCGATCCTAATGCAAATCTGCGGCCATCGTGGTCTCTCTGACACATACAGACAAGTATATTCTATGGGGCATTCCTCAAGACACTGCATTCTCTAGCTCTGTTCCCTTTACTCAAGTTAGCCATGCCACTCCCAGCTTCCATTCTTAAGAATTCTGTGTAATCATGTTTTCAGTAAAACAGGCTCTTATAGTCTCCAGCTGGCCTCCATCCCCCCACACACTGCTATTCTCGGTTCTACTTCTATTTTAACATTTACTGCGACCCAACCTTTTAATAATTATTTCCGTGTGCCCAATTTCCACAAAAAGAAACAAGACTAATGACAAAACTAAAAATAATTGCTATCGAGTCCATTTGGATTCATGGTGACCCCATGTGCTGATGGCAAACTTCATGCAAGCAGAGCTCCAGGCTTTGCTTTCGTGGCGCCCTTGGCAGGTTGAAATTGCCAACCTTTGGCTAGCTATCAAGTGCTAACCATTTACACCACCCAAGGCCTCTGTCTTCCATATAAACCCACTGCTTACCGGATTCCAACTCATAGGGACTAGAGCCGAACTGCTGCTTAGGGTTTCTCAGGCTGTGAATCTTCATAGAAGCAGCTAGCTTTTCTCAGTTTCCTGTTTTCACTACAGCAGCTGTTAACTTTGAACCGCGGGTCTTCTGGCTAACACCTCCATGGGCCACACTCCACACTCCTGAGCCACCTTTATGTCTTCCTCACCAGACAACAAATTCTGTAAGGCCATGCCTCAAGTCTTTTTGTTCTTTGTCATTTCCCACATTCACTTTTCATAAATGTTGGGTGGTTAACTTCAAGGCCCTTGCTTAGTGAAAATTGAGGCTATCTGCTCGCATAAAGATTTACTGTCTCACTCGTGTGATCATGAGGTATCGGCAAGTATCGGCCATCAGAAGACCTCAAGCAAACAACCATCTCCAGCCAATGAGAGGGGTTGGAATGGAGACCCAACCCCATCTGTAGACAGTTGAGCATCCCCTCATGGAAGGGTCACAAGGAAGGGACAGCTAACCAGGGTGCAGTATAGCACCAACGAAAACACACAACATTCCTCTAGTTATTTAATGCTTCCTCCCGCTCCATCCCGTCCCCCCCCCCCACTATCATGACCCCGGCTCTACCTTACAAATCCAACTAGACCAGAACATATAACTTTGTACAGGTAAGAGCTCTTGACACGGAATCCAGGACAGATAAACCCTCAGGACCAGTAATGAGAGCAGCAATACCGCAAAGGTAGGGGGAAGGTGGGTGGAGAAGGGGGAGAAGGAAGACATCAATTGCAGCGATCAAGATATAACTTCCTTCTCCCAGGGGGACAAACAACAGAAACATGGGTGAGGGGAGACAGTGAATAGTGTAAAATATGAAAATAAAAAAATTTATAAATTATTGAGGGTTCACGAGGGTAGGAGGGTGAGGGGGTAGAATTACTGCCTTAGAATCCCCATATCGGGGTATTATGGGTCAGGCTTGACTTGACGGCAATGAGTTTTCAGTTTAGGTTGACAATAAATGCTTGCCAAGTTAAATAATTGGTGGGGGGGGGGGCTTAGAATTGGGGCTTAAGGTATCATCATTGTCTTCTTAGTAATATGGGAACATAACCTGAAATAGGCAACAGATGACTTTAGTCCATCATTTTTTTTCTAATTATGACTAGTTCATCAGTTTTCAGAGTAGTAAAGGACAGAGAAATGTTCTGAAGGACTGAGAACAGAAGCAGGAAAATCAGAGACATTAAAGTTGAATCCCAATGCGTGTTTGGTAGGTTAGAACGAAGGCGAACGTTCTGTGAAGGAATACCTGAGACCTCCACAAGCATGGACAGCAGAAGGGTGGGTGGGACAGAATAAGGGACATGAACCTTTTTGTAAGTGCCAAACTTGAGACAGGCACTGCGGCATACGTTTATGCTTACACGTCACAGAGAAGGCTCAGCTATTTTTCAGCAATAAAGAGATGGAGACTCAAGGATGCTCAGTAAATGAACTAGAGCCCAGATGTTTGTGCCTGACTGCTAACTCAAGGCTGGTGGTTCAAACCCACCCATGAGTGTCAGGAATAAAAGGCCTAGTGGTATGCTTCTGTGACGATTACAGCCAAGTGCAAACTATGGGACAGGTCAATTCTGTAAACCCGGGGTCACCATGAGTCAGAATTAACTGCCTGGAAACGAACCATAGCAACATAGCTGATTCTAAAGTGTCTGACTGCCCTCTGCATGTTGACTTGGTGACAGGGATACTTGGAAGGGAGGAAGCTGTAGTGCTCAAAGACACACACAGAGGATGAGACACATGATTACCTGTCATTCAGGGGGATTTGAATGAATTAGTTTATGGCTTGATTTTTCTTCCTTTCAAGAATAAAGAGCAGCATATCCCAATGAGAAGGCAAATCTCCTTTCCAGCCCATATTCTATTCAGTCTCTGAACTTTATCTCACCGGAAGCCTGCCCAGGTGCCACCACCTTGCTGCTTGCCATGAATGTGAGCAAAAGGAAGTGGTGAACAAGAGAGAGGAAGAATTTCGTGTGATCACTTTCATTTATGGGTGATTTGATTTGAATGTCAAGTCTTGAGTCTCTCAAACCATAAATCTGAGTGCTGCATGCCGTCTTCACAAAACCCAGTAGCAATGTGCTAAGTGTTTATTGCCCAGAGCAATAGCATCGTGACAGGAGATGATTATGAACAGTCCTGAGCAGGACTGGGAGGAGATGGCTGCAGAAGACCGGGAGGAGGCTGGCAGTAACGAAACCCTCGGTCTGAGCCGCGTTTAAGCTCCGTTCATTTTCTCCTATGGAGAGAAAGGGCATGGTTGGAGGAGAGAAACCCGTGAGAGTCATCTGAAACCAGAGTGAGACAGTGCTCAAGGTTCAGAAGGGTTTCTGATATTTTTAAAACGCTACGCTCAGCGTGTCTTTACACCCCCTAACATATAAAAAAAATATCGTTATTCCCATGTGTGTTCTTGATGACCCTTGCTATTCAGGATCTTCCATCCAATTTTCTCTCCTGATTTCCAGTGGAGACATTTTATTAGGTGCAAGAGCTGGATCCTTCTGTCTCTTTCTCTCTGGCCTGGAGTCAACTTATGAATGAGGGTGATTCAACCGCCAGTGTGCGGTTAAGAGAAATGTCTAATGAATTCAGGCTGTGGGGAAACTCTGCTCTCAGTCTCTTTTTCTTGGGGAAAAGAGAAGAAATGAGGCAGTCAGGCTGCTACCTGGCAGTCGTCTGGAAGCAGGGTGTCGTCTGGACAGGGGGTTTCCTGCTGGACTTAAAGAGGCTCTGTGTTACATAAGACCTGGCTAGCACTGCTGGGTAGGCAAGGCCTCTGCCTGAAGTCCTGATGTTAGGAGTCTTTAATGTTTCAATGCTTCCTTTTTCTCAGCAAACCATCCCTGTTTGCCTGACTCCCCTCGATCTGAACCTGTGCTCTCCCTCGGAGCCTATTTCTCGAAGCGTAAGTCAAGCACAGCTATTACCAGAACATGTTGTTGATCCAGCCTCATCAGGGATCTGTGTTCTAGTGTGAGAATTGCCTCCGTTAATCACGATTAACCACTTGAGTTGTAGAAAAACATACCTAACTCAAGGCAGGATCCAGATCTTTCTTCAAAAATAGCTCTCTCTATTTCCTTCTTAGAGAGAACATTCTGAACGTGACACGACTTCGCTTGGCAACTTGGTGTCAGCATAAAAAGGTGTGGGTTTACTACACGGCATGATATAATGGTACCCTTAGGCAGAAGTAAGAATCAAAACATATAACAACAGTACAGGACAGAGGGAAACAATCTGAATGGATGCCAAGCGTCAGCTCACTGCTTTCAAGAACATGACTATCCCATACTACCACTGTCACCATCATCTCACTGCCATTGGTTCAGTGATGACTCGCAGCATTCCTGTGGGACAGGGTAGAGCTGCCCCTGGGAGTTTTCGAGACTAACTCTTTCTCGCACAGAGTGGTTGGTGGTTTCAGTTGTTGCCCTTGTGGATCGCAGCCTAATTCATAGCTGCTACACCACTCGGGCTTACACTATAGAGGAGACTGAGGAGATCATCAACTCTGCCTTTAAGAGATAAAAAAAATATCTGGTCATAGTAAAGTCAACTCATTGTGACCCAAGTGTTTTCAAGGGGAACTATGTGACATAAGGTATATAATGGCTATTTCTTTTTAAGTAGATTACCAGACTTTTCTTTTGAGGCATTACTGGGAGAACTTGAACCTTCAACCTTTTGGCCAGCAGCTGAGATGAGTAATGCCACCAAACTAAAGGACTCTTAGCTGAATGCTGCTTATCAACCTTACCCTAACTTATTTTGGTAATTTGTATCTCACAATGATATTATATAAATAATATGTAAGCATATTATTTAAAGTCTGCAGAGGAAAGAAGAGCAAGACAGGATAAGTGACTTGCTTACCATAAAAACAGATGCAAGTGGCAAAACCAACATGTAAACACTCCTTATCTGCAGGATGCCCGTGTCCCCTACAACATACTGCCTTATACATGCTTCCTGATCCTTATGTTCTGCTATGAATAGAGTCTGTAGTCAAACTGGTAGTTTCATTGGAACACTAAGCTGACTTCCCTTCTTTATGATTTCAATCAAAACCATTTATTGTATGACTACAGTAATCTGAAGACAGAAAAACCAGAGGCCTCACATAAGGAACAAGCCAACTCAGTCTTTCAATCTTTTCCTAGACACGAGTGATTGGGCCTCTTCTTCAAATCAGAATTCGTAGCCTTTTTAGCCCAGCAAAGATTCTAGATTTCATCACAATTTCAAGTTCAGAGGACTGTGATGACTGGACGTCTAAACCTAGATGATCGCTCGCTCTCTCTCTCTCTCTCTGCCTGCCCAGGGGCCGTATTTCCCTCAACCAAGGGCTCAAATAGGAAGAAAATGTTTTGAAAATGATGATGGCAACATATGTACAAATATGCTTGACACAGTGGATGGATAGATGGATGGTGATGAGAGCTGTAAGAGTCCCCAATAAAATGTTTTTTTAAAAGAGAGAGAACATTTATAGGAGTGAGTGAGTCATAAATCATTGGGGATATAATTTACTTGATTTCTGATTAAGGCACTACATCTCCCATGCAATATGTCCATTGTATGCACCCCCCCCCCAAAAAAAACACCAAAACAATACACACACAGTTGGGGGAACACATTGGGAAATCCATATCAATTGGTACCAGGAGAGGTGAGAGGATAGCCTCTCTTCTTCTGCCTTTGTTCTACACATATTTACTGAGTGCTTACTCTGTGTCCAGGGGCCCTAGTGACAGGGTGGTTTCAACGTTAGCTGTTTACCAAATGTTCATTGGTCATCTGCCAGTGCTCTGTGGAAGAAAAATAAGACAGTCTACGTGTGTCAAAGCTCACTATCACAGAACAATTCTACTTGGTGCCATCGGACCTTTATGAGTCAGAAGACAAACAAACAAGCCCCCAAAGAGTGGATATAGCTTTAGGGGTTTACTATGTGTTTGGCATTTTTTGGGAAATCAATTTTAATGTTAATTTCTGACCTAACTCTGCTACCCAATCACTCATCGATTTGAAAGAGCATTTGTACTTTTACATTTCAGAAGTTCACTTCAAGGCTTTCCCCAGTTATAGCCCAAACCAACTTATAGTCTCTGAAGCAGAGTTTACAACTTCATTTTTCTCATTACTAATACAGCATGTTGTTCTCATCACTGGCTATTGACGTGGTGACATGCCAAAATATTTTTCAGATATTCAGCAGTCAAAAAGCAGTCACAACAGTGGGGGCAGGGGAGGCAGAGTGCAGAATAAATAGGCTCCTGTGAGAAGACTCTATATGAAAGAACTCATGTCCCTTCATGCCCTAACAGCCAAATGTTTGGACCCCTGTGGCAGGGCTGGATGTTTCTAGAGGACATTAAATGGGGTGCAGGGTCAGGGGACAGGGGTGCCTCAGTCATTCAATGCAGCACCCCAGTGCATGACTGCAGCAAGCAGAAACCTGTTTTCTCCTAGTTTCGGTGGTACAAGTCTGTATTCAGGGTGCCAGTTCTGTCTGTCTACCTCCTGCTTAAAAGCAGTTACTGGTGCTAAGGTGTCGGGTCCAAAGGAAGTACTCAAGTCTAGGCCCTTCTTTCTTGATGGTAGTAAGTCATTCTCTCTCTGCCTATGTCCTTTCTTTTACCTCTTGTGAGATTAAAGGTGTTGTAGGCCACACCCCTGGGAACTTCCCTGAAAACAAACCAGACCTGTGGTCGAATTTAGAGTACTTTTAAGTGTGGATTAGAACTGACTTGATGGCAGTGGGCGTTCCATCTAAATCCCTTTGCAACTGATCACGTTACATCACAACACGGGAGATCATTGCATAACTACCAAATTGCAACATTGTAAAACTGCCAAATTATTGAGAATCATGCCCAGATGAGGTGACACATATTTTTGAAGGACACAAATTAATCCATGACAGGAGTCCTGGAAGTAACCCTCTGTTACACCAATTCTTAGTTCTTCAGTGACTTGTCATTACTTTGGTGGTAGAATACAACTCCTTCGTGTGATATATCATGCCTTTACAATTGGGTAACGCTGCTTTAAGAATCAGTGAAAGAAATCATCTCTTGCCAGAAAACTTTCTACATATCCCTGACTCAGTACAATTGGCCGGTTCTTTTCTGTGTACTTAGTCTTCTGTACAGGCATATTTATAATTCGGATTTCAGTACTGATAAAGAGTGTGGGCACCACAGTTAGAGTGTCCAGGATTAAAACCCGAGTTTCACACTTAATTGGGTTACTTTTAGCAAATTCTCCAAATCTGTGTACCTTGGTTTCCTTATCAATGGAATGAGAATAATAATTACATTATATTTATAGCAGGTCCCTAGGTTGTATAGTTGTCACTTGGCTAACAATCCAAAAGATGGCAGTTCAGACTCACCAAATTGCACTGTGGAAGATAGGCCTGGCAATCTGCTTCTGTAAGACTGCAGTTTCACCATGTCACACATGGGTTACCACGAGCAGGTTGTTTTGTTGCTGTTTTTGTTTTTAAGAGGATTTTTATGAGGATTAAATGAAATAATATTGGGAAAATGGATACCACAATTCATGGCATACAGATCTCAAAAAATCTTAACATTTACTATGATTACATGTCTTTTTTCCTAATAGAAAATGAACTGTTCACGTGTAATATCAATCCCACTTATATTTGTATTTCATGTTTGGTGACAATTTTTTATAATGAATGAACAAAAGCTTCATCACTAGAAGAATGGATAAAGAAACTTTGTAACTAAGTACACACAATGAAATGCTATGAATTGCTGAAAAATAATGATGAAGCAATGAGGCAGCTCATAATATAGTCAGGGGAGAGAACATTATGCTGAGTGAAGTCAGTCAGTCCCAAAAAAGGACAAATAGAATCTATAAGGACAAATGCCAAGACAAAGACAGGCAGTGACTCTTAGGTCAATCAGTCCCTCAATCTGGCCTCGTGGGCAATGGAGTGGGGCAGCGACCTAACAAATACAACCCATTTATCACACCTTTATCTGTAGTTCATAAAGACCACTTCTCCAGCAGAGGACTCACCTGAACTGAGGGTAGCTACTCAGCAAGGGAGCAATAGGAGAGGACTGATCCCGCGTGGCAATGCCATTTGGTCATCCCTATGAGCTGGGGACTCCTACACGGGCATTCAGTATGCTCTACTGGAAAGCCATGAACAAGAGGAGGCTAGCATATAGCTGTCTCAAATAAGATGATTTCATCTCTATTGAGGGAGAGAGGGTGGCTTTTCTTTGAGGAAAATGGTTAAAATTGCCTTGATTATCCCCATGCTATATCACTAATCATGCATGTTTAACCAAGTTTCTTTTCAGTCTGGGTGACCCGAACCTCATATTGTAGGCAACCTGGACTTTATAGATAGTCTCCTCTCGAGGCATACAGCAAAAAACACAGACCATACTTGTGTAAGGGCGAAAGAAGTGACTCGATTCTGTCAGTCATGAGGCCAGGTGGGTAACAAAGAGCGAAGTTGATTTGGGGCAGACTGACTGAGGCAGAACAGTGCATGAGCCCAGGCTGAGGCTAAGTCATGTATCAGCCTGACCTCAGAATGAGGAATGGGCTTGATATCACCGGGGTGGAAAATACAGGCTGAGATTTTCATGATCAATCTGTGTCGTAAGAGCTCCAGGTAGTCATTTTTGGTCGTCATCCTTTGTGGTCGGCTGATCCGTTCCTGGTCACCTCTGTCCTTGGTTTGCTAGTTTCTGACAAAGGCATGTCCTTTCCTGTTTGTGCAGAACTTTATAGTGTGGGTTAGGAGGCAAACATGGAGGAACTTTGGTACTTAGCAGACTCTATTAAATTGTACAACCCAAAAGAACTGAATCAGAAAAGCAACTAAGTAAACTTGGCTTTACCTTGAACACACTAGTTGAAGATAAAGAAATCAGGTGGTGCCCAAGCATTAAGGGAATAGCACCTATGCTCTTAAAATCTTGTCCTCAAACAAATAGTCTTTTAAGTGAGGTGACAGTGAAGCCCACATGGAAGAAGCACATCGGTCTGTGTAATCTAAGGATCGTCAATAACAAAGTTCAAGATCAGAGGAGGGAAATGTATTAGAACTTAAATTCTGAGCTCTCGGTTTGCAGAAGGCTATGGATGACAGTGAAAGCCCAAACCCATTTGCAGAGACTCCATGGAGCATACACCTCTATTGAACACTCTTGGGCATTTCACCAGGGAGCTGAAAATCCCTGCCCACAGACAGACAGAGTACAGCAGAAAGTGAATTATTATTTTTTAAAATCTTTTTATTGGGGCTCATAAGGCTCTTATCACAGTCTGTACATACATCAATTGAGCAAAGCACCCTTATACATTCATTGCACTCGTCACTCTCATAATTCACCTTCCACTTTGGTTCCTGGAATCAGCTCGGTTTCCCTTTTTTTCCCCCCATCCCCCTCCCTCCCCGATCCCTCCCCTGGTCCCTTGATAGTTTATAAATACTTATTATATCTTATCTTACACTCCCTGGCGTCTCCCCTCACCCGCCTCCCCATTGCCCATCTCCCAGAGAGGAGGTTACACATAGATCTCCGAGATCGGTTCTCCCTTTCTACACGCCCTTCCCTCCTGGTGTCGCCACTCCCACCGCTGGTGTTGAGGGGTTCGTCTGTCCTAGATTCCCTTTGCCTCCAGATCCCCACTGCACCGCTGTACATCCTCTGGTATAACCAGGTCCGCAAGGCAAGGTAGAATTGGGGTCATGATGATTGGGAGGGGAGGAAGCGTTCAGGAACTAGAGGAAGGTTTTGAGTTTCATTGTTGCTACACTGAACCCTGAGTGGCCCATCTCCTCCTCACTACCCCTCTGGAAGGGATGTCCAGCTGTCTACAGGTGGGCATTGGGTCCCCATCATGCACTCCCCCTCTTTCACGGTGATGTGATTCTCACCACCACCCCACCTTTGTTGTTGGAGACCTGATCTCCTCTGTCCTTCATGGTCACCTATGTTGGTGTGCTGCTTCCGTGTGGGCTCGGTTGCTTCTGGGCTAGATGGCCGCTTGTTTGCTTTCAAGCCTTTAAGTCCCCAGACGCTATTATGAAAGAGATGTTAACAAGTAACATCATTTGCTTTCCCTTTAAACCCAATTTTAATTTGTCCTGTTTTTTATTATTCTATGCTTTATTTGAGACTGAAAAAATGCAACCAACATCACTGAACAGGTTATATTAACTTTTTATGAAAACCTATTTGTTATGTAAGCCTTCACTTAAAACACAATAACATTTTATTTTAAAAAATCACTTGGTGACTCAGAGGTACAAAATTAACAGTATTGCTGACAGCACACTATTTAGTTTACTTACATTTATCACTACACTACATGCTACAGACACATAGGCACAGGAAACAAAAGCCTTTAATTTATACAGATATGCTATAGGTTGCAAATAATTTCTTGTTCAATAAAAATATATTGCATACCAAACATTCCGTACTTTAGGATATGTGCATACTGAATATTCCTTACTTTAGGATAAGACTGTTTAAATAAATATACATTTTAAAAGTTTCATATAATAGGGTACAGTTTACTATGATTTAGATTACTATGACTATGAAGTAGAGTACACTTTATATGACTTAGAGTAACAAAATATAGGAGAATCTAATGTCTTGGTTCTGAAAGGTCCAACTGTGTTTTTTGATTATCAGGTAGTTTGCCTCAAAAGAATGAGACTCAGGAATCCAGGATCCTTTTATCTTGTGACTTCCTCATCTTCAGCACAAGATCACTATGCTTGTCTGAATCCAGATGAGAAATGGAGAAACTGGCTAGAGATGTAATGGAAATACTAATAGCAGTGACGGGAGTAGAGCATTGCACTACACATTTACCATCGACCAAACCTTTAAAAGTATTGTATAAAGGTCATCTCGTTTGATATTCATAAGAGAATCAAAGTCAAGTACAGCTAACCAACTTATCCAAGGCACAAAAAAGGTAGTAGGATCTGGGCTAAGAGTTGTGTTAGTCAGTCAGCAACTTGTTGTTGATGGTATTGGCTACAGTCTTCCCACTATCTCCCCACTGGAGCAACACCCCCAAACATCAACTCTGTCTTACTAAAACACATTCTTAGGGTGATTCAATTGCCTCCAGTTCAAAATCTGCCTTTGGTACATACTTTAATTTTCTATAAAATGAAATTATGAGTTAATCTCATATGATTGTCATTTAAAATTAAGTGATTTATTGTATGCAAAGAACCTGACATAAACTAGCCTCTCAATAGGAAGTGATTGATATGATCATAAATATTCATTTCCAACTGAACTAATTTGCATAGCATTTTCTTTTCCTTTTGAAAATGAGGTCTCAATGTTTACGTATTGAGAAACTAGACCTCCCCCCAACTCAGAAAAACAAAGAAAATACAAAGCTCTGCTATTCCTTTACCTCTTCATCCTCTTAGTGTAACACTGGAGGTGGGTTTGAAACAAATGGCAGAGATATAATAACAGATGTCACCGCAAACATGGAGAAACCATGGGGACAAAAAATGTAGCGTTCCCCAAGGCTTGCGTGTTACAAAACATTGCATGCTTGAATTGTATTTCCTAGGGGCAATGCTACATCTGTCTTTCCACATAATAGCTTCAGTACTTGTTCCTATCAAATAAATGAAAACAAGAATTGTTTGATGACAAATGTTTGAATGTTGCTCTGAAATAAAATATTGAAATTCTGATGCCACATTTGAAAAATTACTTGGTGTATACTCTTTGTCTCTAAGCCTACCATGTATGCGCTTGCCACTGGTTAAATTATTCTCCAATGTCTCTTTTCTGGTTGTTGATGCTTTATTATACCTCTTGCTTCCAATTTAAGACCTACAGATCAAGATACTGTCCTTTTATCCCCTGAATGATTCCTTCCCTAAAGTCATATGGGACTTAGACTCTCCCGATAAATGTGGCAGCTGTGTCCTTTATTATCAAGATCTGGCAGAGTAAACTAAGAAGCATATACTTGATTTTCTGTTCCTGACCCAATAGAAGAAAGCAGAATTGTTCCGATGGAGAGCATTTGGGGGGTTCAAACCACTGACCTTTTGATTAGCAGCCAAGTGCTCAAAACTGCGTTATATGATCTCCTTCCTATACTTAGAAGTTATCACCTGGGACAGGAAGCTTCTTTAACATTTAGCAAGTTTGGAATACCCTTGTCCATCAAGACTATTACCCAATACTAGTTTATGAAAAATTTAGAGCCATTTCTTTTATGTT